>NC_143555.1:22177500-22902500 GCF_054136105.1 Typopeltis vanoorti | reverse complement strand
GTGCGACACAGCCTCTGTAAGTTTGCTCCATCTTTTGTTGTACATTACTTTGTACTCTGGGAGATATGTTATAGGTGGACTGATAAGAAATAGTAAGAAGTATCTATAAGAGTCCTCTGATTTGTTATTAATTGTAATATAATTTGTGAGATAACTTGGCATAGCTATTGTAAGCTAGCTAGCTAGCTAACTAACATAGCTAGTTAATCTCTTTGTGAGTAAATTAGTTTCGACAATTTTGATTTAATAAGCAGAGAAGTAATAGAGTAAATATATTGTATAGTCATTTAGTATTGAAAGAGGAAAGTTTGTTTTATTTATGCTAAAAGTCTAAAGGACAGGTAGAGAGAGTAACCTCCTTATCGTTTAATTAATGTACTTTGTTACACAGCCTCTGTATTGTATTGTAAATAAATGTGTTTTATTTATATGTAAATAGAGTGCTGCCTGATCTTTTATTTTACAATGCACTGTTTCTAAAAAAAAAATCAAACTTGTGAGCGGGAAACAACAAAGTCATTAAAAACGCAGTTTAAGTACTTAAGAACCACGACTGTTTATATAAACTTTGTTGAAGAATTTATGCTAGTATGAGAGAGAGAGAGAGAGAGAGAAATTCAGGTCGTTTTCTGAGTCTTGTGCTGGTATTGATATACTGGTGGCGCAGTCTAAATAAATAAATTTTCCAGTGTTCATAGGCATACGACTAGTAAATACGAAAGGTGGATAAACATAGTACGCAATAGAATAAGTACGAAAGGTTACGTGAGAAAAAGCGCGCACTGCTAATTAGAATAAAGATATTACAATAGCGCGGTAATCAAGCAGGCTCATAAATAGCAATTAATAGCTATCGTTACAGCACAACAAGACCTAAATGAAATCATAACATACTTCTACCAAAACTCAATTGTAATCAACGGCACCAAGACACAGATGTTAATAATACATTATCCGAGAATCATGGGGCCGGCACCACTATCGCTATACTGTCACACATACCACTGCATTAACAACCAAAATACCTGCCAATGTCCCGAAATCAAACCCGTGACATGCAAAATACCTTGGCCTTTACATAGGTTGCCATTTTAAATGGATAAAACATATAGATTACTTACATACTAAACTCCGCATCATCACAGCAAAACTCTTCCAAGTAAGAGACATGATTCCATCTAACATAAAATAATACAAACAAACTCCTATACCACGGTATATTTGCGAATCTCTATTCTAGTGCAGTATAACAGTCTATGCAAACACATCAAACAGCCACCCAACAAAATTAGAATTATTACACATGAAAATTGTGTCAACAGTGATTTGTACACCTTACACGCAACAACCAATATCCGACAAGGCGATACACAGAATCCTGATCATTAAAAATCTAAAACACTACATAATGCTACTAAGGAATTATTTCAACATCTTATCGTAACAACACAGACACGTATCGCATAACACGACCCACAACAACTCACATCCCTAGATCCTTCAACAACACATAAGGTGAGTTGTCAGATTACATCTGCTAGCAACCTTACTCAAAAACCTACCAATAAATTTAAAACACACAGACAACTGCAGAACATTAATACACGAACTCTGGAAACTATACCAAGACGCTTATATGCATATGACGAATGACCAGCATCCAACGCCTACATTCCATTCATAAACAGTACCGTACAACATAAACAGTGAAGGCTAATTCCACTCTCTTCATAAAAACTAACCCTAGATTCGAAGTAGGTGGGATCATCCCGCCTCATTCAAGTAATCCTCATAATCATAGACTGCAAATGATTGTAATGTATATGTCAATACGGCGTATAAAAATAAATGATGATACTGACATGAAAAAAAGTATGTATTTTTATATTCAAAGAAACAAATATTTAAAAAAATGTTACTTAAAGCGCTTAGAAAATTGTGTACAAAGCAAAAAAAATAATATGCCTTAATTGTACATATGCAAATACTCTGTATGATGATAATAGAAAAAAAAATGATATTTATTAATAAAAAAATTATATATTTATAATTTTACGAGTATCTCCATGGAGTCAGAAGACTTAACCTGAGTCAAGCAACGCATTCCCTACATTCACCACGTGATAAAAAAGTTTATGTATGAAACATAGTTTTAATTTTCTTTTATGTGGAACATAATTAGATAAAATGTACACAAATATAATGACAGTGCTGTTTTTTTTAATCAAAGACAATGACAATTCTTTGGGCTCAATGAACCAGCAGTAAAAGGAAGAGAGAAGATTAATTCTATTTATCTTACTTATTAGATTATTTCTTGCCCTGTCTTTGTTGCGTGATGTTTTATTCATCTCCTGTAAGAACTCATTTCCAGGCGTGCCCTCTGTAACTAATCGATTAAGTCGTATACGGTACAATGCAACAGAAAACATTTAGTAATTACACCATAATTTCATTTCGTATACGAAGTAAAAATAAATAAATAAAGTGTTTGTATGAAGGAGAGTACAATTTCGTCTAATTATATCGTTAGTTTGAATATTTCATCCTCCCTAGATGCACTGCAGATTTATGACGTAAATACATTCGTTTTTATTCCAAAAATATTTGGAATTCTTCTAATGAATAGATAAAAAACAGCTCAAAAATTTTAATAAATTAAATTAATCACATAAAAAAGTTAAGCTTCTCCAGAAGTTTGGGAATGTATTCGCGTTAAATTCACCAAAAAATCGTTTTAGTTGTTTTTATTCAATGTTAACAAGATTTGTTTATTTGCACCTTCCTTATAACAAGCACCGTTTATTTTACTCGTAATGAAAGACTGCAGATTAGTGCGTGGAAAAAAGTGGTTTTGGTGATACGAAATAAAAATGAACAAACAACAGTGTATAAATGGAAAGAATAATCTGAAAACACATCTAAATTAACATAAATAAATATTAAACATACTTTTCCAAATTCACAAAAAAAATAAAAATAAATAACTCAGCATTATCTTTACAAAGTCCGTTTGATAATTATGTGTACAGTGTATTGGAAAAAATATTTGTTAGTTTTAAAGTCCTGTATTTGCTCTACGAAAACACTGAACGGTATTAAAATATTGACATAATAAAGTTTAACTTCTAAGACTTGCGACCATTTTAGTTTTTGTAATTAAAATGAAAGCTAAATAATCAATGAAAATATTTATCTATCATCCTTCAGAATAGCTGAATGATTTTAATCACATTAAGTTTTTAACACTAATTATGAAACGAAAAACCATCCACTTTCTTGATAAGTGAATGCCTTTATACCAAATAGATAATCGTTTATTTGAATCGTAATTAATCTTTGTTATTACCCTTCATATTCACGATAGATTGTGGCGCTGTTAGATACCGTTAAATTTTCTATAGGAAACAATTTGTGTATTATTGTTAGTGGTATCTACACTTGGTATTGTCAGTATTAATGTGAACGTCGTTAAGTTAACGAGCGTAGGCGTGATTAGCAGCGATATGTGTTGTCATAGTCTCTTGGATTCAAAGTAGAATTGCTGTCATTGATTAATATTGTACGTCCACACTTCATAGAACCGCGTTTGGCAATGTGCCCGTGAATAGTCAATTCATGCTGCAGGGGAGAAAGAAATAAAGAATGTACTAATTGGTCACCAACACGTTGTACATGCAAAATAGTTACCATTTTAAGAACTGGAATTTTCATAAAAGAAGACCTAATTTTTCGAATAATAAACACTCATCCCACGAAACGCATTGATTACCCAAATATCGGAATGGATTCTCCTTCTTCCAACATGCGTAGAAGTGTCTCGCCTCTGTGGGCGTACAGTACCTACTTATTTCAAGTCTGCCGAGCTAAGCTGCAGTTTCATCCAAATACGAGATAATATTTCTCTACTTATTGATAGGCAGTATAATAACCGAATAATATTCTATATTCAATAGTCATTAAGAGAATTTAGTCGCTATGTTAAATATTTAGAAGAATGAAAAATTGAATATCTATTTTGAACAAGTGTATCATGACTGAGAAAATGCAAATATAAATTACTTGTTTAGTGTATTTTCTTTCTTTGATATAAAAACTGTTTATAGCGAAACTGAAAAATATTTAAACTAGATACAAATACATATCCTGTCCTTAAAAATTAATATTTATTTAATATTATGGTTTTCAAAATATAGACTTATTTTTAAAATTCTTACTTGTGTTCAAAGGGTGCAAATTTTATTTGCATTAGAAATATTTAAGTGTTTGAATATATTTACTGTATTTAAACGCATAAATAATGTTACATAATACACATACTTAACTCTGCAATCGATATACCTGCACGGATTTGCTATTAAAACTGAGCTCGCGAACTCATTCCAAGTAATACTGAGAAACTCCCACATTCACTGTTGATTGACAAATTCAGAAACTATCATAACAACGGTTAATAAAAAATAACGAATTAATTGATTATCGACATAAAAGAAGCCAATTTTTATATATTGCCGGAATGAGTATGTTGTGAGTTCGATTAATAGTCTATTTAATTATAGTAATTTAAAAAGTTAAAACTTAACTCGTTATGATACACTTTACTTGATCATTCGTGATTAATATGTACTGAGGTAAATTAAATTTTATGTGACTTTATAAGAATTTTTTTAAATATATCAATGTGTAATAAAGTCGATTTTTAATAATCATGTATGAGAATACGAAAGTATTGACGAACGATGGGATATAGTTTGATTTAAACCGCACACCTAGTATTTCCAGTTTGTATCTTAACTTGTATCTTAGCATTGAGGATAATTTTTTATGGTAGTGGCAGCCATGAATGTTTGAAAACGCAGAGTGTCTTAGTTTGATGGTAAGTTAGCATACGGATTAAATGATGTGGTTACATCAAAGCATCAGCCAAAATATTTTCAGGTAACTTTAGGCTTACTAAAAGCCACACACACACACCGTGAAATAATGTACATCATGATGTAGTAAGGTTCAAGCACAACATCCCGATATTTTGCGAATTTCATCAACTATCAGCTTATCCAGGAAAGCCAGCTGTATGAGTTACCTGAGCGAGACGTGTTACACCTCAAGCATTAAAACGACCAGAAAAACTTGAATTAAAAAATGCTCGTGTATAATTATTAGTTGTGAAAGAGTAATCCTTCCCATTTTCTACTCCAAACATCTGTGTGCAGATTAATAACTTTTTTTTTTTTTTTTGAAATTTGGGAATCAAAATGTTTCGGCTGTATGCGATATTTTCCCATTGATTATTCCTTCCTGCGTTTATAACGTTGAGATGTGTTATAGATTTTACATTAATGTTTCAGCACTGTTTTGGGCTATCTCTCTAATGTCTATTTGGAAACTTGGTGGAATTTATCAAACACAAACTGTTTGTATGTTACAGAGAAAGAGAGAAATGAAAAAACCAGAGCTATTGTAAATTAGAATTCACTGCAAACAACTGCAATGATTTCCATTATGAGACTTTCTTTAGGCAGGCGCGCGCACACCAGTATGACGCATAACTCCGGTGAAAACAAAAAAGACAAATAGGATGGTACGTCGGAAGTCTTAGAGCATTCGAAACCTTCTGAAGAAATATTCGTGTAATCTAACGAAAAAGACCTATCTGGGTCAATCCACCCATCGTTTAAAAATGGCATAGAAGCTAAGACGATAAATGTCTTATCCATACAGTAAGACATTTTCATATATCTTTTTAAAGTACAAACATAGAAGCCATAGAAACCATATATATTGCGTGCAAAGACAATTTTATATGGCACGAGATATATCGATATTCCTCGATATCTGCTTGGCATAAAGGAACCAGCAATGGTGATACTTGACAAATATATGCTTTTAATTTTTAAATAAAAAATTATCGGACACACCAATTTGGATTGACTATATATATATATATATATATATATATATTATTACCCCTCCATCAAAATTACTCCGATTTTTGATATTTAAAGAATTCGTTTAAAACGCCTGCTTTCAGTTGAATTTGCCTCATTCCTCCAACCCCACCACCATCTCCATAAATGTTTAAATATTTTCATTGTTTATCAGGAATGGAAAATATTGCCACACTCACAACCGTCGAACAACATTGAGATGTATTATAGATTTTAGATTGTTTCAGCACTTCCACAAAAGTTTTCCTGTAGGCATATAGCAAATTATATTTTCAATCCTTACCCACAGGAAGCTGCATTTATCAATAGAGAGAGAGAGTTTCGAATATTGTAAATAATGAGGAAGTTTTCTGCTCCTATTCATAAAGTAATGGAATCCATATGCTCATGGTATTCTAATATCATTCAAAGGAGAAGGATAGATTACGATTTTTTCTTAAGGATCAGGGATAATCCTAACGCTAATACATAATATTTTTAAGAACAACAACTGTGGAATTTTAAACTGTATACTTAAACACCTGAATAATATTGAAGCTTCTTCCGGAATGAAATATTACACACTTCCTTGGATATTAACGTGATCATATTGAAAGCTCTTGTAAAGAGCATGGACTGAGAAATAAGACAAAAAAAGACCAAGATAATGATAATGGGTAAAAAAATATGAGATAATGTTAAAATAAGATGTGGAGGAAAGATTTTAGAAGAAGTGGAAAGATTTCAATATTTAGGTAGCTGGATCTCAGAGAAAGGAACTTCAGAGTTGGACATTAGAAATAGAATAGGCAAAGCTAAATCGGCATTTATGGAAATGAAGAGAATTTTATTAAACAAGAACACTAAAATAGGCGTTAGAATTGCAATAGTGTAAGCAACAGTTTGGGGTATTGCAAGTTATGGAAGTGAGTCATGGACACTCAGAAAGAGAGATATGGAAAGAATTAATGCATTGGAAATATGGTGTTATAGAAAGATGGAAACGATTAGCTATACAGAAAGAATATCAAATCCAGAAGTTTTAAGACGAGTTGGGATGGAAAGAACACTGATAAAGAATATTATGCAAAGAACGACCAGATTTGCAGGACATCTTCTGAGAGGTTCTTCGGGACACCTGACAAGAACTATATTACAAGGGAAAGTTGAGGGGAGGAGAAGACGTGGAAGACCAACTAGAGAGTGGTTCAATGATATTGTAGAATGGACTGGTTTAAGAATAATGGAAGCGACAGACAGAGATAAATGGAGAAGAGCTGCTCATCTGCTGCAACCCTCTTGCTATAGGATGCTACCGGACGACGACGATCATATTATTTCTATCAGTATAATACTTTACTAGATTATTTCTAAAAGTATGAAATAAAAGGAAAGAATTAACAACATATTCAAAGGGAAAAGTGAGAAAGTATGGAAATTGTAATTTGTTTGTTCGTTGTAAACGTGAATATTTGCCAAATTTATTTCGAAGATACTGAAATTAAAATTATCTCATTTACTTAATATAAAAATAAATCCGCTATGGCCTTTTGTTCTCAGAAGGAAGTAGGCAAAGTGGTTTAAGACCCTATCTAACCTTTGGAGACTGAGTAGCATTGATCTCGCATATCTTAGCCATTCAGGGATTGATAACCCAATCTATTAAAGATTTTTAACGGCATCCTGCGTAGAGGGTAAGGCGTACCACTATGGTCATCTCTTTGTCATTAACCCTAATATGATACTTTGTCTGAAAGTCTTACGCTCGATTGTATTGAATTGAAGGATTAAAACCAGATTTTAACCAGAAGAAACCCTACTTGCCGATGCAGGAAATCGACTAACTCTGATATCCGTAGAATAATGGTTAGGAAAAAAAAAAGTTCTCTAATCAGCCATTAGCATCGAACTTAGAACGCCATTTCTAAGGGCAGACTAGAAAGAATGCGAACTCCATTATTTATACAGGTCTATATCATTGATAAACGTGTATATTCCCATTAAATTCCATTAAACAGTGTGCATAGAATGGAAGACTACTAAACGATGTCCACTAGTCTATTATATCCTACCGTTTATCTCTTTTCAATTTAGTAATCTGGTGGGAAACTTGCATTACATTTTCTCGCATACAAAACGATCCTTTGACCACTCGAAAGATTTGTGTATGCCTTTTGGAACTAAATAACTGAATGTTTGTCGCATATGCCATTACTTCTACTCAGGATTAAATCTAACTGCACTTAATTATTAAATATTTAATTATTCATGTTTAATGAACAGTGAAATATTTAATTTCATAATGCTCAATGATTCTCCGGAGAGTTTATTTTTAATGTTGCGGTTTCTCCGGTTATTATGAATTCGAATGCAGGCACAATAAATCAACCATGTTACAAGACTGCCTTTGCTCGTAGACAAATTGTTCTCTGTACTGTTTTCTCCGCAAGGAGATGTGTTCGGAATTATGGGAGATACTGAGAAGGCGTGCTGAGAGCTGGTTCACCTTTACCACGAGTTGCCTCAGTCCTGAAGATACTTCAGGCGCAAACTTTGTTTGCTTACACTTGGATAAATGATTAAACTTAATTTATTATTAATCTCATTTCTTCAAGAAATTCATCAGCAAATCTATTATGCTTAACCACTCCCACACACACGCACTTTCATACTTCTTGTAGGGCTCTCGTGTGACATAAGATATGGAAGATACAAAAAAAAGTGGTATAATTTGAAAGGTCATTAACATTGAGGTGTTTCAAAAGTAGCGAATGAAATTCTTTAAAGCATATGTTAAGAGATATGATGCAATATAATGCATTCATACACTGGGTTTGAGTCGCAAATGCGAGATAATATCTTTCACTGCGAGTGTAATTACAGAAGAAAAGCACATATTCTGATGCTGAGTGTGGTTTATTCACTCTTGTATTTTCCTAGAATGGGAGGATAACTCACTTGAGAATGCGATGTTACAAAATTATAGATGATCGGTTCTAAAAGCTGATTATCGCTTAATGTTGCGGAGATTTTCGGTTTAGCTATTCAATGTTTATTGCTCACCATGTCTGTTGCATGTTGCCAACCAATATCTGCTGAGAATTTCCGAGTGGTCATTTCTATTTAAATTGCCCATTTTGATTAATTTTTGTTCAATTATATTTTGTTTGCATTTATGTATTGTTTTGTGTTAGGATATTGCTGCATGAGTTTTATATCATTACTTACCTGAACGTTAGTATTGTTTGTTTTTTTTTCTCTCTCCAATTTTCAGATATGTATTTCAATTTATAATCTATAAGCCAGAGTAAAATTACGAGGTGGGGCTGGAAATTTCCGATAAACATGTAGAACAAAAATTGTATTAAAGCACCGTCAGAAAGAACATACTAGTAGCAGGTTTTGAAGGTTACTTGTATTGTTATATGCTTTTTAATCCTCGTATGTTCTTTCTTGCGGTTATATCAGTTGTTTTAATATTTTTTTCTAGGTGTTAATGAGAACTTCCACACCCCTCTCTTAACTAATATAAGTGATTAATATATTAAATACCATAGCTATTTGTTATACCTGCATATAATCTATTTGTACTGTATTAATTAAACGTAGATTTTCTTGTACTAATTTTATTTGTTGACACAGTTCGAGCACAGGTATTCGTGTAGTCTGCAAATTGCCGGCCTCGTTAGTTGAGTGGATGATATACTTGCTCTCCAACTAACAGATTGTGGGTTCGAATACCATCTTTGGCAAGGATGTTCGCTAAAGCCTGCTCCAGACTATCATGATAGCTGTTTGAGTTTATAGAACATGTGCTGATTGTAATAAAAAGCATTCTGGCTATCATTGTTCAATGCATCTTCTTTCTCACCATCGTCTTCAAATTCACAATATGTTCCTTCAACGTTTGTACATTTAGGATTCTATGATAGATAGTATTTCAAACGTTTACATTATTGCTCTTTTCATGTAAGATAGCTTTTGTATCGTTCATTATCAACTTCAGATGTGTAATTTAGGATGATTTAACTAAATAACTAAAGAAAAGGATTATATTGTAAAGATATTCTAAACAGAGTTTTTTTTTTTATTTGTTAATCAAATCAAATAATAGTACTAAGAAGAAACACGTATATGTTTTGCGTAACTCCTTTAGTATTTTTGTACTTGTTTTAGAAAGAACTGGCGATTATGACTAGAATAATAAGCATTATAGAATGTAATAATCACATATTACTTTTGTCTGGCAGTCTTGACAGTTTGTTGTGCTGCTGGACTTCTTTGTATCAGAAGGTATTAGACATCCATTAAATGTTATTCAGGGTTTCTAAAGAATAACAGGCAAAGGGAAACCTCTTACTGTTCAGTTAACAACAGATTGACTCTGCTTGAACGCTTTTCTTGGATCCGATGATCTTTTATCTCTCTCTCGAGTATGCTTTACCCAACGGCTTACAGTGCAGCTTCACAAGTCAACCATCCAATATTAACGTATTGCTTAGTTTACTTGTCGCATGCATTGGCGGAAAGTGCTTCATTTTGTATTAAAACTGGGTGAGGAAATTAAGAATATTTAAATGTTGATATTTAGGGAAATCACATAACGCTTTAGCCGTTGTTCTTTTCACGTTACAAAATACCAAATAAGTGAAATGCTCTTATTGATATAAAGATATTACAATTCAGGTTAGTGGTAGAGGCATAGGAATTTCTACGATGCATTGCATAGTTCAATTGCCAAAATACGATATGGATCCTCGAACTGAAAAGATTATCATACGGATTTAATCGGTATGAATCTGTAGTAAAATCTTTCCTATGTTGAATTGCGGACTGCATATGGTGGAGCTAATGATTATTAACTAGCAAGTACACATACTGGTTGCCTATTAATTTTTTTTTCCCGTATACACAGAGGATCGTTTACAAACTCATTTCGACTGACGACTTGTGATCTATTCTCACGCTTCAAAGGGGAATGTTCATGATAGGAACTTACACTAGCAAGTAGAACCGAACTATCGAAGTTCATCGTATCCGTTATATATATGTATAATTAGCTGTGATACGTAATTTTATTACTAATTTTGAATGTCACAAAAATGGCTTTTAATTGTTTTCTGATTTCTAAACGATATTCGAACATACATCGTTTCAACCAAAGGACGTCCTTGTGGACGGCTGAGTTACGGAGGCTCCAAAATAGAAACAGGTATGCTTTTATGGATTTCCAGCTGACGTAAGCAAATCTGAATCAGAGTTGCTCTTTGTTTGGCCTGTGTTATACTTCTTAAACTCTTGTGTATAACACAAGATTTGTGTTATACACAATAGGTAAGTACAATTAATCCAGCATTTTATTATCAGATATTCAGAGTATTGTATTCTTAGCTCTTTCTTATATGCATCATATATGGAACGATTTCAGACAGTCCGGAACATTTTAGTCCAATATGCTTACAGTAAAATTGAGATTGAAATTATAGTCTAAAAAGAATAAGAAATTAAATGAAATAACTTGAAAAATGTTCCTGTTTCTTTAGAGTATGGTTTCCAGATTTATTTTAAGCATATGTGAAGTTAAATAAAAAGATAAAAGTCAAATCCTTAGCCCGCCGGTGGTTCTAATGTTGTATAAGACTGCCATTCGTGTTTAGGTGTCGTATAAAAAGCACAATATTCGTTCTTCTTATTCCTAATATTGATTAATATTAGAATATGTTAATAGTTACCACAAGCGTTTAACTATGAGCATAGAAAATATTTATTTCGTAGAAGATTATTATTCATTGAATTATTCAAACTGAATACTACAAAAGCAATATTTCCCATTCAATCAAGTTTTATATTTATTGCAATTTATCATATTCCTTCTTTGCAGAACTTAGTGGGAAGATTTGATGCTGTACTTGGTGGTAAGTAAGAAAAGCGTTGCACATGCTTATTTGTTCTATTTTTTATTCAGGACTATCAGTTATTTTATTTATTTTGTAGGACGAGTCTTGAAAACTGAACGAATTCAAGTTTCCTCTTGGCTGCACAACTACCCTGATACGGAATGTAAAAGGCATGAAAATCTCCTTTTATCAGAGCATGTATTGAAGTATTTTCTGAAATGCAGGATAGCGTATGGCATTGGAAGACTTGCAAATGCAATCTCGAGCCACACGGTAGACAATTAACTCGAAGTTGAAAGAACGCTTGGAAAAAATACACCTTCGGAACGTTAAGGTTGGTGAAAATATTCGGAAACCAATCGAACACTGCAAACACACACTATTATGACAATACATAATAGTTTTATCAAAAATGCAAAAGCTATTACAAAAATAGACTAAAAAAATCCAAATCATATCTTAAAATTACTTATCAATTTAATTGCTAATGAGAAATTCGAAAATTTATCAGGCATACTCGTTTTTAGATTTCCATATTGAGTCGTAAAACTAAAAAAAAAGCGCTTCAATTTTGCGAAGTCTTTACTGATGTAGCACTTAGAAATGTAAGTAATTTAAGTTATTTTAAAATGTTATTTCAGTTTTTTAAGCTAGGATTTCTTGCTTTTTGTTATAATCGTCGTTATTGGCGATTCGACATTGCTAACACTTTTAATATGAACACCACCGGCCTTTTTTCTTTTATATTTCTTTGTGAGTACCACTGGCCTTTTTTTCTTTTTATATTTCTTTGTGAGTTCGCCTTCTGGGAGGAAGAGTTTTTTAAACCACACACTCATTGTTTTGTAATTAATTCACGATTGATATAGACACACATCTAATATGCTTGCATTACTTATTGTCTACATATTTTGCTTAGATGTGTACCTTATTAGGAAAAGAGCCAATATATATCGACGTTTGTTTGTTATTCACTTTACACATAGTTTAGAGATTATCACAGTTTCAGAACCAATTCTCGTTGCTGGATTGTCTAAGTGAGATGGATGATAAAGCATGGAAAGGTAGCGTTAACGTGGAGATAATATATTGTCCAATTAGCGCAATGTCATGCTCTGTAAACGGAAAATTAATATGTACAAACATTATTAGACTTCACACGCCAATGAGAATCAGGCATAAACTAAACAGTTTCCGCTGTACCCTTGTCATCAATTTTGTAATCACTAACTGCCGGATAACGGAAAACATGTTTTATTGAAAAGTGTTCGCCTTCCTTATATTTTTTGTGTATAATAATACAATTTAATAACTTTATTATAGCTCACAGTTCTTTTTCGGTGCACATGTATAGTCAGAAAAAAAAATCACTAAACGGTGCTGAAATAGTTTTAGCTCGACTAAATATCGCAACGCCATCAGCCACGATGTGTACAACCGTACCAATTTACCTCACGTCATCACCTTGATGCGTTTTAAATTGTTTCAAAATGCCTGATCGTATTTGTACCCTTTTTGTTTTCTGTCTCTGCAATCGAATGCTTGTGAAAGATATTGCAGTGCAAATCAAGATACAAGAAAAAGAACACTCCCACTTTGCAGAGATGCTCCAAATTCATGCAACACTTTTTTTTTGGAACAAATGAATGACACGGATATGTGACGTCTTTTGGAGATTTTTCTGCCTCACTCATATCGGAAAAGCGCAACAAAGTAACTAATGACAAATGGTCTTTCACAGCCGATGACATGTAGAGTAATGAACATGTCCTAACTGAAGGTTAATGGGAGAGGTGTCTTTAAAGCAATACAAGGCCTTGCATCTGAGAATTCTCCTTCATCGCTTAAAAGGATTCTTAGGATTGTGTGAAGCCTTTCTATTGCCTTGTTGCAGTGACAGCGTTTTAGAGTTTTGGAGCAACAAGAGCTTAGAAATTAAACCTGTAAGTAGTTTTCACTGAGCCGAATATAAGCGTAATGTCATCTATTCTATACAAATCACACTCAGTTTTTCCAGAGAAAAGAAAAAATCGATGCAAATGGTTATGTAAGTAGTAGTAGTGCGGCCACTAGTGACCAGATCAAGATCAAGATAAGATAAGGAATCGTGACGTGATTGGTCGGTGACGTCATTGTGTGTGACGTCATGGGTCCGGAATGTTTGGAATTTCCCTGTGGTCATATGTGTCACTGGCTTCAGTTCTTGTGTTTTGGTTCGCGTATGCCATTATGGGTGATGATAGAGATAAGGATTCGTGTTTTGATTGGTGGTGCACTAGTGACAAGATGAAGATCAAGATAAGATAAGGAATCGTGTCGTGGGTGTGTGTTGTTTTCAGAAGTAGATAAGTGACGTCACATGTTATTTGTAAATACGTGACGTTGTTGTTTTGAATGGAAAAGGGAGATATATTAGTGGATAAGGAATCGTGTGATTGGTGGGAAACTTTAAACAAGATCAAGATAAGATAAGGAATCGTGACGTGGATGTTTGTTATTATAGAGTTTGGAATTTCGCTGGGGCCCTCGTCTGTCAGGGACATCACGTGGTTTGTTTGTTAGTTGTAAATAAGTGACGTTATTGTTTTGAATGGAAAGGGAGATACATTAGTGTATACGGAATCGAGTTGTGATTGGTGGGACACTTCTGACAAGATGAAGATCAAGATAAGATTAGGATTCGTGACGTGAATGTTTGTTGTTATTGATTTTGGAATGTTTGGAATTTCGCTGGGCCCTCGTTTGTCGGGGACATCACGTGGTGTGTTTGGTGATATTTATAGATAAGAATCGTGACGTTATGTGTTTGGAAATTCAGAGTTTCGAGGTTTTCTGAATAATTTAATTATATGCTATGTCACTCAAACATACAGTTTTTTTTTCTTCTTCTATAGATGGTTGTACTAATTTTTCCAATACAATTTGGAGTATTTCTTTACTGTTAAAGGGTGGGAATTCTTAGAGTATGTCGTGATGTCGGGTGTGATTAGATTATCTGAATAATTAATTATATATACTAATGTAACTCAAACACTTTTTTTTTCTTCTATAGATGGTTGTACTAATTTTCCAATACATTTTGAGGTATTTCTTTCCTGTTAAACGGTGGGAATTCTTTGAGTTAGTCGTGATGGCGGCAGTGTAATAAGCTATTCGAGCTTTTCTGAATAATTAATTATATACTTAAAATACCTGTCCTTAAACACACACATTAGACATAAAAAATCGCTAATGTGTCTATGTTGATACTCTAATATATACCCTATGATTATTCTTATGGAAAAAAAAAACTATTCAGTATTAGAATTACGCTTACCAAAAAACATACGAACAGTGATTTTTGTTAAATCACTGTTCAAGTTATGTTATGTTATTCAAGTTATGTTCAAGTTAAAAAAAAAAAACTTACATTTCTTTCCAGAATGGGAACATCTTGGTACTATCTAGGTTTTCTGAATATTCCAAATTGTTGATTAACATATATTCACAGAACACAAACACAAGTCTGAAAAGACATTTCACTTTTTCATTATAGGTTACTGTGGCTAACATATATTCACACCACAAAACACACAAAACATAGGAGTTGAATTCTGTAAATAACCAGAAAAGCTAGTGGACTACTTAATTTACTTCAGTATCCAATTGGTTCTCTGTATTAATTCTTTCCCACTCTTACCCAACCCTGGTGGGAAAGTCTATGCGCTGTTTTGTTTAGGGTAAGTGTTATTTCCGGTTTCGAATTCCAATTACTGTTAGAGTATGGAATTCTGACATGTGAAATTATTATTTATTTTTTTTTTTTTTTTCAAATTGATTGGTTATTTTCTGTATTTTAATTTTAAAGGTCATATTCTAACAGAATAACTGAGCAAAATTAATATACATATATATATAAAGTGTATGTGAATTTATTTTCCAACACTGTATATTTCTCATTAAGTCTTATCTTATATATATCTCACTTATCCACATGCTGTTTGTTGTACGTAGGTGAGAAATCGTGTGTTTTGTTTCGAACTCTTGGTTTCAGTTGGGAAATTACCAATATAACTATTAATTTTACCTTCGATTCCTTGTTCTTTTAACCTATTTCTGTAAGTGGAATTTATTTATTTTATTTTTTTTTTTCTTTAGCATTAGTAAATTTTAATTAACTGATATGAGACAAACAAGGTTTTGAACTCTCCGCAGTTTTTCTACAGCAATCTTTTTAAGAGTTTTTGTAACGTGTCGTTGGATTTTAAATATCTAATGGCTCTGTAAAATAACCAAACTCTAACAGTATTGTGACTTTTCAAGTAAAATTTTCACCACTAAAATTCTAGCTATTAATTTAATACCCAATTATTTCTTTTGCTTCCAAGATTTGACAGGAGTTTCTTGAAATATTTGAGGGCTTGTATGAACACATAAGACTTTTAATTCAATGAATCAAAAAAAAATTCTCTGGTTACTTTGTTGCATGAAATTTCACAAGGAAAAAAAAATGTTATCTTAATGCTTAAATTTGTATAACACATCTACGACACCCAATTTGTTCATTTAAATTTACACAATTTATTTGAACGAAATATTATTTACAAATTGTATTTACTGAATCTATCAATACAGAAAATAAATAAATTGAAAAATACATCAAAGGTTCTTCCATGCTTGTGGAATTGCCATCGTATGGTTTGACAATGTGACTCTCATCTGAAAGTTAATTTTCATTTGGTGTTTGTTGGGAATTTATTACTGTAGTAGTAAAATTAAGGGTTGCATATTTATATTTTCGAATCCAATACATATACTTCAGAGAATTATTAAAAGCACAGAATCTTTCGTTATGTTTCCAAAAGCATTTAAAAGTACACATTATGTTTTCATGTTTTGGGCATCCAATTTCATTTAAATCAAGAACAGGCCTCCCTATTAAATTCGTTAATGTTTTTGATTTTTCTCTTCCTTTGGCAAGTAATATATGATATTTGCATGTTGATTCTATCATCCAATCTCTTAGTTTGTCCAAAGCTAGTGAACCAATTTCCCACTTCATCTGATGGTTATATTTTATTAACCAAGAATTCTGTTTTTTTAACTCTTTCAGGTAATTCTTTCCAACTACAAGGTGATTTTGATTCCATCAGAAATACAAATTTCTTTAGGAAATAAATTTGTACTCTTATTCAAAAAAATTGTACATCAATTATCAAAATGATAACTGAAAATTCGTATTTTTCACCCACTGTCGATTTTTCATAATTGTTTTCCTTCATTCTTCTTCTTCGATTACTTCATATGGCACCAGAAATAAATAGTTATTTATTATTATTTCACTGATTATTAGCTCTGATCGTATACTTTATGGTAACTTTCGTTTACAAAATTCTAAACAATTAGAACTTTTCACAAAGAAACTTTCACAGAATTTGTGGCTCACCCATTATTTTTGCATTACCAAACACAAATCACAAAACAGTAGCTGCAGTGGATGAACGATTACCTTAAGTCCAAAGTCAATCGACTCTATGGTATTTTCTTATAGTACTGTTTACAATTACCATCCCCTACCCTAACCGTTCCTTCAAAAATGAACCTTTTGCGCAGATGCATCAAAGACATGTTTTCACATGCTGTTGGATATACTGTTTGTGTGTTTTTATCTTACTTTGTGTAGGGAAAGGTAAAATTTGTATATGTGTTATCTGTAGAGTACACACATTTTCTCTATGCCAAACTTTAAAGAAGAGTTAAAGTCACGTTTTGTTGGTTTAATTATGTGCTTCTCTCTCTCTCTCTCTCTCTCTCTCTGTAAAATAACCAAATTCTAACAGTTCGGATTTTCGATTATGTGAACGATTTGTTTTCAGATAACTCAAATAATGTCAATAGGTAGCATTAGACAATTTCTAAAATAATCAATACATGGATATTTGTTTTCAACATTTTTTTTTCCTGTCCTGGCATTAATTTCACAGTTGTGATTTTTTTTTAATAATTAAACAGAATTGCATTAAGATATAAAGTTATGGATTGAAATATCAAGATCTAATCAGAATAACTGAGTAAAAATTCACTGTGGAAAAACACGACAACAAAAACACATCTTTGTTCATTTAAGTTTACAAATGCACATTTTATTTTGCTGAAATACTATTTACAAGTATATTCACTGAGAAAAATTCGAAACATGTAATTACCTAAAAATATTTCACAATATTTAGACTTAACATTTTCCAAAGAGTTCAATGAATAAAATTTTTGTTACTCACTGTTTCATGGTTACATTACATCAAAGCTGGTCACACAAAAGAATTTTAAAATCAGATACCATGGTGGCCACACTTCCATATGTTTGATATTGTGTCAGTCTGGAAATGACACCATGCCTCACTAAACATTCTGTGTATTCTTTTGTCAGCAAATATACACAAACAGTTTTTGTAAAATGTTTGTAAATGTCCCAAATTAAGAATCTTTATCGAATTGGATAAAATCTTGAAAGTCTAATTTTACCATTGATGAATTTAAATGTTGAGTGATAATTTTTCCCATTATATGAACAGATGGTAATTCAGTTTCCAAAAATAGTAAATGATTATCAATGTCGTACATTTTTGGTGAAAATCTCTCAGCTTCTTCACAACTAATAGAAAAAACTTTACTTCCATCAGCTCCTGTATCATCAAGTATTAGTTCCCCATCTTGGCATTTCAGAATATATAACACTCACCGAGGTCCATTTCATAGTCAACTCTTCTTCACAAGTAGCCAAGGATATCAGACCACTTCCTGTGTAATTTTTCCAAAGTGGTCCTGGATAAATACATCACAATGTATGTGTCTTCTAAAATAATAATCGGTTTCCATCCTTTTAGAGCTAGGTGAAGAGTTTTGTCTCGTGCTATTTTCCTGAAGAAAGAAAATTTCAATGACTTTTGTGGCTCACCCATTATTTTACTTTACTTTACTTTCCTGGATACCAATCACCACAACACAATATGATAACTTCACAGGATGAATGAATTGTCATAACTGCAAAGACACTTGACTCGTTTATTTTTCCTTATAGTACTGTTTACCTGACCCTTAACCCTGACCGTTCCTTCCAAAATGAAACTTTTGCGCAGATGATTCACGGACATGTTTCTACATGATGTTGAATAAACCATGACGACAATGACTGATGTGTGTCACCCTGGGAAAATTCCAAGATATCTTATCTCAAAAACATTACCCACAATTCCATAGCCAAACAAAACATGACAACAATGTCGTTATGTGTTTTGATATTTCTGGGGAACATATGTCTCTCATTCTGTGATATCACAGAGGGTGACAGATGTCTTCCTTGCAATGCTCCCCCAACCTAACCCCATCACCCTAGTCTCTCACCATCCCCTCTCCTCCAGAAGATGTCTGTTCAGCTTAGTGGAGATGAGTGAGCTCATCATTTGCGGATATCTTTTAGTGATGTCACCTCCAATTGATACTGATAACTTTTTTGGAAAAAAAATAAAAAAACGTGTTTTTTTCCTAAAAAGTTATCATAATATCATGTATTGATTATTTTAGAAATTGTCTAATGCTACCTATTGACATTATTTGAGTTATCTGAAAACAAATCGTTCAAATAATCGAAAATCCGAACTGTTAGAATTTGGTTATTTTACAGAGAGAGAAAGAGAGAAGTGGACATTATTTGAGTTATCTGAAAACAAATCGTTCACATAATCGAAAAATCCGAGCTGTTAGAATTTGGTTATTTTACAGAGAGAGAAACAGAGAAGCACCTAATTAAACCAACAAAACGTGATTTAACTCTTCTTTAAAGTTTGGCATAGAGAAAATGTTTGTACTCTACAGATAACACATATACAAATTTTACCTTTCCCTACACAAAGTAAGATAAAAACACACAAACAGTATATCCAACAGCATGTGAAAACATGTCTTTGATGCATCTGCGCAAAAGGTTCATTTTTGAAGGAACGGTTAGGGTAGGGGATGGTAATTGTAAACAGTACTATAAGAAAATACCATAGAGTCGATTGACTTTGGACTTAAGGTAATCGTTCATCCACTGCAGCTGCTGTTTTGTGATTTGTGTTTGGTAATGCAAAATTAATGGGTGAGCCACAAATTCTGTGAAAGTTTCTTTGTGAAAAGTTCGAATTGTTTAGAATTTTGTGAACGAAAGTTACCATAAAATATATGATCAGAGCTAATAATCAGTGAAATAATAATAAATAACTATTTATTTGTGGTGCCATATGAAGTAATCAAAGAAGAAGAATGAAGGAAAACGATTATGAAAAATCGACAGTGGGTGAAAAATACGATTTTTCAGTTATCATTGGGATAATTGATGTAGAATTTTTTTTTGAATAAGGGTTCAAATTTCTTTCCTAAAGAAATTTGTATTTCTGATGGAATCAAAATCACCTTGTAGTTGGAAAGAATTACCTGAAAAAGTTAAAAAACAGAATTCTTGGTTAATAAAATATAACCATCAGCTGAAGTGGGAAATTGGTTCACTAGCTTTGGACAAACTAAGAGATTGGATGATAGAATCAACATGCAAATATCATATATTACTTGCCAAAGGAAGAGAAAAATCAAAAACATTAACGAATTTAATAGGGAGGCCTGTTCTTGATTTAAATGAAATTGGATGACCAAAACGTGAAAACATAATGTGTACTTTTAAATGCTTTTGGAAACATTACGAAAGATTCTGTGCTTTTAATAATTCTCTGAATTATACGTATTGGATTCGAAAATATAAATATGCTACCCTTAATTTTACTACTACAATAATAAATTCCCAACAAACACCAAATGAAAATTAACTTTCAGATAAGTCGCATTGTGAAACCATACGATGGCAATTCCACAATCATGGAAGAACCTTTGATGTATTTTTCAATTTATTTATTTTCTGTATTGTAGATTCAGTAAATACAATTTGTAAATAATATTTCGTTCAAATAAATTGTGTAAATTTAAATGAACAAATTGGGTGTCGTAGATGTGTTATACAAATTTAAGAAGGAAGATAACATTTTTTTTTCTTGTGAAATTTCATGCCATCAAGTAACTAGAGAATTTTTTTTTTGATTCATTGAATTAAAAGTCTTATTTGTTCATGCAAGCCGTCAAATATTTCAAGAAACTCCTGTCAAATCTTGGAAGCAAAAGAAATAATCGGGTATTAAATTAATAGCTAGAATTTTAGGGGTGAAGATTTTACTTGAAAAGTCACAATACTGTTAGAGTTTGGTTATTTTACAGAGCCATTAGATATTTAAAATCCAACGACACGTTACAAAAACTCTTAAAAAGATTGCTGTAGAAAAACTGCAGAGAGTTCAAAACCTTGTTTGTCTCATATCAGTTACTTAAAATTTACTAATGCTAAAGAAAAAAATAAATAAAATAAATAAATTCCACTTACAGAAATAGGTTAAAAGAACAAGGAATCTAAGGTAAAATTAATAGTTATATTGGTAATTTCCCAACGGAAACCAAGAGTTCGAACCAAAACACACGATTTCTCACCTACGTACAACAAACAGCGAGCGGATAAGTGAGATATATATAAGATAAGACTTAATGAGAAATATACAGTGTTGGAAAATAAATTCACATACACTTTATATATATATATTAATTTTGCTCAGTTATTCTGTTAGAATATGACCTTTAAAAGTAAAATACAGAAAATAACCAATCAATTAAAAAAAAAATAATAATAATTTCACTTGTCAGAATTCCATACTCTTACAGCAATCGGAATGCGAAACCGGAAATAACACTTGCCCTAAACGAAGCGCTGCATAGACTTTCCCACTAAGGTTGGGAAACAGTGGGAAAGAATTAATACAGAGAACCAATCGGATACTAAAGTAAATTAAGTAGTCCACTAGCTTTTCTGGTTATTTACAGAAATATCTTTCAACTCCTATGTTTTGTGTGTTTTGTGGTGTGAATATATGTTAGCCACAGTAACCTATAACGAAAAAGTGAACTGTCATTTTCAGACTTGTATTTGTGTTCTGTGAATATATGTTAATAATCAACAATTTAGAATATTCAGAATTAATTATGCTCAATTATTCTGTTAGAATATGACCTTTAAAAGTAAAATACAGAAAATAAACAATATCAATTTGAAAAAAAAAAATAAATAAAAATTTCACTTGTCTGAATTCCATACTCTAACAGCAATCGGAATTCAAAACCGGAAATAACACTTACCCTAAACAAAACGGTGCATAGACTTTCCCACCAAGCTTGGGCAACTTTAACATAAGATTTAATGAGAAATATTTAGTGTTGGAAAATAAATTCACATATACTTTATATATTTATTAATTATGCTCAGTTATTCTGTTAGAATATGACCTTTAACAGTAAAATACAGAAAATAACCAATCAATTTGAAAGAAAAAAAAATGAATAATAATTTCACATGTCAGAATTCCATACTCTATCAGGAATCGGAATTCGAAACCGGAATTAATAAATATATTTATTAATTATGCTCAGTTATTCTGTTAGAATATGACCTTTAACAGTAAAATACAGAAAATAACCAATCAATTTGAAAGAAAAAAAAATGAATAATAATTTCACATGTCAGAATTCCATACTCTATCAGGAATCGGAATTCGAAACCGGAAATAACACTTACCCTAAACAAAACAGCGCATAGACTTTCCCACCAAGGTTGGGCAACAGTGGTAAAGAATTAATACAGAGAACCAATCGGATACTAAAATAAATTAAGTAGTCCACTAGCTTTTCTGTTTATTTACAGAAATATCTTTCAACTCCTGTGTTTTGTGGTGTGAATATATGTTAGCCACAGTAACCTATAATGAAAAAGTGAAATGTCTTTTCAGACTTGTGTTTGTGTTCTGTGAATATATGTTAATCAACAATTTGGAATATTCAGAAAACCTAGATAGTACCAAGATGTTCCCATTCTGGAAAGAAATGTAAGTTTTTTTTTTTTAACTTGAACATAACTTGAATAACATAACATAACTTGAACAGTGATTTAACAAAAATCACTGTTCGTATGTTTTTTGGTAAGCGTAATTCTAATACTGAATAGTTTTTTTTTCCATAAGAATAATCATAGGGTATATATTAGAGTATCAACATGGACACATTAGCGATTTTTTATGTCTAATGTGTGTGTTTAAGGACAGGTATTTTAAGTATATAATTAATTATTCAGAAAAGCTCGAATAGCTTATTACACTGCCGCCATCACGACTAACTCAAAGAATTCCCACCGTTTAACAGGAAAGAAATACCTCAAAATGTATTGGAAAATTAGTACAACCATCTATAGAAGAAAAAAAAAGTGTTTGAGTTACATTAGTATATATAATTAATTATTCAGATAATCTAATCACACCCGACATCACGACATACTCTAAGAATTCCCACCCTTTAACAGTAAAGAAATACTCCAAATTGTATTGGAAAAATTAGTACAACCATCTATAGAAGAAGAAAAAAAAACTGTATGTTTGAGTGACATAGCATATAATTAAATTATTCAGAAAACCTCGAAACTCTGAATTTCCAAACACATAACGTCACGATTCTTATCTATAAATATCACCAAACACACCACGTGATGTCCCCGACAAACGAGGGCCCAGCGAAATTCCAAACATTCCAAAATCAATAACAACAAACATTCACGTCACGAATCCTAATCTTATCTTGATCTTCATCTTGTCAGAAGTGTCCCACCAATCACAACTCGATTCCGTATACACTAATGTATCTCCCTTTCCATTCAAAACAATAACGTCACTTATTTACAACTAACAAACAAACCACGTGATGTCCCTGACAGACGAGGGCCCCAGCGAAATTCCAAACTCTATAATAACAAACATCCACGTCACGATTCTTTATCTAATCTTGATCTTGTTTAAAGTTTCCCACCAATCACACGATTCCTTATCCACTAATATATCTCCCTTTTCCATGCAAAATAACAACGTTTCTTATTTACAAATAACGTCACTTATCTACTTCTGAAAACAACACACACCCACGACACGATTCCTTATCTTATCTTGATCTTCATCTTGTCACTAGTGCACCACCAATCACAACACGAATCCTTATCTCTATCATCACCCATAATACCATACGCGAACCAAAACAGAAGAACTGAAGCCAGTGACACATATGACCACAGGGAAATTCCAAACATTCCAGACCCATGACGTCACACACAATGACGTCACCGACCAATTACGTCACGATTCCTTATCTTATCATGATCTGGTCACTAGTGGCCGCACTACTACTTATGTAGCTATTTGGGTATTCAATTGCGGGAAGCAGGATTGTGCGATAAATAATAACTCATCGTGTTTTTATTTATTTTTTTAGCAGTGCCGAAAGGCATTGTCATCCATTTGAATTCATGAGGAATGTATGTAACCGTACCGAACTGTGTAGGATTTGGTGACATTTGCATTTCAATGTCACACTCATTTCCACAATAGCATCATTGTATAAACGTACACACATATGATGAGCAGCGCAGTGTGGGACCCTTTGAGACCAAGCTCATATGGTCATAATATCTGCCTTGTTTCTAAGATTTTCATTACAGTCTTAGATTTAAATCTTTACAGTGAAAGTATCCTAGAAATGCGTTTGTCTAATTGGAGATTCGCTGAAGCTTATCCGTTTTATTTTTCTTGTCTATTGATGAAAGAAGAAAATTATTTTCTCCCACAGAATTTCTCCCATAACTTTTCTTTAAGTTAATTGTAAATTTTTTCACATCTGCCTGATCGGCTGCTCATAGAAAGCATGTGACCTATTATGAATGATAAATGCATCAACCGATTCAAATAGGATCTTTTCATAAAATTAATGCAATAAGATATCACATTACAGAAACAATTCAGGAAGCACAATTAGAAGATTTATTGAATTAGAAGTCCTTTTCTGTTTGTTATGAGCATGCAATTTGTATTTCTTAGTGTGCAAGGCCAAATAAGATCTAGTATTTGAGAAAGGTATTGCTAAACTTTGAAGGAAGTGTGCGCAAACGTCTCCAATCTCTTTTCGGACTTTTTGTTCTCGCATTTCTAGTATTTTAATCTTGGAAATTTTAATAAAAAAACTGCTATATGTTTATATATACATTTTCTATGCAAATGCTTTCATTATGTGAAAGATCTTAAAAATAAAAGTTGAAAAACTGAAATTAGAACTTAGTTCATTATGTCCAAGTTTTATTTAGACATTTTGAGATTCATCACAGAGACAGGAAAAAATCTTTACACAAGATTTTTTTTCCTGTCTTTATAGAGTCGATAAACGAATCAGGCCTTTTTCTAGGAATCTGAACGCTTTTTAATGTGAAACTTATGTTGTCAAGGCAGCGTATTTATTGAAATAAACTAAGAGATAACCTTCCTAATAGCGCCTTAAGCAGGAATAAAATTTATAGTTGAGAAATGAAATTCTTTCGGGTGTATCTACTCGGAACAATTATTTACCAGACGGTTTTGTTTCGAGTGAAAATTGATGATTTAATCTTTCAGATTGAGTTCACGTGTAGTCACTTCCGTTTATCCCGGAATCTTTAAGCGTCATTAATAATTCCTTTCCTGTGACTCATTAGCCCCACTGGTCTCCAATATGGCAAATTAATCGTGAGCAACAACTGTGATTAAATCCAATAAAAAAAAAAGGAGTGATACAATCCTGATCATAAAAAACACTTTAAACTCACCAGATATTTTATCAAAATAAAATATGAGCGAGTTACAAGATAAAATCGGTTGCAATCGGCCGGAGCCATCGTTAAATGGCTTCGATAAAAAACTGGTAAAAGTTTTTTAAGCGAGACCCTCATTATTATTGAGGTCATCACTCTCACTGCATGTCGGATGAGTGGGGGATGGGGACAGATAGAAAATTTATTTATATATGTTGATTAACCTTTAGCATAAATATAAAACCCGTTATTTGGTTTGCACATTTCATGGAAAAATAAAACTTTCTTCCAAATTGAGTGATAAAACAATTAATAAATTTTAATTGTTTTTGTGCTCTTTGTTGTTGAACAATAGATAGCGAGTTGCATTGTAGAGAATATTTTGTGTCGTATCCTTAGAGAGGAAATGACATATGTTAGGGAAAAATTATGCTGCTCAGTAAATTATAAGTCAGTTATATTTACGTTCGTTGAATGCGAAGTAGGGACTGGTGACGCACTACTTAGGAGTTGTCTTCTATCGAGTTTATCTGGATTGTAAATTATCCCGCAAATACCGGGTAACTTTTCATATTTAAATAATAAAAATTCTATTAATTTGATAGATAATTCAAAGGTTCGTTTAAAAATGGAAATAGCTTACGAGGTTCTACAAGTAACGAATTAACCAGAAATACTGATAATAATGCATTACTGAAGTTTCAGGTAAGTTGTTCAACTCTCACTGTTCCAGAAGTCTTTCACTGGTAATATGGTTTCTACCATCCCTCGCACATCTCGGGATCTTTTCAGTGAGTTAAAAGGTTCGACTTCTAAGCCTTCCTCACTGACGACGCTTAGACCAACTTGCAAAGAGATTTGGGAGAGAGAGAATAAAATATTGCCAGTTGTATAAAATTACTGCAATTAAAAGAAAGTGAGAAGGATGTTTAAAATAACGTTTAGAACCTTCCTATTAGTATGCTTTAAATCAAACTATATTTTCAGAAATATGAACTAATTTTAAATAATGCACACTTATGATAAAGAGAGCAACACGTGATTAATTTCTATCCCGTTTAATGAATGAGATGTTGAAAAGAACTCATTAAAAAAAATTTATATTTTAATGAACAAATAGCAAAATTCACTAGTCGAATATTATTACTAATATTATTATTAAGAAAAAACTCCAAGCAGGAACTCATGCATGGAGGCTACATACACCTACTATCATTCCATCAATTGAAATTCTGTATGACCCTTTGAGAAGATTGTTTGAGAAATTTGGTAGTCTCAATCATATCTACCCTCTTTCTCCTGTTTGCCAGTGTCTGTCTACAAATTCTCAATCTGTCTTCATAATCAGTATTCCATAAATGTTAAATTGCCAATAGCGTTATCAGTTATCATTTTAACACTCTCCTTTGTACTTTCTCCAATATATCAGAATCACAACGGAGACCAGCCTTGTGCAGAATTGTCCAAGTGAGGTCTTATGAAGGCCTTGTAAAGAGGCAAAGCGACTTCCTCATCTTTACATGTGAAGGTTTGTTTCAGCATTATAATTTTATCTTTTGAGTTGTACTTGCACTCTTTGCCATGACTCCTGAACTTTAACTTCCTATCTATTAACAACCCAAGATCCCTAACCTTATGAGTTTCTTCTAGCCTAATACTACCAATATAATACGACATTGAGTATCTGATCACGCCAAAGTACGTGCCTAATTTACCCACTGAACTGACATTCCTTTTCCTATGCCCACAGTTCCAGCCTATTCAAATTATTCTGCAAGTACTGCATATAGGCCTCATTTCTGATTAGCCAACCTGTCTTTGCATTATCAGAAAATAGCTGTATGCCGCCTGTTAAATCTCTCCCAATGTCATTATTGAACAGATTGAATAACAGTGGACCAAGCACTAATCCCTGTGGTACACCACTGGTTACCCTTAATTTTCCAAACTGACATACCTCGTATACCACTTTTTGATATCTGTCAGTCAGGAATTCTTATCCACGCTAATATTCTATAACCCAAACCCATTTTCTGTAATTTATGCAACAGTCTACCATGCTGTATTCTGTCAAAAGCCTTAGCAGAATCCAAAAAAATATCATGTTGTATCTATTCCCCTTGTCTATTCAATGGTAACATTATTATAGAATGTAGTTTTAGGAGAAACGTGTGACGTGGTTCTATTCAATATATACATGAAAACACAAAGTAAAAGCATTATTTAATATACTGCCATAATTTCATCCAGAAATTAACCGATCATCGGCAGTTGCTTGAAAAAACCGTTGTTACAAGGGTAGAATGCGAACGATTGATTGATTTTAAATAGAACAAGCAGCTTTAGGTTAAATTGCCAATAGCGTTATGCTTTCACTGAAGATAAGGTTAATCACAAATAACTTACTTATCCGAAAGAATCCCTCGATTCAATTTAGTCTTTATCCTGTTTCATTGCCAAAAAAACAAGATTCGAAGGCTTAAAATTTAAACTAATAAACTGAGCATATGAAAAGTGCTTTTATTTCGAGAGGAATAATTAAAATTATATAATTTGCCTTCACAATAATTTGGTTTCTCTTTCGAGGACCGTTTTGAACATATGTGCAGGTCGACAAAAATGTAGCTTGTTTAATAAATTGGGTTAAATCACTCCCATGAAATTATTGATTACTATTTAAAATATTAATGGTATTTTATTACATAGTTTAATCATGATAACTATCCTGAGAAGTATGCTGCGATGTGCGCGATGGTATCAGTTGTTGGATGGGAAGGATATCGAAAGTGTTTGGGAAATGTTTGAAAATACTTAAATGAGCGATATAAGAATGTATCCCTAGAGTTTGTAGAATACAGTAGGAGTGAAATGGATGTGTAATCTAATTAAGCAAGAGATTCTTTACAAAAATATATTGACGGAATACTGCATGCATAATGATGATGTCACTTACGATAATAATAAGCAGCGGAGTAACAGGTGTTGATCGGAAAGCTTAGCATAAGTATGAAAAAAAAATGGCTCAGCAAGTTAGAATTATTTTGTGTTATATTTTATCTTAGTACTGCGAGTAAAAGAATAATTCTACTAAGTGCAGACGATATGTGGGTGTCTGAAGATATTATGCAACTAATTAATAGCCATCTATTAATATACAACTAACCAAAGCTGTTATACAAACTGAATAAGAATTCTGCAATAGGTGTTCATTGGATGCTAAACGAATGTTCATCTTAACTGCCCATTTCTTTGACTAGCCTGTATAAGTTGTGTTAGAACAGGGAAGATTTCACAAGTAGAAAGAATGTATGGTAATCCCATTGCAAAATCGGTGTTTTGATTTCAAATTTAAATCCCATTTTTTTCCCTCAGACGTTTCGGTTTTTCATCAGTCTTGCAGAATTACAAGATGCCTACGTGAAAGATAGGGCTCTGTTAAGGCAGAATTTGTGCGACGGAAAACATTTATGGTTGATCCACGTAAAAGAACTGCGACTTAGATTGCAGAACATCCACCAGGAAGGAACGCGTTGAACCATAATGAAAACATTAGAAATCATCTCCTAGAAAATAAGAACAAAAACTACATCATCATGCTTCAGATAAAGCAATAGAAGCTTTTCGGAATAAATTTCTGGATTTTGAAAAATTGGTTTTCTCTTGGTTATTAGAGTTAAGTAAAGAATCAGATCGAAATGACCTCTCCCTAGTTCATGACACTGAGGACAAAACATGCATCTAGTATCCGAATCACTTCGCAGTTAAGATATAGTTCAAACGTTATGCTCTTTGCAATAAACTGGCATTATTTACTGTTTCATACAGGCCTTGGGAGTTTCGAAAGATTTCTTTATGAACTATTAATATACGTGAGCTGATTTGAGAAAAACTTCGATAATTTCAGCTTGGAAGATTTTCTTTTGTAGTACTTGTTTATAACGTAATGACAAATGAAATTATTTGTTGAGTGTAATTTAGAAGTTAAGGAGCGCTTAGAAAATGCCGCAGTCAACTATATTTCTTTCTTTACCTCTATTTCCCCCCCCCTTTCCCAACAATACAAATGAATGCAAAATAAATTCAAAGTCAGATATAGTGTGAATATATTACGAAACATGAGCTTTGAAGCGAATTCTGAAAATGTGGATGTAAAATTATTAGAATACCACATGACTTTCTGTAATTTTGATTTCCTTTATTAACAGAAAAAAACACGTTTGATGCACTCGTTCCAGGGTATATTACACGCTGTAGACAGATATTTCACGTTTCGATGGGATTTTACAAGCAACATTGCAAGCGATTAATTATGCTAAGCGGCAAGGTCTCGTCTGTAAAATAAGTTCTATTTTCCAAATTCTATTTTCGTCCTCCACTACATTTTGCTCACGAAGTGCATACATTACCATCGTCTCTCATCTGAAAGTTAGAGTTACAAACATGTTGCCTTAAGCTTCACTGAAAAAAATGATCGTGTTAGATTGGTTTCAATATATCGGAAACGTGACATTAATTTTACTTATGATTAAACCCTTGAGCATTCGAAAATATTTGGCTTCCTCGGGGAGGGGGGGGGGGATCTGCCAAAGTTTAGGGATTGATTCGTTGAGTCATTCAAACACTGACGGGTTGGAAAAACACCAGTAAGTAGTGCTGCTTGACTATTCCCAGCTTGGAATTTGTGAACGATTTTCCGTTTGTCCCGATGATCATGTGCTCATTTACTGCAAAGGTGGTGTCGACGTTGTAAAATTAATATTGCAACTGCAACTCGAGAGCTACTATTTAGTTCAGCAGACAGACACACACACACCAGAAGCCGTTAGTAAACCAAAATGGCGTTGCGAAATATCATCGATAAAGGCGAAATTAGGCTTTTTTTTTAATGCGTTCTGTTTAGCGTCTGCCTTCATGGCGGAGGAAGAAACATAAGCTAACAGCTATATTAAATAGTAGTAATAATATCTGCAGTACTTCTGGGCTTTCTTTTAAGGTTACACGATAGTTAGCATTCATTGTGAAGAATTTATGAAAACACACTTTACTTAACATTAGGAAAGGAACATTCGACGTTTAGCCCTCTGTATTGAGGTCATCATCAGAGGTGTCATGTAGCTCGTATCTTATAAAGATACAAGCTACATGACACTGCACTATAAAAAGTAAGATCAATCTAAATGATCATTAATCATTTCACGTAGCCTAACCTCTTGTGGAATAAAATAAATATATAAAACATTTTTTAAAAAATTTTAAATATTTATTTTATATATAAATATTTAATATAATTTTTTCATTATATAAATAAATTTATATATAAATATAAATAAAATAATAATAAAATAGAAAGAGTTCATTAAACATTTATAATTTCCTCTCATATTGAAATTTTCTTCTGTTTGGGCTTGTTATTGTTGCCATACAGATCGAAGCTGTGTCCTCCACATTCTTGGAATAATTAATCCATCATTTTTGTTCAGATTTGAATGATGTTTCAGCATTTCACAAGCTTCTTTGAATTTTCTTTCAAACCAGGTTTTGGTGTGGTATAAGGAATTGATTCCTTTCCATTGAATTTCGTGGCATGTTTCGAGTGCGTGGTCTGATAGGCCTTTTTTTACTATAGTGGAGGTATGTGTCGCTTGTGTTCATCTTTCTGATTGGGATGGTGCGTCCTGTTTCTCCATATGTACGGTAGGTTACAAAAAATTATATTTTGTAAACCCCTGGGTTGGGCAGGTATGGAAGAGGATCTTTGGAAGAGCTAACTAAATTTCTTAATTTTGTTGGGGTTTGAATATGACTCTTCTTGCCTGCTGCTTAGAATTATCATAATCATCCTTATCAATCGAAAATCATCCTTATGCATATACCTTCCACATAATCATATTCTTACAGCCTCTCGCTTAATTAGATTGCGCATTCATTTCACTCCTACTCTATTTATTCTTCGAATTTTACGGATACATTCTGATATTGCATCATTTAAGTATTTTTAAATGCTTCGCATACACTCTCAATATTCTTGCCATCCAGCAACCGATACAAATTCCACTAAACTCAGCAAACTCCTCAGTCAGTCACAATTTACTACTTTATAGTTTCGTATGTAATTTTTTCTGAATGGAACATTCATAGACGTAGCCACTTTCCAAGTGAGTCCCGCTTGATTAATGTCACCAACCGGAGACAGAATAGTTAGGTTTAACTACCCCCCCCCCGACACTCAGATCTAACATTCTTCGACTACGAGTTCCTTCTGTAAATGCTGTTTGAGGAAGTTGTCTCGTTACAGCTCAATATATTTACTTTCATTATTCTGAGGCCATTTCTCAGCTACCAATTCAACGATAATAACACCCCACTGCGTATTTAACCTTGTTAGACTAGACCTCACATCACATGGATTAAAACTCACTCAACAAAAAAACTGTTATTCCTATTGAAGTCATAAGTCTAACTGGATTCAAGTTATCTGATATCATTTTGCAGCATGCCACTTCTTCTCCTATCCTGTCTATCCTTCCTAAAAACAGTGTGCCCTTTGCACTAGACTCTAGTTAATGTCTGCTTCTGATAGCCAGATCTCACTAATTCCTGAAACATGACGTCCCTAATATTTGTTGCAGTGGTTAATTTATTGGGAATATTTTAGGAATTAGTGCACAGACATACCAGACACAGGCATTCGTGCATAAAAAAAATAATGTACCTGCATGCTCTTGTCTATTGTCTGATGAGAAATTTCGACATTTGTAGATCTGTTCTTATCTAGTTCAATACTTTTGTAAATATCTTTCCACACAATTGTTATGCCCAAACCCAACGAACACAAAATCCTTTTATCTTTATAATTTTCTATAAAAAGCATTCACATTATTAACAGTTACCGAACATTATCGCTATTACATCAAGATTCTTGATACCAGATACATTCAAGTGTTGGCCGTTCCTCTTACACAAATCCATTCTTCCCTCAAACTCCCTCCATAGATTCTTCGAATCATTTGCCATCATAGCCCTTTTTCGTAATTCATTTCCATCATATCTATTTAATATACAACGAATTTTACTTTCTCATACTTCGCTTCCTCCAACAACATTTTCATATCCTCTCATACTGAATTTATCGCTAGTTACGTCATTGGTACCTACCAGAATTACGATCTCTTTGGCTTTTCTGCTATTTCAATTGCTTGAGTTATATATCTAGTTTTTGCTCCTTAGAACTCTTGACGCTATAACCCGCCCATCAGTGACATGTTTTATGATAGTCACCGTAACAAATAAGACCTTTCTTTTTATAATCAATTTTACTTACAAGATTTTCGTTATTACTCATTAACTTACTTGATGCCGGGCTTTGTTGTTTTTCCATTTTGCTGCTGAGCCTTTTAACCTTCCTGTGTTCCTCTAAACGCCGCTCGAGTTTCTGTAATTCCCGCGTCGTCTGTCTAATAATCTGATTTAACCTAGCGATTTTGGAGGATAAATTATTTTAAATAACCTCTTCAATATCTTCAGTGGAGAAAACCGCCTTGTTCACTACTTAGCTGTTCTTGTTAGGGTTCCGTTTCTTCTGATTTTTGGTGAAATTTTCAGCATATGAAAATAGGTGGCCCCAAATGTTTAGTTCAGACAAAATCTGATTTGTTTCATTTTCAGTGAAATGAGAAGGGAACACGAAATACTGGCGCATATTTGTCTTAAATAAAGTTAGTATATACAAAGTTACGCTCTAAGACAAGTTAATATTTTTTTAAATGATAGCGTCTTGGAATTATATGAGTTAACCTGTAATTATCGAAGAGACTTGCTTAACAAATGGTGTTCTGCGTGATCTGCATAATTCGGTGATTCTTATGATAATGTCACGTATTAGGCAGTAGGAAACTAAGTCACATCTAGTAACCCTATCCTCTATTAAATATCTCACGCATGTCTATAAAGTATCATGTTTGGTCTTTAGAACAGGTATTTCGGAACATGATTTTGTATGATCAACACTATCTCAGTAATATTAGTGATTTTCTTATGTATTTTCCTCGTCATTTTCAAAATTGAAGGAGAGTAAGTACATGAACACGAAGAAGAATTGAGAATTCATTTCATCAAGGTGGTAGCTAGGCTTTCCAAAAATAGAAAGTATCTCATCGCTGTTTGCATAGCTAGACATCGCAACTTCTATTAGAAACTCCTTAGTACCCGAAAATATCAGAACACTGCTGTAGACCACGACTCTTAGAGCCCTACCTTTAATACCACATTTTAACACATGCTAATTGATGCTTTCAGACTAAACCATGCGCTAGGTCTGATGCATTTTTCGTCCCCGTTCTCCGGCTGACACTCATCTACTACCCTGATTGTCCTTCCTACTCCCACTCATTTATGAAGAATGGTAATATAATAGAAGTATGAAGGAAGGATAGGCCGAGAGTTGCATTTCTAAACATACAGCCACGTGTTTATGACCGTTTTCTATTTGAAAATCTGAAATGTATTAGTTTTGTGAGTGAATCAACAATTAGGTAATCCGAGAACGCTAGTTTATAAGGAAAAACAAGATACTTCTTAAAGCTGTTATACGCTTTCTAGAGTTTCTACGTTGTAGCAGAAAAGACCTCAACATTATCGGGTATAATGCACTATTCAGAAGAATAATCCATTTCAATGTAACAACGTAAGCACTATAAGAGGAATATATAAATAGAAAAAGAGCTACGCGATATGCAAGAGCATGCCTCTTCTTCTCTATTTCTGTGACACGCACTGGTATATTTCTTAATTTACCTTAAGCTTTCTCGGAGGTTAAAGCTGAAGTGGAAGAATTTTGTTTATATTGAGTTATGACGTTAATTTTTGAAAATTTGATTTCACTCTGGTTTCTTCACTGCAATGCATGCACAGTCCAAAATTGAAACCCATATTCCGTGAGTTGACACGTTATTCTCAGAGGAAATTACGTATATATTTACATCGTGTAGTTTCTGATAAGTGCACAGCCTTCTCCCGATTATTACAATTACTTAGTACACAATTAAATATGTTAAATATATGACGTCAATATTTTTAAAGAAATCATGATAACTTCCAGAAATCGCATAGTCCGTTATGAAGCGAGATTACTATTTAACCACACTGTGATGCGATCCTCAAAGAATGTTGAATTTAGAAGGAATGCGATGTTAATAAATTCCAGTCAGATCAACAATGATACTCGAATTTATGTCATACTTATGAAGTGTGATTGTCCATTTATGTGAGCATAAAGCCTAAAGCTGTTTTGTGAATATATCTCGTAGAATATGGAAAGTAACCAGAAAGGTTTGTTTAAAAACCCTAATATTATGCCTTATCTGTATTGTTTGTTCCATTGGACGTATGCTATCATTAGTAATACATTTCGCTACTATTTAAGTAATCTTAACACAATATACGTGAATATCAAATACTCTAAGACAAAGGGCTTAAGTAGTTTAAAAGGAAAATATGTGTGCTATGTCGAGATGCAATAAGAAATGTAGACGGTTTGATTAAGAAACAATTGTGAATGCAAGATCATTAATATCTTCAGTGTTTACAAGCAAATACATGGAATTATATTTTAAAATCCGTCATTTAATTGCTTTTGTTTTCAAGTTGATTTTGTGCACGAACTAGTCCAATTTGTAGAAATTTATCTACGGAAAAGTTTCACGAATAAGCACCCTTGACCCCAATGACTTCTGTTTTCACATGATCCTAATCAATTATTGTTTCCAACCGATTTGCTTTTCTTTAACTTTTTAAATTTTCCGTTTCACGACTTTTTTTTTTTTTTTGGAATTATATACATGGAATTATATTTTAAAATCCGTCATTTAATTGCTTTTGTTTTCAAGTTGATTTTGTGCACGAACTAGTCCAATTTGTAGAAATTTATCTACGGAAAAGTTTCACGAATAAGCACCCTTGACCCCAATGACTTCTGTTTTCACATGATCCTAATCAATTATTGTTTCCAACCGATTTGCTTTTCTTTAACTTTTTAAATTTTCCGTTTCACGACTTTTTTTTTTTTTTTGGAATTATATACATGGAATTATATTTTAAAATCCGTCATTTAATTGCTTTTGTTTTCAAGTTGATTTTGTGCACGAACTAGTCCAATTTGTAGAAATTTATCTACGGAAAAGTTTCACGAATAAGCACCCTTGACCCCAATGACTTCTGTTTTCACATGATCCTAATCAATTATTGTTTCCAACCGATTTGCTTTTCTTTAACTTTTTAAATTTTCCGTTTCACGTCTTTTTTTTTTTTTTTCGTATGTGTTCCCAGATACTCGAGCTCAGACGTTTCACTACCTTGAAACACTAAATCGTGTCTTAAATTTGTCCATTTCACTCCTTTTTCCATCATGCAAATACCATCCTTGTGTTGACTTCACTATGGATACGCTCAAAGGATCTACAAACTAGTCAATTATCTGGACATCTTTTAAATCCATTAACTGATAGCATTTTATCATGAAATATTTTTTTTCCTTCTATCATTTTCTTTCCTCATTTTCGCCATTTTCACTCAAATCAGAAGTTAGTAAATTTTTCATTTTTGTTTCATCAATTTATCAGTCGACTCTATTAGATTATGGAATTAGCATAAAATATTCATCATTTTGGCGTAATTTTTTTTCAGAAGTTGTTTTCATTATTTAGCTTGAATGCAGTTTTTTTAATTTATTCCTGAACTCTTGAGCGAAAAAACTCCATCTTTTACTGAATAAATATAAGGTTTCTGGATCTAATTAGAATAAGATAATTAGTGTTATTTTCTGAACAAACATTTCCATAGTGTAATTACAATTAGTATTTGTTTTTCGTTTCGCCTCCTTGTTACTTTCAGATTTTTTTCAGTTCTTTCACAAGATGTAACTGGAAACTATTTGGATAGGAAGATTGATTGCAGATTTTCTTTTTTAGTGACATTCTTTGTTTTCTTCACACAGCAATTCAATAAGGTGCTTTTTAGTAACATTTCAATTTCAAGCGAGTTTATGACTAAATACCATTAAGAACTTAAACATTTCTGACCCCCCAGTGTTTAGGGCCATGCATATTTATCTTACTAGCACAAAGTGTATTTCCCAGGACGGATATTGATATAAATGGATAAGATCGTGAACGTCATCAGATGAATTCCATTTGCTAAAATATTTGTGTTTTTATCTCTAAAAAGATAAAAAAAAAACGTTTCTGCTCAGTGCGAATATAAAATACTCAAGTCCGAAATTCACTTATATTTATTGGTGATTATACTGAATCAAGCGTGTTAGTTAAGGCGTCTTATTAAACAGTATTCTTCAAATGAACGCGTGCGGTTACCCCTTAAACATCTCATGACATTATTCGGTTGATACTTGTGCAGGCAGAAAACTGGAGGAAATTACTTTGAGACTTTGGGAATGAAGAGAAGTCCACATCAAAAGGCAAAATGCCAAATCCTTAAACAGTATAATTGAGGCTACATCGTGAATTATCTTGTTACAACTTCGTAATGTTCATTTAATTCCTCTGGATGACAAGATCTTGGAATTGCGTTTTTTTCAAAATTGAAGGTGAATTAAAATAACCGTAAAAGCTTCATCATACAGTAAATAGAGTGGCCTCAGAGCATTGCGAAACGATGTAAGCACTAGCAAATTTATTAATTACAATGTGCAATATTTATCATCAACTGTCTCTCTCTCGCTGTTTTTATTTTATCAAAGTTGTTTTGGTTTAGCTAATTTCTATTTAAAAATGAGTAAGCTGAGGAACTCTAAAATATGTTAGAGACCCTCTTGCTACTGAGTGTTAGGGCGTGTTCAACAGAGCAATTTTATCGCTCGTGTAGTATAGATAAGCATTTCGATTTCTTTCTCTGCATGTGTTTATGTTTGTTAAGCTGTTTGATGGCAGACTTCCTCTTCGCCTTTGAAGCGGTTTCCACAAAATGTTTAATATGGATTAGATTCGCGTTCACCCATTAGTCCTTACTCAAAGCGCAACTTCCCCACATCTAGTGAGGTCGCAATGGAATTTTATAGTTGCGATCTTTACAAAACCTGACGACCTATTTTTCAGCTTTGATTTCAAAGCTGAAACCAATTGCACAGTAATTGTAAACACCGCACGACCAATTGCACCGTAAAAATTAGTAAAATATTTCCAAATAATACGACTGAAAATGTACTAAAATCGATTTGCCGAACCAAAACACCTCTGGATTCTAATGTGTGATAACGAACAGACTGGCCATAACTAGAATGCCGTTTGGAAATACATTTTTACGATTTTTGTTTATTTTTAAAACCTGTTTTGATTACAATGAGTAGTATTATGAGATTAAGCAAAACTAATCAGATCTTATTATTATAATATTGAAGTATGTTAGAAATGTTATTTATTTTATCAGTTATCAGTTGAAAAATATTCTTCTTAATAGTGCATTTTACAAACCTCCCTCTTATCGGATATGGAAGAGTAAAGTGACCGATGACAAAAAGGTTCTTAGATATTCTTCTCTTTTGTATTTTTTTTCTCCATTTCGTTCAAAAGTATGAAATAAAAACTACATCAAATACTCTGACCCCCCCCCTTTGGATCATGAATGATGAAATACGATATTTGATAGGGAGATGAGAGAAATGCACGGGATAAAAGCGATCGTGAACACCCACACCCAGATGTAGATATTGATGAGTAGAACTTATGGCGTATCTGTCTTTGCCACACGAGTCTGACAACCTTTCAATCAGAAATACATCGAAGATCATTAAATCCCTGGTCATTCCACTGACTGACCAGAAGCTGAAATTAATGCGTCGAGTGCGTGATTTGCGATGTTCGCAATTAAAAGGAGAATGGATTGTCGAATCGAGGAGTGTGCGCAAACACTGAACCCATTTAAAACGAGGTATGACAAACCTTATCCCTGTTAGAATGCATCTTGCTATTGCCTCTCTTCATGAGTCCTGACTCCAGGAGGTGTTTGTATAATACTGTAAGAGAAATAACTGTGATCACTTCAACCATTCTGTAACAGACGATCTATACCGGAAAAAAGCAAAACAGAAAATACCTTCCACACGTTTTTTTTGGACTTAGGATTACCATTTCGGATAGCATGTCTCAATTACGAGCAGTAACATAATAGGCTATCTACAAACGAAATCATGCTGTGTTACGTAACACAACAGTCTGTTTGAAATTTCTCCCTTTATTGTGTATAACCGAACAATACCTGTTTAAATCTGTTCTGTTTCAAGACAGGGATAGTAGTTATTGCTCTAATAATAAAATATTCAATTATGGTCGAAGTTCAGTTTAAAGGAATGCAGGAAAAATCGTATACATGATAAGGATGAGGTTGTTTTATTTATCTAAGCAGTTATGGATACACGGGTAAGATTTCAATAGGTATATATATTTCTTTCTGTTTTTGTTGAATAATTTCCTTTGAATATTTAAAAAATTTGTGAACTCATAATAACCATTAAATATGTTCCAACTTTTTGGTTTTTAATAAAGGTATTTTCTTGATTTCTGAGAAACATAGTTGCCATATGTTTCTCAGAAACATATAGCAACTATGCCATATGTTTGTCGAGCAATAATTTATTGCTCGTTAAAAGATAGTTTTTCTTTCAACAGAATTATTTCTTCTCACAAATAGATCGTTTTCTTTGCTAAATTTGAGCTGCCTATTCCCTGTGTATCTTACCCTTTAACATGAACTATAAGTTCAGTTTATGCTATTCTTCTTGTTCAGTTTTTACTCTCCCATGTGCCAGTTAAGTCCAACTTTTGCAGTGAATAACACAGCATAATTTGTATTAGCTATTTGGATACGTTATCACCCCAGGTACCCAACTTGCTGTTGAGAGGAAAATATATATACGTCACATGCTTAATCACAATCTGTAAGATTCAGCACAACAACGTAATAAAGGATGGCGTTCATTCAATAGCTTCTGAAGAATAATTCGTTATAACCGATGATGAAGAAATATGTGATGTAAGCCTCAATGTTTAGAAGTACTCTGCTGATTTAGCAATTGAATATAGCAGCTAATTTTGGAAATATGGCGAGAATTATTGACTGAATTAAAATATCACTCTATCATCTCTTTTTTCATTCAACTAATAAAAGTTCAGAGACGAATACTATTTGTATGAAAAAAAAAAACAAATAGATGCCAAAAATCATCCTTTTCATAGAATATGTATGGATTGTATGCCGAACACTATGCTTCGTTTATAAGCTTTGTTTGAATATCTAGTATATCTTCGTTCAAAAATAACTTGTATTGAGATTGAAAGTTTATTTTTCACTTGGCTAGAGTATAATAAATTTAGTTTAATCCTTTATCCAAGTGAGCAAACAAAGTTTGCGCCTGAAAGTACCTTCCGGACTGGGTAAGGTGGTACAACACCAGGGCACTCCTTGCAAAGTTGGAGCAAGCTACCAACACTCCTATCTCAGTATCTCCCATAATGCAAAACACATCTCCTTGCGGATATGTGTAATGTTATGCATTTAGGGAAGGGCCACTACCCAGACTAGTTTCGACCTTTATTGAGGTCTCTTCAGTGGGAGCCAGGCCCAAGTGGAGATACCAGGCAGAAGCATTAGCAGGCCATCTCTACCTATAGGAGTTGCCAAATAGTGTGCCACCCTTTTTTAATAAATTCCTCTGGATTTAGAGAAAGATGTTGAAAGTTTATTTTTCACTTGGTTGGACTATAATAAATTCAGATACTGAGATAGGAGTGTTGGTATCTTGCTCCACCTTTGCAAGCAGTGTTCTGGTGTTGTACCACCTTACTCCAGTCCTGAAGATACTTTCAGGCGCAAACTTTGTTTGCTCACACTTGGATAAAGGATTAAACTAAATTTATTATACTCTAACCTGAACTGAACAGCTGGTGTGGGTAACCTATGATCTTCCTCGATTGAGGCCTTCTACTGGAGGGCTTGGATAATAAATTAATAAATATCAGAACAGAACATACAATCATTATTCTCCTTGTATTCTAATCCACGTATTCAAAACCGCCTTAATCTCTGTGGATTAAGGCGGTTTTGTCTTAATCTATAATGTCTCTAATACCTTTTAGGATATTGTCGAAAATTTAAATTCGATATGGTTAGAAACTTAACATATTTCCTACACAGTCTCTCTCTCTCTGTCTGTGTGTGTGTTGGCATTCCACTGACGATATAGAATCATCCTTAAACATACTCCTAATAGGAATTATGAAATTTCAATTTTGAAACCCAAAATGTGACGAGGAATGACTATCCGACCTTACACAATACAATACATAAACTGAAAGATAAATTAAAGTTTTAAATACCAGTAAAGTATGATGCTGTTTTGATATCAAATCGAAGTTGATGAAACTATAGTACTGTTCAATCTTTTCATTTTTTAAATACACTATTCTCCCTATGTTACTTTATATCACCTATAACGGGTGGATTTAAATCAGCTGGCTCACATTACAATAAAACTCGAACCATTCCATACATTAAAGGGGTATCAGATACAATAAACAGAATAGTACAGAAATATAACCTTAAAACCACCTTTAAACATCCCGCAAAATTTAAAGAACTTATTCAACTCATCCAAGGATCTACATCCTCCGCTGGCCCACCCTGAAGTATATCGTATTGTTGGCATCTGTAATTTGCACTATATAGGGGGAAAAGCACTCACAATTCCAATCTCAAAAACAGGAGCATAAACAGCACATTAAATTTAATAACTAACTGGCATTTCTGATCATGCCCTGAATATTCTACATAGAATTAACTGGAAAGGCACCTGTTATTTACATAGCACCAAAACGTGGTATGAACGCAGATTTAAGGAGGCCTGTGAAATTCTTTTCAACCACCCTAATCTTAACAATAATGGTCTAAAGGTTTCAAGAAGTGCTACGTAACCTTCCTGTCTAAGAGTTCATTATAAATACGACTGTAGGTAATCCAGGATCTTAACTCTAATACACTCATGTTAAATTAGGAGATCCCTTTTGTTCTAATAAAACTATCTCATGAAATTGTTCTCTGATGTTGTCGTGAACAGAATATAGCTTTCATATAGTTTTGCTTTTTATTTATTTATTTTATTTTATTTTTTTTGCTAGAGGTTAGGCCGATTGAATAGCTGTTGATCCTGATTGCTGGTATCTTCAGAAAACTGCTTATCTCAAGTGCTGGTTTTTCATAAAAATATTATGATGTGAGTGTTTTATTCTTATGAGACGTTTACTTTAAAGGTTTTGTCAGCGAGCTTACTCTGATTTATACTTACGGATTTCAGCGGCGTAAAATTGTAAATGGTAAAAATTGTAAAAACCTTGCTTCATTAGTTTTAATGAAGCAAGGTTTTGTCAGGAGTGACACAATACCTAATTTACGATAGATGCTCGAATCCAAAACACTACAATTCGATGATCTCGTTTTGATCCTACTGCACTGTGGATTATTCACGGTCGTGTAAGACAGCAAATTTCAAATGCAATTTCCATCTATCGTTTGAGCTAACGGGAACAGGTGATGAAGCGTGGCTGTAGGTTTTACCTAGTGGTTAGCCTAGTGGCTGTGCGCTTCGCAACCATATGTCTCGGGAAGGAGTGTCCTAAGTTCGATTCCCGTCGACTACATTAAGAGCTTAAGGATCTTTCTAAGCCATAGCTAAGTTAGCCGGTCTTGGGCGTGTACAATAGGGTTTTTCCTCCAGTTTATCCTGGGGGGTTTCATCCCACAAACAGGCAAATTTGTCCCGTGAACACACACACACAGGCTACAGTCATAGGATATAATACTTAATCCCTCATTAGGAGGGCTCAACCAGTCCTAAGGGGCGGTCGAGGAACGGGGGAATCCCACACGAATAATTAAAAAAACCACATCTCTTTCAAACAAAAAACACACTTAAGCATGGCTTTCAAATAAACAAACTGCGATAACGAGTAAAAGAATCCGTGCAACAAAATAAATTAGGCAAACAGCCTGTGAAGTAAGCTTATTAGAAACATACAAGTAGTTATTTAATTGTAATATTTTTTATTTGAAAAAATTAAAGAACGCTTTCATTTCAAAATCAGCTAAAACTAGTTAGTTTATATAATAAAATCTACCATCGCAAAAACTTTACTGTATTTTTCTCACGAAGTTAAAATTTCATCAAAATTCTTAAAATTCTACACCAAATAGTTTATGTCAGAGTAAACATCCTTTAAATAAATAACATATGGAGAGTATTGAAACGTAGCGTTCTTTGGGAGATTGTAACGTGAAAATATGAATTTTCAAAAAAGTAGAATAACAAACTAACTTTTTGACATACGTGCAGAAACCCTTACATTGATTAGTTCCTGGTCAGCTAATTATTACAACTATCAGTATAGCATACGTAGATTATTTTTATTAGCCTATTATAGCGGCGATGTTGTGAGCCAATTTTTGTTCTGGTAAAAAAAAAAGTAATTGAAATATGTTATTTTTTTTAAAGGGCAATTTTCGGATAGGACCTCTAATATCTGATAAAAAATAAGAGCCGATTGGGAGAGCAGATATTCCGTCTGGCTTCGCACACACAGGTATTTGTACACACATTCATTCTGGCCGTCTGACTTCAGATTCGTACACCAGAATTCGCGCAGAACGGAAACACAAAGTTTCATCTCAACGCATGCAAAGTAGCTAGAAAACACAAAAACACTTCCGTCTTATAGCCATGTATATGCGTCTGAGTAATCTAAAGAGAGAATTGTTTCGTTCTCAGAGAGAGTGCACTCACAATTGAGCGCAGTTGTTGGTGGTAACGCAGTTAATTTTGCGTTGAGTGATTGTTTGAATGATTGACAACAGGAAATTATATCCACTAGGAAGTGCGATGGGAAATCTATAATGCGGAGTGTGACTGCATCCGAAGGGTAAATTAGTGTGTAAATGCAGCAATGTCTGAATACCACCTGGAACTCCAGGTAATTTTCTGGTTTATTTAACCTGATTTTTGTTTTTAACTTGATTTGGTAGTGCTAATGGGGCACTACCAAATACTGTAACATGGTCAGGTCATCATATAATGGTCATACCGCATCGTCTGTCTAGCGGGTTACCAAGGGACGCGTTGGGATTTTAGTCAGAGGGATCCGTTCGAAAAATATGTTACAGTCTCCCATAGATACCACTCTGCTAGAAGAAACTCCATCAATGGGCCCACTACCTGTTTGGGGTGGTGTTTAGGGGCAGCGCAAAGAAATGGTTCTGCAAAAGGACGGAAATGGCAACAATAACGGCACCAGAGTATGGCTTTAGGCAATTGGAACATATTTTCTCTGACAGGGAAGGAGAAGGGAACTGGTTGAGGAAGCCAAGCGCTACCAACTAGATTTAGTCGGCCTTCCTTCGCCCAAGAGGAAAGGCTCTGGAACTGTCGACCTGGGAGGAGTGAAAGCTCTGCTACTCTGATGTGAGCACGACAATGTCCACACAGGCGGGTGTGGGGGGGATACTAAATCCCCTGGCTGTCAGACTGTGTTGTGCTGACTGGATCCCAATGGGGACGGGTATGTGTGTTAAAGCACCAGATGAAAAACCATAACTTGGCTGTGGTGCAAGCCTGTGCACCTAATCTGGAGTCTGAATACTCTGCCTTCTTAGATGAAGTGGATGCTGCTTTTGACAGGGTGGCAGCCATGGAATCAGTCCTGTTAATGAGTGACTTCAATGCACATGTTGGAACAATTGAGCAGACATGAATGGGTGTGGTTGGGCGGAATGGAGATCCTGACCTTAACGCGAATGGTTTGAAATTATTGGTCTTCTGCTGTACAAACAGCTAGTCCATAATGAATACCTTCTTCCAGCACCGAGACACAGAGGCCTCTAATTGACTTCTTTATAGTCTAAGGAGACCTATTTTCCTCAGCATTGGACGTTCGTGTGAGGAGAAAGGAAGAACTTTCAACTGACCGCCACTTTATTTGCACTCCAGGGCTACAGAAACCAAATACTACCATCAACGCTAGTAGACCTAAGTAACTCTACCGCGTGAAGTGGTAGGGATTGGAAAATGAGGACGAAATTTATAGGTAACATCTCCTCCTGGCTCAAAGAGATTCCCAGACATACTACAGATGTTGAGGAGGAGTGGGAGCTGCTCAGAACAGCTGCCTCTGCACTCTCATGCTGTGGCAAAACGCGGCTCGGTGTGGCGACGGGCAATTAGAAAAGGACGCTTTGGTGGAAACAAGAGGTCCAAAAAACTGTCCGGGAAAAAAGGAGACCTACCTAACATGGTTTAGGTTCAGGTCACATGAAATGCGTTTCCAGTACACTGAGGCGCGAAACGCTGCTGTTGAGGCAGTAAAGACATCAACGCAGAAGGCTTCAGAATCCTCTGGAGAAAGATTAGACTCATCCTATGCAAATACAAACAAGTTATTCTGGCAGACCATGCGCCGCCTTCGAGGGAGGAAATCGTGCACAGCAAGGGCAATAAAGGCTTATGAATGTGCACTTTTAACAACCGAGAAGGATATCCCCCACAGATGGAGGAAATACTTTAAGAGCCTTCTTAACGCAGGTGCCCGGCAGCTGTGGACAACCAAGTGGTGCAGATCAGGGCGATGACTAGTCCCACAGCAAAAGAGGTCCATTAAGCAATAAAATCGCTAAAATCTGCTAAGGTTGCAAGTGGTGATGAACTTCGGTCCGCAATGTTAAAAGCCTTAAATCGAGACGGTGCTCTTTGGATGACTCGAGTGTGTCAGGCTGCTTGGATAGCTGGACGAACACCAAAGCAGTGGCAGACAGACATAATAATACCAGTCTTCAAGAAGGGAGACCAGAGAGATTGCAGCAACTATCGTGGCATCTCGCTGCTCAGCCTGCCTGGAAAATTATATGCTAGGTGCTTGGAAAGAAGGTGCAGGAGCATAGTCGAGTCAAAGTTGGAAGAGCAAGTGGCTTTCATCCTGCTAGAAGCACAACTGAAGAATCACCAAATCTTCACTTTAAGGCAAGTCTTTGAGAAATCTTGGGAATAAGCCAAGAATGTCTACACATGTTTAGTTGACTTAGAGAAAGCATATGACCGGGTTCCTCGGGATAAGCTTTGGCAAGCAGTACAGGAGTATGGAGCGGATGGTCAACTATTAGCTGCCATCAAGTCCCTGTTGAATGCCTCAAGTTTTGTCAGGGTAAACAGCACAAAATTTTAAACTTTCCCTGTCTCCATTGGTCTCCGCCAAGGGTGTGTTCTGTCACACCTCCTTTCCATAACATTTATTTAAGAGTGGATTGATAGGCACAGCCGAGGCAGTTAGTGTATCCAAATTGGAAGATGTAGCATTTGACATCTGCTTTTGCAGATGTTCCATGTGTCTTGTGGTTGGTTGTGTGGTTGGGATGTTTGTCTTGTGTTCTCAAGACAACCATCCCAGTGCATTCTACATGTGCATAGAGTCCCACTGAGGCAGGTGGATAAGTTTAAATACCTTGGGTCCATATTTAAGAGTGATAAAAATTGGGATAGAGCTAGATACTCGATTTGGCTCAGCAAGCGCAATATTACGCTTGCTGAGCTTAGCCATTCGGTAGTATTGTAGCGGGAGTGTAAGCCAGAAGGCAAAGCCGGCTGTCTTCAATGCAGTCTATGTCCCCATCCTCACCTATGGTCACGAGAGCTGGGTAATGACTGAAAGAATATGGACACAAATCCAAGTGACTGAAATGTGGTTCCATAGAGGGGGTTGCAGGGCTGACGAGACTAGAAAGGGTCAGAAGCTCTGCAATTCGGAAAACTCTCAATACTCAACCGCTGCTTCTCCGTGTTGAGAGATCACAGTTACGATGGTACGAGCACCAAGTCTGAGGGCGGGACGTCACGCTGTAGGCCAAAGACTCGCTGGATGGAGTATATCCAAAACCTTAGGTGGAAACGTTTGGCGGAGGATCGTGACCACCAGAAGTTACGATGTCATTTTGATCAAGATATAATCCATAGCTCATTAAGATGCACTTAAAGTGCATATTTTAAATAAACTCGTTTCAAGAATGAGCCAATTAAAAAAATCTGCCTAATTCTATTCGATTTAGCATTAGGCGATTGCAGTTGTGAATGCTGCAATGTGTGCTTATTCATGCTTCCGCAGCCCTTCAAGTATGAGAAATTGAAATTTGATATGAAACCATGTTCAATAAAACATTTTACAAAACCAAAGTTTCAAAACCAACTTGCTATTATCATCAAATCAAAAGGAAGGGGTCTTCTTTAGTTGGATAAATGTTGTTTCCTCTTTCTTAACCCGTGTTCGTTTCCCTTAAATAACGAAGTACTGTTCTGTTTTAATTCAAGTTCCACTTCTGCAGTTTGCTGCTGAGAGAGACGGACATTACTTCAAAGATTTAATCGGAAAATAAATATTTCTTGCCCTACACTAAGATTAATGAAATTTGTAACATAATGCAAGGCTTATGACGACTTCCGAATTCACCTCTTTCTAATGGCGATATTTCAGACAGAGTTCAGAGTTCACTAATGTAAAGTAACTTGGCTCATCTCTGTAATAATAAATCGTCATTACAAATTCGATAAATTCTTTGGAAATGCGTAAAGAATGTCTGAGTATAGTTTCATAGAAATAATGAACAGTGATTTGCATCGCATTAATCAAACTAATTTATTCATAAGAATACGCTCCATCAATGTAACGCTAATTCACTTAAATTATATGTACAGTTGGCTGAGTTTAATTGACATTGGGCGATTGCATTGCGTGAAGAGAATTCTATGTGCCTGTAATTGCTATTTGAAGAAATATTCCGGTTTTTCTGTACTTCTAGAGATCACTGAAATATATCGTTTAGTCCATGTTTACTTTATTTCCTAACATTGAAGAAATGGTAACATAAAAGCCTGAGTAAGTGATTCAGTATAAAATTGTGTTATGGTGATTAGCCTTTTTATGCCGAAATTCATTTTTGCTTTAATCTCAAAATATACATTGTATTTAACCAGAATTGACATTTCCGGTAAGTAATAAATCTTATTACTTCAAGGAAACAATCCCACGTAACAGGTTAACACAGTTACCACTAACTACAGTTTCAGTTCGGCATACGAGGGGAGGGTTCTGGAAAGTTCTGATAAAACCTAGAACAAAAATTATATTAAAGCCGACGAACATACTAGTAACAGAGAGTTAAGAACGTAATTTATGTTCTTATATCCTCTTATATTCTTCGTTGTGGTTATGGGAGTTGCTTTAATTTCATTTTTGTTTTTATCAGCACTTTCTGTTTTCCCATAGTATTTGCTACTGCGCTTGAAGGTCATCCTCCAACTTACTGTTACTACGAGACAATGAAATAAGTTAAAGCACTTCTCTGGCCTAGTCGAAGGGACATATTCTTTCATGCGTTTTTAAAACTTTAGATATCTAAAGAGGATAGATTTTACTTGCTCGCTGATGTAGACATTTATGTCATCAGGCATCAAACTTTCATACAAATTTTGTAGGAGAAAAAAAACGCGTCATTGACTTAAACTACCGAGGAAGAGACAACCTCTGGATATATTTGGCAATACTATAGAATATGATATTCATTGCACGCGCAATCAATCTCATATTCTTCTGTTATTCTTCCACATACAGTATACGAATATATGATACCTAGCAGAGAATGATCACTCCAAAAATTATGATATTTGGCTTTATGCACTATAATCAAGGATGATGATGAATCTTTGACGTACTTTTGCAAATATTGAAATTTATTTTTACTGAAATATTGCAGATCAATTATAACTAGTATTAAGAAAACCAACAATGACTATCAACAGGAAAAACATATCGACAGCATTACATTTAATCGGCATTTAGAAAATAATTTCACTGACGCAACATACATTTTATGCGGAAAAGTACGTTGAATCCAAATTCAAACAACATGGTAGCTCATGGAATTGCGATGCTGTTAGGTTACTGCTTCTTGGGGTTTTCTTGTGCAGTTACTCGAAATAAATACAATATTAATCTTAAACAAATACTAACCAAAGTTAATTGCGCGTGAAGTGTGGACCTAATGATAATAGAAATAACATCGAATGTCAAGATGAAAATTAAAAAAAAAATTAATTGCTCGAGATCTGTACAATTACATGCAAGAAATATTACTTGAATATGGTGATATATATATATATATATATTTTTTAATTTCGTATTTAAAACCTTGTTTTTGCTGCAAAGAATGCTATTGCTAACTGTACTTACGTTGTGTTTCACAACCGTTTCATGCAGGATGATTTATACAAAAGATAAGGGATATTGCAATATCAGACTACAACTTCGAAATTCAGCAGAAACTTTGTACGCAGTGGAATGTAGTAAGCTGTTTACTCTGTAAAAGGCAGTGAATTTGAGTCCCCTGGAGAAACTGTCTTTACATGTAGCCGCACTTAAGCTAGAAATTGCCAGGCCATGGTCTTCTCTGGAAGAAGAGAAAAGCAATGGAGACACACTCATGTGACGAAGCCACTCTTTCTGTAAATCGTTTGTCTAGTATTGGCACATACTCGACATCATCTTCTTTCGCCCTTCTGGGCGAACAAATCTTTAGTTCCAGAATGGGAATGCGTTTAGCGTTATGGATAACTTCCAGCCTGAAGGAATCCGTCTATTGGGCTGCGATATTCAAGAAGACTGAAGCATATAATGTTCGTTTCACCGATGTCAAGAAAACATTCTTGCCTATAGCGCTGTCACTTCGAATGATCGATTCATGCAATTACTCTTGACTTCTGACAAGCAGCTTACTACCACCGTTTCATTATAATCATATACATCCTGATATGGTTAAATGCATTTCTACTTTGCCATTAGGCCTTCCATGGAACGCGTAGTCTAGAAATTTGTTTTCACAATTAAATTGCCAAGAATGCTCGATTATTTATGCCTATGTTTTCAAGCAAAGCCATTTCGAAAATTTATTCATAAACGAAAAAATGCTTACAACTTCTGTTATTCCGACAAAAAGGCTAGGAACAGCTGATTATTGCTTGGGGGTTTTTCCTCCTTTGAATCAGAATTTTCTCGGAGACAATCGGTGAGTTTCCATATTTTTATAGTTCCAAGAAATAAAGTTTAAAATAATGTTTTGCTAACACGCAATTTTCATTCAGTAATTTTTGTAATTTGCATTCATCATCTACAAAAAAATTAAAATAAATTTTTATATTTTTTTTATTTTCTTTCTATTAGGCCACGAACGAAAACCAATGCGATTGTCAGGGGCCGCTCAGTATTGTTTTCCATCTGTTCAGAAGCGGAATAAGAATGGGCGCGATTTGCGCAAAAGAAAATAAAGTTAATTCAGGTGAATGTTGCTCGTTGAATGGCAGTCAGCACCCATTTCTAGAACGGAATTATAATTATCTGGGATTTATCAACAAACCGATTTTCGCCACAGTTTCAACAATTCTTTACATCATAATAAGGAAAATTTTATAATTAATAATATTACTGGAATCCGGATAATTGGTGTTTCGAATATGCATTCTTAGCGGGGCGGTATCATCGACGGTCGTTTCTGCTGTTCTTTATGAATTTGGATTTACTGTCCTTGAATATACTGCGTGGCTGTTGACAATCGACATTATTAACTTGTTGGCTAATGCTTTCCTTGGGGTCTCCCATCCTACTGCGCTAATGATTCGCTTCCTTTGAGTACCTCGGCAGAATTTCACGGATTCCTCCTTTTATTATTTTTTTGTTTATTTTTACAATGGCTTCTCTTGGCAGCCGACAACCTCAAAGTGAATGTTAGATATGCTAGAACATCGAGCCAACAATAATGGCTATTACTGCAGTTAGACTTATTCTGTGCGGGAAATCGCACATTGTCAAAATCTGTGAAATTATAGTTCTATCCTTCCTAAATCCTGCTTGCTCGTCTGCAAGGTATGCTTCTAATTGTGTTCTCAATCTTTCTGTCAATATGCTGTTTCTGTTAATGGATGCATTTATTTCGCTCTGTCAGATAAAGAAGTTATCGTATATTTTATGCATAATAGATGTCGGGTAATTGCAAAAGCACTTAACAAAAATCGCAACTGTTGCTCATTGTCACTTTATCCGGAACAGCTACGTATCGTATCCAGAAGGGATGATGGCAGCAGATATCTTGATGGAGATGCAGAAGCTAGAGAAATATTGATGAAAGTGGAAAAAACTACTACGCTTAAGCTGTAAAATAAACACACTACCAGTAATAGTAAAGGTAGTTAAATATGACTTCTTATTAACTATTTAGATTAGGATTATCACATTTGTCTATATTTCTAGCGATTATGCATAATATGAGAGAGGAACATGTCCATCAGTAATAGATGAGTTTCCTCCGCCATCGTTGCTGAGCATATTTAATTAGCTGGCGATGCAACGACTATTAAATTATTGTTACTGAGAAGCATTGCTTAATTATGACAAAGATCACATTGAAAATGGGAGTAAATTTCGATGTATTCAAGAGAGCGATCACAGTTTTTTTTTAATACACATGTCAGTTATATGCCACTCATATTTGTTCGCTGCTTCTCATTATGATAAAATGTGCTGATATTTGGTGAGTACCTCACTTTCCTTGTTGCATGTTTCAAAGACTGATTTCCGCAGGTGTGTTTTTTTCTTCCTTCACAAGGATTGATGCTAATACTTATTCTTTTCGAATGCAACTCTCATACTTAGAACAGATTAAATCTGCATTAGAGAAAATGTTTTGAATTTTATAAAAAAACATTACAGACAATAAAATTTGCATTATTTATTTTTTTAAAACATAAATTCGGGTAACAGCGTTATGATTGTGCGTACTTATGAAAAATGGAATCGCTTTCAAATTATAAGTTAGTTGTTATTTTTTTGGTTGTCTGTTTTTTGTAATCCCTCAACAGATGGAGCACTGAATTGTGTGTGCTCCCAGAAAAAAACACTCGTGAGTAGTAGGGCGGCCACTTCTGACAAGATCAAGATAAGATAAGGCATCGTGACGTGATTGGTTGATGACGTCATTGTGTGCGTGGCTTCATGGGTGTGGAATGTTTGGAATTTCCGTGTAGGCAAGTGTGTCACTGGCTTCAGCTCTTGTGTTTTGGTTCGCGTATGGGATTATGGGTGATGGTAGAGATAAGGATTCGTGTTGTGATTGGTGGTGCAGTTCTGACAAGATGAAGATCAAGATAAGATAAGGAATGGTGAGGTGGGTGTGTGTTGTTTTCAGATGTAGATAAGTGACGTCATTTGTTATTTGTAAATAAATGTCGTCATTTGTTATTTGTAAATAAGTGACATTGTTGTTTTGAATGGAAAAGGGAGATATATTAGAGATATGGATTCGTGTTGTGGGTGTGTGTTGTTTTCAGATGTAGATACGTGACGTCATTTGTTATTTGTAAATAAATGTCGTCATTTGTTATTTGTAAATAAGTGACGTTGTTGTTTTGAATGGAAAGGATGATATTAGTGGATAAGAAATCGTGTCGTGATTGGTGGGACACTTTAAACCAGATCAAGATAAGATAAGGAAATGTGAGGTGAATATTTGTTGTTAGTTGTAAATAAGTGACGTTATTGTTTTGAATGGGAAGGATGATTTTAGTGGTTAAGTAATCGTCTCGTGATTGGTGGGACACTTTTAACCAGATCAAAATAAGATAACAATCGTGACGTTATGTGTTTGGATATTCATAGTTTCGAGGTTTTCTGAATAATTAATTAAATACTGATGTCACTCAAACACACATACTTTTTTTTTTTTTTCCATACCTCATCTGTATTTTCTTCTATATTCATATTGGGAATTCTTAGAGTATGTCGTGATGGCGGGTGTGATTAGATGTTTCTGAATAATTAATTATATACTGGTGTCACTCAAACATACGGTTTTTTTTTTTATTTTATTTTATATAGATGGTTGTACTAATTTTCCAATACATTTGGGGTATTTGTTTCCTGTTAAAGGGTGGGAATTCTTAGAGTAAGTTGTGATGGCTCTCGTGTTTCGAGCTTTTCTGAATAATTAATTATATACTTAAAGTACCTGTCCTTAAACACACACACACACATACACATTAGACATAAAAATCGCTAATGTGTCCATGTTGATACTCTAATATATACCCTATGATTATTCTTATGGGAAAAAAAAATACTATTCAGTATTAGAATTACGCTTACCAAACAACATGCGATCAGTTTTGTTTAAGTTAAAAAAGTACTTACAGCTTTCCAGATGACTCTTCTAAATACGAATATTCCAAAATAGTTCAATTTTATATCCACAACACAAACAAAAAAACCACAAAGAATGAAATTACTGTAAATACTGTAACCTGAACTAGTTACTTCGTCCTTTTGGATTACAGACCGTAGATGCTGTGGTTTCGTCATTTGCAATATCCTCCAGCGAGCGGTTTTCTTCAAAGGGGATGACATGAGTCACATCCGTAAATTGGGTAGCATTTCCTCAAGTTTGGATATTTCTCAAATAATTACATATGACTAAGGACTTAGTATCAAGATGTTTGAATAACACATCCTAAAATTATTCATTCTTCGTTACAGTCGGGATTCATTGGTGTTGTTAATTAATGCTTACATTTAATTTTAATTTAGAGTAGTATCCGATTGGTTGTCTGTATTAATTCTTTCCCACTTGGGAAAGTCTATGCGCCGTTTTGTTTAGGGTAAGTGTTATTTCCGGTTTCGAATTCCGATTGCTGTTAGAGTATGGGATTCAGACAAGTGAAATTTTTATTATTTTTTTTTCAATTGATTCGTTATTTTCTGCATTTTACTTTTACAGGTCATATTCTAACAGAATAACTGAGCAGAATTAATAAATATATAAAGTATATGAGAATTTATTTCCAACACTGTATATTTCTGATTAAGTCTTACCTTTTAAGGTATCTATCTTATCCGGTCGCCTTTTGTTGTACGTAGGTGAGAAATCGTGTGTTTTGTTTCAAACTTTTGGTTTCCGCTGGGAAGTTACCAATATAACTATTAATTTTACCTTCGATTCCTTGTGCTCTTAACCTATTTCTGTAAGTAGAATTTATTTATGAATTATTTTCCCACACTGTTAGTTTTCATTCATTAACCTTGTTTCTAGATAACGAACAAATAAGACTTTTAATTCAATGAATCAAAAAAAAAAATTCTCTGGTTACTTTGTGGCATGAAATTTCACAAGGAAAAAAAAAAAAAATGTTATCTTCCTTCTTAAATTTGTATAACACATCTACGACACCCAATTTGTTCATTTAATTTACACATTTTATTGAACGAAATATTATTTACAAATTGTATTTACTAAATCTAACAATACAGAAAATAAATAAATTGAAAAATACATCAAAGGTTCTTCCATGGTTGTGGAATTACCATCGTATGGTTTTGACAATGTGATTCTCATCTGAAAGTTAATTTTCATTTGGTGCTTGTTTGTTGGGAATTTATTACTGTAGTAGTAAAATTAAGGGTTGCATATTTATATTTTCGAATCCAATACGTATACTTCAGAGAATTATTAAAAGCACAGAATCTTTCGTTATGTTTCCAAAAGCATTTAAAAGTACACATTATGTTTTCACGTTTTGGGCATCCAATTTCATTTAAATCAAGAACAGGCCTCCCTATTAACTTCGTTAATGTTTTTGATTTTTCTCTTCCTTTGGCAAGTAATATATGATATTTGCATGTTGATTCTATCATCCAATCTCTTAGTTTGTCCAAAGCTAGTGAACCAATTTCCCACTTCAGCTGATGGTTATATTTTATTAACCAAGAATTCTGTTTTTTAACTCTTTCAGCTAATTCTTTCCAACTACAAGGTGATTTTGTGACTGCATATCTTACACTAATTCCATCAGAAATACAAATTTCTTTAGGAAATAAATTTGAACTCTTGTTCAACAAAAATTGTACATCAATTATCCCAATGATAGCTGAAAATTCGTGTTTTTCACCAACTGTCGATTTTTCATAATCGTTTTCCTTCATTCTTCTTCTTCGATTACTTCATATGGCACCACAAATAAATAGTTATTTATTATTATTTCACTGATTATTAGCTCTGATCGTATACTTTATGGTAACATTCGTTTACAAAATTCTAAACAATTAGAACTTTTCACAAAGAAACTTTCAAAAAATTTGTGGCTCTCCCATTATTTTTGCATTACCAAACACAAATCACAAAACAGCAGCTGCAGTGGATGAACGATTACCTTAAGTCCAAACTCACTTGCCTCTCTGGTATTTTCTTATAGTACTGTTTACACTTACCATCCCCTACCCTGACCGTTCCTTCAAAAATGAACCTTTTGCGCAGATGACTCAACGACATGTTTTCACATGCTGTTGGATATACTGTTGGTGTGTTTTTATCTTACTTTGTGTAGGGAAAGGTAAAATTTGTATATGTGTTATCTGTAGAGTACAAACATTTTCTCTATGCCAAACTTTAAAGAAGTGTTAAACTCACGTTTTGTTGGTTTAATTAGGCTTCTCTCTCTCTCTCTCTCTCTCTCACTCTCTGTAAAAATAACCAAATTCTAACAGTTCGGATTTTCGATTATGTGAACGATTTGTTTTCAGATAACTCAAATAATGTCAATAGGTAGCATTAGACAATTTCTAAAATAATCAATACATGGATTTTCGTTTTCAACACCTTTTTTTTTTTTTTTTTCCTGTCCTGGCATTAATTTCACAGTTGTGATTTTTTTAAAATAATTAAACAGAATTGCATTAAGATATAAAGTTGTGGATTTAAATATCAAGATCTAATCAGAATAACTGAGTAAAAATTCACTGTGGAAAAACACAACAACAAAAACACACATCTTTGTTCATTTAACATTTTATTTACAAATGCACATTTTATTTTGCTGAAATACTATTTACAAGTATATTCACTGAGAAAAATTCGAAACATGTAATTACCTAAAAATATTTCACAATATTTAGTTTAGACTCTTAACATTTTCCAAAGAGTTCAATGAATAAAATTTTTGTTACTCACTGTTTCTTGGTTACATTACATCAAAATAGCTGGTCACGCAAAAGAATTTTTAAATCAGATACCATGGTAACCACACTTCCATACGTTTCATATTGTGTCAGTCTGGAAATGACACCATGCCTCGCTAAACATTCTGTGTATTCTTTTGTCAGCAAATATACACAAACAGTTTTTGTAAAATGTTCGTAAATGTCCCAAAATAAAGAATCTTTATCGAATTGGATAAAATCTTGAAAGTCTAATTTTACCATTGATGAATTTAAATGTTGAGCGATAATTTTTCCCATTAAACGGACAGATGGTAATTCAGTTTCCAAAAATAGTAAATGATTATCAATGTCGTACATTTTTGTTGAAAATCTCTCAGCTTCTTCACAACTAATAGAAAAAACCTTACTTCCATCAGCTCCTGTATCATCAAGTATTAGTTCCCCATGTTGGCATTTCAGAATATAACAGTCACCGAGGTCCATTTCGTAGTCAACTCTTCTTTGCAAGTAGCCGAGGATATCAGACCACTTCCTGCGTAATTTTTCCCAAGTGGTCCGGGATAAATACATCACAATGTACATGTCTTCTAAAATAATAATCGGTTTCCATCCTTTTAGAGCTAGGTGAAGAGTTTTGTCTCGTGCTATTTTCCTGAAGAAAGAAAATTTCAATGACTTTTGTGGTTCACCCATTATTTTACTTTACTTTACATTCCTGGATACCAATCACCACAACACAATACGATAACTTCACAGGATGAACGAATTGTCGTAACTGCAAAGACACTTGACTCATTTATTCTTCCTTATAGTACTGTTTACCTGACCTTTACCCTGACCGTTCCTTCCAAAATGAAACTTTTGCGCAGATGATTCACGGACATGTTTCTACATGTTGTTGGATAAACCATGACGACAATGACGGATGTGTGTCACCCTGGGAAAATTCCAAGATATCTTATCTCAAAAACATCACCCACAATTCCATAGCCAAACAAAACATGACAACAATGTCGTTATGTGTTTGGATATTTCTGGGGAACATGTCTCTCATACTGTGATATCACAGAGCGTGACAGATGTCTTCCTTGCAATGCTCCCCCAACCTAACCCCATCACCCTAGTCTCTCACCATCCCCTCTCCTCCAGAAGATGTCTGTTCAGCTTAGTGGAGATGAGTGAGCTCATCATTTGCGGATATCTTTTAGTGATGTCACCTCCAATTGATACTGATAACTTTTTTGGGAAAAAAAAATTTAAAATCTGGTTTTTTATGATAACTTTTTAGGAAAAAAAATAAAAAACGCGTTTTTTATTTTTTTTCCAAAAACGTTTTTTTTTCCAAAAAATAATGGGTGAGCCACAAATTCTTTGAAAGTTTCTTTGTGAAAAGTTCTAATTGTTTAGAATTTTGTAAACGAATGTTACCATAAAGTATACGATCAGAGCTAATAATCAGTGAAATAATAATAAATAACTATTTATTTGTGGTGCCATATGAAGTAATCGAAGAAGAAGAATGAAGGAAAACGATTATGAAAAATCGACAGTGGGTGAAAAACACGAATTTTCAGCTATCAATGGGATAATTGATGTACAATTTTTGTTGAACAAGAGTTCAAATTTATTTCCTAAAGAAATTTGTATTTCTGATGGAATTAGTGTAAGATATGCAGTGACAAAATCACCTTGTAGTTGGAAAGAATTACCTGAAAGAGTTAAAAAACAGAATTCTTGGTTAATAAAATATAACCATCAGCTGAAGTGGGAAATTGGTTCACTAGCTTTGGACAAACTAAGAGATTGGATGATAGAATCAACATGCAAATATCATATATTACTTGCCAAAGGAAGAGAAAAATCAAAAACATTAACGAAGTTAATAGGGAGGCCTGTTCTTGATTTAAATGAAATTGGATGCCCAAAACGTGAAAACATAATGTGTACTTTTAAATGCTTTTGGAAACATAACGAAAGATTCTGTGCTTTTAATAATTCTCTGAAGTATACGTATTGGATTCGAAAATATAAATATGCAACCCTTAATTTTACTACTACAGTAATAAATTCCCAACAAACAAGCACCAAATGAAAATTAACTTTCAGATGAGAATCACATTGTCAAAACCATACGATGGTAATTCCACAACCATGGAAGAACCTTTGATGTATTTTTCAATTTATTTATTTTCTGTATTGTTAGATTCAGTAAATACAATTTGTAAATAATATTTCGTTCAATAAAATGTGTAAATTAAATGAACAAATTGGGTGTCGTAGATGTGTTATACAAATTTAAGAAGGAAGATAACATTTTTTTTTTTTTTTTCCCTTGTGAAATTTCATGCCACAAAGTAACCAGAGAATTTTTTTTTTTTGATTCATTGAATTAAAAGTCTTATTTGTTCGTTATCTAGAAACAAGGTTAATGAATGAAAACTAACAGTGTGGGAAAATAATTCATAAATAAATTCTACTTACAGAAATAGGTTATGAGCACAAGGAATCGAAGGTAAAATTAATAGTTATATTGGTAACTTCCCAGCGGAAACCAAAAGTTCGAAACAAAACACACGATTTCTCACCTACGTACAACAAAAGGCGACCGGATAAGATAGATACCTTAAAAGGTAAGACTTAATCAGAAATATACAGTGTTGGAAATAAATTCTCATATACTTTATATATTTATTAATTCTGCTCAGTTATTCTGTTAGAATATGACCTGTAAAAGTAAAATGCAGAAAATAACGAATCAATTGAAAAAAAAAAAATAAAAATTTCACTTGTCTGAATCCCATACTCTAACAGCAATCGGAATTCGAAACCGGAAATAACACTTACCCTAAACAAAACGGCGCATAGACTTTCCCAAGTGGGAAAGAATTAATACAGACAACCAATCGGATACTACTCTAAATTAAAATTAAATGTAAGCATTAATTAACAACACCAATGAATCCCGACTGTAACGAAGAATGAATAATTTTAGGATGTGTTATTCAAACATCTTGATACTAAGTCCTTAGTCATATGTAATTATTTGAGAAATATCCAAACTTGAGGAAATGCTACCCAATTTACGGATGTGACTCATGTCATCCCCTTTGAAGAAAACCGCTCGCTGGAGGATATTGCAAATGACGAAACCACAGCATCTACGGTCTGTAATCCAAAAGGGCGAAGTAACTAGTTCAGGTTACAGTATTTACAGTAATTTCATTCTTTGTGGTTTTTGTGTTTGTGTTGTGGATATAAAATTGAACTATTTTGGAATATTCGTATTTAGAAGAGTCATCTGGAAAGCTGTAAGTACTTTTTTAACTTAAACAAAACTGATCGCATGTTGTTTGGTAAGCGTAATTCTAATACTGAATAGCATTTTTTTTTCCCATAAGAATAATCATAGGGTATATATTAGAGTATCAACATGGACACATTAGCGATTTTTATGTCTAATGAGTGTGTGTGTGTGTGTGTGTGTGTGTGTGTGTGTGTGTGTGTGTGTGTGTGTGTGTGTGTGTGTGTGTGTTTAAGGACAGGTACTTTAAGTATATAATTAATTATTCAGAAAAGCTCGAAACACGAGAGCCATCATAACTTACTCTAAGAATTCCCACCCTTTAACAGGAAACAAATACCCCGAATGTATTGGAAAATTAGTACAACCATCTATATAAAATAAAATAAATAAAAAAAACCGTATGTTTGAGTGACACCAGTATATAATTAATTATTCAGAAAAATCTAATCACACCCGCCATCATGACATACTCTAAGAATTCCCAATATGAATATAGAAGAAAATACAGATGAGGTATGGAAAAAAAAAAAAAAAGTATGTGTGTTTGAGTGACATCAGTATTTAATTACTTATTCAGAAAACCTCGAAACTGTGAATATCCAAACACATAACGTAACGATTGTTATCTTATCTTGATCTGGTTAAAAGTGTCCCACCAATCACGAGACGATTACTTAACCACTAAAATCATCCTTCCCATTCAAAACAATAACGTCACTTATTTACAACTAACAACAAATATTCACGTCACATTTCCTTATCTTATCTTGATCTGGTTTAAAGTGTCCCACCAATCACGACACGATTTCTTATCCACTAATATCATCCTTTCCATTCAAAACAACAACGTCACTTATTTACAAATAACAAATGACGACATTTATTTACAAATAACGTCACTTATCTACATCTGAAAACAACACACACCCACCTCACCATTCCTTATCTTATCTTGATCTTGTCAGAACTGTACCACCAATCACAACACGAATCCTTATCTCTACCATCACCCATAATCCCATACGCGAACCAAAACACAAGAGCTGAAGTCAGTGACACACTTGCCCACACGGAAATTCCAAACATTCCACACCCATGAAGCCACGCACACAATGACGTCATCAACCAATCACGTCACGATTCCTTATCTTATCTTGATCTTGTCAGAAGTGGCCGCCCTACTACTCTCGTGGTTTAAATCGAGTTTACCAATATTCAGAAACCTCTTCCCGGCCATTTCAGCACCGAATTCGTTACCCTTCGGCGGTAGAAGCATGGTTTATTTTCTAGTTGGCTGCTTATTTCTGCGACTCCATTGGAGCGAGATGATAATGGGTTCTTCAAATGCTGAAAATATTTGTAGACGTGTTGTGCACCGAACTCGGCAATTGCAGTATGGAAATGTTTAGTTGTAATGTTACCAGATCTTCTTCCATTCAGTGCTATCTGGAGTTTTGGAAAAGGAATAACATGTCATGCATAAAATAAATGCCACACCATATCAGCCGGTGTTTTCGCATAAACAAATCGGATCTTTCTCCAAAATATTCACCATCTTCATACATTCGTGTAAAATGCTTTGAAATGAAACTAATAATATTTGCAAGTAATGTCGCTAAGTAATGTCAAGGACAGTAAGAAGTCTTTTATTTGAAAAGTGTATCATTTGTTTTTATTTTCACCTATTACTTCTCCAAATGGTGGTCATCAGCAGACCTGTCAACATTTCAGTTGAACATCCTGCCTTTTCCATGTTTTTCGCGTCATTGAGAAATTCATTGTTGCACCCTTTTTTTTAGCGTGAAAGGTTCTACAACACTGGCAACACACAATTTGCCTCTGAAATGAAAACGGCGACTTTTACTAATTTCGATCTGCTGAACACAAAAATGTCAATAAAATCTGTCGATTGGCTCTGTTTAGGAGAGACCCAGTCCGTATTTGCTTACATAGGTTTCATGTTGCAACGCTGTATTTCAGTCTCCGAATTGCAACATATTGCATTAATCAATCATGCACAGAACCAAAGTAGCTATTGCATCATTGGCTGATTCAATGCAGTTGAGTCATGACATCGCTCTCTTTGTGCGACTTCCTCAGCTATATTGTTTTACTCGTGCGTCTTAAGTACTACACAAATGATGCATCTGTGTACATCGAGGAGTACGTATGCCTCGTACTTGTGTTAATAATGCAAATTATTTGTTAAATTCGTTGAAGTGACGTTTGCAACCCATAAAAAGGCGTATCAGCTTTATTTCGGATGCAAGATCTGGGAGTGATCTTCTTTTCACACTCTTCATAAAGAAGATGGCTCTTTTGTTTGGCTACGATGTAGATCGCTCGGTGAATGTCCTTCGGATTAAACATACATGACCAACACGAATGTCGGCAATTCATAGACAAATCGAATTTGAATTTCAAGACGGTGTTGCTGCATAACGGAAACCACCGTCCCGTCGGAGACTCTGTCTACATGAAAAAAAACTACGACAACCTAAAACAGCTCTTGGACTCTCTTCAATACATCACGCACGGCTAGCATGTCCGTGTTGATGGGTCTACAGCTGGGATATAAGTTATTTCTTGTCTGAGTGGTACAGCCGAGCGAAGACTTGCACTATGTGAAGAGAGACTGGCCTGCGAGGAAATCTCTGAGGGCTGGAGAGAAGAATATGCAACAATCAACACGGGGGGGGGCAGAAATGCACAAAATGCTGCTACCGCCCCAATACTCGGTCTGTTAAAAAAATAAAAAAAAAACTTCGTGAAATCCATGGACTGGATCAGCTTTCAAGTATTTGTCTGAGACAACTCATTGAAGCGAAAATTAATGAGCGCGTTTTTGTGTGATCTCAGATCAGAGAGCTCTTCATTGACGAGATGTTCGATAACCTGCTACAGGGTGATGAGAAAACAGCTTGGGACGCGTTTATCATCTGGTGTCTACTAACTGACTTGGAAATGTTTGGGCAGAAAACTACAAGGAAAAGGTTGAGGATGTGTGGTCTATGTATCAAAAACTTGGTTGTAATATATCCTTAAAACGCAATTATTTCATTCCCACTTTGATTTCTTCCCCGTGATGATAATGGTGAACGATTCCATCATTAAACTACAACGATGGAGAAAAGATACCATGGAAAGTGGTCGTCCACTTCCATGTTGGCTGATTTGCGCAGTATCTCTCTTACTTTGCTTTGAACTCATCCAGAGTAATGTTGCCCATATCAGACTCTGGCAACCTATTCCACTCATTCTTCACTCTCCAAGCAAAAAATCTAGATCTTGACATCCCTGCTACATTCTTCCTCAGTTTCCAAAATGGTCCGAGGGCTACCACCGATAGACTTGAAAATTTACCTCTGTGTTAATCGTGTAAAATAAGATGGCGCCACTAAACGTATTATCACATAATGTGGTTAGTGGGCCGGATGAACTAACCAATGACAAAATCTCTCCCTTGGTTCAGAATGACTCAGTGTACACAAAATGATTAGGTCCGCTGCCGTTCTGACGCTTTATACTAACTTTCCCATTCGGGTTTGTTATCAGCGTTACTGATTAGGCATTTTATGCACATTCTTACTCTCAGCTGCCTCACCGTTACCTGTGTACCCACGCAACAGCTTTTCCCCATCAGAAGCCCTAGTTTCCCTGATTTTGCACATTCACTTTCACTTCATTCAACAACACCTTCTTCAGACACTAAACACCAAATCCATTCAGATGCAGCCCATCCCTCCTGTATGTACAAGTCTTTTCGTCCGTTACTCTCACTCCACACTTTCACCATTTCCACATCATTCCCTCTGAATAACTTTCATAGATTTATGGCTTTACTTCTCATATTCTCACCGCATCACGAGACTCACTATCCTAAGTTTGTCACGCTTTTATTTTTCTTTTTTTCAGTAACTCTTCCCTGTCCTCCCTCACACCACACTTCATCAGTAGTGACAGATACGTAATTAACATTAACACTTTGTTCCAGACTATATTGAATTGTAAGATTTTTTTCTTTTGTATACTAAAATTGGATGTGGTGAGATCATCAAAATTCACACTTTTCTTTACTCTGTCAATGTTACTTCCAACTGTCGTTCTTGCATACTTTCAAAATAACTTCAACTGACTAAGTTCCCCCCTCAAATGTATTTCATTGGCATTATGTTTCTAGCGAACATAATTTTCACGTTTAGGCCTGAAAACGTTTATTTTAAGCCAGTTTTATAAACTAGCGAAATGTTTTAGTCATCTTTTTATGCGCTGCACAGGACTTGAGCTTGTAAACCCAGGCAAAACGATGCCAAAAACCTCTTGTAAAATTTCAAAACTTAAGTTTCTTTCTAATATTTGGTATAAAATATAGATCGATTCATAATACCCTCCATATTTAGTATACAGCATCCGCACATTATTTATCTGCTTTTAATTAGTCAGTATTATGTAACAATCAAAATGCATTAATTGTAATGCATTCGAACATGTGCTGGTGAAGCGGCCCCTTATTGATTTCTCGAAGCTCGTGTTGTCGGCACGCCAGTAGATCTCTGCAGTATTCATTTGAGGTTTATGGATAAAATCAAATCGCCTTATTAAAATAAATAAATATAAATAAAAAATAAAAAAAACAAATTTGACATTTTTAATTTATTTTCAACTTTTTTTAAAATTCACACCAGTTCAATAGTTAATAAAATTAATTTTAATCCGCGCTGATCCTGATTGTAGGTGTCAGTTCTTCAGATGCCAGAATAGGTGGGATCTCAAGAAGCACTCAATCCAGCTTACATTGTAAGCACAATCCAACTTTATAGAGGTGGCGTTATGGTGAGCAACGGGTCTCTTATTTTTCTTGAAGGTTGGGTGTCCTCTAGTGAATGTCTGAACATAGTTATCGATCTTGTTACGTTGACTTTTTGTCCAGCAAGTGACATTTGTTTCATGGATGACAATTGTTCAGTTAGGCTGACTAGTTAACGCCTGGCATATTGTAAACGTGGATACAATCCAACACCTCGTGGATTCTATGGCAAACCATATACGTAATTTGGGCTAAAAGTAGGTTCAACACGGTATTAAAACGTTTCTAGTTCAGTGGCCGGGATATGAACTTTAGAGCGCAGGATAATTCGTTACCACTGGAGACAGTTCGTCTAATTTTCCAATACAAATCGTATATAATTTTTATTTAAAAGTGTGCTTATCTCTTCTTTCAACTGTTGTAAAGGCTGTATTATTGTTATTAAATTGCATCCAATTATCTCCATCAATGTTTAAAACAAGTCGAGAGAAACGGCATTTAGGCTTATTGCTCGATTCGAAGTAATTTTGTCATTTCAGGAATTGTTAACCGAAAATTTAGTACTCTATTAATTTTACAAGATAGCACATGATGCCATCTTGTAAAATTTGTTGAAAAAATTAAATGATATCGTCATTTAACTCATGGTAAGACAAAAAGTCGCTATTTTTAATTGAAAAGATTCTGTATTTTCTTGTAAATTAAATAAATGTGAAGGAAAAAATCCCCTACAATTCGAAATGGTAAGTCAGGGAAATACTTCTGAACCTCAAGAGTGGGTAGTTCTTCCCTAGGACCACTTGAAACATTCAATATACCAAAAAACGGGTGTACTGAATTTCCAAAGGGTGTATAGGTGTCTTTATCAGTGTGTGTGTTCTAGGGTCGATTTTCCTGTGCGTGAGGGCAACGGTTATCTAAAATAGTATTCAATTAAAATAATATTGACCACTTACATCGAAGTAGTGAATATTACACTTCATTACAATTGTCACAGCAGAATATTTGAATCTAACTTAAGCATTTATTTAATTAGAAAAAAGGATAGTTAAATTAGCTAGTAATATTCAAAAGAGAAATATAAATACAATTTATTGTTCGCTAGGGTTTTATTTAGTGGTAGATCAGCTAATTCATCTTTTTTGAATTAAATAAATAAAAATGTAGAAATAAGCTTAAAATAATGTAGTAATATTGAGGACACTGAAAAACGCCTTAATGTATGTATGTAATGCGCTACTGTTTCAAATTGCTGCAAATGTCCATTTTAGTCGGGTAGCGTAGTGGCAGCAGTTTTTTTTTTTTTTTTTTTTTTTTTTTATCGGGTGGTGCAGATCAGTAGAAGAAACGCATTGAGAATAATTCTCATTTAGTACATATTGCAATATATATTTGCACTGTAGGGTAAACAATCACCATTATTTCATCGACGATGGTGATAAACGGTATGCTCATCAGTAATGATTTCTTTATTTCATACAATGATTGTTGCTACGAGGGCAAAAAATTACACGATGGAAATCTTTAAAAATTTGCTTCGCTAGTCTATCTCATTAAATGTTATGTTATCGAAGCTTACGTCAACTATAGGGGGCACTAAAGTTTCCCTTATTCTTATATAATATGCACCGCCGATTTTATTCCGCAATTTTAGTTTAAATAAAATCGTAGCTATGGTCTTGGATAAGACGTATGAAAAATCCTTTTAAACAAATTACAGCGCAAGGAATCAAATACAAGTGTATCCACAGTGAATGACCAATCACACTCACCAAACGTGACCATATGGTGCTACGAATGATATGTAAAATCCTAGGAATACAGAGTTACGAGCATCGACCGCAACACGAATCAACACAACACTGTTTCTCATGGTAGGACCGCAATATGCAAGCCCCATATTACCCAAACAAACAAACATGCAGCGTCGTATAGTCAAGCGTGAAAACTTGTAAAGCTGTGGTATGGAGGGACGATTCACTCTACACCGTCTACCGGGTAAGTGCCCTAACATATGAAACTCGGAGATGGTGGTGCCTCGAACAATGGTCTCCGAGAGCTTTTCTGGCCAACGCAATGATTCTTATTTTGTGAGGTTTCTACAGAACGCAGCATTGTCTCTTTCAGCAAGACAATAATTCCCCGTGTCATACGGCTGCTACTGTAATGAATGTCATCACACTTTTCTGATCTCATTCATACTGAACTGACGCGTCGGGAATAGTCACAGGACGCAATACCCATTAAAAATTCCCATTGATCGTATCGGTATTCAACTCTTCTAACAATGATCGCAAGAGCATCGAGGAATGAAATATCTCTGTTGATTATGCCTTAGGTTTATTAACTAACTTTCTTACAAGGAATACAGTTGGAATATGCCCTCCTTAAGAAATTCAAAAGTAAACGTATGAAATGAATTTCGATATTTTATTTTTTTAAAGTTGTGTTCCATGTTTCGCTGGTAAGATTCAGTTGGGCTTTTCATGTCATTTGAGATATATTTTTTGGCCTTTTTATTCAATTTGGATATATTCAGTTGGGTTATTTATGACACATGGGATATATTCAATTGGGCTTTTCAAAACATTTTGGATCTATTCACTTAGGGTTTTCATGATATTTGGGATATATTCAGTTGGGCTTTTCATAACATTGCGGAAATATCCAGTTGGGCTTTTCATGACCTTAGGGATATATTCAGTTGGGCATTTTGTGACATTTGGAATATATTCAGTTGCGGTTTTCATAATATTTGGGATATTTTCAATTGGGCTTTTGATGTCATTTTGACATATTCAGTTGGGTTTTCATATCATTTGGGATACATTCAGTTGGGCTTTTCATGAACTTTGATATATATTCATTTGGGATTTTAATGTCATTTGGGATATATTCAGTTGGGCTTTACATGATATTTGGGATATATTCAGTTGGGCTTTACATGATATTTGGGATATATTCAGTTGGGCTTTTCATATGATTTGAAATATATTCAGTTCGACTTTTCATGTCATTTGGAATATATTTTTTTTGTGGTTTGAATGTCATTTGGGATATATTCAGTTTATGTTTTCATGTCATTTGGGATATATTCATTTGGGCTTTTCACGTAATTTGGGATATAATCAGTTATGCATTTCTTGTCATTTGGGATATATTGAATTGGTCTTTTCATATAATTTGGGATATATTTAGTTGGGCATTCAATGTCATTAGGAATATATTCATTATTTCTTTTCATATAATTTGGGATATATTCATTTATTCTTGTCATAGCATTTGCTATATATTTATATATGCTTGTCATAGCATTTGTTATATATTCAATTGTTCTGTTAATGTGTTTTGCGATATATTCAGATAGGGATGTCATATCATTTTGCATATAACCATTTAGGCATTTCATAAAATTTGGGTATAAATTCTTTTTTTTTCATGTAATTATATTCAGTTTGGCTTCTCATGTAATTTGGGATATATTCATTTAGACTTATCATATCATTTAAATTTATTTAGTTAGACTTTTCATGTGATTTGGTTTATATTCAGTTATGCTTGTCATATCATTTTCGATATGTTGAGATATGTTTCATATCATTTCAGATATATTCAGTTGCTCTTTTCATGATATTTGGAATATATTCAGTTGGGCTTTTCATGTCATTTGGAAAATATTCAGCTGGATTTTTAATATCGTTTGCAATATATTCAGTTAAGCTTTTCATGTCATTTGGGATATATTCTGTTGGGCATTTCGTGAGATTTGGGATATTTTCCGCTATGCCTTTTGATGTCATTTCGGATATATTAAGTCAGGCTTTTCATGTCATTCGGGATATATTCAGTGAGGCTTTCCTTGTCATTAGGGATATATTCAGCGAGGCTTTTCATGTCATTTGGGATATATTCAGATTGGATTGTCATATTATTTGAAATATATTCAGTTGGACTTTTCATGACATTTGTGATATATTCTCTTGGGATTTTCATGTCATTTGGGATATTTTCACTTGGGCTTTTCATGTCATTTGAGATACAATCAGATGGGATTTTCATGTCATTTGGGAAAATTTCAGTTGGGCTTTTAATAACTTTTGCGATATATTCATTTGGGCTTTTCATGTCATTTGTTTAATATTCAGTTGGGCTTTTCATGACAATTGGGATATATTCAGTTGGCCTTTTTATATCATTAGAAATATATTCAGTTGTACTTTGCATGAAAAGCCCAACTGAATATATCCCAAATGTCATGAAAAGTCCAACTGAATATATCCCAAATGTCATGAAAAGCCCAACTGAATATATCCCAAATGTCATGAAAAGCCCAACTGAATATATCCCAAATGTCATGAAAAGTCCAACTGAATATATCCCAAATGTCATGAAAAGTCCAACTGAATATATCCCAAATGTCATGAAAAGTCCAACTGAATATATCCCAAATGTCATGAAAAGTCCAACTGAATATATCCCAAATGTCATGAAAAGTCCAACTGAATATATCCCAAATGTCATGAAAAGTCCAACTGAATATATCCCAAATGTCATGAAAAGTCCAACTGAATATATCCCAAATGTCATGAAAAGCCCAACTGAATATATCCCAAATGTCATGAAAAGCCCAACTGAATATATCCCAAATGTCATGAAAAGTCCAACTGAATATATCCCAAATGTCATGAAAAGCCCAACTGAATATATCCCAAATGTCATGAAAAGTCCAACTGAATATATCCCAAATGTCATGAAAAGCCCAACTGAATATATCCCAAATGTCATGAAAAGTCCAACTGAATATATCCAAATGTCATGAAAAGTCCAACTGAATATATCCCAAATGTCATGAAAAGTCCAACTGAATATATCCCAAATGTCATGAAAAGTCCAACTGAATATATCCCAAAATGTCATGAAAAGTCCAACTGAATATATCCCAAATGACATGAAAAGCCCAACTGAATATATCCCAAATGACATGAAAAGCCCAACTGAATATATCCCAAATGACATGAAAAGCCCAACTGAATATATCCCAAATGACATGAAAAGCCCAACTGAATATATCCCAAATGTCATGAAAAGCCCAACTGAATATATCCCAAATGTCATGAAAAGTCCAACTGAATATATCCCAAAATGTCATGAAAAGCCCAACTGAATATATCCCAAATGTCATGAAAAGTCCAACTGAATATATCCCAAATGTCATGAAAAGTCCAACTGAATATATCCCAAAATGTCATGAAAAGTCCAACTGAATATATCCCAAATGTCATGAAAAGTCCAACTGAATATATCCCAAATGTCATGAAAAGTCCAACTGAATATATCCCAAATGTCATGAAAAGCCCAACTGAATATATCCCAAATGTCATGAAAAGTCCAACTGAATATATCCCAAATGTCATGAAAAGTCCCAACTGAATATATCCCAAATGTCATGAAAAGTCCAACTGAATATATCCCAAATGTCATGAAAAGCCCAACTGAATATATCCCAAATGTCATGAAAAGTCCAACTGAATATATCCCAAATGTCATGAAAAGTCCAACTGAATATATCCCAAATGTCATGAAAAGTCCAACTGAATATATCCCAAATGTCATGAAAAGTCCAACTGAATATATCCCAAATGTCATGAAAAGTCCAACTGAATATATCCCAAATGTCATGAAAAGCCCAACTGAATATATCCCAAATGTCATGAAAAGCCCAACTGAATATATCCCAAATGTCATGAAAAGTCCAACTGAATATATCCCAAATGTCATGAAAAGTCCAACTGAATATATCCCAAATGTCATGAAAAGCCCAACTGAATATATCCCAAATGACATGAAAAGCCCAACTGAATATATCCCAAATGTCATGAAAAGCCAACTGAATATATCCCAAATGTCATGAAAAGCCCAACTGAATATATCCCAAATGTCATGAAAAGTCCAACTGAATATATCCCAAATGTCATGAAAAGCCCAACTGAATATATCCCAAATGTCATGAAAAGCCCAACTGAATATATCCCAAATGTCATGAAAAGTCCAACTGAATATATCCCAAATGTCATGAAAAGTCCAACTGAATATATCCCAAATGTCATGAAAAGTCCAACTGAATATATCCCAAATGTCATGAAAAGTCCAACTGAATATATCCCAAATGTCATGAAAAGTCCAACTGAATATATCCCAAAATGTCATGAAAAGCCCAACTGAATATATCCCAAATGTCATGAAAAGTCCAACTGAATATATCCCAAATGTCATGAAAAGTCCAACTGAATATATCCCAAATGTCATGAAAAGCCCAACTGAATATATCCCAAATGTCATGAAAAGTCCAACTGAATATATCCCAAATGTCATGAAAAGTCCAACTGAATATATCCCAAATGTCATGAAAAGTCCAACTGAATATATCCCAAATGACATGAAAAGCCCAACTGAATATATCCCAAATGTCATGAAAAGTCCAACTGAATATATCCCAAATGTCATGAAAAGCCCAACTGAATATATCCCAAATGTCATGAAAAGTCCAACTGAATATATCCCAAATGTCATGAAAAGTCCAACTGAATATATCCCAAATGTCATGAAAAGTCCAACTGAATATATCCCAAATGTCATGAAAAGTCCAACTGAATATATCCCAAAATGTCATGAAAAGCCCAACTGAATATATCCCAAATGTCATGAAAAGTCCAACTGAATATATCCCAAATGTCATGAAAAGTCCAACTGAATATATCCCAAATGTCATGAAAAGTCCAACTGAATATATCCCAAATGTCATGAAAAGTCCAACTGAATATATCCCAAATGTCATGAAAAGTCCAACTGAATATATCCCAAATGTCATGAAAAGTCCAACTGAATATATCCCAAATGTCATGAAAAGTCCAACTGAATATATCCCAAATGTCATGAAAAGTCCAACTGAATATATCCCAAATGTCATGAAAAGTCCAACTGAATATATCCAAAATGTCATGAAAAGCCCAACTGAATATATCCCAAATGTCATGAAAAGTCCAACTGAATATATCCCAAATGTCATGAAAAGTCCAACTGAATATATCCAAATGTCATGAAAAGTCCAACTGAATATATCCCAAATGACATGAAAAGCCCAACTGAATATATCCCAAATGACATGAAAAGCCCAACTGAATATATCCCAAATGACATGAAAAGCCCAACTGAATATATCCCAAATGACATGAAAAGCCAACTGAATATATCCCAAATGACATGAAAAGCCCAACTGAATATATCCCAAATGACATGAAAAGCCCAACTGAATATATCCCAAATGTCATGAAAAGCCCAACTGAATATATCCCAAATGTCATGAAAAGTCCAACTGAATATATCCCAAATGTCATGAAAAGCCCAACTGAATATATCCCAAATGTCATGAAAAGTCCAACTGAATATATCCCAAATGTCATGAAAAGCCCAACTGAATATATCCCAAATGTCATGAAAAGTCCAACTGAATATATCCCAAATGTCATGAAAAGCCCAACTGAATATATCCCAAATGTCATGAAAAGTCCAACTGAATATATCCCAAATGTCATGAAAAGTCCAACTGAATATATCCCAAATGTCATGAAAAGTCCAACTGAATATATCCCAAATGTCATGAAAAGCCCAACTGAATATATCCCAAATGTCATGAAAAGTCCAACTGAATATATCCCAAATGTCATGAAAAGTCCAACTGAATATATCCCAAATGTCATGAAAAGCCCAACTGAATATATCCCAAATGTCATGAAAAGTCCAACTGAATATATCCCAAATGTCATGAAAAGTCCAACTGAATATATCCCAAATGTCATGAAAAGTCCAACTGAATATATCCCAAATGTCATGAAAAGTCCAACTGAATATATCCCAAATGTCATGAAAAGTCCAACTGAATATATCCCAAATGTCATGAAAAGTCCAACTGAATATATCCCAAATGACATGAAAAGCCCAACTGAATATATCCCAAATGACATGAAAAGCCCAACTGAATATATCCCAAATGTCATGAAAAGTCCAACTGAATATATCCCAAATGTCATGAAAAGCCCAACTGAATATATCCCAAATGTCATGAAAAGCCCAACTGAATATATCCCAAATGTCATGAAAAGTCCAACTGAATATATCCCAAATGTCATGAAAAGCCCAACTGAATATATCCCAAATGTCATGAAAAGCCCAACTGAATATATCCCAAATGTCATGAAAAGCCCAACTGAATATATCCCAAATGTCATGAAAAGTCCAACTGAATATATCCCAAATGTCATGAAAAGTCCAACTGAATATATCCCAAATGTCATGAAAAGCCCAACTGAATATATCCCAAATGTCATGAAAAGCCCAACTGAATATATCCCAAATGTCATGAAAAGTCCAACTGAATATATCCCAAATGTCATGAAAAGCCCAACTGAATATATCCCAAATGTCATGAAAAGTCCAACTGAATATATCCCAAATGTCATGAAAAGTCCAACTGAATATATCCCAAATGTCATGAAAAGTCCAACTGAATATATCCCAAATGTCATGAAAAGTCCAACTGAATATATCCCAAATGTCATGAAAAGTCCAACTGAATATATCCCAAATGTCATGAAAAGTCCAACTGAATATATCCCAAATGTCATGAAAAGTCCAACTGAATATATCCCAAATGTCATGAAAAGCCCAACTGAATATATCCCAAATGTCATGAAAAGTCCAACTGAATATATCCCAAATGTCATGAAAAGCCCAACTGAATATATCCCAAATGACATGAAAAGCCCAACTGAATATATCCCAAATGACATGAAAAGCCCAACTGAATATATCCCAAATGTCATGAAAAGCCCAACTGAATATATCCCAAATGTCATGAAAAGCCAACTGAATATATCCCAAATGTCATGAAAAGTCCAACTGAATATATCCCAAATGTCATGAAAAGTCCAACTGAATATATCCCAAATGTCATGAAAAGTCCAACTGAATATATCCCAAAATGTCATGAAAAGTCCAACTGAATATATCCAAAATGTCATGAAAAGTCCAACTGAATATATCCCAAATGTCATGAAAAGCCCAACTGAATATATCCCAAATGTCATGAAAAGTCCAACTGAATATATCCCAAATGTCATGAAAAGTCCAACTGAATATATCCCAAATGTCATGAAAAGCCCAACTGAATATATCCCAAATGTCATGAAAAGTCCAACTGAATATATCCCAAATGTCATGAAAAGTCCAACTGAATATATCCCAAATGTCATGAAAAGTCCAACTGAATATATCCCAAATGTCATGAAAAGCCCAACTGAATATATCCCAAATGTCATGAAAAGTCCAACTGAATATATCCCAAATGTCATGAAAAGTCCAACTGAATATATCCCAAATGTCATGAAAAGTCCAACTGAATATATCCCAAATGTCATGAAAAGTCCAACTGAATATATCCCAAATGTCATGAAAAGCCCAACTGAATATATCCCAAATGTCATGAAAAGCCCAACTGAATATATCCCAAATGTCATGAAAAGCCCAACTGAATATATCCCAAATGACATGAAAAGCCCAACTGAATATATCCCAAATGTCATGAAAAGCCAATGAATATATCCCAAATGTCATGAAAAGTCCAACTGAATATATCCCAAATGTCATGAAAAGTCCAACTGAATATATCCCAAATGTCATGAAAAGTCCAACTGAATATATCCCAAATGTCATGAAAAGTCCAACTGAATATATCCCAAATGTCATGAAAAGTCCAACTGAATATATCCCAAATGTCATGAAAAGTCCAACTGAATATATCCCAAATGTCATGAAAAGCCCAACTGAATATATCCCAAATGTCATGAAAAGTCCAACTGAATATATCCCAAATGTCATGAAAAGTCCAACTGAATATATCCCAAATGTCATGAAAAGTCCAACTGAATATATCCCAAATGACATGAAAAGCCCAACTGAATATATCCCAAATGTCATGAAAAGCCAACTGAATATATCCCAAATGACATGAAAAGCCCAACTGAATATATCCCAAATGATCATGAAAAGCCCAACTGAATATATCCCAAATGTCATGAAAAGTCCAACTGAATATATCCCAAATGTCATGAAAAGTCCAACTGAATATATCCAAAATGTCATGAAAAGTCCAACTGAATATATCCCAAATGTCATGAAAAGTCCAACTGAATATATCCAAAATGTCATGAAAAGTCCAACTGAATATATCCCAAATGACATGAAAAGCCCAACTGAATATATCCCAAATGACATGAAAAGCCCAACTGAATATATCCCAAATGACATGAAAAGCCCAACTGAATATATCCCAAATGACATGAAAAGCCCAACTGAATATATCCCAAATGACATGAAAAGCCCAACTGAATATATCCCAAATGTCATGAAAAGCCCAACTGAATATATCCCAAATGTCATGAAAAGCCCAACTGAATATATCCCAAATGTCATGAAAAGTCCAACTGAATATATCCCAAATGTCATGAAAAGTCCAACTGAATATATCCAAAATGTCATGAAAAGTCCAACTGAATATATCCCAAATGTCATGAAAAGTCCAACTGAATATATCCCAAATGTCATGAAAAGTCCCAACTGAATATATCCCAAATGTCATGAAAAGTCCAACTGAATATATCCCAAATGTCATGAAAAGCACAACTGAATATATCCCAAATGTCATGAAAAGCCCAACTGAATATATCCCAAATGTCATGAAAAGTCCAACTGAATATATCCCAAATGTCATGAAAAGTCCAACTGAATATATCCCAAATGTCATGAAAAGTCCAACTGAATATATCCCAAATGTCATGAAAAGCCCAACTGAATATATCCCAAATGTCATGAAAAGCCCAACTGAATATATCCCAAATGACATGAAAAGCCCAACTGAATATATCCCAAATGTCATGAAAAGTCCAACTGAATATATCCCAAATGTCATGAAAAGTCCCAACTGAATATATCCCAAATGTCATGAAAAGTCCAACTGAATATATCCCAAATGTCATGAAAAGTCCAACTGAATATATCCCAAATGTCATGAAAAGTCCAACTGAATATATCCCAAATGTCATGAAAAGCCCAACTGAATATATCCCAAATGTCATGAAAAGTCCAACTGAATATATCCCAAATGTCATGAAAAGTCCAACTGAATATATCCCAAATGACATGAAAAGCCCAACTGAATATATCCCAAATGTCATGAAAAGCCCAACTGAATATATCCCAAATGTCATGAAAAGTCCAACTGAATATATCCCAAATGTCATGAAAAGTCCAACTGAATATATCCCAAATGTCATGAAAAGCCCAACTGAATATATCCCAAATGTCATGAAAAGTCCAACTGAATATATCCCAAATGTCATGAAAAGTCCAACTGAATATATCCCAAATGTCATGAAAAGTCCAACTGAATATATCCCAAATGTCATGAAAAGCCCAACTGAATATATCCCAAATGTCATGAAAAGCCCAACTGAATATATCCCAAATGTCATGAAAAGCCAACTGAATATATCCCAAATGTCATGAAAAGCCCAACTGAATATATCCCAAATGTCATGAAAAGTCCAACTGAATATATCCCAAATGTCATGAAAAGTCCAACTGAATATATCCCAAATGTCATGAAAAGTCCAACTGAATATATCCCAAATGACATGAAAAGCCCAACTGAATATATCCCAAATGTCATGAAAAGCCCAACTGAATATATCCCAAATGTCATGAAAAGCCCAACTGAATATATCCCAAATGTCATGAAAAGCCCAACTGAATATATCCCAAATGTCATGAAAAGCCCAACTGAATATATCCCAAATGTCATGAAAAGCCCAACTGAATATATCCCAAATGTCATGAAAAGTCCAACTGAATATATCCCAAATGTCATGAAAAGTCCAACTGAATATATCCCAAATGTCATGAAAAGTCCAACTGAATATATCCCAAATGTCATGAAAAGTCCAACTGAATATATCCCAAATGTCATGAAAAGTCCAACTGAATATATCCCAAATGTCATGAAAAGCCCAACTGAATATATCCCAAATGTCATGAAAAGTCCAACTGAATATATCCCAAATGTCATGAAAAGTCCAACTGAATATATCCCAAATGTCATGAAAAGCCCAACTGAATATATCCCAAATGTCATGAAAAGTCCAACTGAATATATCCCAAATGTCATGAAAAGTCCAACTGAATATATCCCAAATGTCATGAAAAGTCCAACTGAATATATCCCAAATGTCATGAAAAGCCCAACTGAATATATCCCAAATGTCATGAAAAGCCCAACTGAATATATCCCAAATGTCATGAAAAGTCCAACTGAATATATCCCAAATGTCATGAAAAGTCCAACTGAATATATCCCAAATGTCATGAAAAGTCCAACTGAATATATCCCAAATGTCATGAAAAGCCCAACTGAATATATCCCAAATGTCATGAAAAGTCCAACTGAATATATCCCAAATGTCATGAAAAGCCCAACTGAATATATCCCAAATGTCATGAAAAGCCCAACTGAATATATCCCAAATGTCATGAAAAGTCCAACTGAATATATCCCAAATGTCATGAAAAGCCCAACTGAATATATCCCAAATGTCATGAAAAGCCCAACTGAATATATCCCAAATGTCATGAAAAGTCCAACTGAATATATCCCAAATGTCATGAAAAGCCCAACTGAATATATCCCAAATGTCATGAAAAGCCCAACTGAATATATCCCAAATGTCATGAAAAGCCAACTGAATATATCCCAAATGTCATGAAAAGTCCAACTGAATATATCCCAAATGTCATGAAAAGCCCAACTGAATATATCCCAAATGTCATGAAAAGTCCAACTGAATATATCCCAAATGTCATGAAAAGTCCAACTGAATATATCCCAAATGTCATGAAAAGCCCAACTGAATATATCCCAAATGTCATGAAAAGTCCAACTGAATATATCCCAAATGTCATGAAAAGTCCAACTGAATATATCCCAAATGTCATGAAAAGCCCAACTGAATATATCCCAAATGTCATGAAAAGTCCAACTGAATATATCCCAAATGTCATGAAAAGTCCAACTGAATATATCCCAAATGTCATGAAAAGTCCAACTGAATATATCCCAAATGTCATGAAAAGCCAACTGAATATATCCCAAATGTCATGAAAAGTCCAACTGAATATATCCCAAATGTCATGAAAAGCCCAACTGAATATATCCAAAATGTCATGAAAAGTCCAACTGAATATATCCCAAATGTCATGAAAAGCCCAACTGAATATATCCCAAATGTCATGAAAAGTCCAACTGAATATATCCCAAATGTCATGAAAAGTCCAACTGAATATATCCCAAATGTCATGAAAAGCCCAACTGAATATATCCCAAATGGCATGAAAAGCCCAACTGAATATATCCCAAATGTCATGAAAAGCCAACTGAATATATCCCAAATGACATGAAAAGCCCAACTGAATATATCCCAAATGACATGAAAAGCCCAACTGAATATATCCCAAATGACATGAAAAGCCCAACTGAATATATCCCAAATGACATGAAAAGCCCAACTGAATATATCCCAAATGTCATGAAAAGCCCAACTGAATATATCCCAAATGACATGAAAAGCCCAACTGAATATATCCCAAATGTCATGAAAAGCCCAACTGAATATATCCCAAATGTCATGAAAACATCCAACTGAATATATCCAAATGTCATGAAAAGTCCAACTGAATATATCCCAAAATGTCATGAAAAGTCCAACTGAATATATCCCAAATGTCATGAAAAGTCCAAATGAATATATCCCAAATGTCATGAAAAGTCCAACTGAATATATCCCAAATGTCATGAAAAGTCCAACTGAATATATCCCAAATGTCATGAAAAGTGCCAACTGAATATATCCCAAATGTCATGAAAAGCACAACTGAATATATCCCAAATGTCATGAAAAGCACAATTGAATATATCCCAAATGTCATGAAAAGCACAACTGAATATATCCCAATTTACATGAAAAGCCCAACTGAAATATATCCCAAATGATATGAAAAGCCAACTGAATTTTTCCCAAATGTCATGAAAAGCCCAAATGAATATATCCCAAATGTTATGAAAAGTCCAACTGAATATATCCCAAATGTCATGAAAAGCCCAACTGAATATATCCCAAATGACATGAAAAGCCCAACTGAATATATCCCAAATGACATGAAAAGCCCTACTGAATATATCCCAAATGACATGAAAAGCCCTACTGAATATATCCCAAATGACATGAAAAGCCCTACTGAATATATCCCAAATGACATGAAAAGCCCTACTGAATATATCCCAAATGACATGAAAAGCCCTACTGAATATATCCCAAATGACATGAAAATCCGACCTGAATATATCCCTTATATCATGAAAGGCCCAAATTAAGGTATCAAAAATGACAAGAAAAGCCCAACTAAATATATCTGAAATATCATGTAAAGCCCATCTGAATATACCTCAAGTCACATGAAAATCCTAACTGAATATATCCCAATTGTCATGAAAAGTACATCTGAATTTATATCTAAACGATCATGAAAAGCCCAACTGAATATATCCCAAATGATCATGAAAAGCCCAACTGAATATATAGCCAAACGATATGAAAAGCCCAACTGAATATATCCCAAATGTCATGAAAAGCCCATCTGAATATATCCCAAATGTCATGAAAAGTACAACTGAATATATCCCAAATTACATGAAAGCCCAACTGAATATATCCCAAAAGACATGAAAAGCCAAACTGTATATATCCCAAATATCATTAAAAGCCGAACTGAGTATATCCCACACAAAATGAAAAGTCCAACTGAATATATCGCAAAAGATATGAAAAGTATAACTGAATATTTCAAATGATATGAAAAGCCCAACTGAATATATTCCAATTGTCATGAAAATCCAAATTGAATATATTCCAAATGACATGAAAAGCCCAACTAAATATTAAACCAAATGACATGAAAAGCCCAAATGAATATATTAAAAATGACATGAAAAGCCCAAATGAATATATCCCAAATCTCATGAAAAGAGCAACTGAATATATTCCAAATGACATGTACAGCCAAATGAATATATCCCAAATGATAAGAAACATGTCTGAAATATATCGAAAATGATATGACAAGCATAACAGAATATAAGCCAAATCACATGAAAAGTCTAACTAAATAAATTTCAATGATATGAGCCTTGATATTTTCAATGATATAAGCCTAATTGAATATAACCCAAATTATATTAGAAGCCAAACTGAATGTATAACAAATTACATGAAAAAAAATGAATTTGTTACCAATTATATGAAACGCCTAAATGATTATATGCAAAATGATATGACATCCCTATCTGAATATATCACAAAACAAATTAAGAGAACAATTGAATATATAACCAATTCTATGACAAGCATAACTGAATATATTCCGAATTATATGAAAAGCTTTAATGAATCTATTCCAATTGACAGGAAAAGCCCAACTGAATTTATCCCAAATAATATGAAAAGCCCAAATGAAATACATATCCCAAATGATATGAAAAGCCCCAACTGAATATATCTCAAATTCATGAAAAGCCCAACTGAATATATCCCAAATGTCATGAAAAGCCCAACTGAATATATCCCAAATGTCATGAAAAGCCCAACTGAATATATCCCAAATGTCATGAAAAGTCCAACTGAATATTTCCCAAATGATATGAAAAGCCAAATTGAATATATCCCAAATGTCATGAAAAGCCAATCTGAATATATCCTATATGTCACAAAAAGCCAATTGTATATATATCAAATCACATGAAAGGCCCAACTGAATATATCCCAAATGACATGAAAAGACCAAATAAATATATCCCAAATGTCATGAAAAGCCAACTGAATATATCCCAAATGTCATGAAAATCCAACCTGAATATATCCCAAAAATTACATGAAAATACGAACTAAATATATCCAAAATGACATGAAAAGTCCAACTGAATATAGGTCCAAATGACATGAAAAGTCCAACTGAATATATCCCAAATGACATGAAAAGCCCAACTGAATATATCCGAAATGACATGAAAAGCCCAACTGAATATATAATAAATGACATGAAAAGCCCAACTGAATATATCCCAAATGACATGAAAAGCCCAACTGAAAAAATCCCAAATGACATGAAAGGCCCAAATGAATATTTGCCAAATGAAATTAAAAGCCCACATGAATTTATCCCAAATGACATGTAAAGCCCAACTGAATATATTTGATATTATATGAAAAGCCGAAATCAATATATCCCAAATGACATGAAAAGCTTAACAGAATATATCGCAAATAACATTAAAATCCCAACTGAAGATATCCCAAATGTCATGAAAACCCAAATTGTATATATCACAAATGTCATGAAAATCCGAACTGAATATATCTCAAATGACATGAAAACCCAAACTGTATATATCGCAAATGTCATGAAAAGCCTAACTGAATATCTCCCAATAGTGATGAAAACCACAACGGATTATATCCCTAATAACATGAAAGGACTAACTGAATATATCCCAAATGATATGAAAAGTCCAAAAAATATATCTCAAAAGACCTAAAAAGTACAACTGAATATATTACAAATGATACGAAAGCCCAAATGAATATATCCCAAACGATATCAAAAGCCCAATGAATATATCCCAAATGTCATGAAAAGCAAAACTGAATGTATCCCAAATATCATGAAAAGCCCGAATGAATATATCCCAAATCAAATGCAAACCCAACTGAATATATCCCAATTTGTATGAAAAGTCCAACTGAATATATTTCAAATGTTATATAAAGCCTAACTGAATATATCCTGAATGTCATGAAAAGCCTAAGGGAATATAACCCAAATGATGTGAAAATTCCCAAAAATATATGAATGCCAAAATGAATATATTTCAAATGACATGAAAAGCCTTACATAAGATATCCCAAATAACATGAAAATCCCATGTGAATATATCCCAAATTACATGAAAAGTACAAAAATATATCTGAAATAACAATAAAAGTACAACTGATTATATTTCAAATGATATGAAAAGCACAACTGAATATATCCCAAATATATTAAGCCCAAATGAATATATCCGAAATGACATGAAGAGCCCAGATGAATATTTAAAAATGTTATGAAAAAGCTAAATTAATATATCCCAAATTACATGAAAAGCACAACTGAATATATCCGAAATGACATGAAAAGCACTACTGAATATATCCCAAATGACATGAAAAGCACAACTGAATATTTCCCAAATGACATGAAAAGCACAACTGAATATTTCCCAAATGACGAAAAGCACAACTGAATATATCCCAAATTACATGGAGAGACAAATGAATATATCCCAAATGACATCAAAAGCCCAAATGAATATATCCCAAATATCATGACAATTCCAACAAAATATATATCAAATTACATAAAAAGAATAGCTGAATATATCCCAATTTTCATGATAAATCCAACAAAATATATTTCAATAACATAAAAAGTCCAACTGAATATATTCCATATCAAAACCATATCAAAAGCACAAATGAATATATCCCAAATGTCATGAAAAGTCCAACTGAATATATCCCAAATGTCATGAAAAGTCCAACTGAATATATCCCAAATGTCATGAAAAGTCCAACTGAATATATCCAAATGTCATGAAAAGTCCAACTGAATATATCCCAAATGTCATGAAAAGTCCAACTGAATATATCCCAAATGTCATGAAAAGTCCAACTGAATATATCCCAAATGTCATGAAAAGCCTAACAGAATATATCCCAAAATTACATGAAAATCCCAAATGAATATATCCCAAATGACATGAAAACCCACATGAATATATCCCAAATGACATGAAAACCCACATGAATATATCCCAAATGACATGAAAAGCCCAAATGAAGGTGTCAAAAATGACATGAAAAGCCCAAAAGAATATATCCCAAATATCATGTAAACCCAACTGAATGTATCTCAAATCATATGAAAACCCAAACTGAATATATACCAAATGATATAAAAAGACCAACTGAATATATCCCAAATGACAAGAAAAGCATAACTGAATATATCCCAAATGACAAGAAAAGCATAACTGAATATATCCCAAATGACATGAAAAGTACAAATGAATATATCCCAAATGTCATGAAAAGCCCAACTGAATATATCCCAAATAACATGAAAAGCCTAACTGAAAATATCCCAAATGACATGAAAATCCCAATTGAATATGTAGGAAATGCCATGAAACGCCCAACTGAATATGTCGAAAATGCCGTGAAATCCCCAAATGAATATATCCCAAATGTCATGAAAAGCCCAAATGAATATATCTCAAATGTCATGAAAAGCCCAAATGAATATATCTCAAATGTCATGAAAAGCCCAAATGAATATATCCCAAATGTCATGAAAAGCCCAAATGTCATGAAAAGCCCAAATGAATATATCCCAAATGTCATGAAAAGCCCAAATGAATATATCCCAAATGTCATGAAAAGCCCAAATGAATATATCCCAAATGTCATGAAAAGCCCAAATGAATATATCCCAAATATCATGAAAAGCCCAAATGAATATATCCCAAATATCATGAAAAGCCCAAATGAATATATCCCAAATGACAAGAAAAGCATAACTGAATATATCCCAAATGACATGAAAAGCTCAACTGAATATATATTTCAAATGATATAAAAAGATCCCAAATAACATGAAAAGCCTAACTGAAAATATCCCAAATGACATGAAAAGCCCAACTGAATATGTCGAAAATGCCGTGAAATGCCCAACTGAATATATCACAAATGACATGAAAAGCCCAAATGAATATATCCCAAATGTCATAAAAATCTGAACAGATTATATCTCAAAGGTCATGAAAACCTCAACTGAATATATAATTCAAATGATATGGATAGCACGACTGAATATATCCTAAATGATATGAATAGCACGACTGAATATATCCTAAATGACATGAAAAGCCTAACTGAAAATATCCCAAATGACATGAAAATCCCAAATGAATATTTAGGAAATGCCATGAAAAGCCCAACTGAATATAACCCAAATGTCATGAAAAGTCGAACAGAATATTTAGGAAATGCCATGTAAAGCCCAACTGAATATATCCCAAATGTCATGAAAAGTCGAACAGAATATATCCCAAATGATATGAAAAGCCCAAATGAAGGTATCAAAAATGACAAAGGCCCAACTGAATATATCCCAATGCATATCTCAATATCTTCCAAATGTCATGAAATATACAATAGTTCACACAAAATGACATGAAATGAATATCCGATTATCTCCTAAAGGTCATGAAATATACAATAGTGTACACTAAAAACGACATCGATTGTGTATCTGAATATCTTCTGAATATCATGAAATACAATAGACCACACAAAGAATTACATAAAATGTATCTATATATCTTGCAAATGTCATAAAATATACATACGTGCACACAATAAAAAACATGAAATATGTATCTGAATAATTCCAAAATATCATGAAACAAAATAAGTCATTCTAAAAATGCTATGAAAAGGCTTTTTGAATATCATCCAAATGTCATGAAATATACATAGGTGCACACAAAAAAGGACATGAAATGTGTACCTGAATATCTTCTAAATGTCAGGAAAGGATAGATCACCACAAAAATGAAATGATATGAATATCTCCCATATGTCATGAAACATTCAAAAGATCACTCTAAAAACGATATGCAATGTGTATCTCAATATCTCCTTAATGTCGTGAAACATGAAATAGGCCACACCAAACATGACATGAAATATCTGTCTTAATATTTACCAATATCATGAAATGTACAATGGTGCACACAAAAAAGGACATGTAATGGAATCATCACATTAAATATACATTGGTGCACACACAAAAAAGGAGATGAAATACGATTCTGATTATCTCCTAAATATCATGAAACACAATAGATCATACCTAAAATTACATGAAATGTCTATCTGTATATCTTGGAAATACCGTTCCACATTCAATAGACCACTCCAAAAAGGATATTAAATATCTACCTGAATATCTTCCATATGTCATGAAATATACATAGGTGTACAGTAAAAAGGACATGAATGTGTGTCTGATTTTATCCTAATTGTTTTGAAACACAATAGATCAATACAAAAATGATATGAAATGTCTATCTGAATATCTTCCAAATTTAAATTCACATTGGTGCACACAAAATGTATCAACAAAAGTCTTTATGAATATATTCCAGATGTTATGAACCATGCAATACACCACTCCAAACACGACATGATATTACGATCTGAATACTTCCTAAATGTCATGAAACAAAAGATACGACATTAAGAAGGCCATGAAATGTGTATCTCAGTATCTTCTAAATATCATGAAATATATATAGGTGCACAAAAAAGGACATGAAATGTGTATCTGAATATCTCCTAAATATCATGAGACACAATATATCACTCCAAAAAAGATATTCAATGTCTATCTGAATATCTTCCATATGTCATGAAATATACAATGAAGAACACAAAAAATGACCCGAAATGTGTATCTGATTTTGTCCTAATTGTCATGAAACTCAGTAGACCATACCCATAATTAAATGAAATGTCTATCTAATTATCTTCCAAATGTAAATAATATTCATAGGTTCACACTAAAAAGGAGAAGATATATGTGTCAGCATATCTCCAAAATATTATGAAACACAATAGATCAATCCAAAAATTATATGAACTCTCTATCTGAATATCTTCCAAATGTCACTAAATATATATATAGGTGCATACAAAAAATCTCACTGAATATGTTTCAAATGTTTTGAAACTTTCAATAGTCCACTTAAAAAACGACATGAATTGTCTTTCTGAATATATTCCAAATGTCATGACACACAACAGACCACTCCAAGAAATCATGAAATGTGTATCTGAATAATTTTTAAATGTCATGAAATAAAATAGATCAAAACAAAAGATTAAATATCATGAAACACAATATCAAAATGAAATACCTTTATAAATGTCTTCCACATATTCAGAAGACTTTATAAAAGTCTTCTGAATATGTGCCAGATGTCATGAAACAGACCACATCAAACATGACATGTCTATCCGAGTATCTTCCAAATGTCACGAAATATACAATGGTGCACAAAAAAAGGATATGATATGTGTATCTGAATATTTCCTAAATTTCAGGAAAAAAAATAGATCACTCGAAAAATGATATGAAATCTCTGAATGAATATCTCCCATATGTCATGAAAAGTACAAACGATCACTCCAAAACTGATATGAAAAGTTTATCTGAATATCTCTTATATATAATGAAACATGCAATAGACCACACCAAATATGACATGAAATGTCTATTTGAATGTCTTCCAAATGTCATGAAATATAGAATGGTGAACACAAAAAAATAATATAAAATGTGAATCAGAATATCTCCTAAATGTCATGAAACACAATAGACCACTACGAGAATGACATGAAACGTATATCTGATTATCTTCCAAATGTCATGAAATATACTTCGGCGCACACAAAAAATGACATGAAAAGTCTTTCTGAATATATTCCAAATATCATGACACACAATAGACCACTCCAAGAATGACATGAAATGACTATCTGAATATATTCCAAATGTCATGAAATAAACATAGGGGAACAAAACAAAGGACATAAAATGTGAATCTGAATATCTCCTCAATTTCATGAAACACAATAGTTAACTTTAAAAATGATATGAAATGTGTATCTGATTATCTTCCAAATGTCATAAAATATACATAGGTGCACAAAACAAAGGACATGAAATGTCTATCTGAATATCTTCAGAATGTCACTAAATATACTTAAGTGCATGCAAAAAATGGCATGAAAAGTCTTTCTGAATATGTTCCAAATGTCATGAAACATTCAATGGTGCACACAAAAAAGGACATGAAATGTGTATCTGAATATCTCCTAAATGTCATGAACACAGTAGTCCACTCCAAAAATGATATGAAATGTATATCTGAATATACATTTTGTGTGCAGTAGTGTACACAAAAAATGACATGAAAAGTCCTGAATATGGTCCAAATTTTATGAAGCATGCAATAGACCAAACCAAAAATGACATGAAATATCTTTTTGAATTTCTTCCAAATGTCATGAAATATTCAACGGTGCATACAGACAAGGACATCAAATGTGTATCTGAATATCTTCCAAATGTCAAGAAATATACAAAAGTGCACACAAAAAGGACATGAAATGTGTATCTAATTATCTTCTAAATGCCATGAACACAGTGGACCATACTAAAGTTACATGAAATGTCTGTCTATCTGAGTATCTCCCAAATGTCATGAAACATACTATAGACCACATCAAAAATGAAAGGAAATATCTACCTGAATAAATCCCAAATGTGATGTAATACACAACGGACTACACAAAAAGTGACATGATATGTCTCCCTGAATATGTCCAAAATATCATGAAATATACAATAGACCACACAAAAATTATATTAAATGTATATTTGAATATCTCCCAAATGTTATGAAATTTACAATGGACCACACCAAAAATGACACCAAGTGTCTATCTGAATAACTCCCAAATATATAGAGACCCACTAGAGACCACACACACAAAAATGACATGAAATGACTACTTGAATATCTGCCAAATCTCATGAAACATAAACGAGGACCATCAACATAAAACAAAGCACACCAAAAATCGCATGAAAAGTTCAATTATGTCCCAAATATCATCAAATATACAATAGACCACGGGAAATCGACATGAAATATCTATCTGAATATGTCCCAAATGTTATGAAACCTACAATAGACTACACCAAAAATGACAAGAAAGTCGATCTGAATATATCCCAAGTGGGATTAAATATACAATACATAACACCAAAAATAATATGAAATATCTATCAGAATATGTCCCAAACGTTATGAAACATACACACCAAAAATTACATGTAAAGTCTATCTGAATATCTCCCAAATATCATGAAACATACTAGAGACCACATGAAAAACGACATGAAATGACTACCTGAATAAGAAATGTCATATAACACAACAGTGCACACCAAAAATTATATGAGATGTTTATTTGAATATCTCCCAAATGGCATGAAACGTAAAATACACCACACCAAAAATGAAATGAAATATCTACCAGAATATGTCCAAGAATGAAATGAAATATCTATCTGAATATATTCCAAATGTCATGAAATAAACACAGCGGGACACAAAAAAGACATAACGTGTATCTGAATATCTCCTAAAAGTCATGAAACATAATACACCACTCCAAAAATAATATTAAATAAATGTGTGAATTTCTTCCAAATGTCATGAAATGTAGAAATGTGCATACAAAAAATGACGTGAAAAGCCCTTTTGAATATGCTCCAAATGTTATGAAACATGCAATATATCATAACAAAAGCGACATGAAATGTTTTTCTGAATTCACATTTAGGAGATATTCAAATTCACATGAAATGTGAATTTGAATATCTCCTAAATGTCATGAAACATAATAGACAACATCAAGAATGACAAGAAATGTGTATCAGAATATCTTCGAAATGGCATGAAATATATTCATCGGTGCACGGAAGAAATGACATGAAAATTCTTTCTGAATATGTTCCAAATTTATGAACCATTCAATAGAATACTCAAAAAATATCAAATGTATTTCTGAATATATTCCAAATATCATGATACACAATAGACAACTCCAAGAATGACATGAAATGTCTATTTGAATATCTTCCAATGTCATGAAATATACATAGGTGCATACAAAAAAGGTCATGAAATGTGTATCTGAAAATCTGCTAAATAACATGAGACATGCAACAGACCACCCCAAACAGACATGAAATCTCTATCTGAATATTTTCCTAATATCATGCAATATACAATAATGCACACAAAAATGACACGAAATTTGAATCAGAATATCTCCTAAGTGTCATGAAACACAATAGTTCACTTCATAGATGATATGAAATGTCTATCTGATTATCTTCCAATGTCATGAAATATACCGAGGTGCTCACAAAAAAGACATGCAATGTTTATCTGAATATCTCCTAAATGACAGGAAAAAATAGATCACTCGAAAAATGATATGAAATCTCTAAACGAATAAAATGTACTTTTCATGATATATCCCACATATCATGAAAAGTACAAAGGTTCACTCTAAAATGATATGAAATGTTTATCTGAATATCTCTTAAATATCATGAAACACAATACCAAAATGAAATACCTTTATAAATGTCTTCCAAATGTCATGAAACATACCAAGGTGCACACAAAAAATGACATGAAATGAGTATCTCAATATCTCCTGATTTTCATGAAACCCACTAGATCACTCAAAAAAATGATATGAAATTTCAGAATATCTTCCAAATGTCATAAAATATACATAGGTGCACACACAAAGGAACTAAAATGTGTATCTGAATAATTCTTAAATGTCATGAACCCCAATAGACCACTCCAAATATGATATGAAATGTCTATCTGAATATCTCCTAAATGTAATGAAACAAGCAATACATCACACCAAACATGACATTAAACGTATATCTGATTATATTACAAATGTAATGAAATATACAATGGTGCACAGAAAAAAGGACTTGAAAGGTGTATCTGAATATCTCATAAATGTCATGAAACGAACAGACCACTTCAACACTGATATGAAATGTCAATCTGAATATCTTCCAAATGTCATAAAATATACATATGTGCACACAAAAAAGGACATGAAATAGGTTTCTGAATATTTTCCTCAATATCATGAAACAAAGGAGATCACTCCAAAAATGAGAAGAAAAGTCTTTCTGAATATGTTACAAATGTTATGAAAAATGCGATAGACCACACCAAAGATGACAGAAATGTCTATCTGAATACTATCCTAATGTCATGAAATATACAACAGTGCACACAAAAAAGGACATGAAATGTGTATCTGATTATCTCCTAAATATCATGAAACACAGTAGACCAAACCCAAAATTACATGAAACGTCTATCGGAATATTTCCGAAATAGCATAAAATATTCAATAACCCACTCCAAAAATGATTTGTAATGTCTGTCTGAATATCTTCCAAATGTCATGAAATATACAATCATGCACACAAAAGAGTACATGAAATGTGTATCCCAATATCTCCTAATTGTCATGAAACACAATAGACAACTCCAAAAATTACATGAAATATCTGAATATCTTCCAAATGTCAAAAAATATACATCGGTGTACACAAAAAAGGACATAAAATACGTATCTTAAAAATTCCCAAATGTCATGAAACACAATAGACCACTCTAAAAAGGATATGAAATGTCTATCTGTATATCTTCCAAATGTCATTAAATATACAACGTTGTACACAAAAAAGGACATGAAATATGAATCAGAATATCTCCAAAATGTCATGAAATATAGAATGGTGCACACAAAAAATGACATAAAATGTGTATGTGATTATCTCATAAATGTCATGAAACAGTAGACCATACCCAAAATTGCATGAAATGTCTATCTCAATATCTCCGAAATGGCATGAAATATACATAGGTGCACACAAAAAATGACATGAAAATTCTTTCTGAATATGTTCCAAATGTTATGAAACATGCAACAGACCACACCAAAAATGACATTAAATGTCTTTCTGAATATGTTCTAAATGTTAGGAAACGTAATAGATCACACCAAACATGATATGAAATGTCTATCTGAATATCTTCTAATGTCATGAAATATACATAGGTGCACACAAAAAAGGACATGGAATATGTATCTGAATATCTGATAAATATCATGAAGACAACAGAAAACTCGAAAAATTATATGAAATGTCTATGTGAAATATCTTCCAAATGTCATTAAATAAATAATACTGCACACAAAAAATAACAATAATATTTTCCCAAATGTCGTGAAACACAGTAGTTCATACCAAAAATGACATGAAATATCAATCTGAATATGTCCCAAATGTGATGAAACATGCAATAATCCACACCAAAAATGACATTTCGTGTCATTTTTGGTGTGGATTATTTTGTATATTTCATGACATTACTTTGTATATTTCATGACATATGGAAGACATTCCTTTATGAATGTCTTCCAAATGTCATGAAATATACAAAGGTGCACACAAAAAATGACATGAAATGTGTATCTGAATATCTCCTGAATGTCAAGGAACACAATAGCCCACTCTAAAAATGTTATGAAATATGTATCTGAATATCTTCCAAATGTCATTAAATATACAATAGTTCACACAAAAAATGAAATGTCATTCTGAATATGTTCCAAATGTTATAAAACACGCAATAGACCACACCAAAAATGAATGCATATCTTCCAAATATCATGAGATATTGAACGGTGCACAAAAAATGACATGCAATAAGTATCTGAATATCTCATAAATGTCATGAAAAACAATAGACCACATCAAGAATTACATAAAATGTGTATATGAAGATCTTCCAAATGTCATGAAATATATACAGGTGCACACAAAAAAAGGACATGAAATGTGCATCTGAGTATCTGTTAAACATCAGGGAAAAAAGATCATTCGAAAAATGATATGAAGCCGTTATCTAAATATCTCCTAAATGTCATGAAGCATGCATAGACCACACCGAACATGACATTAAAAGTCTGAATATTTTTCCAATGTCATGAAATAAATCAATGGTACACACAAAACAGGACATGAAATGTGTATCATATCTCCTAAATGTCATGAAACACAACAGACCACTCCAAAAATGATAAGAAATCTCTATCTTAATATCTTCCAAATGTCATGAAATAAATCAATGGTACACACAAAACAGGACATGAAATGTGTATCATATCTCCTAAATGTCATGAAACACAACAGACCACTCCAAAAATGATAAGAAATCTCTATCTTAATATCTTCCAAATGTCATGAAATATATAAGTGCACACAAATAAGGACATGAAATGTGTATTTTAATATATCCTAAATGTCAGGAAAAAATCTATCACTCGAAAAATCATAGAGAATCTGTAAATGAGTATCACCCATATTTCATGAAAAGTGAAAAAGATCACTTCAAAATGATATGAAATCTGTATCTAGATATCTTTTGAATGTCTAGAAACCTGCAATAGGATACACCAAACATGATCTGAAATGTTTATCTGAATATTTTCCCAATGTCATGAAATATACATAGGTGCACACAAAAAAAGACATGAAATGTGTAACTGATTATTTAATAAATGTCATGAAACACAATAGATCACAAAAGAAACATGCATTAGAATACACCAAACATGATATGAAAGGTCTATCTGAATATTTTCCCAATGTCATGAAATATGCATAGGTGCATTCAAAAAAAAAAAAAAAACAGGAGATGTGTATCTCAATATTTCCTAAATGTCAGGAAACACCACATCACTCCAAAAATGACATGAAAAGTCTATTTGAATGTCTTCCAAATGTTATGAAATATAGAATGTTGCACACAAAAAAATAATATGAAATGTGAATCAGAATATCTCCTAAATGTCATGAAACACAACAGACCACTCCAAAAATGATAAGAATGTCTATCTGAATATCTTCCAAATGTCATGAAATATACAAGAGTGCACCTAAAAAGTCTGAATCCAAAATCTTAATATCGCCGAAATGTCATGTAAAACAATAGAACCCAACAAGAATGACAAGAAATGTCTATCTGAATATCTTCGAAATTTCATGAAATATATATAGGTGCACACAAAAAGGGACATGAAATGTGTATCTGAATATATCCTAAATGTCAAGAAAAAATACATCACTCCAAAAACGTTTTGGAATATATAAATGAATACCACCCATATTTCATGAAAAGTGAAAAAGATCACTCCAAAAATAATATCAAATCTTTATCTGAATATCTTTTGAATGTCTAGAAACCTGCAATAGAATACACCAAACATGATATGAAATGTCTATCTGAATATTTTCCCAATGTCATTAAATATACATAGGTGCACACAAAAAAGTACATGAAATGTGTAACTGATTATTTAATAAAAGTCATGAAACGCAATATATCACTCCAAAAATTAAATTAAATGTCTATCTGAATATCTTCCAAATGTCACTAATTATACTTAGGTGCATACAAAAATTGGCATGAAAAGTCTTTCTGAATGTTCCAAATGTTTTGAAATATTCAATGGTGCACACAAAAAAGGACATGAAATGTATATTTGAATATCTTCCAAATGTCATGAAATATGCATAGGTGCATACAAAAAAGAAAATAAAATGTGAATCATAATATCTCCTAAATGTCATGAAACACAACAGACCACTCCAAAAATGATAAGAAATGTCTATCTGAATATCTTCCAAATGTCATAAAATAAACATAGATGCACGCGAAAAAGGACATGAAATGTGTACCTGAATAATTCTTAAATGTCATGAAACACAATAGACCACTCCAAAAATGCATGAAAGGTCTATCTGATTATGTTACAAATGTCATGAAATAATCAATGGTGCACACAAAAAAGGACATCAAATGTGTATATGAATATGGTCGAACTGTACTCCAAGAGATTGGTGAGGCCAGGGACTTGGGAGTGTTGGTGGATAGGGAGATGAAGTTTAGGGGGCACATTGCAAAAGTAGCTAAATCAGCTCATCAACTCACTTGGTTGTTGAAAAATACCTTGACGAGCAGAGACAAGCAAGTTATTGTACCTCTATACCGAGCCCTGATAAGACCTCATCTCGACTACTGTGCCCAGATTTGGTCACCTCGGTTCCTTCTTGATGGGGAGGTGTTTGAAAGGATCCAGAGGCAAGTGACTAAGATGATAGCAGGTCTAGGGAATTAACCATATGAGAACAGGTTGAAGATTTGTGGGTTGCAGAAACTAGTTGATAGGCGGAAAAGGGGAGATATGATTGAGACATTCAAACTGCAAAAAGGATTCTATAGGATTAATTCAGAGGATATTTGTGAGATCAGGACTGGTAGCGGGAGAACTAGGGGACACCTATGGAAGCTGGACAAGAGTGTGGTTAGCAGGGATGTTAGAGCTGGGTTCTTTACCTTTAGATTGGTAAATGAGTGGAATAAGCTGCCAGAGTCTGTTGTGGGTGCTATGACAGTGAACGAGTTCAAGGCAAGGTATGATGTGGTAGGGCCTCCCTCGATGAGTCTAGGGACTCCCTGGAGTAGCCCGAAATAATAATAATAATAATAATAATAATAATATCTCCTAAATGTCATGAAAAAAATAGACTATGCAAAGAATGACATGAAATATCTATCTGAATATCTTCCAAATGTCATGAAATATAGAATGGTGCACACAAAAAATATGAAATGTGTACCTGATTATTTCATAAATGTCATGAAACACAGTAGACCATACCCAAAAATCTCAATATCTCAAAATGGCATGAAACATTCAATAGTCCACTCCAGAAATGACATGAAATATCTATCTGAATATCTTCCAAATATCATGGAATATACACAGGTGTACACAAAAAAGTTCATGAAATGTGTATCTGAATATCTTCCAAATGTCATTAAATAAATAATGATGCACACAAAAAATATTAAAATTCTCCCAAATATCATAAAACACAATAGACCATAACGAAAATAACATGAAATGTCTATCTGAATATGTGATGAAATGTGATGATGCGATGAAACATACAATAATCCACAAAAATGATATAAATGTCCTTATGAATATCTTCCAAATGTCATGAACAAAGATGGACATGAATAATGTATATGAATATCTGATAAATATCATGAAACACAATAGACTACTCGAAAAATTATATGAAATATCTTTCTGAATATCTTCCAAATGTCATTAAATAAATAATACTGCACACCAAAAAAATAACATTAAAATTCTCCCAAATGTCATGAAACACAATAGACCATGCTAAAAATGGCATGAAATGTCTATCTGAATATGTCACAAATGTGATGAAACATACAATAATCCACACCAAAAATGACATGAAATGACTTTATGAATGTCTTCCAAATGTCATGAAATATACAAAGGTGCACACAAAAAAGGACATGAAATGTGTATCTGAATTTCTCCTAAATATCATGAAACACAGTAGACCATACCCAAAATTACATGACATGTCTATATATATATCTCCGAAATGGCACGAGACATTCAATAGCCTACTCCAAAAACGATACAAAATGTATATCTGAATATCTTCTAAATGTCATGAAATAGTGCACACAAAAAATGAAATGAAATATATTTCTGAATATGTTTCAAATGTTAGAAAACATGCAATAGCCACATCAAAAATGATATCAAATCTCTTTCTGAGTATGCTCCAAATGTTATGAAACGTGCAATAGACCACACCAAGCATCACATGAAATGTCTATCTGAATATTTTCCCAATGCCATTAAATATACAAAGGTGAAATGGGTATCTGATTATCTCCTAAATGTCATGAAACCCAATAGACTATACCCTAAATTATATGAAATGTCTATCTGATTATCTCCGAAATACCATGAAATATTCAATTGACCACTCCAAAAATGATAGAATTGTCTACCTGAATATCTTCCAAATGTCATGAAATATTCATAGGTGCACACTAAAAAGGACAAGAATTATGTATCTCAATATCTTCTAAATGTCATGCAACACAATACATCACTCCAAAAATTATACGAAATCTCTATCTGAATATCTTCCAAATGTCACTAAATATACTTAGGTGCATACAAAAATTGGCATGATCCTGACATGATTTCAATTCTCTTGAGATTTCAGTTTATATGCAACTATACTGTATTCACACCTGAAGATCAACACAGCTGCGTAGTGAGAACGGTGCAAGTTTGTAATAAGAGATGATGCTCACTTAGAAAAATAACGTAATATAAAAATTCAAACACATCAAGAGAGTTTAGCTCTGTTGATGTCGTATGATAAGTGTTTTTTCCACGCGGCCATATTCCTATAATGCAGTGTTTTTGACTGTGGCACTAAGAAAAATATATTTTTCTTATTCAAATTTAACAGTAGAAATCCAATACGCGATTTTGCAGAGGTATCATTTTAACTGCAATAATCTAAAATAAATAAATACTAATTAGTTTGGTATTCCCGCTAATGAAAAAATATCATAGAATTAGCATCGACAGTGAAAACCACATTTCGTCCGAAGTATATTATCTGAACCATGTTGTAAACACTCTACGATTCCTAGATATCAGCTCATAAAATCTTTGCTTCAGGACACACAACCCTCACCCTTCAACGAACACATGCTGCTGCCTAAAACATTTCGACCAACAACGCAGAAGAAAGAAATCCATGGAAACCTCTTCAAAATGTCCTCCTACCGAAAACTTGTACAAAATTTATAGTGCAGCATACTTTCTCCTTTGCACAATGATTTTCTAAGAAAACATGAAATTGAATTTGATAGGAATTTGTTACCGCTTTCTTTGGATGCTTTGTGTCGTATTTTATTTCCTTGTGGCATGTAGTTGTGATTGAAATTTCACATTTCCTGCCGTCTGATAATGTTTGAGTTGGAATGGCTTTTATATAAATGTACTGTTTTAAAATCATTAACTGTGCATTCAACTGAAATACATCTAAGTAAATATCTTCTAATTCCTGCGTATATTAAGCTGTAGATTTCTACTCAAGAGATATACTGTATTCCAATAAAAATCAGCCGTTATCATTTATGTCATTTATAATTTCAAAGTAAATGTTTTTCATTTTTGTCGAACTTAAATTTTGAACTAAAATATGATGATCATCTATCTTACTTTCCTTGTAAAACAATCAGTTCTGGAATACGTCTTCGAAATTTTATAATTAAGTAAAAAATTTATAATTAAGTGCATTATTTGACTAATTGGAAGTCTTATCTTTTACTACATCTAGTCGCTGTTTTGTTGAGTATTCGTTTCATAAAAGTGGCAATCGTACGGCAAAGGAAGATGAGATACTTTTATAAAATAAGAAAATGAGTCAACATAAAGTACAAGCAACCTGCTCTATTGCTTCTTTTATTACCTGGCTTGGAGATGTAGCATTGTCTGTTCGTCCTTTATGTGTTTAATAACAGCGAGAGGCTCTTAGAAAACAATGACTTAACGAGCTAATTCCAGCTAAAAGCGTTTGAATTTGTTTAACCGAATGAGAACTCTTCGAGTGGATTTAAATAACTAACAAATCACAATGAAGCAGATTTCTTTGTTTTTTTTTCCTTTAAAAATAAATTATTAATGAACTAAAGTTGCATCATTGGGTCAGAATAACTATTAGAGATCGTTCACTGTGACAAGCCATCACAAAAATAATAGGCTGTTGCTTCACACATTATTATTATTATCTAAGACCTCCATTGAGTCAAGGACTCATCGAGGGACGCTGTAAATTACCCAACCAAGCTATCATACCTACCCTTGAATTCATTCACACTGGATGCACTCACTACCCGTAAGGACAAATCATTCCACTCACTGCTCTCTGGGAGAAAAACCTATCTCTTTACCCTTTCTTGACTGAGAACAACCTAAACTTCAATGGATGCCCCCCCCCCCTTGTTCTCTCCTTGTCTTCCATATAACGAAAACCTTTATCAGGTAAAGTGCTATAACACCCATTCAAACGTTTATAGACCTCTATCATATCACCCCCTCTTTCACCTGTTAACCAGAGTCTGTAATCCACATACTCGCAATCTGTCCTCATAATCTAAATCCCATAATCCGGATATAATCTTTGTAACTCTTCTTTGCAACCTTTCCACAACTTCTTTATCCCCTTGGAACCCCGGAGACCAAATCTTTACACAGATTCAGGTGTGGTCTTATCAAAGCCTTATAAAGAGGCAAAATTACTTCTTTATCCTTACATGTCATGGTTCGCTTCAACATACCAATTATCCTCTGAGTTGTATTTGCAACGTTTGCTATGTGACCTTTGAACTTTAAATTCTTATTCATCAATACACCGAGATCCCTTGCCTCTTCAGTTTCTTGTAGCATAACCCCGCTAATATAGTTTGCCGCTGGAACTCTAATCCCTCCCAAAGTGTATAACTTTACACTTACTAACATTAAACTGACAGCCATTTTCGTTAGCCCAGATTTCCAGTCTATTAAAATCATTTTGTAATTTCTGAATATCAGTAGCATCCCTGATTGCCCTACCTATCTTCGCATCATCAGCAAATAATTGCATGTCTGATGATATACCCTGCTTGATGTCATTAATGTACAGATTGAACAATAATGGCCTAAGGACTGAACCCTGAGGTACTCCACTGGTTACCTTAAATCTGGCAGTTTCACACCCACTGTATACCACTTTTTGATATCTGTCTCTCAACCATCCCCTCATCCAAGTCAATAGATTCTGTTTTAGTCCCATATTTTGCGGTTTACACAACAGCCTATCGTGTAGTATCCTATCAAATGCCTTAGAAAAATCGAACATTATCATAGTGTATCCATTCCCTTTATCCAACTCAGCCGTAACATTGTTATAAAATATGAGCAAATTGCTAAAACATGACCTTCCTTTAATAAACTCATGCTGTTTCCTCCATAGTATAGAATGCTCGTCTACCCATTTCTGTATGCGAGTTCTTAACAACTTCTCTAAAAGCTTTACTACCACACCAGAGATATTAATAGGTCGATAGTTAGACACATCCGTTTTTGCACCAACCTCGTGCAATGGAACTATCATACATTCCTTCCATTCCTGTGGTATCATTCCTGAGCTGAGACTCAAGTTATACAAATATGTGCAAGGACTAGCCAATTCAGCTGAACATTCCTTTAACAAACGGGCAGATATTCCATCTGTTCCCTATTGACAAATTCTTATCCAGGTTATGCAAGAGCTCTTCATCCTCATTTTCATGAACCTCTAACTCTTCATCCAACGTAGCACTAGCCCATGCACCATACTACATACACCTGGTTGATATATCTTAGCAAAGTGAGCACTTATTAACTGAACAATCTCCTTAGCTTCCAACACTCGTGTACCATCTGCATTCAATAGAGTTATTCTTCCACATTCATTCTTTCTTTTGCTTGAGTCATTAGGATAAAATTCTTTGGATTGCCTGTAGCTTGCATGGCCAATTTCTTTTCGTACTCCGTTTTAGCTTTTCTCACAATACTCGTTACTTTTCTGGCCTCAGCTTTATATATATCATAACTCCTCTCACTCTTATTCTGACGATATTCTCTTCACATCAACTTCTTCTTGTGGATCTCTAGCTTAATAAGGCTGCACATCCATTTCACTCCCAACCTATTTATTCTTCGAACACTAGGAATACATTCAGATACCGCCTCATTCAAGCACTTTTTTAAAGATTCCCATGCATTGCTTACATTTTTTCCATTCAGGAACTGATACCATGGGACCAAGGATAGTATTCTTCTAAGATTATCATAATTTCCAGCTTTGTAACTTAGCATGTACCCTGATTTAATCAGAGCTCAATACAAGTAGATACTTCCCAAGAAAGAGCAGCATGATCATTCCTACCATTTGGTGGGAATGATCATGCTGTTCAAGATAGCCATATTCCTAATAGAGGAGATCCCTTCTGATGCTATGAGCAAATCCAACAATCTTTAACCTCGAGTTCCTTCTTTCACATGCGGCTTGAGAAAGTTATCTCGCAACAATTCAATAAATTCTTGTTCTTTCTGATCATGAGATTTCTCTTCTACCCAATCAATCTTTGGAAAATTAAAGTCACCCATAAATGCACCCTGGCAGCTCAGTTGTAGTCCCCTACAACCGAGCTACCAGTTCTGTAGCAACACCCCACCATATATTTCATTCTGCTAACCTCCACTTCCCACCAAATAGACTCAAACTCATCGCTACATGGAACATTGTTACCCCTTGTATTTCTATCCTAACTGGATTTACATCATCTGATATCATTAGTAGCACTCCTCCTCTCATATCTCTTCTGTCATTCCTAAAAATAGTATATCAGTTACACTCGATCCCACTTACCATATCTGATTCTAATAGCCAGGTTTCACTAATGCCAACAATTTTAGGCCACATCGTATTAAATAAAGCAACAAACTCAACTCCCTTGTTTCTAATGCTCCTAGCATTTGTGTATAGACATAATAAATTATGACCTAGCCTATTCTTATAATTAGATATGCAATGTATTTGGTCTTATTCTAGAATTTTCTCTTTTTTATTTTTTTAAAATATTTAAAAGGTCCGAATCCAAAGCATATTTTTCTACTCCTTCGCCACATACATAACTATGTTCAAAGGCATTCATATCTTTATCTCGTTTGTATACCATAGCTGAACTTTCACACACATTTTTTCCATTCCTCCCTTGATTTTCTAGTTTCCTTGACTCTCTGCATTAAGTTTCATACCAAGAAGTAATTTCTCCAGGCTTCTGATGCGAAATGAATTCAAGTTGTAATTATTCTGAACATAAACAACAAAAGATACACGACTCTTTAATTACAAACTTAGACCAATACTTTGAGAAGTCTGGATAACTTAATGACTTATTATGACCAAAAACTTAATATGACCTGGATATTTGGTCATATTAAGTCATTTCGCAAAATAAAAGGGCCTTTATAATCTAAGTGAAATCAAGCCCTCATACTTTATAGAATTATAAGTGCTGAGTTTGTTGATTCCTTAGCAAGGAGTTGGTGCCATTTTCAGACATACTCGTAGTGCGTACGCTTCTTGGTGTGTTTATAATGTCTAAGAAAATCGAATCGCCCGTCGCATGTGAAATTAGGTCAGTTATCTGTTTCTTGAATGCGAGGAACGTTAAAGCAACTGAAATTCATCGGCAATTTATTGAGGTTTATGGAGAACATGCAATGAGTGATTCACCACTAGTGGCTTGCCACCTTCGGCACAATTCGATCATCCCCCCCATATAGTCCTGACCTCGTGCCAAGCGACTTTCATCTGTTCAAACATCTGAAATCTTTCCTTGGTGGCCAGAGATTTCAAGGTGACGACGAAGTCAATGAATCAGTCAATACGTGGTTTGCGTCACAGGCGGCAACCTTACGAAGGTATACAACTCTTGGTTTCCCCGTTATGATAAGTGCCTTAACAATGGCGGAAATTATGTAGAAACGTGGTATAAGTTGTCTACTTTAATTTCCAATAAAGTTCTTTTTGGAAGTTTATTTTTGTTTCTTTTACAGCCCATCAGAACTTTCTTTCTGGACGTCCCTCGTACTTTCGTATTGTTAAATGAAAATCTTTATGGAGTTTAATTATCTGCAACATCCTTTTGCGTCATCTAATATTTGATGATGCAACTAGTTAATTATTTCGAAGAAAACAGATATAAACTGAACCGTGCAACACCTTGTAAAGGACTAACCGAAAAACAGGAATGAGAATATATATTAGCGTCCTGTAAGTTCTATTACGCTAATTAATTTGAGAAAAAAACACAATTAAACAACACTATAAAGTATGAATTTTCAATACAAATATAACATTCCATAGCTACCATGAATGCTTAATATTCCAGTTTATTATTATTATTATTATACTTGACCAGAAATTATATTCTTCTGTAATGCTTTATTCAAGTTTAAGAAAGCACTGAATAAATTATCTTCGCTTTAGGAGACCATCCATTCGTTTGAAATGCTGTGAGATTAGTTTCTTTTTCTGTTTCCGTTTATTGATAGCAATATTATTCCTACCTGACTGCCTGTTCATGTTACCGAGTATATGAATGCATAAATTTGCAAATATATCCAAATTTGTGATATAATCTGCATTAATAAGAATATTGGGTGCAGGACTCCACACTAAAGTGATCCTCATTTATCTTTATGTTTAAAACATTAACTTAAATAACTAAAAACGAATCGAAAGAACCGAACAGTATGACAAACGGGAAATAATCATCATAATGCGATTTCCTCGCCCTGGGTCTGTTTGCGTCTCGCCAAAAATATAATATCTGGTGATGATAAATGCACAGAAAGACCAAAGTTGAATTTCGTTTGCCATCAAGAAGTTTTCTGGTGAGTTACTTCCATTTTTTACTTATTTTATCGCTGTTCAGTACCATGCGATCTAATGTACTCAATTATTTATTTTTTTAAAAATGCCAATGAGCATTCATTCCTTATATATGTTCCATTACTTTTATTTCAATGCGACATTTCATGAAGAAACAGCGAAGGCTAAAATAGTCTTCTCCTTACAAAATCATTCCTTGGTAACTCCAGTTAAACTCAGTACATTATTCTCGTCTGCATACTTCAAAAACCAGCATCTGTTTCTCCAAGCTCATAAAGATCCCAACTATTAAACTCTCCACTCTGGTTACTAATCTAAGCTATATTAAAACAGCCCAAACCCTTCAACTTTTTCGGCAGCTAACTGCATCGCACAAACGATTAAGGTAATTACCCCTGATTTAACTGCCACTTGAGTACGACTAGCAATTAATGCAGATGATTAGCAGTTACATGCAATTTGTGATTAGGAATTATGTGAAATTTAAAAAGAAAAATATCGTGTGTATGGAGATTATAGAATATCATAATTAAAGCAAATGCTGAATATAATTTTAGGTTAAGACGTGAAATTTAAAAAAAAAAAGAAAAAGAAGAAAGAAAATACGAAACTCTAAGTATTGCTATTATATTTCAATACTTAGAAATATAACAGCAATACTTAGATTAGGATGGAATATCAAAGCCAGAAATATACAACTTGCATATTTCGTTTGCAATAAACGTAAGAATGAAGGTTTGAAACAGATTGCCATACAATTAAATGGAATTCTGTGCTGGGCATCTCAGAATAGCACATATATTCAGAACAAACGTAATTTTTTCCCATTAATCGTTTTTTTTTTTTTTTTTGCTAATTTCTGAAGGGTGTTGTTAAAGTATGAAACCAGCATATTCATAACCTTAACAGATTTAACGTAAACTTTCCACAGGAGGCAGATTCTTCCATTCTGACCAGCAAGTTAAATATCACATGCAAGAAGTTATACACCGAAGACGACAAATTCAAACTCTATCACATTCTAATCTTCACAGCTATTTGAATTATACGGTGATTTCGATGTATGCTAACACCTAATCAAATTGTGATCTAGGTGGTATTCTACAGAAACTCATGAGTCGTTTGAAATTTGTTATGACGGTCACTCATAAAGATGGTTTTCCTAACGAAAACATGCAAACGCGCAGTAAAATATATTATGAAAATGTAGTTTGGTAGTAAAAAAAAAAAATTAAATAAAAGTAAAAGAGATGTACTTACTACTTGGAGTCAACTAAACTAGATGAACAATTCTTTCCTAATGTGATAAAACGAATCGTTACATTCTTATGAATGTGATACTCTGACCACACAGCCTTAATTGCTGCGGCCGTTAATTCCAAACATGTTCGAATATTTTGGTCGTAATTAAAATTCTTTATTGCTGTTATTAAAATAAGTCTGGATAAAGACATTTTGTAGCGCAACGTCAGTTTACTAAATTATGATGATGTAAATAATACTATATTCGATCTTATTCAGGTTAACGTTGAGCAAATCCCATCATCAGTATGCACGCGACACTTTGCTACATTCGCTAGCATAGCTTAAATATTAATGGATCTATGAACTATATATTAATGATACACATTGATTAATTATATACATTCGATATAGTGATGAATATCAATATAAGACTATTAAATGTATTTCATACAAAACAAAAATACACATGTATTAAAAAAAGGGAAAATCATATTCGGTTGGTAGAGCCTCTGCTACTAATGGCTCGCAAAACGTCAAGCAAGTTTGAGCGCGGTTAGTAGTTGGAAGGCGAACAGTCGTTCGATATTGTTGGCACACTCTCCCTTGGGTGAGTCTTTGGATTCCCTGGAGGTGTCACATAATAATATTATTACTGACGTTATCAATCAGACAGGTTAAAAAAAAAAAAAAAAAAAAAAAAAAAAAAATTAAACAGTGTTTGGTTATGTTAACTGATTTCACTGACGAATCTGTTAAAACGAACAGAATTTTTATGCCAAAAACTGCCCTAGTAAACTAGTAATGTACTAATAAACTTACTGTACACTTAGGATTGTGATTGGATAATCGTGACCCTGTTTACTCTAGGGAACAAATGCGATATTTTAGGCCACCAAATAAACAACGTGGTGGTTTCTGTACATGAAATGAAAAATCGAAAGTCATACGTAAGCAACTTTGCGGAAGTAGGATTCGAAACAACGAACTGTAGTTGAAAAGATTGCAAGCTACTCTGCCAAGCAGAAGGAAACTTAAGGATTGCTATTTAATAAACAAAAGGCAAGAAGAAAATACGCGGATTTAAGTTCACTGGGAGAAACTAAATATTTGCAATTAAGAACAATTCCAGTGCATGCCATTCACATGTACTGAATTTACTCGCGCCATTGAAGAAATTAAAACGAATTGCAGTCTTCATATCAAGAGACGTGTTAAGTCTTAACTAAGCTTCAACAAACCTCATTTATCCATTCTCAAATTGTTTCATGAGGGCACTCACAAAAATATTCATTGAGAACACGACTCAGAATAAATTATGTAAAATATTGAGAATAAAGGTTGTGTTTCTGAATTACTAATGGTGTTTGAAAAGACGGTTACTGACAACAAAGTTGATACATTACTTTTGACTAATAACGAAAATAAAATATTTGACACACTTAAAGAAAAGCAAGCTGGTTACCTGTTGAGGCTGACTGAAGATAATGCAAGTGTTAAAATATTATCGACACATCAGGTAATGGTTATTATCAGCGTGGAAATACTTCCCAGAAATCAGAAATAAAGGTAATGAAATAAAGGAGAGTGAAAGAATGTCTTGAAAAATGGTCGCTTAAAATAATATAAAGTTCATGTTGCAGGTTTCATATTCGATTCATTCATTCACGTAATTTAAGCGTATTTCATACGTCATTAATAGAAATTATCACTAAAACTGAAAACCTCGAGATTCAAAAGGAAACGTAATACTGACCAACAATCAGAAGCGTTTAGGTAGGACCCACGGCTTTGTTATTTTATCATTTTCTGTACACGTTTTGTGATTTGTAAACACAAAACGTGTACATCAAAGTTCAGCAAATTCAAAATATCCATAACTATTTTTAAAATTATCATGCGGCTTCAAGAAATCCTCAACAGATTCCCTTGTCCATCTGTTAATCCCAATCGATCTAATTATCAAGATATGTGCACATAACGCACCAAGCAATTATGATTTTAAAACTGGTCTCTGCGAACTGGAGATTGTCTAGGGCTATTTTACGAAAATTGACTTAGTGTATTAAAATAGTTTTGAAAATAGTCTCAGCATTTCGGAGACTTCCTTATCCGGATGTCTTTTTTTTCCTTCTTTTTAAATACGCACAAAAGTAGTAAGTTAATTTGCAACATTATGTACAATGTCTCTCGCAAGATGATTTTTTATTATTTAATTTTTTATTCGCCTATATCAGTTTTTATGTCGAAGGACTTAAAATACTTGATAACTAGTAAATAGAGAAACGCAACTATTTTACATAAAATATATCATGAAGAGACCCACGTCATTTCCTATCCCCACCTGGACTCGGGATTACTCGTAAATCAATTTACGTTCTACATCTCTTCAACAAAATTTGAAATATACAAACAATATTTTGCTTCTCTTTCTTGTTTATAATACTTAACAAATAATATGCAGAAGATGTTCAAAATAATGCCATAGAAAAGGCATTTCACAAAATGTAACAGGTAAGATTAGCCATTGTCAATAACCGTAAATCAGTGACTCGTTACCTACTCACTGTGAATTTCACTACAAGTTGGCGAGCCTACCGACAACTGCCACTTGCTATGATCGAGCTTTACTAATTCCGGGGCTGTAATGTCAGGCACTGTCTTCGATATGCTCACTGCCACTTCGGCAAGCCCTAACGTTTGGATCCTCTTTTGCCATTTTTAGTTGCGCTGTTTTCTGTGTTTGTTCTCACAAGCCTCTAAAGCAAGAAAATTTCCGACATGTTAAAGTGTGGATCATCGGTATTTAATTACCGCTACTACCACTTGAGCCTCCATAGCTTAGGTTTTAACGATGACCGATGGTTGTAAAGACGTTCAGGTAGCGAAAAATCATGAGAGTGAGTGAGCCAGTTTCACAGGACGATGGAAGTTATGTTCTCTCTCTCTGAGACTTTGATGTGTTCATCGCCCTAAAACAGTAAAAACGGCCATAAGAACACACGCAAAAGGCAGATATAAAACACGAAAGGAGGGGGGAAAATACCCTATTTGTCCGGTTCTGCCTGAGAAAGCCTTCATGATATGGTGAATCTACGCGTAAGCGTAACAATAAAATATCAGTAGTGAAATAACCAACCAAAAATATCCTTCACTTCTACCACTAAGTAGTTGTATACATGCGCAACATATATTTTTCCTTGAAGAAAAAAAAGACAGTTTGTCTCGCTTGTCCACTTATCTAAGATGTGGCAGATAATGTACCTTAAATCCAGATGACGGGGAATTAATTCGTACGCATTTCTAGCATCATATTTCCTGTGCTTGTGTGTAGCCGTGCGAAAAGATACTGCTGATTTTTCATATCTTTGTTACTTACCAATGGTGTCCTAATTGAGCAAAGTTCGATTATCTGTTTTTAGTTACTCCCCCCCCCCCCCCCCCCCCGTCGATATCTGTAAGAGACAACCGAATTTGAAAGTACACCGTACTACCAGTTCTCTTGTGATGCTGGAGAAGTCAAGTAGGTAACTGCTGGTTCCATCTACCGACGTAAAACACAATTATTCTATTTCTGTTCGATTATTCACAAATTTATGCATTCGCAAACATATTTTATCAGAAAAATAATGACATCGCAACATAGAAACAACATTAAATTATAATTTTACGATTTAAAAAAGTGTAAACTGAACTTTAAAATTGTTAATTTATAATTTCATATTGTGACGTTGCAACATTATTTTTCGCAACGATATGATTGCGGGTAAGCTGCATCTTTGAAAACCATTTAGTATTATTATTATGTGACACCTCCAGGAAGTCCAAAGACACATCGAGGGAGGTCACCTACTCTACAACTCTCCGTCTCCACCAACTGCAACTACCTTCATTTCCACCAATGCCATCTACCGCGGATCCACCACCACTAGTATTTTCACAGACAATCAAACATCTATGCTCACAGTGGGATTCGAACCCGCGGCCTTTTGGCTAGAGAGTGGATACGCTAACCATTCGGCCAACTAGACCGGCATTATTAATTTTATTCATTATTGTTTTATTAATTAAATAAAATGCAGTTTACTAAACAGCACTTTAGAGTCAGTAATGAACTACGTATGATGTTACAGTCTCTAATTTTGCATACCTTTAAACACAACGAATATTTTGTCTTGCTATACTGATATCTACCAATCAGTAGAAATCAATTTGTTCTACGCGCACACTCTCTGGCACCTTCCAATTGGGAAAGAGATCTGTATTTAATATATCCGTTATTTTCTTTTTTGAAGTCAGTATCATTTTTATGTAATTCATCATATTTTGTTTTGAAACCGATAATGTAATTAACCTCCATGAGATACGTATAGAATGAAGAACTAAATAATATAGTATCGTAGGTCCTTGTGTTGCAAATTACCCTTTGAAACTTCACTTATACTTCTGACAAGCAGGAAACGATTGAAATACAAACTTTTGTGCGATGTATCAGTTTCCACTCACTGGAAACGTTCCTTCAGCACATCTTGTACTGCCCTTAAGATAAATGGAAAGGACAACCACGATGCGTGACACGTTCCAGAAGACTAGAAAGAGCCACCCTTGAGGCTAAAGCTCATTATCTGAGGAACCTAAGTGCTACTAGACATGGGATCGCTATGGTAGATAAGCCCGGAAACAAATCTTACATCCTGGTATCATCTCATTAAATACTGTTTAGCGTAAGTTGTTCAAATGACACGTCACAAACGGAATGAATAATGCATCCTGTGAAAGAATCTTTAATTCCCTGCTTATCAGATGAAAGGTTATTACTAATGGAAATGAGAAGACCAAACAATATATTTGAATATGTTATACATCAAGTGATGCCGACATGCGGTTAATTGTACATTATTGCTAACGAATTTCTCATTTACACGAACCGAAAAAATAATTTGTAGATTCACTTTTTCTGTGAACTATTACCCTTCATAGTGGAGAGATATAACGTACTATTAATCGACTACAGTTAAGATCACATTATAGGGAATTCTTTCATTATTTATTCTATACAAAATACAAGAAAGCAATCTAGCGTCTTATACAGAAGACGCAAACACCGCAATATACTGTATCTTTAAACTTGTGTTACATGAATTCCAATATGTAAATATTCTGGTAAGCGATGGCAAGCAGATAAGTAAAAACAAAGAATAAAAAGAATCTGCGCTGATAAGCAAGAATGTAGAGCAATTCTCCCCTCCCTCCAGCATAAGACCATTTCATAGTAAAATTGCACATTGTAATAATGCCACATGTTAAATATTTGAATGAAAAAATGCGCTATTTATTTAATAAATAATAACAGAGTTTTCCGTATCTATTTCGTATCCTCCTCCTCCAATACATTTAAGCGGTACTGAATATCACAGAAAAATATTCAAATGAAATCAACATGCTAAGAGTTGAGATTAAAATTTTGTTTTGCGAGATGTCGCTGGTGTTGCTTCATACACTTTCTTCGCCAATTTCAAATAAGATACAAACAAGTCTCTTAGCCCGACGACAGCACGAATGCACCATAGATTTACAACTTATCCTTGATCAGTCATGAATAATTTAAGTACCTGTTCTAAAGTAAGTGTTATTGAAATAAAATATCACACTCATTCTTTTAAAAATAAAATATGATGGAAGGTTATTATTATGTAAAACCTCAAAGGAGGCCAAAGACTCATCGAGGAAGGCACCAACTCCACAACTCTCGGTCTCCCCCACTCAATCCCCCCCAAACTACAACAAACCGCCATCATCATCTACACCAATGCATCTACTGCCCACTAGTATTTTCACAGACAATCAAAAACATCCATGCTCACGGCGGGATTCAAACCCTCAGCAGACACGCTAACCACTCGGCCAACCAGGACGTCTTTACGTTCAACCTGTGACATATCTTACACAAAGTTTGGGCAAACAGAGCTAAGAAACATAACATCAATCCTTAATGATACATTGGAGAGTCATTTGAGGTTAGAGTCAATCATCTTTAAGAAATTATAAAAATTCTTCTATCAGAGAATGCATTTTGCCAAAAACAATGTTTAAAAATGTAGTATGGTATGCCATCAAAACAATGCGTGCCTCGCTCTTAGAAACTGAAATCTCTAATAGTTACTGGTAGGTACACTCGCTACATCTTCCTTGGGAGATGAAGCAATATTGCACTACTTAGAAGAAAATCCTGTAAATTGTATCTTTTAAGTGTCTTTAAAATGATTTCGATTTCAAGATTGGAGCAAACTTTTGCTCAGAATTCCTTTTTGGGTAATTTGGTTTCCGATGTGGCCTCTGAGAGGAACCGAGAAATACACAACACCGCTACCTTCTTCAAACCAAAAAGACGCGAATTACATGGGGGGGGGGGGAATTCTGGAATTATAGGATATCTTCCGAATAAAATAACCGCAAGGAAAATGTGAAGCATGCTCAGCACGGTACGAGCGTTTAGTTTCTTAGTGGAATTAGTAGCTCGACTAAGAAATCGGAGGTCACTTGAAAATAAAAATAAGCAAAACGAAAGAACTGTTTAAAAATATAATCAATTTTCAGTTTCCTCCAGTTTCGCGTTACTGAAATGTAATTTTTTTTCCGAAATTCAACTAACAACTACACCATTAGCTTGAGCAATAATTGTACATTCCTCTAAAACGGCACAAATACTTGCAATGACATGACAGAGTAATTCTTTTTTGCGTATTTTCATTCACCTTCAGTGGATTTACACTTGAATGTCGTTTAGTGAACTTTTTATCATGCTTCTAGAATGAGGTTGCTTTTCTCTATAAGCGAATCTCATCCATCAAAAAAAAAAAAACAATTAACATTGTTAACATTAAAGTGAAACCAGAGGAGCTGTGGTTGGTATGTGCTGTACACGATTTAATGTGTGCAGCGCATTTAATGCCTATTTTCATACACCCAATGCTTTCCAGTCCTTTAGATGCCAGATGAGTTTCATCGCTTAGTGTTTGAGACCACGTCACTGCTTGCTCAATCAAGTCCCAGTAGGGCTTAAATTTTGTGTCTGCACTGGAATTTCTGAATCTAAATAACAGACATTGATATTCATCTGTAGTTTTATTTCTTGAAAATGAAAGAAAAAAAATCACTTATTAATTCTACCTTGGATATTGTAGGCGACTTTACGATTGGTCATTAATAGGTGATGAGTACAGAAATTAATCCTTTAGAAATTGTTGCAGGAAATATTTGAATATTGCACCAATTTGGCAATCTGCTATTCAATTATTAACTTCAAAACCAAGGCGTCTTCGTACCACTTTAAAATTCTTTTAAGCTAGCCAGCATTTTAAAATCGCGCCAACGGCCAAAATACCCATCACTTTAATTAATGACTTTAACTGGAACGTTCCATCAAGATTGTCTTCGAAAGCTTTTACCATTGATTTCTCTTCGGGGCACCCAAAACACATGAGCAAAATGTAGTTTGTTGTGCTAATATTTTAACCACGTTGTTAAAATACAAACCACTGAATAACGTTATCGCTTATAACGGGAATGTAGAAAAATATATTTAAATATATGAGGTATATAATTTAAGGTGGCGGGAGTGTATAAAAGCAATCAAAGTGTCTCTTAGATAGAAAGTTACCATTACATCATTAAATGTGTTAACTTAAATCAAGACTACACATTTATATTTTAGATCCGCATATCGACCTAATTGAGGTCGATATGCTAAAAATTGAAAATTACTCATAATTCTTAATAACATAAGTTTTAATAATTAATAAGTTTTTATCGTCTGAATGAAAAACTTAAAAATAAGTTAATAGGAGATCTTGAAATAATATTTTGAAGAAGTCGGTCAAGAACAGCGTACTTCACTCATTCTTAATTCAACCATATTTAACAATAGTCTCTAGCAGACAACTTATTTCCAGATTCTTACTTTATGACCAGCACTCAATCAGTTGTAAACTAATTGTGTCGTGTGTAGATTAAGGATTTTATCTATTTTATCAGTTGTAGATATATTTTGCATTTTAATTTTTCAAAGAATCCGGAAATCCTACTCTGGAAGCCAAAGCAGGCATTTTACGCCACTTCAGGTCTTCAATAAACGAGGAGGTCGTGTCATTATAGATTGTCTCTGGTCATGTGACAAATATTGATAGATTGTCTCTGGTCATGTGACATGACCAGAGACAATCTATCAATAGACAATCGCAAACATCTATACACACCGCTTACTGGTTATCTTATCCGCCCTGTAACCAGGGCGGTTAAGATAACCAATAAGCGGTGTGAATAGTTCGGTAGTGAAACTATTTACATTGCATAGAGTAAAACAAAAATAGTCTAACACAAAAAGTGCGAGACATGCCATAGTAAGTAAATGATATTTCTTAAACACTTCTAATATCTTTCTCTCTTCGACGACGTTTTCCTGGACGCTTATGACCACCTTTTGTGATAAGTGTTTACTGTTTTAATAATACAATTTCTAGGCAATACGTTTGTAATTTTTAATCCCAAAATGTTGGCTCGAATAACCAATATAACACAGGAATAAAATACAATGACTAACCATATATTTTGGGCATGCGTAAATGGGTTTTGTCGCTGGGAGAATTATAATCGATAGAGTGCTGATTCCTAAATGGAAGAATAAATGTTATCACTGAATAATTTCAAATTACATTTTTAACAGGAGCTGCGTTAAGCACCTGTTAAAGTTTATACGTTAAGTTTAAAATATGGGCAAACAAAATTTATCTGGATAGCCACAGCACTTCAGCTGTAACTGAAAAAAATTGGGATAATATGAAGATTAATGTGTGATGCATTTCGTTTAATAAGAAAGTAGATGCAGACTTAACCAAATTGTTTCAAATCCATCATATTTGAGAATTCACTAACTACTTTTCAGGATTATTAATTAATGGGGAGTGTGTTCGCTACTCCATTCCTTTAAACCTGTACATGTTTATTTAGTCTCATATGGTATTTTACGCCATCTACATATTTCCGGTAAAAAGATATACGACTCGATGACTTCGGCATGAAGATAAATGAGTCTAGGAACAGTGAACTATTCATGCTTACTATCTTTGAAATTCAGTTAAAATAAAAGCCAATTAATCAACTAAAACAAATACAGTTCTTGCTGAATACCGTGCAAGAAATTTTGAATTTATAAAATAAAGAGAAGACAGGACACGGTGAAATACGTGGCTAACTTGGAACAGGTTGATAATAGTGTGGTATTGGACACTTTAATAAAATATTAGGTATGAACAGCACCGGCCTACATTTTCTTCTACATGTTTAACAAAATATATGAAACAATAAACCATACAAAACAAGAACAACAGATGAGCATCGAGGAAGAGAAAAAAGGCCATGTTGCTGAAAGGAATGACAGAATAACGCTCTCCCAAACTGAAGCATGCGCAACGAAAAACAAACAGGATATACGCGAAACAGTGGCTTTAAAATAGAAGTGATATAATATGCAAGTCACAAAAATAAAAAAACAATCTTAGTTTTCTAAACACATTACCGAAAGAAAGCAGCAACGCACATAACGAATGAAATTGGAATTCTGTAACAAGACCGAACTCACTAAAAAGGGCTGAACTATTAAAATAACGCTAGAAAGTGTACCTTTCAAAATAAATTTCAAATGACCTTAGAAGAATACAATTCCCTTCTTTTAATTGTTCATAGAATGTTATTAAGGAAATGAATATTACTCCAATTTCCATCTAAATGTAGAATGAATATTAAATTAGTGAGTCATTTCAGTCGCTCTAGTTGCATAAAACTATAAATTTCAAGTGTATTGAAACAGCTAAGTAGTTTGACATTTTATGCATGTTTAGGATAAAAGTATAATATTTTTATGCCTTGAAGTAATGAAAGCTAATAGCAAAAAATCTAAATCAGTTATTAAAGGTGAACAATCTGCCTTTACGAGCAAGACACAGGAGCAAAGAAAAGTTGTCCTCTAAAGTAAAATATGAATGGTTGTATTCAAAGTAGGCCGTTTTAATTTCAAGTATTCTGGAGTCTATCTTTATATCGGTATTTTACAGAGAAGCACCTCTTCTAAATGAGCTCTTTTCACTATTGCTCTGTTTATTTTTAAATTAAAAACAAAATTAACTCCTACCTATTGCTCATCTCTCCTGGGGAAGCTGGATTCGAATGTCGTATAGAAGCGAAAAAGTTTAAACGGACTTTTCAACTACGAGTAAATCAGACGCATACAGCAGTGGTAGCTGTTTCTGGGCTTGCAAAATCCTACAAATCCAGGCAATCAAATTAACAATACATTTTAAATACCCTTAAATTAAACGTAAGAAAATTAACTAAAATTAATACAAAAAATACTGAGTTAAATATTTAAGTGTGCCAATATATCCCGGGACTTATCTAAATATTTAAGTAAGCAATGAAGGAAGAAAAAAAAGATTACAACATCCATTGAATTCATATCCTTAAGGAATTTAAATTTCCTAGTGATAGTTAAATACTTAATAACTTCATTTTTCTACATGGAACGCTTCTTTCCTTCCTTCTACATCAGTGTTATCTTTCCCTGGTTTCTAATTTCTTTTCTTATTTTACTTTGTTTCTGTCGATCTTTTGGGTAGCCGACTATAAGAATTTCTTCAGCAAGAACTGTGCTGCAGTGATGACACAGACATCTTCTATCGTTGTTGTGGATGGTCTCGTGTTGTTGCGATAATGCAGTCTCCTTTATCAAAATAGCCATGAAATCTCGTGAGTAAATTCCGGTCTGTACAGGAAACTTTTTCTCAGAGATGTGCGCTATTTCCGGTAAGATGAATGCCGTTTGCTCTTATAACCTGCAATTTAACTCTCAAAATAATAGCATCCTGTCACAACAGTGATTATATTTTGCAGGAGCGAGTTTAATTGGTTTGGCTTTCGGATATTGTTTACACTAAACAAACATATTTCCAACTTGTTTTCTTGGCACTCTGATAGATATCACGGAATGCGCTTTCGAAGTTCATTACTATGAATTGGAAATGCACAATAAAAACAACAGTGATTTATCCAATGTGTGTTTTCTTAGTGATGGTTTGTAGTCATCTTTTGTTTATTCTACTTAAGGTTCATTCACCATATGAATGGAATTTTTGTGGACAATCCTTAAACATTATGAGTATTCCGTTCATAGGTACTTAGATTTACTTAGTGTAATACATTAGAGGCAAGATCAGTTGGGTAAATGACGATCAGGATAACTTTAAAGAGTTGAATAACCCAAGTTGTAAGCACAGTCGTCCCTTGACTTACGTCAGTGCGAAGATACATCCGTGATCCAATTAGGGAATAAATAACATTTTCTACTATAATTTTGAACAAGACGCAAGCGAGCGTAAAGCAAAAAGGTTTCTATTTAGTAACAATGCATCATGCGCAGTAACAACCCCTCATTCAACGGCAACTTCCCTCGGTAATCTGCACGTGTCTTCAACCGTACCTTTTCTCTGTTGATTTTGTGTTTGAGAAAGAGGTTATTTGTGTATTTATCATTAAAATTATTTTGCCATATTTTGTGCAACATGGCCCTTACACGTCGAATCAAAAAACCTAGTGACGAAACATAGAAAAAGAGGCGAGTAATTGATCTTGAAACGCAGTTGCAAGTTATAAAGCAACATGAAGCTGGTAAGCTTGTCAGTGTGATCGCACATGATTTCGGATGATGGTCTCATTCCACAGCGACAACCATTTTGAAAAATAAGGATAAAATCGTAGAGGCTGTGAAAAGATCTGTTCCCATTAAATCGACGCCAGTGACGAAGAAACGTCATCGGCGAAATGGAAAAGTTACTTGCGTCATGGATAGACGACGAAAAGTGTATACCCCTTAACATTATGTATACCGCCAAGGCACCAAGTCTCTTCAACATGTTGAAGGAGAAAGCATGGCCCCGATTTTCACTACGAATTCAACGCTTCTTCCGGTTGGTTCACGAGATTTTAGCAGCGTTTTGCGCTGCGTAATGTGAAAATGTTTGCTGAATGCCGATGAGAAGGCTGCTTGGAAAAACTGGATAAAATTATTACGGAGGAAAGTTATTTGCCACAGCAAATACGTAATATAGAGTAGATCTCCTTGTGTCAGAAAAAACGCCATTCATCCACAAAAAACTAAAATTTATGTCTAGTATCAAAGTTCTTAAAGATCGTATTACGATCCTGTTCGGGTTAATGTGGCTGGATATAAACTGAAACTATTTGTGACATGGCACACCGAGAATCCACGAACCTTCAAAAAATATTAGGAAGCATACACTTCCAGTTCATTATTGGAGCAATAAGAAGCAACATGAAGCTGGTAAGCTTTATGTTGCTTCTTATTGTGGATGACTTAAAAATTGTTTACGGATGCCTTAATCACCTGTTATCCGAGTGAAATGGAAAGCTATTGTGTGAACGAAAATGTAGAATTTAAAATTTTAATTCTAGATAATGCTCCGGTCATCATTCTTATACCTGTAACTTTCATCAAGTTCAAGGTCATGTTTCTCCCTCCAAACACTACTTCATTGATCCAACTCATGGCGCAGTGAGTTCTTGTAGTGCTTAAGCCTTATATCTACGGAGAAGCTGAAGGAAATGAATAGACTCTCATGCAATTTTGGAAAGCATTCAATATTTATCATGGTATTAAAAATATTGCTATGGCTTGGGAAGGAGTGACCTCTCAGTTAATGAGTGGCATATGAAAAAAGACATTAAAAAGGTTTGTGCACAATTATTTAAGTTTTGAATAAAATAAAGACCTTTGTAAATTGAGTGAAGAAATAGTGGGCCTGGCAAACAAACTGAATCTCGAAGTGAATGACGACGACACAGTTCCACTCATAGGAAGTGGCCCCTGAAGACTTGACCAACGAAGAATTGGCCGAAATACAGGAACAATGGGTTTCATAAGGGGAAGAACGAGAAAAGGGAGAGGGAAAAGAGAAGCAGGAAGAAGAAGATGCAGTTACACAATATACATTGTCCTGCAGAAATGTTGTCTCAGTTAGTGATATTCTCAAAATGGCTGAAAACATGGACTTCAATGTTGAACGCTGCTTATTAGTAAAAACGAAAGTACGTGATGCGTTTGATTGTTATAAACAAATTTATTATGGAAAGAAGAAGAGGAATAAGCAAAGTACTTTAGATATTTTTATCAAATAATGTAATGAAGTTGTAATTGTGGAATAAGATTTGGATGATTATTCACCTGTTTTATAATAGCAGGAACACACAGTACACTTTTATAGGACTTAAAAATTAAAATGACAGTATACTTATTATCTAATTAATTAGTTAAATCTGATTTCTAATTTAACTAATTATCTAATTAGTTAAATCCTTAAGCCCTCTAACCCTGTTTATTTAATGTATCAACTTACGTCCTGCCGGATGGAACGGAACTAAGTCGAGGAATGACTGCATAGCTTACTGTTTTCACGGAAATGCATGCCAGTAGAGAGTTCTAAACTAATGATGGGCAAGGAGTCGATTATTGGAAAGAACTCAAGGTACTGTAGTCGTGGATTGCTTACTGAAATTCAATGACAAATTTCAACAAGTATTTGCAGGCGGTAATTCGATATCTCTAGCAATTAACATTCTTAATGCTCGTGAATGCAAGTAAGAGACTCTCCGAGAGTAATTTTCTGTTATATCGAAGTCACTCAACATTTCCTCTTTGCATCGGAGTGAATATTGGGGAAATATATTTCGTCATCATCATCATACGTATCAAGGATTTAGGGCTAGTATGGCCTGTTCCGGCCTTAGAAGTCATCGTTGAATCGTTTAAGAGGACGTCCTGGTTTTCTTTTTCCTAATGGCTTGTACTTTAAGACTTGTTTTGGTAATCTTTCTGTTTTCATTCTTTGAACGTGTTCCATCCATCTATGTTTATATTTTTTAATTTTTTCAATGACTGGTTCTTGGTTTAATTCTTTCATAATATCTTCGTTTCTTTTGTGATCAAATAGGGTATACTTTGCAGTTTTTCTCATAAACTTCATTTCTGCTGTTGTTAATCTTTATTTGTCTTTTTGTTTTATTGTCCAGATTTCGCTTCCATACATTAAGACCAGTAGGGCTAATGTATACTTTTGGGCTAATGTATTGTATACTTTTAGCCTGGTTTGTTTTTGAACTAGGTTTGGTTTAAATATAGAGTTAATTACTCCTGTTATTTTTAAATATTTGGCAATTTTTATGTTTATATCTTTTTCATAAGTGATCATACATCCTAGGTAGTTAAATGAATTCACCTGTTCTAAGATCTTGTTATCTAATACTATTTTAGTTCTTGCTGGATCTTGTCCTTTAAAGGCCACAGTTTTTGATTTTTCCGTTGATATTATCATACCATAATCTTTGGATATCTCATTTAGATTCAAAATAGCTTTCTCTAAGTTATCTTCAGAATTTGTAATTATTATTTGGTCGTCTGCAAAGAGGAGAGTGTTTAAGTTAACTGTAGGTGAAAGTTTCATTCCTTGATATAAATTTTTACTCCATTTTATTATTATTTCATTTAAGTAAATATTAAAAAGAGTTGCTGAGAGGGGACATCCCTGTCGGACCCCTTGGTTTATCTCTCTTGTATATGATAGCTCATGATTTAATCTTATTTGTAATTGATTATTTGCATATATACTTGTGACAGCTTTTAGGATATTATTTGGTATTTGTCTTTCTTTTAATATGTTTCTTTTAACTTTGTCAAATGCTTTTTCAAAGTCAATAAATGCAATATGTGTTTCTAAATTATATTCTCTTCTTTTCTCTATTATTAATTTTAGGCAGAAGGCTGGGTCTATACATGATCGTCCTTTTCTAAATCCATTCTGTACCTCTAGAATAAAGTTTTCGGAATATTTCATTAATTTGTTATTTAAGATTCTGCTATATATTTTGTAACAGGAATTTAGTATACTGATACCTCTATAGTTTTTAGGGTCATCTCTATTACTTTTCTTAAAGATAGGAATCACAATTGCTTTTTTCCATTCTATTGGGGGGATACCAGTTGAGTAAATTTTATTTAAAAATAATAAGTCTTTTTTTTGAATCTTGTTCCTGCGTATTTATATAGTTCTGAACCTAGCTTATCTTCTCCAGGTGATTTTCCGTTTCTTGTTTCTTTCAGGCTGATTTCTAATTCTTCTTTAGTTATTTCCTTTTCATTTTCGTTAATTGTTTGCCAGTTGTCTTTTTTAAAATATTTGTCTGTCCACAGTTCTGTGTAGTAATTTATAAATTCTTCTAATTTCAATTCAGTGTTTAATTTTATGTTTTCTTTGGTATCTGCATTTAGATGTTTCAAAATCTTATATACATTGGGTCTTATTTTATATAAATCATGTTCTAAATTAGAAACAAATTTATTCCATGATTCTCTATGTCTTTTTCTGACTTCTCTTTTAGCTATGGCTCTTATTCTTTTATATTCTATTTCCTCTTCTAATCTTTTACTGCTTAAATATATTTCGTCTCTATCCTTATCAGTATGAATATAAATCATTGCATGCTAAACGAAATTATAGTCATAGTTACGTACTATTACGCCAGTATGTCTCTAAAGTCATGAGACAAGCACGTACTTCAGTCGACTGGTATATTCAACAGCGTGTCAATCACTAGAGGGAGGGGAATTGATTATACTAGTGGGTGGAAACTTATTACCCTGTCCATAGAGATATTTCTGTATTGGCAGGATAGTTAGGAACATGGATTATAAACGAGTTTTCTTTTCCAACCGATAGACATCGTCCTACATCGATACCTACGGGGGCTCACTACATAATTTACACGAATTTACGTAAGAATCAAATCAAGTGCTACTTGAACTCTGTTTCAGGAAAGCTTGTAGGAGGTTTTCCACAATGGCAAATTAAGACATTTATAGTTTATATTAGATATAGTTAAACAAAAATCAAAATAAAACTTTAATGATGGAAATATTAATTTTTATAACTATTATGCATTTCATATTTTCTAGACTGAAATTTTTTGTCGTAACGGGTCATTATAATAAATCAATATTTCCTTTCCGATAATATTTTATGAAATTTTCATTAAGTTTCCGCAAAATAGACATTTTTCTGTAGGGTTGCAAAGTGAAGAAAAAATTTAAGAAATAGTGCTGTATATAACGTATAAGTTGAGTACATGTAAATTGTACATGTACGCATGTAAATTGTAATTAACATCAGAGAGTTCATGCTGTAGTAGAGGGAAAGCAGGGCTGGATTAGCCATTAAGCAAAATAAGCACGTGTTTTGGGCGTCATGGAAAGGGGGGCACCACAGAATTTCTGCTTTAGTTAGATGGCGAATATAATTTAAATTAACTTTTAATTAGTTTTTTCATTGTTTTTATCATTTCTTACTATTACCTACTTTGTTTCAATAAATAATGACGTGTAGAAGGCCTAATAAAACTCTAACCAAGTGCATGAATTCGTTTACACCGTATTATCGCTCACGACGCTTTCTAGCACTACCATTGCGTCAATTGAGGTAATTTTTTTATAATTAGCGTATCCGTTGTATTTTTTATTTTCCTGTCTGTTTTAGGTCTCGTTTAAATAAATTATGTCTTATAAAAGGCTCCAGAAGCAAATATATAAAACAAATCACATGGTTGTCTCAGAAACGCGCCTCCGGTAAAAAGCCAAGTGTCACAGAAGTGCGACTCAGGTAAAATAAGAGGTAATTAAAGCACGAACGCATAAAATTCAGCTGTAAGCCGAAAATTAAATTGTTCGTATGATTTTGCCTGTGATATATGTAACTGTGTTGATTGCCACCTAATATTCAACAAAATAATCTTTTTATTTCTGTATTTAACAGATCCCAAGAACCAAGATGAAACGTGTTCAGTTAAGTGGTGCACAAAAGCGAACGCTATCAAAAAAGAAACAAGAGGAGACTTTGGAATTAGATTCCAAGACTGCAAATCTGACTGATTTCTTCACACAAGTTCCAGAACATTTTATACCAATTCCTGATCAGAGCCAATCTCCATCATCAGAAGTGGACACAAATACCACTTTGATTACTTCAAAATCAAAATAAGATGTTGGAATCATCAAGGTGTCACAAGCAGGTTCATCTAGCACACGTCTCAATACTGACCTCACTTTGTTTGTAAATTCTCTTGATATCTCCACTGCAAATGTTGATGCAAGTTGCTTTATAAAACATTCTGAGGTTGAAATAATTGCTGAAAATGCAAGTTTAGTGGGAAATGGTGATGGTGGTGAAATGGATTCAATCTGCAAAAGATGGAGTAAATATAGAAATATCAAGGGGTGTAACTTGATTTCTCTGCTGATGACGTAGCTTATTGGACTACTTGTGGACCCAGTGACTGTCAACACCATAATAGGCCATTTGACAAGTCTTGCCGCCATTTCAGTAGTGGCAAACCAGTAAGATACTATTCGCAGAAACGTTTTGTTGGGACAAAAAACCAATGGTGAAGAATACAAGAGAGAGTAGTTGTTGCATTCACCATCAACGGGATCAGTTTATTGTTTTGTTTGTAAACTGTTTGCTCCTAAAACTTTCTCACATTTTGTTACAAGAGAAGGGTTCGGTGACTGTCGAAATACTATTGTAATTGATCAACATGAAAAACGCAGTACTCACCGAGACTCTATGCTAACATACTTAACTCGCGGACAAGGTGTAAGGTTGGGACAACAGTTGGAAAAACAAATTCAGGAAGAGTGTGATTACTGGGAACATGTCCTGAGGCGTGTCACAGCTGTTATTCGTACGTTAGCTGAACGTGGCTTGGCTTTTCGTGGAACAGAAGAAAGATTTGGATTATTGAAATTGAGAACTTTTCAGGGCTGCTTGAACTCATAAGTCAGTTTGATCCATTTTTAGCAGGTCACATTGCGAAATATGGAAATTGTGACAAAATAAATCCTTCTTATCTGTCCAAAGCCACCTGTGAGGAACTCATTCAACTGATGGCTCAAAAGGTCCACGTACTTATTGTTGATGAAGTAAAATCTTCTGGTTATTTTAGTTTGTCAGTTGATTCAACACCAGATCTGTCACATATCGACCAGTTAAGCGTTGTGCTTAGGTACGTAAAAGATGGACAGCCTGTTGAACGCTTTTTAACCTTTCTGGAAATAAAAAGCCATACCGGTGAGCAAATGGCAAATCAGGTGTTGCAGTACTTACGTAAAGTTTGTCAGCTAAACTATTCAAAATGTAGGGGTCAGTCTTATGACAACGCAGCTAACAGCTCATTCACTAAATTTGGTAAGGCGAAGAGCTGTTGACTGCTGTCAAGAGGCGGTTAATTTCTTCTCTACAGTGCGGTTGCTCTATACTTTTTTCAGCCTCAACCAGTCGGTGGACAATTCCTAAAGGTTGTATTGGAAATGAAAATGTCTTAAAATCCGTCTCTGATACCAGATAGGAGTCACATGCTATGGCAATAGCAGCAATTTTGAAAGCGTTCGTTCAAATTTTAGAAGCGTTACACTGTATAGCCGAAGACCAGTCACAAAAGGGAGACACTAGAAGAGAAGCAGATAATATTGCAAATAAGAGCTAGAATTCGTTTTTATGTTGATATTTTGCAAAATGTACATAGACTAAGCCAGGTTCTACAGAATCAGGATGTCAACTTAAAAACACGTGCAGATCTATATGGATCATTAGTTGATCAACTGTGCACTTAACGAAATGAATTTGAAAGATATGAAACAGCTACAAAGGAAGTGCCAGATGTTGATTACAAGGTAGCTCAAACTCGCAAACGTATCAGAAAGAAGGTACCCAATGACGGAGTTGCTCCAGAAGTATATCTGAATAAATTTCGTATCACCACCTTGTACACAATTGTTGACAAACTTGAAACTGAGATGAGACGAAGAGGAGAGATATACAAAGAAATATCTGAGAGATTTTCTTTTATAAGTGATGTGCCACATAATGCTACTTCAGTGACTTCATCATCCACTGAAATTGAAAGGTATTCTGAGTGTTATCAAAAGCTGATTGATGCTTATCCAGAGGAATTGAACACTAATTTATCAGCTGAGCTTCAGCAGCTTCACTCATATGTGCATCATAAGTTCAGTGCAACAAAAAAATTTAAAAACAAGATTCAGTCATGCTGAACTTTATAAAATAATTGTAGAAGACAATATTGAGTGTGCCTTTCCAAATGTAGACATTGCCTTTCGTATATTTTTAACATTAATGGTCACAAATTGCTCAGCTGAGCGTTCATTTTCTCAGTTGAATTATATTAAAAATCCCATCAGAAAAACTATGCAACAAGGCAGGTTGAATGACTTATCTCTACTAAGTATAGAAGCAGATGTGTTACGTAAGATTAATTTTGAGGATCTGATCAAAGATTTTGCAATTAAAAAAAGTAGAAGAAAACTTTTTAAATCTAAATAAATTTGAAGTATACAAAAATAAACATTATTTTCCATCTTACTTGTTTCATTTTGAAAAATAAAAATTTATTTTATGGTTTATTATTGTTTATATTTTGATTTACATATATATGGGGCACCAAAATCTTTTAAGTGCTTAGGGCCTCTATGGGTCTTAATCCGGCCCTGGGGGCAAGGAACTTTTCTCGGTGGCAAATCAGGATTTAACGCCTCAGACACACAACCATACATTAAATACTGAGAAAATATCCAGAAACAGCACGTTTACTGAAAGGTTTTACAATTACTAAACTTACTAATTTTACAATTACTAAACTTAAAAAGCACAGCTGTTCTATATAACAGCGCAAGAAGAAATTCTTGGTTTCGCTGGTATGTTAATGAAATAGTTCTACGCAACATCTTGCGGAATTTTGTTTCTTTCTTATTATCAAACTACAGATTATCTCTTATTAGCCAATACACTGTCTTTTCATTCTTTCCTAATGCAGAACTTCTATAAAATTTACTATAGAAACAACTGGAAATACTGGAAAACTTTAGGATGATTAAGTGAAGTGCGACTTCCAATAATAAATACATTAGAACTTCATTCTAATATATTAATAACGTAAATTAAAAGTCGGTTTATAGGAAGAAAGCAGATAATTTTTACTTTTTTCCTAACACTTCTCACTTTTATTTTTTTAACATTTCGTCTCTCTAGATTTCTTCGTTGCAGCAGAGCCTACAACTTTGAATTAGTGTTGCGAGGTAGGAAAAGCATTGTGTGTTTACACAGAATATCGTAAAGGTCTTGTTTTGTTTCTGTTATTGCGATAGCTGCAACGTACGTTAGTTATCGCAATAACGACTCCAGCAATTAAGGTCAAGTTACTTGTATATTGTATCTGTTAACGTATGCGTTCTCTGGAATGGTTTGCCCGTTTTGCCGAGTAAAACAGAAGTCATATAACAGCGAATAACGCAACTCTTTTGTTAAGATCTTTAAATTGGATAGCCCTAGAGGACACTAAAATACAGACCACGGATATTTTCTACGTCTACGCACACAACGCGTTGCAATTCTAAACAGAAAAGTCCTAAAATATGAATCGTAAATTAATTTCAATGCCTTTCTCGATGTTTGATGCAAGTGGATGAAGATCCTTCGATGTTTTTCAAAAATGATTAATAAGAGTCCACCGTTTCAGTCAGCTTATTGGAACTCATTCTTTTTGAAGTGGTCACTGCATTTCAATGCCTCAAAGAAAAATGTTTAACAAGTTGTATTGCTTAATAAAGCTGCTCGAAGTTAAATTTATTTCCTCTCTTGCTGTACCTACCCTGCACTGATTTCCACATGTCTACAGATGCCGCTAAGCCTTTTTTGTTTGTTAAATACAGACTCCAAATCATTTATTTCCAGAATATTTAGTTCAAAATCGAACTATTAATTTAAATAAATACTTAAATATATTTTTACATCATAAGGAATGGAACAAACAACGTATGCAGTAACAAACCAGAAGACAGTGCAGGGCAGATGAGTGAATCCAGTCTCACTTGTTAGATCCAGACTTAGAATTCAGTGTGGGTTCTAAATCTATTCTAGAGTGTCTTGAATAGACTTAGAATAATCCTATTCTGTAGGCCTTATTACATATTATTGGAGACCACCTCAGCATAATTCACGAGGGCTGAATATCTCAGTTATTTCAAAACGGAAGATTAAGGCACGAGGATCAGAACGGGAGGTTTAAATGCTTTTTAATGTGAAACACTGTTATAAGGAGAACTGTCTATTGTACGATTTCGGTAAAGCAAAAGTATGCAATAAATAGTTTTACTTATAAAAATGGTTTCTGTATAAAGCATTGCTGCCTCCCTATGTTCGTTGGTTAAGAGAGCACTTTGGTTGGAAAGACTGGGTTCGAATCCTGTCTATGACGTGAGGAACATTTATCTGGTGTTTTTAATCGAGTGGTGAGTTACCGGTTTCATAAGGAGGTGGAGGTTTTTCTCTTGGAAACCTTTTTTTTTTCGTTCCTCAATACAGGCAAACCGGATGGAAGAAAACACGCATTATACGGACCTAGGCCACTTCGGGAATAAGGGTCAACTAACCTATTCCGTCAAAGATGGTTTCGAACACCTTGATGCGCAGTGAGTGTAGGTCTACATGTATGCAGCCTTCCCTTAAGGAAATACTCATGTTTTCCCTGTATGGAAGAGTGACGTGCATGGGAGAGACTTACTGAATTACTTGACTTCCGATGCATATTCGTATCGGTGTTGAAATCTATTTCAACCACGCATTAAGTAGACTTCACCATAGAGAAAATTATAGAGCAGCTTCCTACTCTATATTTCAATCTGCACAGTGGATTATTAAAATTAATATTTCAGCAGAAATTATTCATGTCCGATTTCTACTCATAGAAACTTTGTGTATTTTCAATCTTCCAGATCAGATCATGCTCAAGAGGGTGGAAGGAATGGAACTATGGATTAACTAATTTCTACTCTGTACTGAAATAAACACAATGCCTTAAAATTTACTTATGCCTTTTTATGTTTCTGAGGGAAAAATGAAACCCCAGAGGAATATTTAAAAAGCCAGACTAAGTCGGTCTAATTCTGTTGGGTGGCAGAAAGTTAGGTTAGGAAATGTATCTGCGATACAACACCCCAGGAGAGTTAGTGCCATTAATGATTATTTAATGACTTGCTTAGCACACCGAAGTGTGGACGAATCGCGCTGCGAATGTACAGATAATATATGAACATTTACATATGAATGCCTTTTAATAGCAAAAAACCAACTGAATTTAAAATTGCTAACCGGGCTTAAGAGAAACAAATATGCCAGTTTTCTTTATTTTGGAAATTGCTGTTACTTTTCTGGGAATGTTTTGATGTTAATGACCTCAGCACGCGATCCTTCCAACAGTGACCTGAAAAATTTCAAAAATTCTGATTTCTTTTCTTCTCCTGTATCTTAGACTCTCCATGTAGATGATAATCCCGTAAAAGCAAACGCCATTTCTGCTTGAACCCCATCTTTTTCTTAGTGCTATCGTCGCCTTTTTGATCGTGTATCGCACTCCTTTTCATCTTAGGGCACTCCACTTTCTGCTATTTCAGCGGCGATGGCCAATGAAAAAGATATTAACTGCCAATGAAATCACCTAAGTAGTTAATAATTAGTTCGGGGCCATAAACTCTCCCTTTTAACGATCAAAGGCACACCTTTTATATCTGGATTAAATACCTGGTTTTCTGGGCAATGTAGGCTATAATCCTACAATAATCCTGTAAAGATTATTCGTCACAGAATGACAAAATTATAATCTGATTTCCAATTTCCATCCACGAAACGTGTTCTCTTCATATAAAATATTCAACTTATCATTACAGAGATGCTGAATATTATGCGGAGGGATCTTAATAAAGCTAATAAAAATTGCTTGCAACGCACAAGTATGAAGTTACTGCTTAGTCATTCTAATGCTTCTCTCATAGAGTCAGGGGTGGATTAAAGCATAAAATAAGAAGTAATTCTGACTGTTTTGAAGAAACGATTGATAAAATCATAACAACAGAAATTCTTTAAATTGGTTCATGCAAATAGGATAACTTAACGTTAGATATGTTCAAACTAGCCATTGATTTCATTTCGTACGGATAAATGAAAACAATCTTAATAATTATCACTCGTATTCAAATCTGAAACACCTAAACAGCTATTATTGAACTCTGGTTAGCAATGCCACTGTCATGTAAACAGTAGTGTGAATAAATTACGAGACTACTGCACAGTGATAGGTCGTTTTTAAATTCATTATTAAGATATAATAATTCCTAAATGGAGCTTTGATATTCGAATGAAAATCAATTCTTAATTATCTTAGAAACACACACACAGCTTGCATCCAATTATCTATCGAATTATTCGTGCTGCAATAGAAAATGCGTGCTTGGACAGTCTTCGTGATTGATGACTTCTATTGTATCGCTTTCTGTTCAACTAGATAAGGCACTTTAAGGTTGCAGACTTTCACCAGATCTTTCATTCATTCGTGCGAGCTTGCAAGTCGTGTCATTAATTCATAACGGTGAGTGATTGACATCAAAACAGAAATGTTCTGCTTAACAATGAAAAAGAGACGATAAATTGTAAGTAGAATCACGCGAGGTAAAAGCGTGTCCCACGGAGCGAGGAAATGTTAAATAGAACCTCCAGCTCAGAGAGAGAAAGAGAGAAATACGCACTTCTAAAGTAGAGGAGATGTAAATTGGGTTCTAACATGTCACTCGGCGTATTTGAAACGCTAACCAATGAGTACAAGACACAGCATGAAAAACGCAGTCCTGCATAAATGATAGAGAGAATAGTTTAGAGTGAAAATGGGCTCCTTTCAACATTTCTAAAACAATATGGCACTACGATTATTCGGCAGAATGAATGTCAAAAAATCTGTGTATGGATAAAATCGTGTACTGTTCTTGTGATTGTAAAAGAATTCCCAAGATGATTTTAAAAAGGAATGCGATAATATTCAACAGTTAGCATGATCCGAAGCTAAAATGACAAAATTGAATCCTTTAAATCAGTGTTTCTCAACCTGTGGTCCGCGATGATAAATAAATATATATTTTTAATTATCCAAATAAAGCAAATTAAAATTGAATAAGTAGGTAAAAATTATTGAAATCAAATGGAGACTTAAAAAACCAACAAATAGCGTCAGAATATTCAAAGACGGAAGCAATAAAACTATATTGTTGTTCACTTCACCTCTCCTTTATTACTCGTCATTCTGGCACTACAATAATTTGTAGCGGCAGAATGACGACGAATAATAAGAGGGATGAAGTGAACAACAATATAGTTTTATTGCTTTTCATTCTCTTCCCTTGCTATTTTGTCAGATTTGAAGTGAACATGTGTTATCCACATTTCAACCAATTGCTTGTTGTTTATTGATTTTTATTATTGAAGGTTCAACCAAGGCTCAGTATATCTTCAGAAGTGCTAAGTGATACTTGGACAAAATGTGCCGTGAGCTACTCCAGTATTAGTATAGTTTTCGAAAATGTTTTTAATCATGGAAAAGTGGCATAGAACTAGTACTTTGAAAAGAAGAGCAAATGAAGCAGGTCATGCTAATCTTAATTGTGATACACGTGTTGTAACGGCAAGTAAATCTGATACTATTAAAGTAGAAGAAACAAGCAGTTCAAATTAAAAATACAGCAGGAAATATAACAATTTATATTTGGAATTCGGGTTTACTTGGTGTGGAGATGAAAGTGAACAGAAACTTCAGTGTGTTTTGTGTTATGAAGTGTTCGAACGAGTGCATGAAACCTGCGAAACTCCGACATTTAGAAATATTTAGAATTATTTGTATATTTTTCGAAAATGTTTTTAATCATGGAAAAGTGGCATAGAACTGAAAAAATTAAATAAGCCAATTTAATTTTTTCAGCGACGCTTAAGGACATTAAATCATGGGAAAGATATACTTTCGCCCATGGGTTCCATTGATAGCAAGGCACTGGAAGAATCCTATCTCTTAAGGTTCCACATAGCGAAAACAGGGAAAACTCATTCAATGGGGTAAAATTTGCTACGTCCAGCTATAAAAGATGTGGTTAAAAGTATGTTTGGCAACCAGTTAATAAATGATTCCTCTTTCAAATGTCTGTCGCAGAATTAATGACATGGCAGGTGACGTAGAATCTCAGTTAATCAGAAGAGATAAGAAGAGCCCTTATTATGGGTTACAAATAGATGAGACTATTGATGTTACAAATGATGCGCAGTTATTATGCTATGCAAGATAAGCGCATGATAACAACATTCTTGATGATATTCTGTTTTGTAGAACTTTGCCATCCCGAAAACTGGAGAAGAAATATATCACACTCTCAATAATTACATAATACACAAAGGGATCCAGTGTGAAAAATGTATGGGCGTCTGTTCGGATAGCTCGCGCCCTTACATGCAGGCGTTATGTGGTTGTTTCTATGGTCAAGGAAGTAGCTCCGGATATGAATTGGGTACATCGTTTGATATATAGGGAAGTATTAGCCTCCAAATGAATGCCACCAGAATTTAAAACTGTGTTACAACGCTGTAAAGCTAGTTGATTTAATTTTTATTAAGGCTCGACCGTTAAATAACAGGTTATTTTCAGTACTCGGCGATGAAATGGGCAGTGAATATATACAACGTTTGCCTCATTCTGAAATTCGCTGGCTTTCCAGGGTCAAAGTACTAACAAGGTTATTTCAATTAAGGCAAGAAGTTTTATTATTTGTAAATGAACATAATTTTGATTTTGCATCACTCCTTGTTGCCGAAGCATGGTTATCAACACTATCCTATCTTTCTGACATTTTTTTCAAAATTAAATAAGCTAAATCTCTCCCTTAAAGGAAATTCCTTAACAGTTCTTGAGCGTACAAAGAAATAGACATTCGAGAAAAAAATGGTTTTATGGATTAATTATGCAAAAGACAGACAAGTTTCGCCTTTTCCAACATTGGAAGTCTTTTTTAGTGAAAAATGATCTTTTTGTTGATTCTGAGTTTCCGAAAAGGGTTTGTGACCACCTCAGAAATCTGAAAAGGAATTTTGAAACATATTTTCCGAATAACTTTTATAAAAAATTTCTGTGGGTTCCCGATCCATTTCAGGCTTGCAGCAACGAGAACGACCTTTCGTTATCGAAAAAATAACAGTTAATTGAACTTTCAAGTGACAATGAACTTAAGATGCAATTCTGTGATCTTGGTTTGGCTCGATTTTGGATCTCGCCTTCAGTGAGAAGTGAATTTCAGAATTACCTGAAGAAATATTGAAAATCGTCATGCAGTTTTGTACAACCTATCTTTGTGAGAAAGGATTTTCATCGCTCCTTCAAATAAAAACAAAATACAGAAATCGTCTTAGTGTGTGTGCCGATCTTCGTCTGAATTTTACCAACATTCAGCCAGATAACCAGCAATCTGCAAGGGCCGAGAAAATCAACCATCTCATTAAAAGTAAGTAGTTACATAATTATATCATATTATTTATTTGTTTAATAAAAATTAAAACTTTGTTCAGTGACGATACACTTTTAATCGTTTACTTCTAATTTAATTATGTTTCCATATGTATTCAAAACATGCTTTTAGATTTATTATGTTATAAATGGCAACGTTTTCCCGAAATGTTGGTAGTTCCTAAATAGGTTTTTTAAAAAAATTACAAAAAGTCAAAACGAAGTATAGGGAATTAAATTAAAAACCCTATATTTATTTTTTAAGTAAAACTTTAATTCCAACATTCTAAAATGTTATTTTTCTTTCTTTTCTGTTCGCAAAATCGTCGATGACATTGTCGAAGTCTATTTCATTACTCAGTTGCTGTTTTATAGACAGTATGGTAAGATTTCTTAAACGCCACCCCCCCCCCTAGCTACGCCTCTGTAACTTAGTGGTCAGTAGAACTGTTTTAGCCATTTTGCTGGTCCTTGGGCTTAGAAAGGTTGAGAAACTCTGCTTTAAATGAACGATTAATGTATGAGTTCGTCTTTATTACATAGTTTTATGTCGAATGAAACAATTAAAAGTGATGCACGCAATCTTATTTTCATTCTGAACGTGTTAGCTTCCAATCACATGAAATTGCGGTTATGTTTTTAGATAAGCCACGATTCCCGGACAACGTGAGGATGAAACTCAGAGGCTGCTTAGCAGAATGACCGATTATTAAAGTAATTATAAATTTTCTTAATAGTGCCTCGAGTTTTTTGAGAGAGATGAGATGACACAATATGGACTAGTAAGAGGTTTAAGTATAATTAAGGAATATAAAATATTAGCAAAAAATTCATTTCTGTAGCATATTTTCAAGAACGTTTTACTTGTTACAAAATCTGGAAAAAATGAGTTTAATACAACGAGATGAAACGCTGAGTAATTAAGGTAATTTTCAGTAACGATTTAATATGAATTTAAATAACTAGAAAGCGGCAACCTATGATTTCCCTAAAGCAGTTATTTTTAAAATCGATACTACACTGTTATATACTGAAACTCGTGAGGCTATTCAGTCGCAAAAAATTGCATTTTAAACAGACTCCCTCTCATTATTAAACCAATCATTTCCAAGAACTTAAATATTATCTGTTCACAGTAACTTTAATTCATTGTTTCTAATATATTTTAACATCATTCATTACAACATATGCGAGGTTAATACTTGTTTATGTTTACTTTTTTGGAAGTAGGCACTGACCAGAAAGTGCAATTAATGCTGCTTTTTCATGACATCGCACGAGTATTAAAGACAGTATTCCTAGGTCTTAACTCCTGCACGAGCAACCTTTTTGAGAAAGTTATCTCTTCACGGCTACTCAAATCGATGTGTTGATTGCACTATGGAAGCAGCTGTGAGAGTAATTTCTTCTTACTTCCTTTCCTTAATCCGTTATCATTGGGTATGATCTCCAAAAGACAGTGGTTGCAACACAATTAGTGACTGCCACTAAGAAGGCAATAGTGAAGATGGTAGACTTTCTGCTTCAAGGCGAGATAAAGATAGGGAGGATGAGTTGTTTAAAATCGAGAACGGAAGGAATAAATTATTGTATGAGCGCAACTCCATGGGATCCGTAGGGGTCTCATGCCAGTCCAAAGCCTGGATAAAGGAGGAGGGTCGGTCAGATGAGTGTCGATGCTCTGACCATAAAGAAAAAACACCATTGTTATCTGATGCCTATACGATCAACAGATAAAACATGCCGGCTCAGACATCGCCCGGATGAATAAGGTCTGCGACACCGATCGGGGTTGAATCTGAAAGTGGGATACCGAAAGGAAACAAACTAACAGAACTGTTATCAGTAGGAACATCGAATGTCGGACACTTTGGATGTCAGGAAAACTAGAATTACTTCTCGGGGAAATGAAGCTGGCAGAGATGCGATGGACATCATCAGGAGAGATAAATGGATGCGTAGTCAGTAGTCACCATATGGTCAGAGCATGACACGAAGCAGGAGTTGGTTTCTTTCTTAGCTAGAGAGGCACTGTTAGGTTACAATCCTAAGTGCCAATGAACGAATCATAGTAGCATTATGTGTATATAATGAAAATACATTTATGTAATTCATTTTCATTATATACACATATGTACATTCATATAATATACATATTACATATTGTTATCATATAATTACGCTCTCATAATTACTCTCAGCAACTCTTTTTAATATCTACTTAAATGGAATAATAATAAAATGGAATAAAAATTTACATCAAGGAATTGAACTTTCTCCTACAGTTAACTTAAACACTCTCCTCTTTGCCGATGACCGAATAATAATTACAAATTCTGAAGATAACTTACAGAAAGCTATTTTAGATCTAAATGAGATATCCAAAGATTATGGTATGATAATAGCAACAGAAAAATCAAAAACTATGGCCTTTAAAGGACAAGATTTAGCAAGAACTAAAATAGTAATAGATAACAAGATCTTAGAACAGGTAAATTTATTTAACTACCTAGGATGTATGCTCACATATGAAAATGAAAAAGATGTAAACGTAAAAATTGGTGTTATTAAAAATAACAGGTGTAATTAACTCTATATTTAAACCAAACCTAGTTCAAAAACAAACCAGACTAAAAGTTACAATACATTAGCCCTACCAGTGTTAATGTATGGAAGCGAAATCTGGAAAATAAAACAAAAAGACAAACAAAGATTAACAACAGCAGAAATGGAGTTTATGAGAAAAACTGCAAAGTTTACCCTATTTGATCACAAAAGAAACGAAGAATTTATGAAAGAATCAAACCAAGAACCAGTAATAGAAAAAATTAAAAAATATAAACACAAATGGATGGAACACGTTCAAAGAATGAAAACAGAAAGATTACCAAAACAAGCCTTAAAGCACAAGCCATTAGGAAAACGAAAACCAGGACGTCATCTTAAACGATGACTTCTAAGGCCGGAACAGGCCATACTAGGACTAAATCCTTGATACGCATGATGATTATAATATAATTACATAATACAATCCCAGGAGACATGCTAATATGTCCAGAGAAAGCTGCATAACAATTGATTAGGAACAAAATAAAACAAAGCAGTTAAATAGCATTTAAAGTTTTACGTGTTCATAATATAGATTGTGCGGGTATTTTTTAAAACTTTTTATACACTTTATCTCTAATTTTTATGTAGTGTCTGATTTCCTGTGTAATCCAGGGCTTTTATTCTTTCATTTTGTGTATTATTTTAACTTGAATCGATTCTTGTATTTTATTGTTCAATATTGCAATACATTTATGATATCAGGTATTTGTTTCCGTTGTTTATATCTTCCCAGGAGACAGTGCTCAAGTTACGTTTCAATACTCTGGAGTCAATTGTTGTGTAGGGAATGTTTTCGGTTGTACTATCTCTGTGCTGTACATGCAAATACACTTTAATACGACTGGAAAGTGATCCGCGAGAGCTTGGCGCAGAACTGCTGCTTGAATTTTGTTTCCACTTAAAGTTCTCCCAAATATATGACCTAGACACGTTCTACCACCAATAAATTCTCTCGTGGGGACATTAATATATTGTTCTAGTCCATGCATGGCAAATAGATCATAGATCTAGATAATCTTGAGAGGATCCGCTATTCCTCATCAAGTCAATATTCATATCCCCAATTATGAGAACATTGTCACTTCTAATCTCATCTAGACTACATTCGAGTTCTTGTATAAAGTTGGACTCTGTGACGATGCTACCTATATATATATATATATATATAGTATTGTTATTAACAGATATGGAATTGCGGATAAAGATAATTACTTCTCCAGATTTGTTATAATTTCTACATTGATAAAAAAAATTTAAATCCGCTTAATTGGTACAAATCAATTTCTTTGTCTTTAACCCACGTTTCTGTTAATATCAGAACATCTACCTGATAACTTAAATTGTCTAGTAGTAATTCAATGTGCTCTAATTTATCTCGAAAACTTCTTACATTTATATGCAAAATTTTCAAGGTACTTACTGTGTGTCTGAGGATAAAAATTTTTTTAATTCTACTGAATCACGACAAATTACACATTTATGAAAAGTGACATCACAGATATCATTCTGATCTGTCATTGTTGTTCGTAATTAGTTATTACTCTCGCTGTTTTCTCGGAATTCAGACAAGTCTTCTTCGTATCTGATTCGCCATATTTTAGATGTATCATCTCTTCTCATGAAACGTTTGCCCTGTTCGACCCAGAGATATTTGTAATTGACTTCTTTACATTTCTTGGGAATAAATAGTAAGTGTTTTAGTTTTCCAGTCAAGTGCTCGTTTAAATATATTTTTCTATCCTTAAAATTGTCACATATATCAATTGTACTTAAGTCTATATTTGATACTTTTGTTTCCGTCCAGCCATTTGTCTCTGATCGTTTTACTTATAAATTTTATAATGATAGGCATTGGTCTGTTTTTCTGCCCTACTAGGAACACGATGTATAGCCTCAATTTCATCTTCGTTATAGCTGATCTTAATTTTAGGTGCAATTTTCTTCGCTATTTTATGCGCATTTTCATGTAGCTCATGAGGAACACCAACAATTTCTAGATTTGAGCTAATTGCCTGTTGATTCAAATCATCTACTGTTTCATGAATTATTTTCAGCTCCTACGCAGCTCCATATTTGCGTTTTCTAGTTCATACTAATTTGTTTTAAATTCCTTAATTTCTTGTGTTAGGCCAGCAATGATACTCAGAAAGTCATCTATTTTGTTCGAGGTATATTCAGTCGAACTTCTTACGTCGTTGACGTCTTTTGTAATTCTTTTATTAATCCCATTAAATCCGTTATACATATATTGTCTGCGTTACTAATCTCTGGAATGCACGAGTCATCACCCTTGGGAAAAGTTGCGAGCGGGCGTTGGCAAGCACTGGAATGGCGTCCGTCGTATAACGAAGAGTTGAAACACTGAGTAAGTCTTTGTTGTTCGCCGAATTTGCAAGAAGCGTGTTTCCAATTTTGTTTCCTGTCCTTGGAGAGCTTTTTAAATTGGCTTTCGCTGAAACCAGCGCATTAAAAATGATAACTACTTTTGTACTTATCTGCACACTTCATAATAGATGCAACATTAATACATGTCTCTTCACAAACTTTGCAGCGGATCCCATTATGTTAGAGTTTAGTGCTAAACGTCAAACCTGTTCTTTGTTCTAGGTACTCACACCTTGTATACTAGCCCAATGGCGACCGTTGAATAACAGCAGGCTGGATAGGCAATTTTTTAAAACTACTTGCGGAGGTTAACTTTCGTAGAGCTGAGCATTACAGTACCTGGTAGAGAGGGTTACAGGCTACACTAAAAGAATTACAATAACACATTTTTTAAATAGAATACTAATTAAAACGTAGTTTACTACGGAGCACTTTTTCACAGAACTATAAGGCACTGCGCTACCAAGCGTCAAAATGTTACGGTACAGAACATTTAATATATCAATAATCCAGATATATGCACCAACAACTGACAGCACAGATGGAGATATTGACTTATTCTACAAAGATCTGACAGAGACACTAGAAACAGTACCAAAGCAAGATGTACTAATTATTGAAGGAGATTGGAATGCCAAAATTGGAATATATAATGATGGTTGAGTCATGGAAAAATATGGTTTCGAAGAAAGAAATGAACGGGGTGAAAAATTGTTAGAATTTGCTGTGAACCACGAGATGATGATCTTTAGCACAAGATTCCAGCAAAAGGAGTGTAGAAAATGGATGTGGCGATCAAATGATGGAACATGACCGATATAATTACGATTAAAAGAAGATGGATAACATCGGTACAGCAGTGTCGAACATTGACTCTGATCATACTTTAGTGATTGCAAACATCAAGTAGAAATTAAAAAGAAAATATTAACCTCATCATCAGAAACGACAGGAGAGAGAGAGACATCAGAAGAGGCACAGCAAGAATAAATGAAGCAGAAATAGGAAGAAGGTACAGAACAGTGTTAGAAGAGAAACTTGAAAGTGTGGACAAAGAAGAAAATTTAAATCCAAGAGTGATGAAAGGAGTAATGAAGCCGAGAGAAGATGCAGTTCAGGAAACAGTACCAGAAGAAGAGGATTAGACAATAAACGCTGAAGTTAGTACAGGAGAAAGAATGTTGAAGATAAGAAGGGATACATCAGAACAAATATAGGTGCAGTATAGAAGGAAGTGCAGTGAGGTGAAAAAAGCAGTCCGAATGGATAAGATGAAATGGTTAGAAGTCCAATGTAATAATATAGAACATACCTGTGGAGAGCATAAAACTAGGGAGGTGTACAAAATGATTACAACTATTTATAGAAGATGGTAACCAAAACAGACTACAATTAAAGATGAAAAAGTCAAGAAGTGATGAATAAAGATAAAATTTTACAGCGGTGGACAAGATACTGTAGTGAGTTATATGAAGAAAAACTAATTCAGATCGCGTTGGGAAACTGGTTGAAGAATTCAAGATGATGTCACTACCAGGTAATGAGTATGACATTCCAAGAGGAGAGGTAGAATAAGCAATAGGACGGCTAAAACACAACAAGAGTCCTGGTAATTATTACATCACTGGAGAAATGATTAAATATGGTTGCGAAAGTATGGTTACAGAAATGCACCAACTATGTAATATGGTATGGAAAAAAGGGGACCTGCAAGAGGAGTAGGTGAAATGGATATTAGTGACATTATTCATGAAAGGAAATAAGCTAGAATGTAAAAATTAAAAAACAATTGCCTTGACAAGTCATCTTGGTATTATATTGAAGAAATATTGAGATCACAATGGGAAGCATACCTTGCAGACGAGCAAGCAGGATTTAGGAAGAATGGAATTACAATTCAACAGATTTTGACAATGAGGTTAATAGCAGAGGAAGCTAGGAGAAAAAACAAAAACATATATACTTGCTTTGTTGATTTTTAGAAGGCATTTGACAGCATCGACCAGAAAGTGACATTAACAGTGCTAGAATCTTGTGGATTTGATAGAAAACTAATAGCTATATTAAGAGATGTTTATATGAATGCAGTTGCAGCAGTTAGAATAGGTGATGATTTGGGGAAATAGTTTAGAACATGCCGAGGTACTAAACAGTGGGATATAATATCACCAAGCATTTTCATCGCACATTTAGAAAGAGCAGTGGAAAAAATGAAGGAAGATGCAAAAGGAATATCAGTGCATGGGAGGAGAATTAACAATCTGAGATTTGCAGATGACGAAAGAGAACTACAAAAAAACATTGAAACTGTTAAATGAGGAATGGAAGAGATTTGGACTTGTTATGAACTTGGAAAAAACAAAGACAATGGTATTTGGTGAGAAGAATATCAAACAAAAGATACAAGTGGATGGAATTGTTATAGAAAATTTAGAACAATTCACATATTTTGGAAATAAACTGACATATGACTTGGACTGTAAAAAAGAAATAAAGGTCAGGATTGCAAAGGGAAGAACTAATCTGAAGGCCATGGATAACATCTGGAAAAGTAAAGTGATCAGTCTGCAAACAAAAGTTAATGTTCTGGAAACATGCATATTTAGCGGTTTGCTATACGGATCTGAAACTTGGGTAATACATAAGAAAAGGAATTTGGCATTTGAAAGAACTTGTTGCAGGAAGATTCCAAGAATAAGATGGGTACAGAAAATCACCAATGTAGAGCTCTATTAGAAGATACAACCAAAACAGAATCTAATGCAGAAGATTATACAACGGAAACAGCAATTAATTAGACATATCTGTAGAATGAGTGAGGACCAGAAGATAAGGACGTAAATGTTTGGTATTATGGATGGCGTAAACAGAAGAACTAGACCATATAGACAACATGTGGAATAGTGGAGTAGTGTGGAATGGGTGTACAGAAAGTGCGACGCTGTGCACTGGACAAAGAAAGGTGGAAGAAGATAGTGCTGGAGGCATTGTACGGGCAGTGTGGTTAGTGATGATAATCATGATCAACTGTATTTAGTATTCTATTTATCTAAAAAACACCACTGAGAAAACCTTCGGGTGATGTATGCAGTCAGCATATCTAAGGGAACATTCAATGTGCAGATTAAGACCGAATTCGACTAATTTTTAGAGGATTCCTCTTTCGGCGACATATTTGATTTTAACATAAAAACACATGAAATTTTATTTAATGCTTGAAGAGCTTTACAGATGGTTTGAAAGATGGCTTAGGACATACTGGATAATATCTGCACATGTAGATATTAAACTAAATAGCGCTCTTCCGTCTAGATGCATTAATTAATTAAAAATAGAAATTAGAATGTGAATCGAACATATTTCAAGTTAATTTTCTTCTTTCATTTCATTTGAGAAAGTGTCTAGGGAACAAATGTAATTTTAAATAGTTTAAAAATGACTAAAAGAAGGTTTATTTTACTAGTTTGTCTGCAGCCTTGGTAAGCTAACTGGACAGAGCATTTCTAATGATTACTGTTCTCTTTGGAAAAATCTGGGTTCAAACCAAATAAGTAATGACAATCTCCTGTGTTTTTATAACAGAACGTAAGTTGGGTGGCCGTTTATCCTTTTAATCGTACGAAAAAAACAGATCACCTCCTCAAAACATTATGCTGTAAGAGGTTAGCTAACTAACGTGCCCAATGCTACAGTTCCTTTGGTAGAAGCAAGAACAGCAACAAACAATTTATTAATAAGTAAAACTGTTTTTCCAAAGAGAGCTGCATTTCCCTGTCAATCAATCGTTGCTCCAGATCCACCGTAAATGGTTCATCTCTTTCAATAATAATATAAAAGATTAAATGCCACACACATCTATATATTCCAGTGAACAATACATTTTGTAATTAAAATGGTACTGCTGTGCAAACTAGGTTTCCTAGCCATGGAAAAAATCAGTGTCGTTGCATGGGTCTATATATGGAATTAACAAATGCGTTTGTTCTGGATGCTTAATGGCGGTCACGGGCCCAATACCAATTAAGCCCTTCTATATTGCTAAAAAACGAAACTAATTCCTACGGCAGGCATCCCTTAAAAATGGTCTACGTTGTGTACTATCTTAAGATTGTTATTGCATTCCACCTACTTTAAATGTCGTAAAATACATGCACAAAATGCTTAATTCCAAATGTCACAACACAAGGTCCACAGCACTTCATATGGGCACTGAAGTGTCAGTGTCAACACATTTTCTCCGAGAAACAAATAAAGCAATTAATTTCATATAGGCGTGTGCCTTCCCGCTCAAAATAGATACATCGTTGTGTCAGTTACTGGTGATTAATGATTCGAAATATTCATTATATCTATCCTTGACATGTCTTTCTATCTTTTTCATCATCTTCACTTCCAAACAACGGTTTCTTTATGTGTGAAAGGATATAAAGCGGTCTTAAACATTAATATGATAGTAACATGTTTTTTCCTAAATTTTCTTCCGCACTGATATCATTCAAGAGAGTTAATGTGCAACTAGGGTAAATATAAAGAGCTTCATATAATGGAATTCTGTCTAGAAAGATGTTACATTTCTGACAAAGTGGTGATGCATCCTAGAAACACGGATATTTAACAAACCGTGTCGTTTCATCGGAAGCAGTGACAAACACCAAATGACCTCGGTTAAAAAAAAAAAAAAGGAAATCCTGTTAAATTTAAATTTTTATTAGTTAAATTATTTATTAGAAAGATTTTTTAAAATAAAAAAAAACGAAGAACGTGAAATAAAAAATGGTCGAAATTAAATCAAGGCACTTGTTCATTACAAGATGCGCAAGTATTTCAGGATGTTGTAAATAAAATAAAAATACTTAATTTGAGTTTTAAAAGAAGAATGGCGTTGGAATCCTCTATTCACGTGATATTCTTTAAGAATGTTTTTATCAGAGTTGCATTCAAACCACAAGACTGATATATCGCCACAAAAAATAAGCGAAAATTCAAGAATTTCGAGTTGTAAGTCTCTTTCGAAGCAAGCCATGTGTTCCTTAATACCAATTAATTATTTCTGAAATTGTCAAATATATTCCACTGAATATTGAATGGTACTATTAATAGTATCATGGTATTAGGTTTACACATAAGAATATATAAGCAAGTGTTTTTAGTCTATGGGCACCCTACTCGAATATTTTGTCTTTGAATAAATTATTTCGACCACTTAATATTAACTTAATCAGATATAATTAACTACAAAAATATATCATATGTCAATAAATATCAGGAATTATTTACATTTCGATTCATGTCATCCCTAAGTGGTAAAAAAAATGTGTCGGGCTCAAATCAGATTCATAAATGCATATATTTTTTAAAGCTGCCAACGTACGATGTAAAACAAGTATTCCCCGTGATAAAATTTTAAACCTTCACAATCATGTGAAATCCTTATGATATATTTAAACATAAAGATTATCAGTTACTTTGTATCAAACACGTTATATTATTAAATCTCAGATCTGTACAAAAAGCACCGACCAAAACTCGAACGTTACCATAAGTCTATAGCTTCCAATGTCAATTAACTTGCGATTTAGAACCGATTTCTGTTTAAATCGGTTCTATTATCTAAAGTTTAGGTTCTCATCTTTACATGCACTGTTTCCAGTCTGCTGCGTTCAGACTCCAGTAAATCTTTATAAAATTACAAAAAAGATTAACACAAATCCCAAAACAGCAATCGCCAAAATTGCTATTGGACATATTCATACCTCACAAATGGCATTTGTGAGGTATGATGAGAATGCCATTTAAAAATAAGCAAAAGATAAATATAAAATATTTATGTATATAGTCCGGATGAGAGGAAACCAAAACTAGAAATAGAAGCATTTAATAAAAATTTGCAAAACTGTGGGGATTTAAATGCAAATAATTAACAAATTTGCTATTTCAGGAATATCCAAAAGATTTAATAAGAAAAAAAAAAAGAAATTATATAAACATGAGAGAATTTTGCAGGTATAATAAATTAAGATTGAATTTGGTCATAAATATATACTCACTTGGAAAGATCACAAATGGGCAAAAATCTGAATCTGATTCCATTATAATTATCAGAGCAAGTATACCAGAAAAACATACACACTTTAGAGAGAACAATAAAATATAGCATAATATTAATCCAGGAAGGATAAGGTAACAATACGAGAGAAGGTTGTTAGATAAACTAAAAACAAAATACAAAGAGTAGAGGGGGGTGGGGGGGAATGGCCTGCTTTTGAAAGGTATTGCGCATACAGGAGGAAAAAACAGTTATTGCCATAAGGAAGAAAGTTGAATGAGATGGTATAGAAAGCATAACAAAGGAAAACCGAATTGCACACATCAAAAATATAAATAAAATACATCATTATATGAAGAAAAAAACACAATATGAAATCATGTAAACTGGTGAGAAAAATTAAAGAAAACTATTATAACTACTCTACAGAATTAAAACACGATTTTTATAGTACTCGAGAAAGAAAACTAGAGATAATACAAACAATAAAGAAATAACTAAATGAAAGTATAAGATAATATCGAATTGAAAAATGGACATATTTTCAAAATATATGCGTAGAGACGAATCAAGATGATATAGCCAAAGATAATGTTTTAGAAATATTAGAATGAATGCTGAAATTTCTAAAGATATAAAAGTAATAAAGCAGTTGGAATAGATAAGACACGAAATAAACTATAAGAATATGGATGGAAGCAATTAGCAAAAGAATGTGATATCCTAAATAGTTTTTAAAAATGAAAATGCCAAATGACCTGATAGAGTAACAATACCATTTTTTAGAAATTGAGACAGGACAATCCAGACAACTGAGAGATGGAATAAATCTGCTTTGCACAACAATAAAATTATGCACACAACAATGTGCACATATAATAAATAATTTAATTATCTAAGAGCAATGGGGGGGAAAAATAGGTCAACAATACATGCAATATTTCTATCAAAGCAAATAATACAGAAAACATCAGAATACAATAAACCTGTCTGTACGTATTTGATTTATTTGTGTAAAGTATTTGACAGGAAACAATTACGACTGATACACAGATAACAGTTCTATAAGAAAAGCAGTAGAAGGACTGAATAAATTAATTAATCTAATGAATAAACGAAGGTGATTAAGTTGCACGTTGTTAATTTTCGATAAGAATGAAATAATAAAAAGGTGAAAAATAAGATGAAAATATGGAATACAAATTAGGAATAAAAAAAAATAGAATTTGCTCCTATTATAATCTCACTAGCAGAAACTAATTTACAAATAAATATATTTATTAATATATTTCCAAATATCTGCAAATTAAACCATGACTGTTGCTAGAGAAATCATGAAGTATAAATAATTGAAGATGAAAAATAATTGAATAACTTTCTAAGATAAATATTTAGGAATCTAACTAAATCCTTATGGGCACAAGCAACGAATTCCAGTAGAATATCTGGATGTGTCCATGCCTCATCTGGAAGAATAAGAATGTAAGTCAAGATACAAAAAAAGTATCTACGAGGAATTTATCAGATCAGTAGTAGCATATGTAGTAGAAAGAAGAGCAGCATGTTTTAATGTGCAAATCGGAGAATAATATAATTATATTAATATAATATAAAGTAAATGTAGCCAATAAACTATTTAATCCCGAAACAAAATGAATAAATGGAAAAGCAATAAAAATACAGCGGGATAAGAAATGGGCGAATAAAGTAAAAGAACTAGACACAAAAGCTGAAGATATGCAAAAGGACAACAAGACGAAGATACTAGACTGTTCTTAGAAAACAGTGGGAATACATGCGATTAGGCGTCTTAGAAAAACTAACCGAAAATATGATATATTCATTTATGATCTCAAATGAAGTGTATTATGCTATTCATTACAGCACGGCCTTTTTCGTGCGAAGAATACGATGCATGAAGATTTGGTGACAATTAATACCATCCAGAGCTAAGTGCCATAGTTTTATTCCAAGAGTTTCAAATTACCGGTTGATCAGACATTTTGTATGGTATCTTATTTTGATTATTTGTTCTGAATATGCTAGAATCCTAAGTACAGCTCTAGTAACAGCCCCTTTAATCATGAAGCCTATATTCAAACTTATGGTAAGGTCCTACATAACATGCCGTAATTCGCTGATACGAATGCCTGCCTTTTAATTAAGTAATCCTAGATTGTGGACTGTATTTTTACCTTGAAGGGTAGCCGTTGAATTTCCGTATGCAGTAGAAAGGTTGTGTGCGCGATTGGAATATGAACTGCGTCTTGAACGGATGACTGCCATTCCCCTATGCTGTACGCCTCCCCCCCCTTTTTTTTTGAAAGATCATCCACATCAAATATCCTGTACAGATTGAGCAAGATGTGTGTGTGCAGGCTAATACGTGCAAGAGAACCAAAGGTACACCAAGACGATGGTGGAATGGTCTTGAAAAGAGTGGGAATATATGCGACAAACATAACTTGTTAAAGATATGATCTCAAATGTAATGTATTACGCTAATTAGTATTACACGAACCTTTTTCGAGCGAAGAGTAATACGATGCATGACAATTTGGTGATAATTAACACCATCCAGAGCTAAGTGCCAGATTTATTCCAAGTGTTTCAAATTACCGGCTGATCAGACATTATATTATAAACAAAAACTTATATTCGTATATCTCAAATTCAATAATTCTGTATTGTTGATGTATGCGAATGAGAGGGCTCTTCAAGAAGATGTAATAAATAGCTAACAACGTTAATGTTCCGTGCGGCCAAAGAATATTATATTTGTGATGTGAAACTACTACTTTTGTAGCCTGTTTCCATCCGCTCATGGATATAGGCCTCCTCCTTAACTTTCCAGTTATGTCTATAGCCAATGTCAAACTTTCATCTCTCCTTCAAATCTAACAGATAACCTGCTTTTCAGACGAAAACCTTTGCTTGCTCCTGTTTTTCTGCTATTTATTTCTTGTTATCTTGTTTTTCCTTTAAACTAATTGTCCGAGGTAAATATACCCATCCGAAACAGAATTATCTGCTAATTTGAGTTCAGCTGCATCTGAATGTATCATCAGCCTGCTTGGATACATGGATCTGCATTATCCGAAAATCCTGGGATTCTATTTAATAATGCATATAAAAATTTTATAAAATTGTGAGAGCAAACTGTTTTGCGTATAGTTATTGATATTCTTACTGCTGTGCATTTAATAATGTCATGGATATCCTTCTGTACTCAAAATATCATTGGATATATCAGTATAATTTAACGAAATTTCCATTCCCATTTTGTGCGCTCTGCTAATATGTTTTCTTTTACATCTTATTATTCTTTGATGATCTAATAATTTACCATAATTCTTCAATTACGATTGGGTTTTGTATTTTCTCATCTAAATTTTGACCTTTTTTTATTTCTCGATCTGCTTGTAGGTTTGTGTAAAAATCGCTGCGTATTTCTTCTTATTTCTCTCTATTCTATCGTACTTTTACTTGCTCTTTTTCATTTCGTAAATCATTTTCGCCATGCAGGTAACCATCCTTCGCCAATTTTCAGATGTGCTTGGTTTTCTATTTTTGTTTGTTTTTTTAAATTGTTCTTAAAGTACAATTTCTCATGATTTTTTTATTTATCTTTTTTGCTTACTCATTTCTGCAAATTGTTCATTGTCTATACTAATTATGCGTGGTTTTTCCTTAATTCCTCCCTTGGCGGATTAGATCAAGTGTCTGTAAAATAGGTTTTTATGTAGATGTTCCGTTTGCGGTCATGATTTTTTTAAATTTTAGCGACTTCTACTATTATTGTTGAAGCTATTTCTTACATTCCATCAGATGCTTCTAATTCATTCATAATTCTTTCTTTCAAAATTCCATTATTTGCCAAATGTTTAATATTTTATTATATCTTAACCTATTATGTGTGTTTTGATTACCGATTTCAATATCTTTATCTTGCTTTCAGTAGCCAGTGATCACTATAATGGTTAACACTGACACCAGACGCACTTCTAATATTTTCCTGATGTTCACTGTAGTTTCGGTTTGGTTAAAACTCCTTTGTTTGGTGATAACAGAGTCCAATTTCGGACATTAATTCAAATACATGTCTCATGATGTCCAGGAAAACCTTTCAAGGATTCGCTGAATGCCTTCATCGTGGACACAAGTTATTCTAATATTATACAGTATTATCATTTTGTATAATCATACAGTTTCACAAGTAGTTAAATAAATTAAATAAATTCCACCATATGGCGAGTACAATTATTTATTGCATTTCTTATTTAGGTAAAATACTACGTTAAACGAGGTGAAAGGAGACTGACAAATTCTTCCTTTATTGAACTTTCCGAATTTTTAAGATTATCGTAACAAGAGTTCCTTGAATACCATAAAAAAATCAATATCTTAAGTACTCTCTCACTCACAACAGCCGCAATAAAATTTGGCCCACTTTTGTTGCAGATTTTTATTTTTCTTCGAGATTCTCTGGGAATAGTTTCTCTGAACAACATACTGTTGAAACACTTATTAATATAAGTTTTTTTCCTCTTAACCTTTATCCCGAAAGAGTTTGAGATATTTTTTTCGTAAAATAAACTTAACTGACTGTAGAATACGTGGACGGATGGGATATTCGCTGACTTTGGGAAAGTCCATAGCTGCTGCCGTAAACTTCTAACTTGGGGCACGATACTAGATTTCATATTCACATTCCTTTTTGGGAACCAACTAGAAGAACAACATCTACTCATCTGTTGAAAAGGCCGCAGTTTGAACTTCATCTAGGATGCAAGGCACATTATTAAGAGTCAGATACCCCCTCACATACTTCGTTATCAGCATAGTTTTTCCGAAGACAATGGTTTCCCTCCCACAAGATAAACCAATCAACAGAATATATATTCATCTCAAAGCTTCAACAGCTTTACCGATGAAAATCATGTTGTATCTACCATGGATTTCTTTTTTAAAAAAAAGCATTTTAATAGGTGGATTCTTGGTTCAGCTGTCAGTTATTGTCATATGATCACGACAACGGTTTCATAGGTCCACTAATTGCTCACCTAAATATATATAATGGGAGAAAATAAAGTTCGAGAGAAGAGTGGATACGTTTATTTTGAATTTACAACCGAAATGAACTTTTCAGACACAATATCGTACATGTATAGAAAACTATGGCCAAAGGACTTCTCTACGAGTTGTATCTGAGTTAAAAATAAAGGTGTTATCATCGGTAAGTCGCAGAGTTAAACGATAACTGATCCACCACAGTACAATAACGTTTTACGTGGCGTACTCAGAATCTATGACACTGAGCCATTATATCCAAGTTTAGTTTTTATAGAAAACTTTAAATAAAATATTACGTACGATTCAATTTAAGTAGACTCATCATAACTTTAATAAGTACTGCTAAAATATTCTATAACACCTTTTTCAAAATTATGTAAATGTTATTGCAAATTAAGTAAATGAGCAGGCAGATGCCTGCTCATTTACATAATTTAAGTCGTCGAGAGTAGTGATTAAATGTCATTTTTTATAACCTATTCTATAAGACCCACTCACAAAAATTATTCTAACCAAATTGGTATTTAAACATCAAAAACAATGGCAGATTGCTGGTCTAGGTTACACCACGACGCATTACATTCCCACCATAAAAGGTATGATAATTTCCGACTTCTTTGGCATTCTCTCCGTAATCCTTGGAAATTCATTAAACAGTCGATGTTGTGGGGAACTTTCTTTTGCATCTCTCGATGACGTCAACAGCGACATTCTTCACTAATAATAACTTTCTGCAGTTTGCATATTTAATTCAAGAAAAAAGGCCGAATTTCAATGACACAAAGAAAAGCAGTATCGCGTGCACTCACGAGATTGATCAAAGTGTTTGTGCAGCTGCTACACTGTACAAACGAATGAATTCTAATGCCCGACCAGCCATCATACGTTCATTATTCCCTAATGGTTGGAGGAATTGTTTTCTAAGGTAATAATGCATTCAAATTGGCCATTAAGCAAATTACCTAATTTTCAATCAGAAAGTTCCAAGCAAATCTTTGCATGGTTTTCTTCTTTCTATTATTGCATTCGGAGTAATATGCTGAAGAATGCTAGGTGCAGCCCTTGTTCGCGCTGTGAAACACTTCCTTATAATTCTGAGTGGGAAGAGATGTTTATCATTCGTAACAACTGCTGAGATAACAATCAACGCATCGTTAATATTTTTGTGATTGCTATTTCCTGTTTAAATGAAGGTTTGTATCTTAATAATGAAACTGGAAGAACATTAATACGATATTTTCTATCCGTACGTAATGAAAGTGATCAGATACGTGTATAGAATGCGGGCTGAAATCTAACTACAACCTCGTTATAATAAAAAATGAAATACATTTTGGAGAATTAAAACTTAAGACGGTAAAGCTATAGAAGAGTACTACATTAACATTTTAATAGTGGACTGTTACTGGTGTTGCCGTTCAGTTTTTATTAGACAATTTAATTACGAAAAAGTGCTGATGATTCTTCTTTCATAAGAATAAAATATCGCTTGCTGTATTATGGTTAAGGATTGACTTGAAATTAAATGTCCAAAACCATCACAAGCAACAGTAAATAAAAAGAAGAAGCTTCACACTTAGCTGTTAAAATTGGAGGGGGCCTTTAATGATGGAGCAATCTCCCATGGACCGAAAATACCCAGCCTCACGCATTAAGCCCTCACTTTGAACTAGTTCTGCAGCGGTGATCGATGTAATGATGGTCATCCGAGTTGTCCAGTTTTACTACCTCTCTTCATGCACCACTAGAAGCCAGCAATTGCACAGAAAAAGCACAGATAAACTATGGTGGTGACGTCGTAAACATTCAGTGTGTTATTTTCAATACCTTCGTTCAATCCCTCATACAGCTTATTCAGATCTTGGTTATTGCATTTCATATAACGTTTTTTTTTTGCGTTTTCTCGCATAAGGCTCTCAAACCAAAATATGGAGCTTGTACGAACATTACGGAAAAATCCATTATGAAAAATCCAAACAAGATCTAAATCCATGTGCAAAAACTAACAACACAGTTCTCTTCGAGAACTGTGTTGTTAGTTTTTGCACATGGATTTAGATCTTGTTTAATGAAGAGAAAACCACTGAAGCAAATCTAATGACATATTCGGAACTATTTTTATCCCCGAAAACGTGTAATGAAGCCATCTCTTTGAAAATTAAATCTATGTTTACACAAAGAAATTCTCCAGCAAGTAAAGAAATATCGCAATATTTGAAGGTGAACAATGTGCAAGCATTGCAGTAAAAAGGTATTGTCATTAAATAAAAATTCATTCGAGTTGCGAAATATTGTTTAGGGTTTAATCAAACTAACACGGAATGTAAACTTCTACTCCCACCTTATATCCGATTGGTATGAAACTCACTGTGATCTGCTGAGAGGTAACAAAGATATACTAAACTAATTAAAACACCGTTAAACCAAACGTATTAAGTAAATTAAGGTTGTCCTATAGACGTTTGGATTCACCAAAAAGAAGTTAGGCAGCTGCGTTCTCTTGATTGATCTGCAGTTAAAAACTGGAGTATGCGAGAGGTTAGTTTATCTTCACTTGAAAAGCAGTAAAGATTTACTGCCTACTACATGGGATTTGCACTTTCAAACCGAGGAATAAATGACGCAGCCTGTTAACGACACGAAAGCCCCCACTACGATTTCCCCCTTGTTTGAGTTAGTAAAATACATTCTCCACTTCTTGCAGTTGTGCTAGACAAAAGACAATGTTTCTAATCCTAGCGGTTATCACTATACTCTGTGTTCCAGAGTTGATTTGGCCAATTAACAAGACGAAATGGTGAAATAAAGCTTTTGACTGTACGATTAAGCTTAAAACAGCAATAAAATTTCACTCAAATCACTCAACTGTAAAATATGATTTTAAATACAAAAATTGGAAATCTCTTAAGCGTTACGGGATATTTCATATTTAACTTGAATAATATTCGCTAGTAAGCAAGTGGCCCAAATTATTCGCCTTTTCATTCACATAATGATTTCGTGATTTCTACCATCCATATACCTAAGTCCTGTTTTGCTAAACTATTTATCTTATATACCAAAAGTCAATCGATAACTTCGTTCCTTAATACTTTTTACATTCTTTTCAAAATATCCAAACCTCTAGAAGAAGAGGACATGGGTATAATATTGCTTAAAATGCAACTGTCCTATTTGGAACATTCGCCAAGTTCTTGCTGCTTTCTTCTTACGAAGAAAGGAATATAATAAATGATAATAATAATAAATGTACGTACAGCGATATTCCAAAACAAATTAACAAACTACATACGATATTCCGGCTGTGCATATAAACAAGTTCTCAAACTCTGCTTCCAGCACAAAAGGACAAAATTAAATAAAGAGAAATAGCCGTCACTACAAGTAGTTCATAATTAGGTATCTTATTAGCAACGTGAACGAAAGGGTTTTTCCAACATTGTTTGAAATAGTAAAGTATTACCAGCATATCCTTTACAAATGAAAGATCAATCCTTTAACTGTACGTTGCTGCAACATTTATGGTTAATCGATACCCATATGTTAAGAAATGTTTGTCACGTGGGGCAGTAAATTAGTTGTATAAGCAGTTAAAACCTGAATGAACAGATGCCAATTCTGAAAGAAAAAAGGTATAATGGAAGAAAACCGGCTGAAAGATTCAACCATTCCGGAAAAACCGAATGGTTCAATTGACGCTGCTGTTCAAATTAATGGGAGCAGAAAGGAGGGAGGAGAGGCTCCTGTTGCTTAAATATTTGATATTCCTTTGTCACGTTATTAATACTCAGTAAATAGTGTGACATAGGAATCTCAATATTTCACAATGAAAATTATGAATTGTGTGCTTGTAAACATTTCTATGGAAACAAGGAAGAGGGCGTTCCTTGAACTTGCAACTTCTGTAGTCACATTTCTTTAATTTCTTCCATTCGAAGTGTTTTTCCGATAAATTATTCTTGTAACTACACTTCAGGAAAAATGTTTCTGCTTAAACACTGAGGTGGAATCTAACAAGGCAAATTACATAGCTACAGACCTGGTGCTATGTAATTTTCTATTTGGTACATCACCAAATAGAAAAGGTGAGCGCAAAAAGAGTAATCATAATGGGAGACTTTAATTATCCGAATATTGATTGGGTAGAATCTCATGAGAAACGTAGAATCTCATGAGAAGAATGAAAATGCATTTATTGAGCTGTTGATGCCAAGTTCCTCAAGCAGCATGTGACAGAAGTAACTCGAGGTCAAAGAGTGTTAGATTTGATTATAGTGTCAGAGGGCGTTTCAGTTAAATACGTAACTAGTCTGCCTCCAGTTGGTCACAGTGATCATGCGGTACTCAGTTGAAAATTGACTAAGTTTATGAATGTCCCATTCAGAAAAGGTTACATGCTGAACTACAAAGCAGGAAATTATGACCAACTGAGGAGTATACTGAGTTCAGTGGAATGGGATCGGTTGCTGGATGGAAAGATTATCGACAGTGCTTGGGAAGAATTTGAAGAATACTTAAATGATGCAGAAGAGGTTGTTCAGTTAATGAGTGCCCATTTAGTTAAAGACTATCAACCTGGTGAACGCAACACTGAGCTCACTGTTACCTCTTCACTAGATAAAGAAACGCAGATGTATGAGGACGAGGTATTAGAATTGTTGCACAAACTTAATACTAATTCATCAATAGGGAGACTGATGGAATATCAGCAAGTGTGCTAAAAAGAGTTTTCAATTGAACTGGCCATTCCTTTGACCAGAATATTTAATATGAGTCTCAGAACAGGGAAGATTCAGGAATGGAAGGAATGTATGATAATTCCATTGCACAAGGGTGGTGCAAAGACCGACGTATCCAACTAGCGAACAATTAGTATCTCAGGAGTGGTGGTAAAGATTTTGGAAACATTGGTTACGACACGCATTCAGAAACGGGTTGACAGTGAATATCTACTTTGCAATGAACAACATGGGTTTACTAAGGGAAGGTCATGTTTTAGAAACTTGCTCAAATTCTATGACAATGTTACCACTGAACTAGACAAGGGGAACGGATACACTATGATACTTTTGGATTTTGCTAAGGCTTTTGACAGAATACAGCATGGCAGACTGCTGCATAAATTGGATAAAATGGGTTTGGGTTATACAATATTAGCATGGATAAGAGGATGGCTGACTGACAGATATCAAAAAGTGGTATACGGGGGATCTGCGTCTGCAAGGTTTAAGGTAACAAGTGGTGTACCACAAGGATCAGTGCTTGGTCCACCGTTCTTCAATCTGTACATTAATCTGTACAATATTGGGAAGGATTTGACAAGTGACATAGTTATTTGCTGATGACGCAAAGATAGGTAGGGTAATCAGGAATGCTGCTGATATGCAGTCTTTGCAGAATGATTTGAATAGGCTGAAATTGTGGGTATGGGGAAATGGGTATCAGTTCAATGTCAGTAAATGTAAAGTCATTCACTTCGGCATGATTAGATATCGAATGTCGTATTATATTAGTGGGATTAGGCTAGAAGAAACTGATGAGGTTAGGGATCTTGGAGTGTTAATAGATAAGAAGTTGAAGTTAAGGGCCATATAGCAAAGATTGCAAATACAACTCAAAAGATAATTGCAATGCTGAAACGAACGTTCACATGTAATATTTTGTCTCTTCACAAGGCCTTGATAAGACCTCACTTGGACTATTGTCCGCAGGTCTGGTCTCCGTTGTGATTCTGATATATTGGAGAGTATAAAAGGAGAGTGTTAAAAATCATATCAGGATTGTGGAATACTGATCATGAAGCCAGATTTAGAACTGTTTGCTAGACCGTCTGCAGTCTAGCAAACAGGAGAAAGATGGGTGATATGATTGAGACTCACAAACTGCTGAAAAGGTCATACAGGATTTCAATTGATGGAGGGTGGGGAAAGGACAAGAGGGCATCCTTGGAAGCTGAGAATGAAGCTGCCAAGAAGGGTATAAGGGTTAGAATTTTCTCTCAGAGGTTGATACGTGATTGGAATGGATTGCCATTGGATGTTGTGAGTGCAAGCAGTGTGAATGAATTCAAAAATAACTGATAGCTGGTGTGTGTAGTATGTGGCCTCCCTGCATGAGTCTCTGATTCCCTGGAGGTCCCCTTTAATAATAATAATAATAATAATAATAAGTAAACTGTTGCTTTTTAATCTTAAATCATATGAGCTATTAAACTGCGACCCATTATTTCACTTATTTATGAAACTGGAGTAAGTTGGTCATATATTAGACAACAATTTTATACAATCAATAATAATATGTGTATAAACCTCTTTATTCATTTGATAATTTTTTGTATTTTAAACCAAATTGATGATGTTTATACCAAGCAAATGCAAAATATTCGAACCCTTATTTTACTCGTATGGACTGTTCATCGATATGTTTCACAAGACTTGAAAGTTACCGACAATCACTATAGTGTTCTAAAGAATTCGTTAGTGTAGCAGGGCCTCGAGTATTAACTGAACTCACCAGAGATAGTCCATATTAGGTTAACAACTTCACACAGAATGTGGAAGCCGAAGTGTTTTCCTCAAAGGATGATTCGAGGGTGTATGATGTAAAAAGCTAAGCCAGGCTGTTATTTAATTGTGGGTCCAAAAAAATGCCCCAACCGAAGAGCCTGAATTGATTCCACTTGCTACACGTATCTAATCGTTTCACGGAATATATCAAAAGTTTTCAGGACCAAAAATACAAACTGAAATATGGATTTGTCTGGCTATTTCCTTCAACCTAATTTATATATTTTGAATGCATTCTGTAAAATAATAGAGTATTTGACCTTGAATGCTATTATTTTCCGTGTAATCAATCAAAACAGATAAAGGTTTCTCCTATACTCCTCAAATAAGTTGGGTGATTCAATCGCTATTTCTGGGACATCTCTGGAGGTTGAATTCTGATAAAAAGAATCAGAATGATTGTTTTTCCTTACACATTTCTACACAACATAAAAAACAGAAGCGGATAGAGAACTGATATCTAAATATATTTGATAGTGAGGTACTAAAGATAAAGCACACCTCTTTAACGTATCATGTGTATATTGATGACCACGATATTTAAATTACTGATCAAATATGCTTCCCTATGATACCTTGGTAGGATTTCAAAACGTTTTCCTGTGCAATACTGCTGAGAAGTCCCATAGCTTTTTATGTTAGATGCAGAAGTTCTCAGTGCGTATGATTGAGAAACACTCCACTAACTTCGGATATTGCTATGGTCCACAGCCAGTCCTCGTCTCATCACAAAGGCCATTTGCTTTATTCTTGGCTCTTTAAAGTTTCTGCTAAACAACTTTTTTATGAATCTCTGAAATCTGCTGAAGTAAATATAGCATGTAAAATAATCTTAGACAACCACCAAAGGTCTGTTTTCGAACAACAGCGGGTATTGTGAGATCATCATTATCACGACACTAACTCAACCTACAGAAATGCAGGACTTGTAGAATATTCTGATTTCTACATTATTTTTATTTCCAATCTCGTTGCACAAGTATAGGCAAAACGATTGGAATGAAATCCAGTTCTTTCTAAACAAAAGACAGGTGGTGGTGCTCTTCATCTTCCCCATCGAAATGTTGTATACCTATTGATATTAGCCGTGATTAAGTCAAGGTTTAAAAAATCAGACATCCAGCCCTGAACATATTGAAATTACTTTAGACTCTTCACTACGGAAGTGGTCTCACACCGGGCGATGAGATTATTTTTTTATGTGGTTCCCACCGACGAAACTTGCATACTATATTTTGACCGTAAGTGGGCTAAGGATTGTTTTTCACTACTCTACACCAAATCTACCACTTGAAGTCTCACTAACATGCATGGTAGAATTGGAGGTCGTAGCCTGCTGGTTGCGACTTAGCAACCAATACGCTGTGAAATCCGATAAGAAATCTGGAAGTAGTTCACTGTGTAGACACTTCCATATTACGAAGCATTAAGAGATGAGTACTCACCAAGAAGAACAAGTTTCAGCAAAATTCTGATAAGATAATAATAGGAACAAAAGAAAATATCCATTCAAGTGTAACTTAAAAGGAAAGTAGGATTAAATTAGATTTAATGGTAACTTTGGATATATGCCGAACATCTTAACTGAAATTGTACAATTAACTAATAAATGCAGTCTGATTTGCGTATGACAATAGTGGCAGAAATTCACGTAGGTTTGAATTAGAAATAGCAATCAGATGTTTTACATTAACACATTTTTTCTGCGTGTAATAATAAATTCTACCCTTTTTTGTTGATGCATAAGAATTCATAATTATGGCTGCTCTGCCCAGTTCTAAAAGTTTTTAATTCTATTCAAAACAGCGTTATGTGTTGCATGCATTTCTAAAGTCAAACTGCAAATATTCCTGCTTAGAACAGTAAAGAACATAATGAGCATCTTTTTCTCCATGAAGCAATTGGGTAAGCAATGTTCTTTCTTTTAAACTTTGAAAATTTTCGAAGTGATTCAGAGGTTATAAAAAGTTACAAAAGATGCGTGTGCTGCATCATCAGTACAATCGCCAGGATATTTTACCCACGAAGACTCAGTAATGCATCAAAACTTCCTAATTTCAATTTTAATCGTCTCCAAAAACTTAAAAATGTATATCACTTTTAAAATTGATTTGAATACCAATTTTGATTTATAGTTTTACAAGATGCAATTTTAATAGCCTACTGTACATAGCGTTACTTTTTTTGGTTATTTCAAGGCTTATTGTTCTGAATTAGCGTCTCTAATTCCTTCCAACGCTTGCAGACTACATGCAGGTTTGCAGCTAACATCCTTCGCTGTAAACTCAAGCAATGAATTTTTAATCTTTACAGTTCATCTCGCCTTCGCCAACTCTACACGTTAACTTCATCTACACGTGTGCTCACATCGTACCTGAACACTCCAGAAATTCACATCTCAATATTAAATTTTCATCTTATTTTTCCGAAACTAAGAAATTAGTATAGAACATCCAGAATGAAACGTAACTAGAATATAGCACTCGAAGTAAATTTCAGTAACTCGAAGTAACTGTAGAACTCAAATATTTTTTGTTATTTTTTAAAATAACATACGTAATGTTCTGTAGATGATATAAAGTGGAAATCATGTTTCGTCAGATAACTGTTCAAAATCAAATATAAATTATTTCTTTTATTAAGAATTATGCAAGCTTATAATTAATTCTGAAGAAAAATAAGAATATAGAAAACAGAAAATATATGCAACTATCTCGAGGAAGAAATACACCTTTTGTGTATGTGCTTACACACAAAACAAATCTCTTAAAAATAGATTTCCTACAAAATAATGCATCGCGTGCTCTTATCTCAACATCTAAATTATCAGATCAATAACGCAGGTCACCACAGAGTCGTACACAAAAGTCCTGTATTATTTAAGAATTTAGAGTGGATCTGCAAAGCTTCCGTAAAGTCCAGAGGATTCTCGATTCAAAAGGGCAGCTCAAGAAGCTTAATGTTTGTATCCATCCGACGCGAACGAACAGCTACGGGAAACTAAGGTTAATGTTATGGTAGCGGAACCGTCCGTCATCTTATGATCGATGAGTCTATTTCGGTGACACTCTGATCTCTATCTGATAATTTAAAGATGCAACGAGGTCATAATCATTTGGAAAATTAAGATTCCGATTAGATTGCTTCCATCAACTTTTCTTCTGCGCTGTTATTCGAAATGGTAGATGAATCATTATCTTCAAACATAAGTTTAAATAAATGAGTGAACCCAAAGTAGTAAATTGAGGTATCATTAAACATGCTGCAAAAAAAGGCTTTTTCCTTTATTATTTTATTTATTTATTTTTTTGAAAACTCCATTAAGAACGGAATACCCTTTCCGGATGATTTTTAAGTAGCATTCGAGGAATTCACTCAATGTAGTTAGTATGCAGTGCATTTTTCATGAGAGAAAAATTAAAAAAGAGTCTTCAAAAAATTCAATACAATGCAAGAAGAAATTTAACTTTCTGGAAAAGGCATTTTGTATACTGCAGAACAATTCTTGTTATGTAAATATCACACACGAAATTTGGAAACCTATAGCATACATTAGTGATTACTGTCTAACAAATAATACGGGTTTATGGTTTTTAGAGACAAAACAATTTTAAGCCACGTCCTGCATGCAGTAAACAGGAACCGATAAGACGCAAGGAATAGAAAATTAACTTCGAGATGTAGACTTTTTCCGTCATCCACGTCATGGTGGAAGTCGAATTCATTTTACAAATTACTCTACGGTTTGATGAAAATCAATAGGCCTTACGCTAGATATATGACCTATGAAAGTTTTAATTATGTCCCGTCTGTTTGGTAATGTATAATTTGATTACTTATATGTTGCCAATATTAAGCAAACAAAATAGGAATCAAACTGTCTAGACCACGCTGGCTGAATGGATAGCTTCTCCGCTATCTACTCCCGGACTATAGTTCGAATTTCCTCATTGTGGCAATGGTCCATGCATGTTTCTGAATATCCTGAGCAGATGCTTTTCATCAACCTATCTAAGACCACCACTCTGCTCAGAGCAGATCTGGAGTCGCTTGAGAAAAGTGTATTTCATCTTTAGAGTAAAGGTCGTCGGTTAATGTAATGCTTGATTGGGCCATGGTCAAAAGACTAATATAGCTAGAACCTTGTTGTATCTGTAAAACAAGGTTTCAAGAAACTGTTTGCGGATGTTGTATCAACACTCCATAAAAAACAAAAATTCTAACAGTGACAAACTCCAGCCATTTTAATCCCACTCTCTTATAAACTGCTGCCTCAACATTTACACCATCATAACTCTTATCAACATAATTCTTTCACAAAATTCACTTTAGAGAAAAACAATTTTAAGCCACTTCCTGCCTAAAATAAACAGGAACCCATCCCACGACGGGAGCTGAAACTTACTTCGTAACTTCGAGTAGACTTTATAAATTCATTCTTTCCTACTTTTACTACTTAAAAGCACTGATTTATATAAACACTGCCTGTTTTATTTCTTTATTTATTCCTGATTACTTCCTTCTGTCGTCGTATTCATTTTTGCTCTTTTGTTTTCCTCCATATCATCCTCATCACTCCACTTTTTTAAACTAATACATTAATTACTCTATCACAACACTACAGGCTTCTGGAATATTTTAAATTAAATTATTACTAAAGTATTTTAATTACATATATTAACTAATAATCATATGCACCGAAAAATTTAAAATAAAATGAAATGTAGTATAAAAAACATTCTACGGCATATAACTAAGATATCTGAGATAACAAACTGTTGTCGATTAGAAATATTTAATGATACTACCGCACTATCAATTACGAAAGTGTCATATAGAATCGTAAAAATGTTCCATGCAGTTGGATACAAAAATTTCCACATGACTCTGGAGTTTTTAAATAAAATTATCAAAAGCCCTATGAGACAGTAATAGAATATTTCTCATTGTAAAAAATATTTTAATATTCAAGATGGTTATATAATTAGCAGTGTGTTAATTTCCATAATAATAATGCAAATACTGCTGCACATATCTTGGTGTATCCGTATTTCCCGGTTTTCATTATTATAATGATAGCAGGAAATATGCATCTGTAAATACTCTTTGCGATCAAAATATACCATTCGTTCATTCAAAATATCATTATCGCGTACCGTGTCATGTTACAGGACATGATATCCCCCCCCCCCCTCATCACTTGGGATTGGCAGGGAGTGTAGCCTTTTTAGACTGAACTTGATCAAGAAGCGAAGAAGAGTTTCTGTCAAACATATCCTAAACTAGGTGAAGGAGAAACATCCGAAGAAAAACAACAACATAATATACACATAACTTACAACATTCTGATGCCGAAATTTCTATCTCTATTAACTACTTATTATTAATGTCTTGTTCGAAACATACATACCATTGGGATGTTACGTCATATCCGTTGCAATGTTTTTAAATTAGAGTTTCAAAGATGATATTTCCACTTTCAACAAACAAAGAAAACGATCGTCACATTCGTTTCATAACTTCAGAAATGTCGAGGGTCAACCAAGATAGTTGTCTTACTAATTATGACGAAATTCCATGTCAAATAGAACTGAAATATTAGTAAACAATTAAATGGCAGGCCACTATCAACAATGTGGATCGAAATACAAAAATCAGTCAATTGTTTAAGGTATTCTGTTTGTTCCTTGTTAAAAAGTAACCAAAGTTTCGTATTTATTTTTTATATACATTTTATACCTATTTACTGCTAAATACGAAATTTTAAAAAAATTAATAACGAATAAATAAAATAATTACTGCCAAAAATCCACAATTCAAAATTAAATATTTAATTAAATTTTTGACTTAATGTTTACCCAAATATGCTAACGAATATTAAATTAGTTTACAGTATTAACTTTTTCATTTATTTTCTTTCGGAATAGCAGTGGATAGGAATTGTTCGGCTGCCATTAACTGTAGACTAACCTGCTATTTATATAAACTATTGAATATTATACTGTTCCCCACTCGATCAGCAACAGCGAGTATTTCTTTTCTTTCACAGCTTGAATAAACGTTTTACGTTTTGTACTAATCGCTGTGCCAATGTGATTTGCTTCTTTTTTGCAGACTTTCTTTATTTGCATTGTTTCTTTCATGAAGAGTTATGAACGGCAGCTTTAAAATACAGGCCGAGTTCTTCTACATTGTAAACTTGGTAAACTCCAAGTTTACAATGTAGAAGATGGGGGGTGGGGGAGATGCTAAGAAACGCGTTCTTTCCAGTTACTGACATTTTCATCCTTCACGTCACCACCTCAGGCAGAATGGGAGGCAAAGTGTCGGTTTGGAATCGACGCATGGAAACGAACTGCAAGGCTATCTCACTCTCAACATACACAACTTGCTTTTTTACTTTCAAATGCCTTCCAGTACCTCATTTTTTTTTCTTATCTTTCAAATAAAACTGCAACATAGACGTTCAGTTATGTATACAAACGAAGTTGCTTTAATCAGGTAGAAAAAAAAAACAGATGATGGTTCTTCGATTTTTAGAATCATGACTATCACTATCTATTACTAAATGAGCAGGAATGTGTGTGTGTGTGTGTGTGTGTGTGTGTGTGTGTGTGTGTGTGTGTGTGTGTGTGTGTGTGTGTGTGTGTGTGTGTGTATTCCTGCTCATTTTGTAGGCAATGTAGGAATCTGTTATCCAATTATCAGCGTTTTCTTAAGTGCACACTGCTTTTGCATTTAATAATTTTTAATTTAATGCAATACTTTAAAATGGTTATAATACTGTAGCTGTAAACCAAAAGATATCACTCTACCTTAACATCCAATACGGCACTTCAAGGGCCGTGATACGCTACAATAAGTAAAAACCTCGTTTAACGAATTTAATTCAAATATCAACTGTGGCTTGAAGCTGCTGCCTGAAGAGATGAGATAATGGCCTTTCAAAACCCACATATAATAACTTAAACTCCACCCTTAGTTTATATTTGAACTCGATTTGTTCGAGTAGATTTGTTTTCAGCAGCTTCTACTGTTTTATACATCTCTAAAGCTATACAGATTAAAATCTGAACGCATATTATTTGCATGTACACTGTGTATAAAGACAAAGTTACAACTCGAATTAAGATTGGTGATAAAAAAATAAATTATTTAAGATATGCAGACGATACAAACCTTCATGGCAGAAACTAAGGAAGATCTGGAGCGGTTGATTCTATTGGTTAAGAGGGAAGGTAAAAAAGCCGAGCTTAATTTAAACTTATGAAAAACAAATGTGGTGTCTTCTTGGAATTTAAATGAGTTTATAACAGAGGGAGATAAAATAGAAATCGTTTAAGGTTGCGATTTAGTGGGGTCTAGAATCGGAAATGACGGTAAATGTGAAGATGAAATTAAAAGGATAGCCATGTGTGTGTGTGGGGGGGGGGTATGTTAAACCTGACAAAACTTATGGTAAATAGGAAGGCCAAGAAAGTTATAATTCTCAAAGCAATGGTATCACCAGTACTGATGTATGGATGTGAAAGCTGGATTAGTAAGAAGGCAGACAGAAAGCGAATCGGTTCATTTGAATTATGGGCGTGGAGGAGACTATTAAAAATCCCATGGGCTGCAAGAATGACTAATAAGAAAGTTTCAGAAAATCTAAAGACATTTTGAGCATAATATGCGAGATGATGAATCATTGTAAAAGGCAGTTATGTTGGGAAAGATTGAGGGAATAAGAAGCAGAGGATAGAAAGAGTTGGATGGACAACATAAAATAACTTACCAACATGAACTTAGTTGTTGAAAGAAAGGACAAAGGGCCAAGTGGGATGGAGATCCTTAGTTCAGAAGATAACCAAAAGTCGAAAACCACTGGATGGATGAAACAACGAACACTATTTTTAAAAGAAGGCATCTTTCCAACAGTGCGTAGGGAATCATTGGACAATTTTCTATTATGAAAACAAAAACAAAATGAAGGTATCTTCTGTATAGTCTTTGTTTGTCCACTTTCAACTGTTTTGTTTTCATCTTGGACTGTACGTTACTTAAAATTTAACCACCACCACTAGAATGCATTTATTTTCTAATAACATTTTAATGTTTTTCTCAAAATCTCTTTGGATACGAGAATAAATATTATTGGGACCCTTTATTTTTTATGACATAAAGTTCACATTATTCTTTCATACATCCTTTTATAGATTTCACTTTGTCTACCGATCCTGAGAAAGAATATTTTCTGCAAATACATGTTATTCTCTTATCATACAATGCTTTGCATTAACCGAAATTTCAGGGCGGACTAGTAATGCAAAAAAGCGGCATATGGTTTATTAAAAAAAAACTCTTTGCATTAAGAAATATCAAGTAATGTATTTTTATAGAATATATCTTAATATCATTTTACTAGGGGTGCAAAGTCAGTCTGAAAACAATAGCGAAAGACTTGAATTTTAAGCAGTCAATTCCATCTGCTTTACAGGATCAAAATGGAGAAAACCATACAATATAAAAAGGAGAGAAGAAATTGTGCATACTTTTTATAATGATATCTATGCAACTGAGTGCCAAGTCTCCTATCATTCCAAAACCAAGCAATATACCAAATGTACCCTAGAAGAAATAAAACATGCCCTTAAGAAAATGAATAAAGTAAAACCTCAGGACATGATCATGTTAAGGCTGAAGAAATCCAACAAAGTGGACCCGCTATATTCAAACCCTTGGCTACCAGATTCACGTAGTACTTTAAAGAAAGAAAGAAAGAAAGAAAGAAAGAAATGATCCAGAGGAATGTAAGACCTCAAAACCATACTTCTATTCAAAAAAAGGAAACAAGGAAGACAAAAAGTTATTGTCCAATCTGTCTATCTCACATATATAAAATCATGAACAGAGTAATAGCGAAGAGAACCCAAAACACTCTCGAATACAACTCTAGTAGAGAGCAGGCAGGATTCAGAAGAGGCTTCTCCACAATAGGTCATATGACAACTAAGAGAAAAATGCAGAGAATCCCTCTATGTTTCCTCTTAATTGATTTTAAAAATGCATTTGATACCGCAGAACACAATGTAGTCATCAGTGCCTTACTGGAAATAAATGTGGAACCTACTTACGTTCACATGATAAAAGAAATTAACAAAAATCAAACCACACAATAACAATCATAATAATCAAATAACCCTATTTGATCAACCTATAAATAGAGATATAAAGAGAGGGGTCCACCAACGCGATGCGATCTCCCCAAATCTATTTACCAACGCTTTAGAATACATTCTGAAAAAAATAGACCCAAACGGAGGAATAAGCATAGATGGTGAAAACCTACAAAACCTTATGTTTGCCGATGATCTAGTAATGATATGCCACAACCCAAAAGACCTAGAAGAAATGGGTAAAAAATTATACACAAACAGCAGTATGATAGGATTATAAACATCTACACAAGTGACAGTCACTTATGTATTAATAACATACCTATAAGAACAAGTTGATGACTACAATTACTTAGGACAATCAATAAAAATGAATAACGATTTATCTGAAGAACTAGCAAAACAAAAGGAAGCTGAATGGTTATCGTTCAACAGACCAAAAGAAACATTTACTGATCCAATTCTTGATATCTCTGAGAAGGCAAAACTCTTTAGCAGTACATTCTTCCATCACTCACATGCGGATCAGAAACATGGATAAATGCAGTATACGAAAGCAAGATGAAATGGTCAGGCCAAATAGCCAGACTCAGAGATAACAGATGGGCATACGGAATACTCAATTGGCAACCAAGAATAAAGAGAAAACCAGTAAGACCACCTACAAGATCCACTAATGAAATTTATGGGTATAACATGGAAGAGAGAGGCTCAAGATCGAGATCGTTGAGGGAATCTTTGTGAACTGCACTCATGGAGAAATCCTGAATGAAACACAGGTCCATCAAGGTAATCATCTTACTAAGTTGAAACTCGTAGCTCGTATGCGGAGGAAAACCAACGTAAGATACAAAGGTTGCTTATGTTGACTCATATTTCTCACAAAAAACAAAACGGTGTATAACGTTATTATTAAAATAGAGAAAGTATCTAGAGTTTTCTTTTCTCTTGTTTAGAAACAAAATTATAACTTTATACCCGTGAATCTTACAGTTCATATAAACACGTATTATTAGAAGTGGCATTTAATTTGCAAAACAAAATTGAAGTAACCGCTTAGTTTTTGTTCCTTGCAACTTAGCTAAATTTAACAAGAAGATACTTTTGACATTTATCTTAATTGTAGTACTCTTTCACTCATATTTTAATTGGTTTGAATTTAAAAAAAAAAAAAAAAAGAAAAAGCAAACGAAGAAAAAAACGAATATTTAAAAAATTATTTGTTACCTGTATCGTGATACAATTGATTTGAATTGATTAAAACCATGTAAAAACGATACAAAAAATAAAATCCGATTTGGGATTTCTTGAAGGTATATCAGGTCGCTTCGCACTGTGGTTCTCGGATGTATTTAAGAAGAAAACCTGAAGTTATATGAACAGGTTCTAAACTAGATGTTTACTCAAGCATAATTATTCACCTTGAAAAGGCAAAGAAAAATGTCTGAAATTCACCAATATTTTAAATATTACAGCAAAAATTGCGTTTTAACTAAATCTTAAAAGGTCTGTATTTGAACCAATCTCCTGAGATATTAAGAGCGTTAGAGGGATTTCATACAAAATGGTTGTTCCAACAATATGCTAATCAAGGAACAAAATCTGTTTCGGTAATTTTTTTGGAAAGATCTCAAGTACCAGATTTCAACTATTCAATATTTCATACTACACTCCGTTTCGTATATTATCTGCACAATTTAGGATGGTTAAAGTTCTTCCATTTAAATAAAACTTCAGCTGACTCTACAGTTTCTTACATATTCAAAAACACTCATCCAACCCTGACTACAGTGGACCTACCAAAAAACGAGATCATCATACATACTCACTCCATCGATGTGAATTGCATCGTGGGAAAAAAAAAACAACAGAGAAAATCAATTTCATAATAATTATGGCAAAACCGAGTCTCGGCATGCTTATTGGGAATTTCTATGCAATTAAATCTGTTAGCGGAAAATGCAGTTGTAAGAAAATTTCAGGATGTTTTAGAAATATTGAATAAAGTAACATTAGATGAATTACCTAGCAAAGGATAGATTGATTTTGGGAAAGTGGCGTCTTAAATATTTTATGTAACGCTGTACAGGTAAGACGTTGCACGTTCGATGCTAGAACTAAAGAAGGGAATTTAGGGTGCGTCACAACATCTCTTTATTAAACAGCTAGAAACTAACCCATGAAAATATGATGAAAGTGAGATTTATGTATTTCAGCTGATTTGAGTTTCCATGGGATCTATTTTCGCTAAGTAAAATCTAGTTGCAATGCATGCTGATCGCACCGTTTTCAGTTCTACTGAATCTATCACTATCTCAGCGAGAGAAGTGTTTATTTGAAAAGAGAGAAATAACGAATAGCTATTTTTGATCGTAAGCGATGTGAGGTTTACTGATATATGTAAGCATACATTTAGAGTGGTAGTTCAAATATATTTTTCCCGAAATAAGCCATAGACGTTTACTCTCAAGTAACATTACTTATCTAGGAGTAAATTTCGATGTTATTTTGATATAAATAATGTCAAGAGGTCCCTTTCCTTGTCTAATATAATTTTTCTGAAGTACTGAAGATTGGGGGACAAATGTCTCATATCCATGAAAAATAAGACAGCCGAAATTATAAATTTCGTTCTAAATAATTTGCCAGTAATAGGATATTTTTCGCCTGAAGTTGATTAATAAAGAACAAAGGTCGTTACAATAGCATTAAAAGTGCATTATCATAATAATTACTGCTGCTCTTTGAAAAGAGCAGCAGTACAAATAACAAGGTTAAATAGTGAAGTAAGAGAAACTACGAGCAGCTGTAATTTAGCTAAAATAATAAACTAGTAACAATAATAACAATTATCTGCAGTACTTTACGGCTCATAACCTGTTCAGATCGGTTTTCGTGATCATATTTTTGGAAAAGGTTTACAAGTTTTATTCTTAAATATGTACGTTTTTCAGTTTCATTTTTGTTCTTGTGGCTAGTTTTTTTATTTGAAACAAGGCGAAAAAAGCCAAACGTTTTGTCAAAAAAGAATGAGCTAGTGAGAATATTATACAATATTATGTCACAAAATTATTCGATATAAAGTTCTGCAAAAATATTTACAAATTTCTACATTTAACAAAAGAAATTATGGTTGCAATTAAAGGAAGACTGAACAAGTTAATCCGTATGAAACAATGCCTTTAGAGGACTGTAACATTGGTAAAGAAGAAAACAGAAAATGATACACAGATGGCTATTTTATTGCTGCAAATGAAGAAGAGTAACAGGATTTAAAGCAATATCAGAGTAGCACTTCAAAATACAGATTAGATTAAGTATAAAGAAACTTCTTTCGTATATTTACTTTTAATCTGTACACAGAAAGCATTATTAATCAAACATGAATTTATTAAAACAAAAAAGATGAAATGAACATTAAAACTCTTGAAAAATAGACAGGAATCAAACTTCATCTACCTTTTAGTTTAATTAATGAACTTGGACTATTTAGATAGGATTAAAACCGAAGAGGAATGAAAGATATCGCAGAACAACAGCGTGAAAGAGCATCAGGTTCATGAGAAAGACTAAGAACATTCTGGGTAAATCGGCTATTGCAATGGGCAGATACTACAGCCAAAGAACATAAATATTTCGGTAGATCAACTGGGGTGGGAAAATCTTACTTGATTTATCAATGAATTCGCATAATTCCTTATCAATGAGGAATTATGAGTTGAAGGGAAGCTGAACTTGCAAATGTTTACTAGCATTTATGTTTTCGCGTTGTGTCTTCTCCAATTTAATGAAATTATACTGATATCAACCAAAAAAAAATAACTTTACAATTCAGTTGAATAAATATTAACTGCATTCAGCCCTGCTAACTTGAAATTCATGAAGTGGCATGTTTCGTCTCTGGAGTAGGGCTACACAAACGTTTAACTCATTGCCGACACCCGCCATAACAAATGTTCTGTAGGTTTACGACTTTTCGCAAGTAGGATTCACATAAAAATTGACAACAGCATTGTTGTTTTTTATATTACACTCATTACATTCCCGTGAAAATTCATTTAAAAAAATCTCATTTTTGGATGAATTTGTTATTTGTCACAAATGCTTCGTAAGGAGTCGTTTAATCATCTCGCGTGCCTACAACGATCACAATCTGACTGCATTAGCCAATGTGATCCTAGAGAACATAACGCGGATGAAGTAACAAGGAATTCTGTACAGCAGAAAGTACTTGTTTGACGAGTATAAAACCTTCTAATGGAGGATCTCCTGCTGGGAGAGAGAAAACAAAAGTTAAGTTTTATGGTAATCTCTAAAGATGTCGTTTTAAAAATCTACCATTCAGAAAACCTAACAGTAGCTGACCTAAACATGTAATAAAAATCTAGGGACTTTGAAACCATTGAAAAAATTGAAACTATTGAAAAGGTAAAACATTTTCGGTGGGAAGAGGGAACTACACTTCTACATCGTTATTTCAGATTAAGGCAGGCAATCTCTTCAATGACAGGAACAGCGAGAGAGTTTATCCGATGCCATTTACATGATCTAATCCTTTTATCAAAATCGCATTAAGGATTGAATAGACTTCTCAGCCATTTACGTTTCCTCTCATTTTCTTTAAGCGATAGCAAATCGCTAATCACTATTACTCACTGGGCATTCTTACGCGGGCAGTCGTCGCGTATTTTCATGGTGACATTTCCTTAATTCGTCCGCATTATCTACTTTAGCAATGCAGAAAGGTTTAATAAGCTGATGCTGTGAATTAGTTCGACCCTGTTCATTTATCATTTTCTATCAACCGTTATAATTGATGCAATCCAAATAGCCCGCGTATGCAAATATCTGCTTGTAAAAGGTTTCTGCTAACAAGCAGTTAGTTTTAGTGAAGTATGCGTGTCACTGTTCCACTGCTATTCATTTCTCTTGTGATTAACGAGGCTCACATATGCCCAACGTCTCACGAGGAAGAAAACCTTATGTCTTATATTACCATTTACAATCACCGGACGTAGACTGCAGTGGCAAAGTAAACATAACACTACTAATTTCAAGAAAATCATATACATTATATCTTGTACAGAGAAATATCCGATTTATAATTCACTATAAATATTACACTGGAAACAATGCTTGTTCCTTGCATGTGATTAATTGCATCCATTTCATACATTGTACTATAGTTGATGTCGCGAGATTTGGATAAAAACTCAGATTACTCGAAAATAAAATAAATTATATATATATATATATATATATATATAATTTATTTATCTCAGGAGATTTTAACTTGTTCCTTATAAATTAAAGATACCAAGAAACGATATACTTGGTTTAATCCTTTATCCAAGTGCAAGCAAGCAAAGTTTGCCCCTGAAGTATTTTCAGGACTGGAGCAACTCGTGGTAACCTTTATCACGAGTTGTCCTGTCCTGAAAGATACTTCAGGCACAAACTTTGTTTGCTTACACTTCGATAAAGGATTAAACCAAGTATATCATTTCTTGGTATCTTTAATTTATAGTATAAGCAAGTGAAAAACTTTCAACAATTATTCAGTTCCTTTAATTTATTATCGATTTTTAAAAATTTGTGAAATTGTATTAATTACCTTAAATATAATATAAGACGTTTATACAATATAATAGAAAACTACTATTATATTGTATAAACATACTAAGAAAATTCAGCGATTTCAAAAATCTGGAAAGAAAGAAAGAACAAGTTTTTAAATATGCCTTCTTTTAATAATATATTCATGTAGCAATACCCCATAACGTTTGCGATTTTACTTAAAACGTATATAAAGCTATGTACATATGTAGAACTTTGCCTGGCAAACAAAATTTGAAATATGTTTACTTCGCCTGAATATAGACGTCGAATCACGAACTGGAAAAGGATTTCTGCCACGTTTTTCTTTTTTGTGCATTTGGAATTGTTGCTTCTGATTTTATTTTGTTTTTGATTAATTCCGTACACAAGAGAGATTGTCCTTCCTATAAGACAATAATATACACTGAAAGAAATCGAGGAAATTCTCATTGCATGCAGAAACTTATTAATTTGTTCACTAGTTCTTTATATATATATATATATATATATATATATATATATATAATAATTATAATGACTAGAATCCAAGGAGTATAATAAAAAAACTTTGAATCACAACTAGTTTCATTGGAGTTCCGACTTCTTCAGGTGGGTAAGAAATAACTAAAAACTTACAAAAACTAATACGGTAAAAAATGGGCTTTTCAGTTTAAGACCAATTGTAGAAGGCATTGACTCACCTACTTATATTCTGTCAAAATATCTTGCAGCGTCTTTAAAACATCTAGTTTGCAATTCCTCCTCCTTTATCAGAAATTCTGAGGATTTCATATAAAAAATAAAAAACTTATCTCAAAGACTGACAGAATGGTGAGCTTTGACATCGTGTCACTTCTTACGAATATACCTACAAACGAAGTTCTGACTCACCTGAAAGAAAAGGTTTCTAAGAAAATGTTCGCTCTTCTTACACACTGCATTAATTCCGACTATTTCTGCTACGAGGAAAAAATTTATAAACAAGCCAGCGGTTTAGCTACGGGCAGTCTTCTATCTCCAGTTTTAGTTAACATCTTCTTACAAGATTTCGAAGAGAGAGCTATTTCCAGTGCTATGTCAAAACCTAAACTGTGGTTACGATACATAGTTAACGTCTTCCTGATGTGGAAATTCCTCTAGATCATGTGGAAACATGGTCTAGAGGAACTTCAAAACTTCCTAGAACATTTAAATAACCAACACCAGAACACCAAATTTACATTTTAATAACTTGAGATTAACGGTGTTCTTCCCTTTTTGGATCTTAAGATTTGGATCAATAGATTGCCTGAATGTCAAATTTTCGATCTTTCGAAAAACCACCCACACTCATAAATACTCACACGCCTCTTCTCATCACTTTCCTCCACAGAAACTTGGCATCATCTCCACTCTCTCCCATCGAGCAAGATGTCTTACTTCTACTGAAGAAGACCTTCAAACAGATTTGAACATCCTGAAACGTACCTTCTTAAATAATGGATATTCTTCTCGCAACATCAATAAACGTTCGAGACAACGTCAAAAACCTCGACAAGAAGAGGAATCCAACCCGATCACCCACATCCAGTTACCACATATAAGGTCTTTGACCCCAAAACTTGCTAGAATTTTGAAGAAATTCAACATAAAAGCCAACTATATCACTCTACCAAAGCTTCGTTCCTTTCTGAGCCGCCCAAAACCAAAACATTTTCCAGGTGTTTATAAAGTTTTGTGCGACTGTGGTAGATCTTATTTCGGTCAGACAGATAAATCTATTTCACTACATCTTGAGGAACACAGACGTGGCATCTCCTACAAACGAACCGAAGCAAGCGCCCTCTCCAGTCATGTTCTTTTCTCCACCAACTCTAATCTTGAAGAGCGTCAACACCAAATCGATTGGGATCACACGACCAATTTGTATATATGCAATGATGAGTTTGAAAGACGCATTGTAGAATCTAAAGAAATAGTCCTGGATCTTTCACACATGAACAGCAATCTAAGTTACAGTTTCCCTGATTCCCATAGCTCAGTAATCCAATACTGGCGCTCTAAAATCAGCTATCACTCAACATCAACTCACGCTAATAATGTCACGTGGTCCCTAATTCAAATATGACTGTTGCTATTCTTCGAACTCTTTTGTGTTAAACTGAAAGGCCCATTTTTTTACTGTATTAGTTTTTGTAAGTTTTTAGTTATTTCTTACTCACCTGAAGAAGTCGGAACTCCGATGAAACTAGTTGTGATTCATTAAAGTTTTCTATTATACTCCTCAGGTTCTAGTCAGTATAATTATTAATTCTAAATGTATACATCCCGAATCAAATCTAGTAACAACATATTTACACACACACACATATACACAAACACACATATATATACACACACACACAACCGTTTTCTTTGTATATATTTTGTTATTGCGTTCTAAAGAGTAGTTTATGATGATATCACTGTTATTTCTGTGTTATCTTGGAAATCTTTTGCTAACATTTTCTTTCCACATTAATCAGTTACTCGAAATATTTTTCTTAACTCCTCAATATTTCAAATCGCGTCGAACATTCCTGGCATCCGATGATGGATGTTGTTTGCTTTGCCACGTTCATAAGCAACATTCCAAGTGCAAATTCATCCATCACTTTTTTCTCTTCTTTTAAACAGGGAAACGAACTAATTACAAAGGATAGAGTTCGCCTTATTTTTAAGATAATCCTCAAAAGATCCTTTAAACATAGCAGTCCCAGCTGTTTGTTGCGAAAATCCTTAATGAAGTTATTTTCCGTAACTTGTTTGATTAAATTAGATTGTTGTTTTTCTTTCTTTCTTGGCAATTCCTGCTGATGTTTTGTCATTTCTCCACTTACATTTTTTGGGTTATTTCTGCAACAAAGAATTAGCAGAGTTCGTTTGCCTCACGTAACCATTTTGTTGTGCCTTATTCACCAGACTTCACTAATGTACTTTGACGTTTTTCTTCTTTTCATGGTTTCGTCGGGTAATTAGGATACCGTGTGGAATCACAAGAATTAATTTACGGAAATGCGTTGCTGTGTCTACTTGTCGAATTTTGTCATCATTTACTCAGCCTATTATTTGATGAGTTAAGTTACAAACGTCTTAACCTCACATTCTTAGAAGAAAAGCACAGAAGAAAACAATGTAGCTCTTTATCAAATCAAAAAATATCACGCCAAACCTAATTTAATTTTTGGTTGTATCCTACATCACACCGGAGATCGATGTGATAATGTTGTTAAAATCCCCAACTTTACTTGTGATGTGCGCATCACCAATTTTTTAAACGTCAGGGGGCGTTTCCCCCTGAAAAATTGATCACCAATTTTTCAAACTGCGTTATTAATATTACTCAATGAATTTTCGAAGCTTAAAGCAAATGAACATTTTAATGCGTTAACATTCCGATCGTATTTGTTTGAAAGCAGATTAAAACGATGCTTAACTAGGGGGGAAACGCCCCCTGACGCCTACGGCGCCCTCCCCCCCCCCCCCCCCCGAGTTCCGGACTGGTAGGCCGGTTCTCCTTGAATTCTGATGACTCGAATTTTGAAAACTCAAAAGGCTGGTTAACCCCCCATGCCGCATACGACGCCCCCCCCCCCCGAGTACAGGACTGGTTGTCCGGTTCTCCTGGAATTCTGATGACTCGAATTTTGAAGACTCGACACTCAAAAAAAAAAAAAAACGTTTCAAATAACTTGACAAAAAACGTGACACAAAAACGTTATAAAAAAGGCTTATCATTTTATATTATAGAGTATATTTCGCTTTTTTGTTATATAAACAATATTCGGTTATTCGTAATTTCTCATTTTCTCATCAAGTAACGCTACTTTTTTACGTTTTCCGTCACTCCCCGATCACTGTGATAAAGAATGGCTTTGAGTTTTCTTCGTGTCAAAAGTCCCACGGATCATGTCCAATGAAAAGGAAGGTATTGCACTAGTCGAATGTGATCTTTAGATAACGAATTACGTCCGCGCGTACATCACTATTTCATTCATATATATAATATTTATTTCCATTACCTGTGAACGATATCACACAGGAGGCGCTGTAGGTTACTAATAACGACAATGCCCTGAGTTCGAATCCCGCGTTGATCGTTTAGAACCTTGATGAGATTTTTTTTTTTTATCTGAAGGTGAGTTAGGTGGTCTCATAGGATAATGTGAGAGAGGTTTACTAGGTAGAAGTATTTTTTCATCTCAAAAAAACAAATAACACGCTTCCTTTATAGTCTTAGTTGAGCTGTAAATTCAGTCATCAATACAGACATTTCAGGATTTCGTTGGTTAACGAAATGGCCTGGTAAATGAACTCATAATGCACTAATGTCCTTTGGCTTTAATCATCACAGTTTCTTTCCTTCGCAGCATGAAATTAATGATCGTACATGGTCTCTCATTTCCTCATCAATAAATGCCATGCTGTCGAGGTTTACGGAAAACAAAATGCGTTCTTGTTGTTCCTTTCTCTTTGGAATAACAGTGTATACAGTTTAATCAAAAACAGAAACAGCTTAAGTTTAGAAAGAAATACAACTGCACTAATTTGTTCAGAAACACGCCGTACGTATAGGTCACCAGGTAAAAAGTTTTTTTTTTTCAGAAATTTAATGTTTTCTGTATTAAGTTCACTCTAAGTTTTCGGAACTACATGATCATATTGTCTTAAAAAAGTGTAAGGAATTTCATCTGGATCGCACCTTAGAGATAAAAGAACTCATTTACCTGCCATTTAATAGTGTCTTCTTTATTCATAATTCCTTTCAGCTTACGGTGCCCCATCCCTTAAAATACTTTTGTAAATGTCCGTTTTGGAATCAGAATACTATCCAACGTATTCTTGCTGTCAATATTTTGTTTCCATCACACCCAATTCATTTTATTCATGTTTATAAAGCTCAAAATTCCCAGGAGAACTAAAAGGAAGGGGAGATGATTATTCGCTTAACTTCTCAAATTTAATCTCGACAGATGGCGCCTTTCAACTGATGCAATTCGGAATATCGTCGGTTGGATTGTTTCAGGCGCCCTGAATATTTCAGCCGTAAAGGGGTTGTAAAAGAAGAGAAAGTAAAATTTCCTATAACTGCTACATCTCGCATCACACAGCCATTCTTCTGAAAAGGGAATGATCGCCAACTCAGTGAAGTTGAGTGTGAGCATCGCCGTTGTCACTAATAATAAAAATAATAATAAAAGCCCACTAAGCCCTTCAAAATTGCAGCCAACTTCCTGTTTTTGTAGTACTTGGCTCACCATTTCACGAATGATGTGAGAAATTATAAAAAGAAAAACATTTTTAAGAGATTTATTCAGTTGCATCTTGAATTTTTTTTCCAGAGGTCATCAAGAAAAAGTTCACTTAAAATAACTTCACATTCAACTGGACTCTCCTTTTCAGGTGATATAGCATTCAAAAACTGGCGGAAACTATTTTTCGTTTATAAAAAGTTAATTGTTTTCTAGTAAAATCTCCAAAAGGTAGGAAAATGTGTGGGAAATGCAATAACCAAACTATTACCGATGGTGTCTCGTTGACGATAACGTAACATGTACAAACATCCAAGCTGATATCCGACATGTCTGGGACCATGCATGCGTTTACCATATAAGCTTCACCTTAACGCTGCTGAATTATGGAAATATAATACAATTATAATTTTCCAAACACAGTCAGGGGATGAGTTTCAATAGATCGCAGTATGGTGGCTGCACTTCTAAACACGACATCCAGACCAGTACGTAGATGGTCTGTGGACGATTTGGTGTCCGTACGTCACACCTGAATAGTGCGGCGTACGAAGCAGCAGCTATCTTGGTGCTTCCCTTTCTAGTGGCCTCATCGCCAGAAAGATCGCACCGTTACAATAAGAAAGCAACTCCGGATAGCGCCACCTTCCAATGCGCAAGGCACGAACGGTGGCTAACCGGGATTCTGATTTAGAGGCTTTCAGCCATAATTCCACATAAAGAACCTAAAGGCGTTCAATTCGTGAGATACTCGAGGCATGCATCAGGCCAACTATGGCCTCTTGTATTTTCAGACATAGGGGCAGCGATGGAGTCCGAGACCTCGCTAACGCCAGGATAGGGCCAACTATGGATTAGGCCAATTCCACTTGCACCTTTCTCGTATCTCATTAATTTGCCAAGCAAATGATTTGCATTCTCATCTTAACCAAACATAAATAACTATTCATACCATAAATCTAATTTAACCTATCTTATTTCTAGTTGCTATATTCCCACTTACACTTATTTGAGAATGTTACTTTCATAATATGAATATAATTATCAGATTAATTCATTTATGGTGGGCTCGTACCAACGAATCCAACACATCGATCCAAAGAGATCACCAACGCTAGAGAGTCATACAAGAATTCTGACTAACAGTTGCTGTACTGCGACATGGTGTTAGAGTTTAATGGAGTAACTCACCTCCACGAAAAGCTAACAATGGTCGCTAGATAGCCAAATTCTCTACGATTTCTCAGCGCGTATGTACACGGATGGGATGACAGGTTCCCACATTTCCAAGAGTATTACTCGGCATTCTCTCTCTCTCCACAAATCCTCAAAGAGGCGAGCCAAACCTGGCCTTCCAAACACAGCCTTAAAGAACTGTCTGAAACAAGGCTCTAAACGACATGTCTGGGTTGCGTTCACCACAAGGAGAGCCATGTCTGCTCCTGCTGTATATACACCTGACTGATTGATATTCTTTCATTTACACTTTCTTTCACTGATATTCTTCTGATAGGGTTGTCGCAAACTGGCGAAAACACCCCATCAAAGAGATTTGTTTTAATCAGACAGTCAAATTCATCTGGTCCTTGCCAGTTCTGAGTAGGCTGTTAGTTGCTGCCGAAAGAGCCGCGGCAGACGGGTCATCCGGCACGCCGCGCAGCTGAGATATTCCACGAAAAGGCCTGGATGCTACGCTAGTCGGGCTCAACCGTTCCCTCGCTGGATAGTTTAACCCAATCTCAGTGCAGTGCCAATACCAGCCAGTTACGGATCCCAGCCCGAACGGTCCCGTCCTCAAAGACAATCCTTGTCCAGAGGTTACGGATCCGTCTTCCGACTTCCGTTACCTACATTACTCTATCCGCTGCAGGCTGTTCACCTATGAGACCTGCTAGATATAGCTACGGTCTGGGATGAAAATCACAGGATTCACATCTCGGATTTTCATGGGCCGACAGGAGCGCTCCGGACACCGCAGGAGGCGCGGTGGTTTACGAAGATGGCATCCCTATCTCCAGACGAACCAATTCCAGGGAGTCAAACTGTTCGAAAGGAAAGACAACTCACACTGGCACTCCCGTCAACTTCTCTCTGTTCGGAAATGTACAGCAAAATAAAACGGAAATAATAAAAGGTAATATACGATAATAACAGAATTGACGAAACAAGACGAGAATCAAACCAAAATGGAATGACAATCCAATTCTGTTTTATTTAATTAAATTTTATTTAATTAAATATTAGTTAAATAACAAACAGAAATTACTTCTTAAAGCATTCGGGAAAAAGGGGAACGAAGTCCTATCGTCTGAGTACCAATTAATCCTAAATACTGAAATGAATCATGTGATGCAATCAACCAATATTACCATAAGAGCACATTTGATGGAAGATTCTGACGTGGTCGTAACTTCAACCCAGTGTACGGCATATCTCGGATGTGGATTGTATAAATGAAAGGGAAAATTTGGCGATTTCGCTGCAAACAAATCTTCCTTAAAATCAAATACTTGCGTATAATGAGTAAGCTTGTAAAGCCGTTTACAGAGAGAGAAATATGGAGACAGTGATTAATAACAATTTTTTCTTGGATATCCCCTAAAGCAAAGAACTGCCAGGCTTTTTAGGTTTGAGGAAATCGTGCAGTATGTGTTCAAGTCAGGCGGGCAGATTGGGCATTGATGCTGCAGAGGACCTCGTTAACGCTCTAACTCTAGCTGAACAAAGAATGTTATAAACTGTTTTATTTCCTGAATTCCTCTCGCTGTGTAGAATCAACCTGTTGAAAATAAAGTTACCTCCAAATGGGCTATTTTACAAGTGACTAACTGAGCGAAGTAACGGTCGGACTATTTTTAAATTCTAACATCTACGATCTTACGATGGATGCGAAAGACGGCACAGTTTTCGATTTTCTAAACAGTTACCCGCTTCCAAACTAACTCTATGCTACAAATACAGCATCTTTGTGAAAAAGTCACTTCGAAATTCTAGTCAACTGAACTGAACTAAATAAACATTGAGGGGAAAGGTAAACTATATTACAGTACGTAATCAGAGAAATAATCAATGACCAGTATTTCACTAAATCGTTCTGTTCTACTCTATGAAATAATGCGTGAGAAGCAACATTAATTTAAACTCCAAGTTACAACAATTTAGCCTAAAACACGACCGCATTTTCTCTCATCAATGAATCGATCAACTTCTAGATTAATTGTTTTAATTCAGACTAAGTAGATTGGACGTAATCATGTATTTTTTGCTGCATATGCTTTTTATCAGAATTAACAGCATTCATGAGAATATAGAAATCTTTTTTTCACTTCAAGGAAAGCCTGCTTTTCATTTTAAAGCTGCTTTAAGGTTTACTAATTTTTAAACAAATATCCGTAGGGGAAACAAAATTAAGACACCGTTGATTATATTGAGAAAATTGATAAAAATTGCTCAACTGGCATTTTGGCTTTCATTGGAAATGTAAGCCCTACTAATTCTTAAAGGATGATTTAAATCATTGATAATCATTAAATCGATGCACCTCAGGTCCTATACACGTAAATATGTATATAGAGATGTGCCATGAAGTCTGTTCTACCAATTCATACACATTCAGAGAATTAATGACATCAGTAGAAGGATAATTTTCTCTCTGTATAATTCTAAAGTAATTATTTATCAGTAGGAAAACGATTGATACCTTTTTTCCAGAATCTTAATAAATCGTAATAAGAGCTCTGGAGATATTAATTTGGCCAGTTAATCTCAGCTCTTTACTTTATACATATATTGTACTTCTACGTAAATACAAAACAAGTCTGATATTCTTCATCTGACACGACTGAGAATTTGGCATTAGATTCGGCAATAAAGAAGAAAGATAACTCTGAAAATTGCAAGGAACATGGTAATGAATGCGACAGATGTTTGTTCATGGAGAATCTCCAGTGAAAGGTAGTGAAACAAATTATTTCTGAAGCTAAATTTTAGTGCGATCGCAAACATGGAAAGATAACAATCACAGCTAGGTATGGTGGGAAACCAGCTGAAGAAATTATATAGAATAACAGAGAAGTTATTGAAAACACTAAACTTGCTGTATATGAAGAACATAATTGAAACCAATTCTAACTTATGGATCTGAGAGCCGAATTGAAAATAAAGCAGTTGATCAAGGACTGCACACCCACAAATAAGAAAGTGAAAAAAAAATTAAGGATTTGACGAAATGGCATTAGTGCTAGCATCATATTAAAGTGAAGATAAGAAAAGAATTCGATATTATTTGCATTCAAGCATGAGTGATCAGAGCCAATTTAAGGTTGTATAATTAAACAGAATGGCAAAGGTTCGTTAAACAGGTTTGATGCTGGGATGAGAGGAAAAATAGCAGTACCTTCATGGTTTGATGCAACCAGGAGTGCCTTATAAGATCTTTAAGTCCTGAAAGATAAAGTTTGAAGAAAACTGATAGGAAGCTAATAATACAACGTACGCAGTGCTATCATTAATATCCTGCGCACTTAGTTAAGGGTACCTACTGGTAAGCTTATAATTCTAGTGACGACTTTGACAGTTCGTTATGAAATGTTTAACTAGGTGCGAGTACACTTTAATGTAAATGAAATGTTTGCGGTTCCAATTTCAAATACTAACAGGATGAAATATTGAACAACATTTCATCCTATTATTAGCTTAAAACAGAATGGATGTGCAATGCTCAATCTAAAATCCAAAATTTCATTTTCAATAAAAAATGGAATACATCATCTGCAATTGCCATTGTGGGTAGTGTCCACACAGTGACCCCACGAGGATTCCTTTGCTCTAAGTGTCTGCATTCTCATATGCCACGAAAACTGCTACGCTTTCTATTGTTGATTTAGAATTTCAAAGGTGGTCAAGCTCCGTGCAATTTTATAAACTTCAAGCCTGGACATTCATGCAAGTCCCACCTACGTAAGGTTGTAAAACCTTTAGTTCTACAATAAAGCATGATGATTTTTATTGTTATTTTTTTTATTTGTTTTCTCTAATTGGCAACCCTTTCGGTAGATGCCACTCATCGAACTATTTTAAGCCACTTAAAGCCTTCAGTTAAACAAGGAGGTAGTTTAACACGGAGCGATGAAATCCTGTAACACTGGTCAGCATGTATTCTTTTGAACTTCGGTATTAAACACCACTTCCCCATGGAACGTCGAATTTCCATCAAATGCGGTTCACATCAAAAAGTCTTGTCTCTTAGATACGAAGTCGAAATTATCATCACCAGTCCTCATCCATATATTTTCATTAAAACACCCAAATGATGTGATGTCAATCTAACAGATAAGCTTAGGTGTTGATGGTTATTCATGACTTATTTTTCACGGTATTAACAACACCACAAACACTTTCATCAACAAAGATGTTTTATTAACGCTTATATTTCGCATTGGTATACCGATTTTCAACTCAGCATCATCAGAGCACAACACACTTGTAAACCCGACAGTGAGTGAGTGAAACAATATAATTGCAAAAGACAAAATATCTAAAGTCCTATTTTTGGCGCCCTCTAACGAAAACAAAAAGCAGCAGTTATCCAGTAGTTTTTCTTAGGATAGCCGTCTCCCAAATTTTTGGCAAATTAATGCAACCATATTTGTTAAGGTTGGAAGAATTCTTCAAAACCATTGCTGACTCAAAAAATAATCTTTCAGATCTATAACGACTCCTAAATAGCACATTCGTGTTTTCTTCAATCTAATCCATCTAATGGCTAGTCCCGACTTGCCATAGTAATAGTAGCGAATGTATCTTTCATGTTCTTCCAGGCGGATGTTCACTGATCTTCCTGTTTGCCCATAATAGGCCAAGTCACAGTCACACGGAACTTCATACACTCCTGGTTGTGCTAAAGGGTGAAGTTTATCCTTAGGCGAGCGGATCAGAGTTGCCAGCTTGACATGAGATTTGAAAGTGGTGCGAAGGCCATGTTTCAACAATACTTTGGCTATCTTTTCAGATGTACCTCTGATATAGAGAATAGAAATGGTCATGTTGTATTCTTGCGTATTAGGGGAGGGCAGAGTAATGGGCCTATGTAGTATATTAGCTGACTAAAAAAAAATCACCCGCTTTTCAGATGGATCATTATCTTTTTCTATTTACAGAAAGCCTACACACACAGGAAGATACCTACATAAACAATCACATCATCATCCAGTCCAACAGTACGGCATTTAATAAACACTTACACAGAGAGCCAGAGCCATTTGTTCTAACGATACAGCTCTGACCACTGAACTCCAATACCTGCGCCATACGTTCTTAGCCAACGGCTACAATCCCTACAAAATAGATAAAATACTACATAGGCCCATTACTCTGCCCTCCCCTAATACACAAGAATACAACATGACCATTTCTATTCCCTATATCAGAGGTACATCTGAAAAGATCCAAAGTATTGTTGAAACATGGCCTTCGCACCACTTTCAAACCTCATGTCAAGCTGGCAACTCTGACCGCTCGCCTAAGGATAAACGTCACCCTTTAGCACAACCAGGAGTGTATGAAGTTCCGTGTGACTGTGACTTGGCCTATTATGGGCAAACAGGAAGATCAGTGAACATCCGCCTGGAAGAACATGAAAGATACATTCGCTACTATTACTATGGCAAGTCGGGACTGGCAGACCACGCTTTGGACACTCCTTCACGCAGGATTAGATGGAAGAAAACACAAATGTGCTATTTAGGAGTCGTTATAGATCTGAAAGATTATTTTTTGAGTCAGCAATGGCTTTGAAGAATTCTTCCAGCCTTAACAAATATGGGTGCATTAATTTGCCAAAAATTTGTGAGACGGTTATCCTAAGAAAAATTCCAGGATAACTGCCGCTGTTTTTTTTTTTCGTTAGAGGGCGCCAAAAAATAGGACTTTAGATCTTTTGTCTTTTGCAATTATATTGTTTCACTCACTCACTGTCGCGTTTACAAGTGTGTTGTGCTCTGATGATGCTGAGTTGAAAATCAGCGAAATATCAGCGTTAATAAAACATCTTTGTTGATAAACGTGTTTGTGGTGGTGTTAATATACCGTGAAAAATAAGTCATGGATGTGATGTCAGTCAGCACCACACAGAACATTGTTTCTGTGTGGTGCTGACTGACATTTCTGTGCGATATCAGATTGACATCACAGAGCGGCTAGAGAATGGTAGACTACGTAAGTAAACCAATGTAGATTTCGTTGTTGTTGTTGTTAATGTTTTCGATTACGACCCAAGCAACTAAGGCTATGAGGACTGCGGATGATATCTGTCAACTATGCGTTTTCTACTAACCGGTTTGCTGTTTTGCCGTGAAAAACCTTCATCCTTCGGATGAAACGTCGTGAGTCAACTTCAGTTGAAAATCCTTTGTTAAAATTCTTCGCTTCCTAAATGGAATTCGAGCCCAGCTCCTAACTAAAGCGCATCACCGATACCAAATGATCCATGGAGACCAGGATCGATATGCACGTAGTCAAGTAACGCCGCTGCCGGAATCATATTGATATGTAATGTTTTGCTTAAAATTGCCTTAACAATCAACCCGTCGTATTAGCATCGTTGAAATCTTTCTAATGTGGTGCCTGAGGATCCGGTATGCTCGAAATATTAAGAGTTTTGCCAATTATGATATTTCTCCTTATTTGGAATATGCATATACGATCATCGAGCTTGTACTTTTCCAAAATGTATCGAATGATAGTAATTTTGAGGATGTACCAATTTGAAATTAATACGATTTTTTTTCCTTACTAAACAATTCTTCGATTAGTTTGAATAAAAAGTGAATAAATAATGCCTCGTTTGTGTACCTGTAAAATGCTGAACAAGGTTCCGAATATTTATTTATTTCTCTCATATATAAAAGGATAAGTAGCTAGATTACATAGTCAAAACCGATGGAGAACGAAAGACCGTTTTGCTCGGATTTGGAGGAGGGGAGGAGAAGCTGTAGAGGGGATGCGAACTAGTTACAAAGATGACATTAATGTTATGGAATGCAGATAATGTGATCAGATTGAGAATATGTGTGGATTGCAGAAAGTGATAAACAGGGGAAAGAAGTATATAAATTTCTGATCAAATGTTTACTGTTTACGACAATACGTATAAAATAATTTCTACTAATATACACTTTCTGTTCTATTATTTTTTTTTAAATTCCAATTTACAACATAAAAAGTGTATTCTAAATTAACAAGTGAACAATAAAATCAGCAATGGATCTTACACATCGACATCTTAAATGCCTAAACAAAATATGACAAGTCAGTTCAAAGTAATTTAGTTCATGAAAACTCCAGACCCTTTCCCTACAGGGCAATTCGCTACCACACACCCAAATGGATTGTTCACGTACTTTAAAGCCCGTGTATTTATTCCTCCAAAGGAATTTGACGTTTAGAAGCCCGATACGGTTATTTTCGAAGTGCTCTTTGTGGGGTCTCATCATCTAAGTGCTATTCCCATTAATGAAGCTCCCCATCATTACTTCCGCACCAGAAGTGCCCGAAGGACAGTCACCTTACAACCACACATCATGCGCCCAACAACCTACAGTCTCATCGTGTTAATCTAACTAATTTCCTTTCTGTCTAAACACAATTAACGATTTCCCCACTGTCAAGACCCGTCTTGCATCGGAGTACTAAGCAGAGGAGGAACGGTGTTAGATACCACTTTCAATACAATCTAAAGACCATAGATACATTAGCTGTAGGAGGTTAACGACGGAAATTAACACAAAGAGAAGGAAGTGACGTTTCCCACTAAGATAACAAAGACTACTTCTGCGCCAATCTAAGCAATCATGTTTTCAAGAGCTACATTACCCACTGAATATTTTCTTCTTTATTCCTCGGATATTTCAAGAGTTATTAAAATTTCTAAGATTATTTGTGCAAATACAAGTTCGTACACATGTCACTCAAATATACTTCTGTATCGTATTTGGTTATTAAGATATATTTTGCTCATTGTACATAAATCTACAATTATATGGTTACATATCAACTAATGGGAGTGGAAATATTTTCATTTTTTTACTTCATATTGCCGATTGCATTTCCTTTCACAGAATCAAATCTAATAAATTCTGACAGCATTGTTGATATTCGTTTAGCTTATGAGCTTATTTATATTTGCTTGTAATGTTTAATTTTATCATCAACAATCCTACACAATTCTCATATTTTGAATGAAAAATAATAAAAATCCATCTTGTAGCACTTAGGAGGGCGAAGGACGCTAGCAGCACTGTCCGTCGGGCAGTTCCACTGTGTTTATAAGCAGTTTGCGCCAGTAGCAGAGTGTTCGTTGTGCTTAACGTGTTTACTCAATCTCTTTAAATATTTGGACATTACAATTAAAGACATAAAAATTACTATAACAAATGTTAAGTAATTTTGAATTATACCAAACTGTATAATTTTATCGATAATAAACAATATTTTTTCATGTTTAATTTCTTTTTAATTTTTACCATAATTTTGATATTTTATCCAAACACGCATACACTGTACCTACAGTGTGTATGTATATTTCGAAAGTTGCAACATCCTCTACGATTTCAAGCCACGAGCCGCCACTGTAATTACTACTATATATATATATATATATATATATATATATATATATATATATATATATATATATATAAATTACAAACTACTTTTAGTTATTTCTATATGCTTCCAGTAACCGGATCTCCTGATCAACATGTATCAGCAATGAATATTAAAGTTTCTCGCAAAATAACAATTTCGCCAATAAATTCATCGTTTAATAAGCGAATATTGTGAAATTCCTCTCACCCAATTTTGCTTCCGCTCTCTTTATGATTAAAACAGATCCATTTACAGAAAGTAATTAGGAAAATGGCGCTAAAGATTAAAAAAAAAAGAAGGATTGGATTCTTTTATCATATAAGAAAAAAAAATACGAAAAAAAAGCCGTTCAGAGAATTTGGTGATTAAAATGGAATTAGCTTGCAGTGCTATTTTGCGAGCTGAATCATATGTCGTCGTTCGGCACAAATTAAACACGAGGCGTTACATCTGGATACCTGAGTTTTCATTTTGTGGCGGCAATGGCAAAATCGATTACTTCATTCGATGAGTCCGTGGCGCCATCTATCATTTCATAATGTAGTTAAAACAATGTTAAAACCTTATAAAGAAGCGCATTAATATTGAGCTATTCTTTAATTATCCAGATATAAACTCTTTGTCCCGTTAACTTTTACGGGATTTACTTAAGATGATCGTAATATAAAAAGACACTTATTTTCGTTTGTAGTAATGGTATTATTAAAATATTAACTCAAACATCCATTTCACGGAACATTAATTATCTAATTCATTTAGTACACACATACTGTCAATATCCTTGAAGCATACCAAATATGACTATAATATAATAGTTTTATTATTTTTTTTTAAGTAGCGCTTACAATGTGAAAGCGTATGTTAAATTGTAGTTCCTTGCAGAACACTGTCGTGAAAGAACAGTCATTAATTCCAAAGCAAACGTTTCCTTATAGTCCTTATAAGGACTGGCTTAAAAGGGCGAAGCAAGAATGCTTTTCATCTTCCCCGTTATCTGTAGAGGACAGTGTACGGATAAGGTGTTATTGAGCAATTACAGCTCTGATCATGACAGGAGGGTAACAGCAATAGCCGAGCTTCAGTTAAAACTTCATTGACTACAGCATTGCCATCCATTACCCTCCAAGGGTATTGGATTCAAGTTCTTAACCAGAATCGTTGTTCATCAATGCCAAAGCAAACGTCCTTATCCTTATAAGGACTGGCTTAAAGGGGCGAAGCAAGAATGCTTTTCATCTTCCCCGTTATCTGTAGAGGACAGTGTAGGGATAAGGTGTTATTGAGCTATTAAGGCTCTGATCATGGCAGGAGGGTAACAGCAATAGCCGAGCCTCAGTTAGAACTTCATTAGCTACAGCATTGCCATCCATTACCCTCCCAGAGTATTGGATTGAATGAATCAATCTCACCGCATCTCACGGTCGATTGATTCTCCTCATCGCTCGATCTCCCCCAAAGCAAACGTTTACCGATGGACTCTATTTATCAAGAAAGTGAATCATTAATATAAAAAGGTGTATTTGGAATAGCCTTTTATATAGTGGTATCATTAAATATCACAGAAATATTTTAATTATTTACATAAAAATACACTTTAAAAATAGTTTTATTCCTACTTTGTAAAATACTAGCAATTATTAAATTCTTAACAGTAGAAATGTTATTTCTTATTAATAGATTATATATATATATAAATGGAATTTCGTATTATTTAGATATTCACTAAACTTACACACTGAAATCGATTTCAATTTCTAGATATGGTGACATAAAAAGTACCATTTGGGTTTCTAGGGCATGATCTCAAGACCATCTATCTCGCCTCCTCCCTCAGATCACTCCGCTTTAGTTACATGACTACAGTGGCGCAGAGGGTGGGGGTGGGGGGTCAGGAACTCCTGCCTCCCCCAAAGAAAAAGGTAAAAAAAACACCAGGAAATTTTTTTTCCAAAAATCTTTTCCTAATTAAAATATTTTTTTTTTTATGTTGTGTCGCGCATTCTATTTCTCTACTACTTACGAATTAGCGATCATTGCAGATGATCGCTAACTCATAAGTAGTAGAGAAATATGAATTATGAATTAGCGATCATTGCAGATGCTTAGTCACAGCTATTTGAGAATACACACTATGCAATGCGTACTGTGTATTCTCAAATAGCCTCCTCAACTTACTCCCCCCCCGAAGATTAAATCCTGAGTGCGCTACTACTGCATGACTATTATTATTAATTTTGTAATTTGATGAAACATGTTAAGTCTATCACAGCAGCCTGATTGGCGGGGTTTATTCGGTTGCTATGCAATTAAATAATGAATAAGCATATAAGGAACTGTCACCGAGTACTTAACAGGCCTTGCATTAAATGGCGCAGCCTTATCCGAAACCTATCCGAAATCACACTGGCTTACGTACCCGATAATGAGCTGCGTTTCGTGTTTTTTTCCGGCGTTATCCTATCACTCACCTAAAATTACTGATCCAGGTTCTTAACAGGCTCCAAATTGAAAACAAATACTTCACGGCTACTGGAACTGGTTTTATTTTAGTATGATTTGCTTGTTAAAAAGTTTCTGTTCCAAGAACAGAAACTTTTTAACAAGTTCGTTGTAATTTTCCAGTGATGAGTATTTTGATTCTGCTATCAGAAATCTTTTCCAAAGCAGCAATCTAAAAGGAGTTTTGGTGCTGCTAAGAATGTAAGTTCGTATTTCCGAAAAGAGGTTGCATATCATATTGCGAACGGGGTTTTCCAATCTTAGTTGTTTGGCTTGGATTCGCATTTCTTTATAAGATTCGTAGCCAAATATTAAATCAGCGATAATGGAAACCTCATACAATGTGTTGTAGTCGAGTGTTTTTCTCTGCAGAAAAATATCATGATACAGAATTACTTCCGAGGCTACGGCACAAACATCACTTGAAACGGGGTCAAAATCCACTTCTGGCCTTCCTCAATGGGCCATCGGCCAGCAGTTCATACAAACGAAAATTCACTTGTATGAAATGAAATGTATTCACTTAAAGTGAGTATTCCGTTTCAATGTCGCCCTCCCCTTACAAAATAGGGTAATTTATCTCAAGTAATTTATTGAACGAAGACTATTCAGCTTGCTCTAGATTCCCTTTCTTGGGGAACGATCCATCCTACCATAAAGAAATCCGTCTTCAACTCAGTAATGCTTCATTTGTTCGGTTCTTTCTTTTCTTGTTACCTTGATTTCTTACCTTAAGCTCAATAAATGTCGTCATAGAGCTTGTTCTGCTAGCTACTTTTAACTCACAATCGCAAACAAAACTACACTTCCTTTCCCCTAACTATGACGTGCCTTGGAGTATAAGCAGCATTTCTCCTCGCCATCAAGAAAACCTGCCCACGTATCACCCTTGCATGCTCTTCCTTACAACCTTTTCTAAAATCCTTTCATACGTACTTTCGTCATGAAATCGGAGAATGGATTATTTAAAAATATGCCAGTATGAAAAGCGGATATATTTATCCACTCTCAAAGATGGACCACTTTCTTTATATCCGTTCTTATGTCCATTAAAACTGTTTTCCTCAATTTCGTCATGTTGCTTGACACAAATATCTAGAGATCTACTTTCCTGTCGCTGCTTTATTACCTGTTCAGAGTAAACTGAATGAACAATGGACGCATGGAGCAGCCTTGTTTCTATGTTCGGCTTGCTCTTAACGAGTCTTGTCGGGTGGGATAAAGGAATCATTGGCGCCTTGCTCGATGCCGGCATATTAAGCCTTTTGTTCTGAGTAGGTACTCGAGCACAGTCAGAGAAACAGCCTACATTGTTCCAGTACTTACTTAGTTTCCTCCCTCCCCTCCGATTGCGCAACGCAGTTAGTCCTGTTCTGTTCTCCATGACATCTTTATACGTACTTCAAATAATACCACTGGTTTATCAGCAATAATAATAGGAGGAGATAAAAGGCAGTTTTGCTATACAACATCTTCGTCCAATAAAATTTGTTATAGTTGGCTCGATCCAATTTTTTTAAAATTATTATAGCTGAAGGAGAACTACTTTGTAAAAGGAAAAAATCTACAAAGTTGTCACACCCCTCAGGAAAGGCTGACCGGCATATACATCCTCAGGTAATCCTCATTCGACTGCCTTCACAATCACGTTTATGTTAGAAAATCGAGAAGGGCCAAATCGATGCATGTTTTTACGGCAGACTTGAAATATCCTTAGAGGGTATTGGGTGAGATTCGTATTCTCCGAAAGCGGTCAAATACGTTAAGCTGGGGGTGGAGAGACTAACTTTTATTATTATTGTACACTGGGCAAGGCCTTCCACAGTAGTTCTCTTCTAGCAGTTGTACTTAGTTGTTCACAGCAAGTTTTGATAATAGTCACTGGAAAAAAAAATCAATCGCCTATTAGTATTACTATTTCATCGTGGGATTACAACTACATTTTTCAATAATGTGCGCAAGAATCATATTTAATAGTATGAAGACACTTCGAAGAGTGGTAGATATTCCATCATAGATCTGGCCGAGTTTCACAAATGTGTTTCTCATTTCACCTTTTCTATTAAACATTGCAGAAGTCGTGACTTAAATAAATAAAAATTCGCTTCATTTTATTCAAGTAATAAAAACGTATACAAACCAAAAGAAACGCTGCAAACGTTATCCCATACGCTATTAATAATATGCGTACAACGTTCTACCAGTAAGGTCGGCTCTCCTGTCCACACAGGGTGAAAATAAAGATAGGTGGCAATCATGAACCGAAATTATCAAGAAACACTATTGAGGGAATTTTAAAAACAGTCTATAACTGGTCACAAATTAGCAATGATCAATAGAGCAAGAACCCCAAATAGTTGATAAACTAATCAACTACTTGGGATTTGAAGCAGTTAACCACTTGAAATGTCATCATTTTACACTGACGCATAACAGTTGGGGACGATGGACACAGTTCAATCATCGAGGTAGCAAAGAGCAGCGTAATGTAATCACCATGTGTTGTATTATGATGGGAAAGCTATGTTTTGATCCGGATCTATGAATGTTTACTCGATCTAATACAACTGAGATGAATAAATGATACAAACAAACCAACTATCGGTGGTTGCACATTTTTCTTTCTGCATTATAAGATATATATCGGAGATCATCTTCAACAATGTGTGTGTTGCAAAAGCGATGAATTCATGTAATTTTAAGACATAATTATACACTTATGGTTGCAGAATAGATTAATTGAACTGCACGGCACGTGTATCGATTGTCTAATCTGGAGTGTTAAACTGTTTGCATATTAAAATATACCAAAAAGTAAAAGTACAAAACGATGTCCTTTCCTATTCTGGAAGGAACAAAAAAGTCGCAATATAATACTTATATTGCCACTTTGTAGAGCTTCTGAGAGATATGATCATTCCTGTAGGTTATCGATCATTAATGCTAGTCTTTCAAAAATTCCAAATTGAGAGGTCGGTTGAAAAAGTCGTTACAGTATATTTTTCGTTCGATGCAAAATGCTTGCATAAAGCTGGGTAATTTCTCCACAAAACAAGAGCCGTTCGTAAACTGCAAGCTGCCCATCGTGGTCCAAACAGACGGCCGATCTTTAAAATGTCGACACCAAGGTCTTTTACAATCGTATTTAATTCTGGTTGATTTTTTGGTGATTGGTGATAAAAAGCATATAATTTATTCATGAATATTTCAAAATGATTTATTTTTTTAATGTGTTTTTATCAAGTCGTCCAATGCTAATTGTAAACGATGAGCTACATAATGCCAAATCACAATGTTGGAAAATTTTTGTAGAAGTTTAATTGCAACACCATTTGTTTCCCAACATTACACTAGCTCTATGCAACAAAATGCAATGAGATGATTTTTTAAATAGTTTGCAGAAAATCCATATGAATTTAAAAGTAGCAATTATAGCAGTATGTAAACATTCCACGGTGGTATTTTCTAGTTCTACAAGATTATTAAACAAGAACAACAAGGGGATCCCAAATTTGAGAAAAAATTAACAAAGGGCTCGCGCGAGCCCCTTATAGCTCACCACTGGAACTTACATCTATTGTAGCATCGCGACAGATTTAAGATCAATGTACGAATTTCCGTTTATAATTGAGGGGAGAAGGGCAGAGGAATCTCCGCAGACCTGTAACAACACATTCGGCATGAAAATCATCAACACTCGCTTAAGGTTCTTGGGCGTTTTTCACACAAAACAGGTTCGTCCCTTTTATAATTAAACCTTTTGAAAAAAGTCAAATTGAATTCGTTGCTTGAACAATAAAAAAGGAAAAGTTAACACAAAACTAACCGGAGTTAAAACAGTTCGTATTTGAAACTGACAACACGTGCTCAGACAAAAGCCCAAACGGCTTCATGAATTGCAGCCAATCAGATAGCGCTACTGCACAACTCAGAACTAGTCAAGGCGCATTACAAAACAACAAAGGCTCATATTATACTTTTCACACGAAAGGAACAATATTCATCAGAATCGTGTTTTTGTTGTGCGTGAGATTCTATCTTTTCTTAAAAAGGCAAGCGCCACTACATCAATACATGAAATCTAGTCAGCATATGAATTTTTTTTAGGTAATATCCTCCCCATCACTACCAACCCCCGATACCGCATGTGTGTACACTCGTCCTTGAAATATAAAAGCTGAACAATTAACGGTTTGTTAGCAGCTAATTAAAAATAATTATACATTTCTGTACTGTTGAAAGGTAACGAAATTGTTATCAAATATGCGATCGACATATTTGTCAACAAAATTAATTTCATTAGCACTACTTTCATTGAAACACAAGCTGTGGGTATTGAAATTAGCTTTTTCTCTGTAATATGATTGGAGTGGTTTCTTAGCGATATCATTTTTAATTCTGGATGGATAAACGCTTCGAAATAGTGTTTCTAGAGGAATCACTGGTTTTAAGAATTAGCTCGACTTTTTTACATGATTTCTAGCAAGTGAAGATTCCACTTGCTAGAAATCAACTTAAAACTAAAATGACGCTTTTTGAATACAGAGTTCCGAGGCCGTCTCAATAAATAGAAATTCTATAATCCTGTTAGCAAAGAAAACTTCCATAAACATCCTTTTTTTTCTGACACTCTTTAAACACAATTGGAGTAGATCCTTCAAGACGTAGTTAAATAAAAACCTTGCTGAAATAACTCTTGTTGGATTCTAATTATGTAGAAAATAGAATAAATGTTATTTGATTCAGAATCTAACATGAATTTCCATCACAAAAGCTGCGTTTGTAAATATTATTTAATGTAAATAACGTAAATTATAATTTGATATCATATAACTACCTTAATTATATCAAATATTTAATTATTTAATCAAAGAAATGTGTTAATGGTAATAAGATTCTGTATTAAATATTATTAAGCTATTCTATTTATTGTTATGTCAATATTATAAAAACTTGTATTTGCAATTTAACTACGCATTTATTGAAAAGCAAATATTCTAATTATTCCTATTTGTGTATAAAGCTTAACGGTATGTAATGACTCAATGTAGTAGTATAGCCTTGTCTAACATTGGCGAGAATGTTTATGTTTGTCTATTGTCATGGAGATGCGTGAAATAAACGAGCGCGAGTGGAACAGAGCGTGGACTTAGGAGAGAATAAAAAAATATATATAAAAAGTAAGGAGTCGGGCCGGAAACTTGGAAGTGAAAGGAAGTAAGGTGATAAACTAAAGAAGTAAATAAAAGGTTCTTAAGGGTAGGAGTTAAGTGGATAATTTTTATAAGTGAGCAAGAACGTAACGAATTTTATAGTTAGCTGAAAGTAAAACCAGCAGTAATAATAGAAGGAAAATTAAAGCTACAATCGGATAAAATAAAACGCTGGACGTTCAAGGAAGAATTCTGAATAAACCCAGCTGGTCTAGTATTGCAGCTTATTTCCGATTTGCCCTAAAGAGAACCTCACAGTGTTTTAATTAATTTATGAGTGGTAATAAGTATAGTTGAAGTACCCTGTAATTGATGCCTAGAATTCTGAAGCGCAAATTGATAGTGCTTTAAGTATAACTGCGGATAAGTTTTGTAGATGTATTTTTTTCTTTAAGTGTGATAAGTGAATTCCAGAAGTTTGCTCACAACATAATTGATGTTCTAGGAACCATTTCCGGTAAGGTCTATCATATTGGTCGGTGTCGAGGCTAGCTGGTGAACGGACGTGCTATCGGAGAGCTCCTGAGAGATTTGTGTTTTTTGTTGATTTATTGGTGTTTTGGATTCAATTTAATGGACTTAAGTGTTTAATTTTGGTATATTATTAGAGCTTTATTAACGTGGTTAGTGTACTAAAGTGTTTTATAACATAATCTATGTCGGGAAGTCGCCGATAGATGAATTCGTAATGAGTAGTGTTCGTGCAAGCTCCAGATAAGATAAGTATCATTTTCAGTTATCGATACAAATTACTTAATATTGTGTAGTTTTGTTTTGTTTGCCTTGCGTATTTTAGTGCGTCTATTTTTGGTGTGTTATAACGTTTAATTTGACAAAACACGTTACAGATAAATATGGCACCCGTGCGTAGGAAAATGGCGGCCAGTAATGAAGGTTCGCCATCGTTATCAAAGAACGGTAGCATAAAAGAAATGAGTCAGTGTACCAGCTGTGAAATGTACGCTTTGCGGAGTGCGGTCGGAGTGTGGTTAGATGATGATAAAGGATTGAATGTGTGTAGAAAATGTAGGGAGAATGCGGAATTGAAGTGTATTTCGGATCGTGAGTGTGATATTTTTGTCAACCTTCAGAATGAAGGAAATAGGGATATGACAAGAAATGGCAAGGTTGTACATGAAAATTGTGAGAGTGTGAATGTAGAAAGTGTGAATGATAGTATAAATGGTTTCTCAGAGAACAAAAAAGATGAGATAGATGCATTGAGTGAGATCGCGTTGTTGAATAGTGCGATAGAAAGAGCAAAACAGCAGCTAGAGTGCATGAACAAAAGTAGACTGAATGAACCAACCAATAATAAAAGGTATGACAGGAAAAATAGACGTATGAATGTGAACATGAACAAAATGAAGGATAGAGTGCTGTATGGAGACTCGTTAGTACGAGGTGTGTTAGTAGAGGATTTGACAAAATCGTACCAACCTGGTGCGACCATAAAGGACGTAACTGCGTCTATTAGAGAGCAAAAGGAAAGGGTGAAAGAAATGATTGAAAGGAGATAAAATGGAAATGATAGAAGACCTGAATGAATTGTTTGAGGTAGCAAAAGAAAAGAGTGAGAGAGTTAGAATGATTAGTCTTTTGCCACGGTATGACAGTGAAATGTTTAAAAGGAGGGCTATAATTGCAAATGACTTTATGCGTGGGTTATGTATGACGAGTGGTGTGGAATTTGTGGATGTGTGGAGTGAGTTTGATGGGCGAAAGGATCTATATAAGATGGATGGCTTGCATTTGAATGGTTACGGTGTAAGAAGACTTGAGAAAGTGTTGCTGAATGTAGTGGATGTGCAAATTCAGGGAAACTAGATTTGTTAGGGGGGGGGAGTAGAGATACAGTCCTTATGGAGGCAGTTGAATGTAAGAATGAATATAATATGCCAGAGCAAATAAGGACAACAAATCAGAGTAGGATAGTTAATATAAGGCATCAAGGTAGGGTTGGGGCTAATGGGGGTCTTAAATTCATGTACACTAATACTAGGAGTATTAGGAACAAGAAGGAAGAGTTTTTGGCCATGGTTGGCATTTCCAGACCACAGGTTGTAGGTATTAGTGAAACATGGCTGACTATAGATGATATAACTAGTGGGATTGAATGTGATGGGTATAGTGTGTTCAGGAATGACAGAGAGAATAAAATGGGGGGAGGAGTATTGTTGATGATAGCTGATGAGCTCCAGCCAAGGAGAATAGAAGTTGAATTGCAGGATAGAGAAAAGAGCACATTTGAGGCCATTTGGTGTAAAATTGTGGCTAGCAGAACTAAATATACAATTGGGTGCTGCTATAGACCAGGTGATGGAAAAGATGGTGGTGGCAGTACGCACAAGCAAATAGAAGAAATGGGTGGAAGGAGGGTGATTATTATGGGAGATTTCAACTATGGTCGCATCGATTGGAGTGAGGAGAGGACACACGGGAGGAAGGAACTGGATTTTATGCGGTTATTAAGGGATAACTATCTGCGACAGCATGTAATGGAAAATACTAGGGGTCAGAGAGTGCTTGACCTAGTAATTACATCTGAGGATTTGGCTGTAACAAATATGACCACATTGCCACCAATCGGTGAGAGTGATCATAGGGTCTTAACTTGGGAGGTGGCTAAAGGTGTAGAATTTTCAATTAAGACAGGGTACATGTGGAATTATCGGGCGGGAAAGTATGACAAGCTTAGGAGTTTGATTGGTTCAGTGCCATGGCATGTACAACTGCAAGGACTAGAAGTTGATAGTGCATGGGAGGTAGTTAAGAAGTGCTTGCATGAAGCAATGGCTGACTGTATACCTAGAGTCCGAATAATAAATCAAGTAGGGGTTAAATGGATGAATAACACCATTAAGCTTGAGTTGCAAAAAAAGAAACAACTATGGAGGGAATTTAAGGAGAAGGGTGACCGGCAGGCACATGAACGGTATAAAGCGCAGGCCAGAAGGGTGACGAGTGTGGTAAGAAAAGCAAAAAAGGATTACGAAAGAACATTGGCCATGCAGGCTAAAGAGAATCCTAAACAGTTTTTTAGATATGTAGCAAGTAAAAGGAAAAACGTACATGGCAGATTGATTTTAAAGAATGCCGATGGTAGGGAGGTAACTGAATCAGTTGAGATAGTTGAGTTACTGAGTGAGCACTTTGCAAAAGTATATCATCCAGGTGGTGACATTGCAGAAACGAATAAACCAGTAGATTATACGGGAATTGTGGTTAATGAAGTGGAGGTGAGTAGTCTATTGCATAACCTCAATGTCAATACATCTGTGGGATTGGATGGTATACCAGCTCGTGTTGTACGAGAAGCAGCTAAAGAATTGTCAGTACCCTTGACCATTTTGTTTAATTTGAGTCTCGGGTCTGGGTTAGTCCCGAGCGGGTGGAAAGAGGGGAAAATAGTTCCACTGCATAAAGGTGGTTCCAAGACTGCTGTTGTAAATTACCGACCGATTAGCATATCAGGAATCATTGTCAAGGTCTTAGAGAAAATAGTCAAGAGGAAAATACAAGATTGGATAGAAGAAAATGGGATACTGTATCGGGGACAGCATGGTTTTTGTGAAGGGTAGGTCATGCCTCAGTAACTTGCTCACGTATTATAACACAGTGACGGCTGAACTGGATAAGGGTAATGGGTTTACGGTGATTCTGTTGGACCTTGCCAAGGCCTTTGACAGGATTCCACATGGAATTCTAATCAGTAAATTGCAGCATATGGGAATGGACATGGGGTTGGTGAGATGGATAGGAGGGTGGTTGACGGAGAGATATCAGAGAGTGGTTTACTCGGGAGTGGAGTCCACAAGACGGCCTGTGACTAGTGGTGTGCCACAAGGATCTGTTCTTGGACCACTGCTGTTTAATTTATTCATAAATGATATAGGAAATGATCTGAGAGGAACAGTTCATTTGTTTGCGGATGATGCGAAGTTGGGTAGGGCAATAGTGAATGCAGATGACGTCAAAATTTTGCAGGATGATTTGGATAGATTGGAGGTCTGGGCTAAGGAGAATGGATGTCAGTTTAATGTGTCAAAATGTAAGGTTATGCACTTTGGGGTGAAAAGATTGGCGGCAGATTACTGCATTGGTGGAACCCTGCTCCAGGAAATTGATGAGGCACGAGATTTAGGAGTGTTGGTAGATAAGGAATTGAAATTTATGGGACACATTGCAAAAGTGACCAAAACAGCTAATCAAATCACTTGGTTGCTGAGGAATACGTTGACAAGCAGAGACAAGCAGGTTATTGTTCCTCTCTATCGAGCCTTGATAAGACCCCATCTAGACTACTGTGCTCAGATTTGGTCGCCTAGGTTTCTTCTTGATGGAGAGGAGGTGGAGAGGATCCAGAGGCGAGTGACCAAGATGATAGCAGGTCTGTGGAATGAACCGTATGAGAACAGGTTGAGGATTTGTGGGTTGCAAAAATTGGTTGATAGGCGGAGGAGGGGAGATATGATTGAGACATTCAAATTACTGAAGGGTTTCTATAAAATTAATTCATAAGATATTTTTGAGAACAGGGCTGGTTGTGGGAGGACTAGGGGACATCCATGGAAACTGGGCAAAAGTGTGGTTAGTAAAGGTGTTAGAGCTGGGTTCTTTACTTTTAGAGTGAATGAGTGGAATGCGCTCCCTGAGTCTGTAGTGGATGCTGTGACAGTGAATGAGTTTAAGGCGAGGTATGATAGATACTGTATGAATGTCAAATAGTTGTGATGAATATGATTTGGGGCCTCCTTCGATGAGTCTAATGACTCCCTGGAGTTGCCCGTAATAATAGTAATAGTAATAATAATAGTAATATTGTATTATTAACTTTAACTGCGGAAACCCTTCGTGATTGAGAGTTGGAGATAAGAATTGTTTGAAAGATATTCTCAGCTATTAGATCTGTAATATTTTGAACTTATAGCATGACTGAAAAATGTGTGAAAACTGATTAGATTGGATGTTCTGTTATATTCATTTAAGTGTAAAAACTTTATAACCCAGAAGCTAAGAAGGTGTATGTGAAGACTTGGAAGATTGTGCTAATGTAATTGACTTGACTTAATGTTTGACTTATTTCTATTGTTTAAAATTAGAAGTAAAATTTATGTAAGCGTTATATGACCTATATTAAATGCTTTATTTGTTAACTGTTGTATTTGCCTGAATTTCTTTTTACTGCACCGTTCACAAAAATTCGAATCTTGCGGGAATCCCAGAGAGAGAAATAAATACTTTGGCCTGAATGAATGAGAAGACTGCTAACTAACTTTGAATTGATCCTACTATTTCATATAGACTTATTTAAGGATAGAGTCGCGCAGTATAATAGAAATTTCTCTACCCTTAGATTAGTGATCAATTTACAATGAATTTTCTTTTATTTTATGAAAGTGACTTGTAACAAGATGTCGGATTCGAACATCAAGAGAACAACGTCACGACACTCTCAACTGTTGACAGGGATATTACAAAAGGACAGTAAATAAATAGTTAATCAAACTGGCAGAGGGCCCTGAAGCCACATATATTATCTCTTTACAGTTCAAACTAGCCCAAAGATGAAAACTAATACGATGGGTTTTTTTTTTTTTACTCACGTTTACGAACGAGTTTAAGATTCATGCTGTCCAAGACTAAATATCAAATTCCAGAATCTCATCCTGAGGCTACAGAAACAGCTCGCGTTGGTCATAAATATTTAGTAAGGCTTGAACAAAGATCGCTGTTCTAAAAGAACGAAACGATTTCACAATTCGGTGAGTTATTCTTTATTTTTTTTCTCTGTTCCAGTTCTACTGAGAAAAGAAATCGGCGACATACAAACCACGATGTAAAATATTATTCAAATATATTGAATTGTTTAAATTGTTTTAAATATTTTACTTTTAAATTTCATTTAGATAATAGGTAATTGTTTCATTTTGGTAAAAAGAATTGTGAGGCATTTATAGAATGAATGGAATTTTAACAAATATTTGGATGCACATCATATTGTCATTCTGATAAGTAAAATTAAATATCCTGGAAACTCTTTGAAGATAGTAGAAAGGTTTTCCCTTTTAAATGAAGAAAAATATTTTCGACTTAAAAGAGGAAGTCATGAAACATTTCAGACAGAAAAATATTTCTAAGGAGAGTCACTTTCAATGATGGATGTGGTTTAAGAATCAATCCAGCAGGATTGATTGTGTCTTACTCACACCAGTAATTTCTGCTTCATAGTTATGCGCTTCTTATTTATATTTCGCGATACTTTTCCTTTGATGTTTATTTGTTTATGTGTATGAGGTGGTAAATCTCCTTGATAATTATATGGAGGACAGAAAACGCAGTTTTCAATAAAAATAACCTTCAGACCCCATCGCTGTTTCTCTCAGTAAAATGCATTGGTCAATGAAGATTGTAGAACACACAGTCCCCGACAGGAAAATGGCAAACAAAACAGTTTGTAATTGTTATTTAACTTGAATATTCCTCAGTTATTTGGTACGCAAAGCTCGGTCTCCACTAATTGACTTGATATTTGCATCTAAGTGTGTCTTCGTCTGAACTCATTCGTGTGGGTTTATGTAACAATGCTAAACATTAAGTCTTACCTTTTATAAGTTCATCCTAAACCAGCAGCGTCTACAATAAACAGATGAAATAGGGTGTATAAGTTTATGACAATCCTCAATCCGTACGGACGATACTCTGTTTCCTGGAAAAAAGTGAGAACATTTTGAGTAGCGTAGAAAGAAATATAAGGAGTAGGTTATTGAAAAATTTGCGTGTAATCTCTGCTTTCCTTGCTTTTAAAACTTCTCAATTTATTTTAAACTTAAAAGCAAAGTAAAAATTCCAACTCATATTGATTACTCTCTTCTGTATTCTTACCTTATTCTTCATTTTTAACTTGAATAATTCTGTCTCGGTGGATTCACTGAATCTTATCGTATGCTTATTTGGAGTGCGTTTACTTCAAAACCAAACGCTTCACAGCGTTGCAGATGCTTCTCCCTCCACCTGTTGTAAAAAACAAAATAAAATAAGTATACCAGCGTATTATTTCGAAATAAATTTCTTTCCGCTCGCCATACTGCGAATTCATAAGCTGAAGCAGCCATTGGATGACTCGATTTTCATGAGTTGGCAGAATATAAGAAACTAGAAGAAAATGGACATTGTTTTTTTTTTTTGTTTTGTTGACACTAACACTGCGATCCTTACTATGACTATATCTGTTAACTGGGAAAAAAAAAAACTTACAATGCTTTCCTTGCTATTAAATTTTTAAATCTTCGTATGAAACCCTTACATTTATTTTAGTCTTCCAACAGAAAGTACACATCCCTCTCCCCTCCCATGGAGTATTCTCTGTTGTATGTGATCACGAGCCAACGTAGTATCTCAACTGGTTTCGACGCCCACCCCTTGTTTGGAAACACCCGACTTAGAATCTAGTCGATGTAAAGACGGACCTTTACCGGGGCTTTTAAATTAAATTTGAGTTAGCCGAGCTCATACGGAGTGAAGGTTTATCCCTCACAGAAACCCTAGTTTACCGTCCAACCCAACAGGCAAGCTGAACACATTATTTACAAAACATTTGCCCGCCCTCGGTGGATGCAGCAGCGGAATGGGAAGCTGGTTGCATCAATTGTGCAGAATCTCTAAACAAGGGAACTTGAGCACACCTTGGACGGACCAGAATTGATTGGCATCTACTTTTAAGTGGTATTGTGAAACGGTAATGACTGAAACGAAATGAAATATTATCAAGTGTCAAAATTCTTGTAAACAAATGCGTTGCTACTTCCTTTTGCATTCCTTATTTAGAAGCACCCTCCACGGTTGGTGCGGCAAACATCTATTGTCAACCAACCATAATGACCAACTGTCCAAAAAAGTTATGTATGAAAGTTTTTTCGCTTTTGGTTACACTAAAAATTAAAGATGCCAAGAAATTATATCCTTGGTTTAATCCTTTATCCAAGTGTAGGCAAACACAGTTTGCGAGTGAAGTAACCTCAGGACTGGGCAACTCCTATATATAGAAGCTGATGACTTCACGGCGCTTGCCTGTATCCCATAATGAAAAGCACATATCCTTGCAGACATGTAATAATATTATGCATTATGGGAACGGTTACTACCCAGACCGGTTTCTACCTTATTGAGGTCTCATCAGTGCGAGCCAGACGCAGAAGGTGTGGATTAAAGATAGATGTTGAAAGCTTTTTCACTTGCTTATATACTATAAATTAAAGATATTAAGAAATTATATGTTTGGCTTCATCCTTTATCCAAGTGTAATATGACTTCTGCATTACCTTCAACATTGGTATCACTTTCTGGTCTGGCGCTCAATAAAGGTTGAAACCGGTCTGGATAGTGGCCCTTCCCTTATCGCATAGCTTTATAGATGTCCTTGATACGTGCGTTGCATTATGGGATACTAAGGCAATTGATGTGAAGTCATTAGCTTGTATATACAAGTAGCCCAGTCGTGAAGTAACTTCATGCGCAAACTTTGTTTGCTTACACTTGGATAAAGGATGAAACCAAGAATAATTTCTTGGCATCTTTAAGTTATCTGTCTGTCAAACATTTTGTAGCTTTTTGCTTCAAATTACGATTGGGGGGGGGGGGGTCTAAACAGTTGAATGCCTGCAGTATGAACGAATTTCAATACAGAACGAAGGAATTCGTGTGTGTAAGGTAAGATTTCGCATGTTACACATCTACATCAATGAACGTAAATTTTTAAGGCCACTCTGTATAATCTGAATTTTCATTTCGGAATAGGAATTAATTTTATTCTAAGAATACTTGCTTAGTCGAATAGTTTGTTTCTCCACTTCGATGAATGTCAATTTATACATCTAATTTGTGACTGGCAGAACAGGTAAGAAATCTACTCTGATAACGTTAAAAGTTACTACGAAATTCTTTTCAAGTTCCTTTTTTGTTATAAACCATTTATGACTATCTGCTGTAGAGTTAATAGTTCGCTTATTAATGTTGAACATGAAACTATGAAATATAGTTTTAGAACCACCTTATTATTTTTGTAAAAAAGCAATACATTATGTTTTACTTACGCAAGATGTCATTAAACTGAGTTTTTTTTTTCATTCTCTGTCTCTCTTCTCAGAAGAGGGAGAGATCTAGTAAAATAATTCACTATTTTTAAGCTTACTTGGAGATACAGATGAGGAAACTGCTGATTCCGAACCTGATTGAAGTATCAAGGACATCTTTCTTCGTGATCTCTTGATCCACCGATGAAATGGGTCCATATTGACCAGGCTCAAAGGGATTTTGGGGGGTCTTTTTCTTCAATCGAAAACCTTTGAGTTTCGTATGCTTTCCACTCCATCTGGTGTCATAAATAAAAAAAAGTACATCGTTGGATCTTTAAACGTTTCAAAATAAATTTCTTTTAATTCACAGCACCATATTATGAAATCACTAGCTAAAGCAATTACTGCATTTGTATATTTATTATGTTTTCTTAACGATATTTAAAATTTTTAATTAACAATGTTAATAATCTGAAAAGTATAGCATTATTCCATTTCAAAATTTATTTAAAATTTACATTTTCTAATTCAGTGTGAATTTATCGAAGAATAACATAACAGTTACCTTTTTAAACTGCATCACACACGCCATTTATTTTGAAAATACAAAATAATACAGATAGCGTTCCATTCTCGTTCTGTTATTTTTTGACCGAAGTTTTAGGCAGAAATAAATCACTTCCTGTGAGAAATGAAAAACAACTTTTTGGTTTGATCAGTGGTGCCATCTATTGTTCATTCATAAAGTTAAAAATGCTCATTAAGTTTCATTTTACGGTGTGCAGGAATTATTATTAATGACCTCTAAGCGTGTTATTTAACTACGTTTAACTACTTACATTTTAAAATGTCAATAATTTAAAATATATTTTTAAATGGGCATTTTTAATGTGTCAAAATGAAGCATTTTCGAGAAAAACAATACTAGGCTAGTAAATCTAGTTACAGAATATGTAACATTAACATAGTAAAAACACTCCAATGCTAAGTGACGCATGTAACTATGACAACTGCATTGATTAAATTAAGATAAAGATTGTCTATATAGCAATGTAAAACATGTTAGCAAAATTAGTTCGTAAGATATTTTTCTTTGGCATGCTGCTCCTCGTGAGATTAATAGTCGACAGACATTACTGCTTATTCTTGAAGCGGCCATTGCACGTAGAACTGCAGTGCAGACAGAGATATTCGTTGAACACCATCTTCATTGTATTTACAACGCGATGGAGTCATACTTAATTGCCTCTCTCAAAAAAAAAACCTGTGCAATGGTAAACCTCGGATACGCCTCAGAACTCATTCTATTTCTTACATTTAGGATCCATATTAGTTTAATATCCAGTGTTACCGCTGTAGATATGCTAAAAATATAACATGAAGGATATCCTATACGAAATAATTCAAAATTTATGCCATTTTGAAGATTTTCTAACTGCATCTGCCTCCGTTCTCCTCTCCCCCAACTCAATTACATAACTATTTTAAAATTCTACTGGTTTGAAAGCTTTCAGACAGTATTCAAAATCTGTTACTTCAGCTTACCGTATTGACGAAAAAAAAAATAAATAAAGCAATAATATTGTTGTGCCGTCAAAGCTTCTAATTCTGTACTATTTCTTTGCAATCTGAAATCAGTTGTTCAGCGGTCTGCTGAAATTTGAGTAGTGTTAATTTTGTTATTTATTTATTTTCTAAATTCTAAATATTACTACGCCTTCGAAATACTCCATAATAATCCTCTTAGTTGGAGGAAAAGCTAAACTTAGATTACTCTCACTGCTATTGAGAAAGACAAAAGAGAAAGTTTTCCAAGAAATCACACTAAATTGCCTCGCTGTAGTGCAGAATACATCAAGAATGTCTTGTTTCGTTTTCCATTGTTGATTATAGACATCCTAACACAGAATACTGACATAATAAGTCTGATACAACAGTTATACCAAAATGATTTCTTAATTTATAGTAATCAGTTTCATTTTTATTATCGAAAAATTATAATTTGATACAATTATCTTGGACAAAAAAAGATTTGAATTATTTAAAAGAAAAGGCGCGTATGTATTACATAATCATTTATGTTTTTTTTTGGGTAGGAGAGAGAGAGTCATAGACCTATTCCTTTCTGCTCGAGTAACAATCCGTAAGCTAACGAAAATTATTGAGAAAGTGAGATACGAAAACGTCCAGTAGACACACTAAAAAGTCCTTAACAATAGCCGAATACACATAGAAATTTATTATTATTTTATTATTATATGTTTCACCTTTCTGATTGCTTTGCAGATGTTCAAACAAAGGTTGGTCGATTGGCAGAGCCTCTGCTACTAATGGCTCGCAAAAATTATGCATTACATGATATGATTCAAGATTTACGTATGATCTATGAAGAAAAATTTAAATGTGCGAACCTTCCCGCAATCTGTGAACAAACCTTCGAACTAATATTATGAATAAAAAAGAAAACTTAATTTGGAACAGATGGAGGCTGCATTCATTTTTAGATTCGGATTTTCATGAATTTATAAAATAATTGTTTGACAAAAATAATTATCTTCAATCAAGTTCTGGGAGAATTTTAAAATGTTTGACGATTAAAATAATTAGCAAAATAAGTGATAGTGACATTGATCTTCCAAAGTGATACAATATGAAGTGAAGAAAGTATGCAAGGATTTCTTATTTTGCACTGACATTAAAAACTATAATCATACGATAAAAACAAGCAGCAAAAAATTAATATAACTCACAGGTATTTAGTCTGATATAACTTAGATTCCGGTTACTGAGCAAACAGCAAGCAACTGCGTTTCTTGCTGTAGGCAACTGAACGTACGCCAGGTAATCTAGTTAAGTGTTCTTTTCAGCGTGAAGGATTGTTGCTCCTTTAAAGAACATGATGGTTAAACTGCACTTCTTATCCATGTTCTTTCAACAGGTGGACAGAATATTATTCAAGTTTGCTGGACATGTATATACTGTATATATATACGTCCAGCAAAGAAATGGTACGCTTACATACATGAATTTTATGGAATACAAGAGTTCCTGTTAATTTTATATTCTAAGGAAAGGACAATGTATTTCAAATGGAGGCAGAAGGCCTCACAAATTTTTCAGCGGCCTCTAGTTTTTATATTATGAATTTAATATTTAAAAATAAGTAATTTATTTTGTAACTATAAGTATGCTGTTTTTTATTGTTCTTTGTGAGTAAGATTTTAAAATGTGCCCCAATACAGAGTGAAGCCCCAGCTTGCGCCTAATGGTAAATGCGGCCCTGGCAACGAAATAACATCTTCCTTAGTAATATCTAAAAATTCAGCACTGGTATAATCCTGTGGTCATCGTAAGGGCATTTAAATTGGGGTTAAAGGCAAATATTCGTTTTTTTATAATTATTATTTTTTTAATATCTGGGTCTATATTTCGAGGTTTTTTTTTTCACTATTACAATATTAACTTATTGTGCGAGCAGTGTTACTCCAAATCAATTTTATGTGTCGTATGATAATTCCCCATTAAATAACTAAGCCTCTTTTCTGAATTGTTTTCGAACGAGACATTTGCGATCATTGTATCACTAATGGTCTTAAGAAGTACTTCTCAATATTGGGAAACACTTGATAGCATGTAAAATGAAACGACTTCTGAACTGTTATCAATACTCGTATTGTTTATATATGTGTATATATATACAGTAATATCCCATCTTTTGACGTTTCACTTCACGACGATCTGTTCATACGACGCTTTTCAATTATCGCCAATGCTCATTTATACGAAGCTGTTTTAGCGACAGCGCACTCCACTTAACCCTGCCGAGTCGCGATTGATCTGACATTCACAAACAAATTGTTTAATATAAATATTCTTACACATATCCAATATGTAGCTTGGAGGTCATGAGTAGCTGCGCATGCATATATTATGAGTGATATTCCATACTGTTTATGAGGTCAATTTTGGCTTAACACGTGTTATGTAAAGGTTTGTGATATTTCATAGTAAATTTGTATCTGAGAGATACCGCGAGCTCCGATGTCAGTATAGTATTAGTTTAGTTATTTTTTCTTTGTTCAATAATTTCTAGATCGTAACTGAAAATAAATAAACCATCATGTATTATATTTACAGTGTTTTTTTTATCGCATTTTAGTACATACTAGTCTCTCAGATACACGCGACCCACGCTGCAATTTTTTCGACCGCGACCTCCGCAGGGTTAACCACCAGTTTTCGTTAATTAACGATTTCGTTGGTGTTTCGCTGAGTTTTGTTTATAACTATTCTTTTATTGTTGTTAATGATGTCAGATAAAATCGAAAGTAATGGCGCCGATGCTTCCAGTGAAAGGAAGATGCGCAAACCTATGATATTACATAGAGGGTTCAAATAATTCAATTTAGTGACGATGGTGTATCGAACACCGAGATAGGTATTGGCTAAACTTACCTCTGCTGTTGTTACAGCAGTGTATGATTGGTATGCCTGAACTACATTTAAGATTCCAAGGTCTCTCAAGAATGTATCTTCATTTTGCTCAAATAAAATATTTCTAGCAGACAGCAAATATTTACTAGAATGCAAGTGCTAAAATAAGGTCAGTTGGGTCAATGCTCAAAAGAGTCTCCATGGACTGACAATTTCCTTTTGATTAGCGATTTCAATTAAACGCTGGTTCTGTTTGGACAAGCGCCTTTATTTTTATGTCTTGTAGATGCATAGCCGAGAAACATTACTTTCTATGATATTTTCCAATCTTACTTCAAAATACGGGTCGTAATATGAGAAAAATATGTACAGGTTTCTGTAAGTAGCTGTTAAGCATCCAAGTTGATGTGGCTGTAAGAAATATGTTGCATCCGTATTAATGGAAACGAGTGGACAAAAAACACTGGCATATCCTGTCAATATTTCTGTGCTAAACGCGCGTGTTCGTGTTGCATCCCTTTCCATTAACAGGCTCCGCTTATAGGGTTTAGCAGTCTGGGAATTTGTCATCTTATTTACGTCCCACAAGGATGTTCACACATATTACTGTTTTGCGCTGCATTCCACAGCAGTATGTTTGTAAAAATTAGTGAGAAAAAACAAAGGCTAAAAAATAACAAAATAACGTTAGGTTTCGTCCGTATCAGTAATTTTTCTTTATTTCGAAAGGAGAAACTATTTTCGCGAACGTCATTAAAAATTACTTCTCACTTTCACCGGAGAATTTTAATTGGACTCTCCAGAACCCATTAAGTGAGCACTTAAGATATTTCGTTTCTTAAGTGCTCATTAGAGACAAGTACTTCTTGGTGAAGTCATATGAAATGACAAGTTCACTTCCTGAAGCTCTCTAATGCTCAAAGTTCCATCTAAAGCATATTTTTGTGAAGTTTTCCTAACAACCTGACGATTTCCCAAGAAACACTGAATTAGGAAAAGAAAGGATTAGCTTATGAGGGTATCTTATCTAAGAATTACCCGATTATGTTAAGGGGGAAAAGTAGGCGCTGTTGATTGTGGATTTTTCACGAAAGGTCAAAGAAATATTCTTGAATATTAAAAATGGGAGAATATTCTGCATGCTGGAATTTCGAAATGTCGAGTATTTATTTATTTATTTTGTATTAGCATTTTTTCTCGTATTAGGTGCTTTTGTAGTTAAACTGGAAAATATCGTAAAAACTAGTTTAAAATTCACAGAATTATTCATTGCTAATTTAACATGTAATTTTTCCTCTAGCTGTCTGAATACATGATAATGCATATTTAAAATGTAACCTACCGCTTCAAGAGAAACAAAATTAAAGTGGCTCATAAATTTATATTTCGCGCTTACCCCATCGTGAAGCCTTACGTATACTCACTTTGAAAATCGGTCGTCAGCTATCAGCAAGACAAAGCATAAAAATAAGCAACTTGGACCTCCAAACTTTGATAACATCAGAAATGGTCTTCCGAATGGAGGGGTGGTTTCTTTTTCTGTAAGTAAAAAATCGAAAGTAACTAGTAGGGCGATCATTTATGTTTTACAGATAAAATAAACCCTTTCAAAATAGAAAAAATTCCAATATCAGTCCAAGAAGATTCATCGTGGTTAAGATGCATTGCATGCAACTAACATGAAGAGTGTCAGAATATTTTAGAATTATAAAGTTCGCTTCAAAAAAATTAACTATGGAAATACCTGAAACTGAATAAGACCATTTCATATTTTGTTGAGGTAGAAACGTGCCAGCAATTTATCAGTGTGCGTGTGGTGTATAAATGGCAGCGGTATTCCTTGCAGCAGTGATTCGACGGAAAGATTAGGCGAGGGAGGATGATAGCCATTCATTAGTACAGTAGGATGTTCACAAACAGAAGAGCCTTACATACTATGATTCTTATCGCAAATAACAGTGAATTTCGTAATATGTTTAAATCCACGAATCAAAGGCAGTATAATTTTTATATAAATTCAAACAATGAAAAATTTTTCCCGTATCGTTATCTGTACTAAATACACTGATCTTGTATCAGAGTGAGTTCATCTCTAATTTATAAAGAAACTAAAAATAATGAAATATTGATTCACAGGCTCAAGTGTTTGCGCAGATTATGCCGTCGATTGGAAGAAACAAAATACATTACTTATCACGTGCTTTGGTTAGATGATTATCTCGTAACTCAAGAAAACCATTATTTTAGCCATTGGAACAATGAAGATGAGCAACATCAATCACATATTTTTTTTTTATATCTCATTTAGAATAGTTCCTTACTCTCATATGAAATACCCTCAGATCGTAAGTATAATATACCAAGAACCTGGGAGGAGATACACGTATTCATCAGATTGGAATTTTCGTTTATCCTCGTAAGGACTGAGCATATCAGAATGAAGAACTGCTAAATTTTTTGATTTATTTACAAACTAAAATACAAGATATTTATATTATACAATTCAAGTTGTACAATTCAATGTATAATGTTATAGAATACAATACAATTCAAGTATTACTATAATTTTCTGTTGGTATTTACACTTATTTTTGGCTATTTATTTTGTTATAGTTAATAAAACGTTTTCTCATATATGCAAGTAGAGTAAAATACATTTCGTAGTTCGAAATAATAAGTCACTGGTTTTTTAGTGATAAAGTAAGTAAGTTAAACATCATTCATTCATTGCATTTTTGTAAAAAGGGAAAATATTGTGTTTGAGAGTGAATGAACACTGGCGTTCAAAACGTAAGGAAGAACTACATTTTTACCTCTATAGGAAACAATTTTCATAACTACAGCCAAATGGGAATAAATTTATTGCCAGCATACAAATAAATTATATTACGCAAAATATGCGTTATAAATTTCGCACAAATTAAATTCCAATACGTTTTTCGCAAAAATTACAAATTTCCAAAGGACGCAGTTAAGAAATTAATGTACAATGCATACAAAAAAACGCCATTCAAAAGAAGATTATGTGGAAACATTTCAGTATATTAGGGTTTCCCAAACTATGTTCCGCGGAAAGTGAATAAGTGTTCCATGAAAAATTATCAAAATTAATATGAGCCTGGAATGGTTTTAAATGCTGCGACAAGTTCCAGCATGTTTGAAAATGAGGCGCGCCTCACTTTGCGCGTGGATTGTGCTATTAAGGCCAGCGCGCGCTGGCCTCGACTCAGCCGCCGAGGTTGTCGACACCACAGAGCGAGAATGAAGTATGGAGGTATCTATTCTAGGAAACGTGGGGTCACAAGCAAGGTCAATGCGATGCGGCCCGGCAAACCTGTAGTGTGTGTTGTCGCATTTTTGCGATGCGATACAGCTTTCTGCGACGATAGTGTGCGCTTAGCTTTACAGTGAATACGAGATCGATGACACTCGACTCTAAACAAGGTGTTCCGTTAAAAGTTCAGGATTTGTGAAGTGGCCCGTCATAGGAAAAATTTGGGCAACCGCTACAGTCTATAATATGTCAACCTTGAACAGCACTGCTAATTTCACAAAGTCCTGGGAGAGGGAATGAATGCTCGTTTCCGATCCAGTTTTGTGCTTTCATCTCAATATATAACAAATCCACTTAATTATTGTCCTTCAAGTGTTCTCTCTCACTTCATTAATGAGTAGCATTAAAACCCGTTTGCTTAATGGAGAACTTCCGTTATAAGCTGGGCGAGAGAGAAGAATACATTTCCGTTGTTAAAGTGGCCTCCTCTCATCAGTACGTATCACACTGCTGTCTTGTGCAACCAATTACTTCCGAAGGTTATTTGAATTTGTTTTAATTCAAATAACCTTTATTAGGACAGGTTTGTTTTTTTGGCTTTATGTTTTCTGACTATTATTACAGCATACGATTATTAATTAGAAATTAATTACGAGATAATTACCGAAACTATAGCGATCATTCAACACTGCTTCTGATAGATTAGGGCCTAAAAAAAAATTCTCTTTATCCTTTGAGATAAAGATCACTTATCTTTATCTGTGAGATTTTCTGTGAATCTCACACAAAATCTTCTCTTTCTGTGAGATTCACAGAAAGAGAAGTTTCTGTGAATCTCACTCACCATGCAATCAATCACGCACACACACGATGACCCATTTTATTTTCACGTTATATACAGTGCGGTATTGCAGAATACACTTATATTTTTCCAAACTTGATCGTTAACTGTATATCTGGTACAACGTGGTTTAGTGAACCTTCATAGTAGCAGATTAGATGGCAATTTAAAAAATTTTGCAAACAAACAAAAAAACTATAATCGTATGGTTTTTGTATACTACTGATAAAAAATATAAGTATAAATCGTTCTTTATATCATGTAAATTATGATTTGCACTGAGGCAAAAACGTAATGGTGAGGACTAAAACGGATTAAAGAAATAATTCAATATTTTGAATACTTGTGGGACGCCTAAAATGGCTTAAAGGTTCCTTGTTTTGGTGTGTACAGTAGGATTTGCAGACTCTAATAAAATAAAATTTTAAAAAAAATAAAAATTAGAAAAAATATTTCTAAATAAACCTAATGAGACTGACGAAAAGCGTTCTGCATCATTTAAGTTACTCGTTGCACCCATTAGATGGCTTCTTTCTTATATTTATTATGTAGTAAGGAAATTCCAATAAATTATATTTTATTACAGTTAATTATTCATTAAGAAAAATGGATCAGAGTTCAAAATTTATAAGAATGAATTTTCAAAACCTATTTATAATTTAAAATGTTTATGGGATTATCGTTGAGTGTTAAGATCCAAGAGTTGGTGTTAAGTACAAATGGCAATAATTTTAAAAGTTTTAAATTAATTAGCGGGCTTTCAAAGAGAGAGAGAGAGAGAGACAGAACACAAAATAATAATCCCTCAAGATCTCCAAGGTGCATATTTTGGTATTTACCGCAGCTTGATATTTCGTGGTATTTTTTATTTTCTTGATATTTAATATTTCGTGGATTGAGAACCAATTCGAACTGACTATGAAGAAAATCTAGTTAAGGCAGCTCAACTGTACAACGCCGTTTTGAATATACTGTTTATGAAATATTGTTCTGTAGATGAATGGCAAACAATATTTGCCCTTCGATCTTGAAATAAATTCGACAGTGATCAAAAGCTTATCAGAATACAACCATCCAGTCACGCTTTACCTCAACGACAACTGCGCCCTTAAGTCAGTATTAATCTCGTTTTGATGCTTGAAACGTTCAACAACGCAAACGCCTCCTGTGAGGTTGTCCAATTATTTGTTCCCATCTCACGAAAAACATGACTTGCAAACTTTCGTGATAATTAATGGATTTTCATATTTCATCCGATGAGAACCTAGAATTCGATTCGGCTCTAAGTATATCGTTTCAAACCAATGGATGCTACTTAAAGTCATTTGGATCTATTGAAAATTCCTCTTCTATTTTCAAAGAGAAGCTTTTTGGCAATAAAACAATGGATATTATCCTCTCAATTCATTTAATTTTATTGATTGATGAGTTCATAATAGTTCAAATCACAAGTGGGTATGAGTATGATGATACTTGAAATATTATATTAAAATCGAAGCAAACTGTAAAGTTTAGATATCTATTATACTGTGTCAAGAGAATTTGGTTTCGAAGCAAATTTCTAATAATTATCATGGAAAGAAAGTTCAGTATGTGTGAGCCTATGGTATATTTCTCATTATTATTACTATTATTCTAATATATAAGGTTAATGTATTGAAGAATTATTTCTATCACTTTGCCCGTTATTTTAAAGGTAAAATTTTCTTTAAAATTAGTAAACGTATACTGCAGTGCAAATTGCGATATTTTCAATGTATCGGCCTCCTATATACCTTAAGAAAGTAAACAAAATGCAAGAAATGGGTCACAATATTTCACATCAAATATTAATTTCGAAACTGCACAACGTGAGTGATGTTTTCAATGTAGCCTGGTATCTCGCGGTTTTTTCTCACTAAAAAGAATGTAAATATAATTTTTAAACTATCTGTACTTACAAAAACTTATACAATTACTTACGACGTAATTATAGGAGTAATTACTAAGCAAAACAGTAGTTATACAAATTATAATTGCTGTGGCAGGAATTAAAACTCTACATTAAAACGGGAAGAAACAAATATACTTCTTTAGTGTTTTACGCGACCCTAACTTAAGAAAAAGCTATTCTGTGCTTGTTCTCAAATAACCTGAAACGACCTCACAGTAGGTCATTAACTCTTAACGAACTACCTAATGGTACTCTCGAATCACTGATTTTGACTCACGCGAAAAGATTATAATTTTCTCGTAGAGAAACAGTCATTCAACACTAAGTAGCATGTCCTTAAGTGGATAGTTAGGTGCAGTTATGGTTAAATTGAAACAGGAAGTTCTCTTTATGAAAAGTACGACGATCCCTAAATCATCCACTGCCTGTAGCCAGGCTCAAAGAGTATGAAGGCAGCTCTATCAAGAACAAACTGAGAAGCAAAAGAAATGTGTCTTCGCTGAAGATAACTGTCGAAGAAATAGAGACCTAAAGGAATTGAATTTCTCCTGGCGCGAGTGTGCGAGTTTATGTGCTCCAAACTTTCTTCAAAATGTCTTTCTGTCAAAAACAAAAGGGACGTTTAGACAGCTTTTTGAAGCCTCGGAACGTGTTTACATTTTACAGTAATAAAGATAACAGTTTGTTTACGAGAAGAAAAAAATAACGCTTGGCTTACTGAAACGAGTCTGGACAGACAAAACCTGGAAATATGAGAAAGATGTTTCCGTATTCTATCGCTCAATTCGTAAAAAAAAAATCGTTATCCATTTCTGTGTAACTTGTGGTCACAATCTGAAGACTTACCGATGCTATATTATTAAGCAAAATTTATAAGTAAAGGCTTAAAAACACTGTCCTTAAATCATCTTCAAATTAAGCATATGATTGACACCCGTCACGGAATATTACTAAATTAAATCAGAGGACTAAAGAACCCACTGAAATGAAATTAATCACATAACCAGAAAGAGAAAGTTTGATATGAACGTATAATTAAATCAATTTATTACGTACGTTTGAAGTGGACATTGATTCTTTGTGTAGACGGGAGAATAAGATTCTTTTCTTGCGTTTAGTAATCTTAGACTTCCTTTTCATCGACCTAGCAAATGTTGGATAAATACGTTTCAGCCAAATCAAGATAGTGTCGTAAACTAATAGCAGTTCTGAATTTAGTGCTTTGTCTTTTGGTATAATATAACACTATTGCTTGAAATTGTAGTCAAAGCAACTAAAGTTATGAAGACAGTTATTACATGTGGTCTTTAGTTAGCTTCAGTTTACCTGTCTTCACTGAATTACCTGCAGTGCTGAATATGATCTCAATGTGTACAGAAAGGCTTGGGTGTCATTCATTATTCATAATAATGCTTAATGGTATAAACAACATCAAGAGTTTATGTATAATAAATGTATTTAAAAATATATATATTTATTAAACTCACTAACATTTTGCTGGTTTTCTATCCAGCATCATCAGAGTACAATGATAACTGTGACAGACACACCAGCACTAAACTATGTAATTGCAGAAGCAATTTAAATTGTAACTGACATGTAATCCTTACATGGTGCCCTCTTCTGGGTCAAATTGTTGATGTAGTAGAAGCATTCAGTTAAAGACCATCAAACATCACCTGTTTCTGTAAGGCTACCAGTTTACCCTAAACGTTTTATTTTTAAACGAAAACCTATATCTTCGATATCATACATTTGTCCTTGGAGGGTGTTTCCTCCACATTAACTCCATTGTTCAGCAGTTCGTCAGAAAGCGTATTAAACGGCGGATTTACATCCATGTCAATAGTTGTACTAATAGTGAGAGGAGGAGAAACTGGGAGCAGTAACGTGTCATCACTGAGTTAGTAAATGCTCCTCACTGCCACAAGAAATCATGTTGTTCTCCACCCTATGATGCGTTCATTTCTGAGCACAGTTTATTTGTTTTTAATATTACTGAATTTTTTGGGGGGTATTTACATCACCCTGCACTCTAGTTTTTGCAAGTAAAAGGCAGATGTATAACATGTTGCTATCATATTGCAATCAGTAGGGTGGGGGAAAATACTTCCATACGAAAGCACCTTATTTTCCTATATAAATATTTTGATTGTGATAAATATGCCTGCAAATCTTAAAAGTAACCTTTAATTGTTAACATAAAACAATGTGAATTCAATTTAATTTCATATACTTTGGTTATTTAAATAAAATTGTAATACTATATTTCGTGCTTAACTTTACTGAAGTTAAGAAATTTATACTTCTTAACTTCAGTAAAGTGAGCAATAAGATGATGTACAGTATCGCCTGAAATTAAAAAAAAAAAATACTAATATCAGCATTCGGAATAACGTGTATGAACAAGTTATTGCTTCCATAGGAACACACATCTCAAATATGTTATTCCTATCAATCATAATCGGAGACGTAATTCACCGTTTATTGAACGAACCACATTTTGTGATATCTGAGAATCGGCAGGAAAGTGGGACAGAAGATGTCTTTTCACTATGAACAAAATATGAGTAAGATAAAGGGAGGATATGACATCACTCTTGTCCATGTCTCTGGTTATCTGTGCAAGATGCGTGAAGTGATTTATGAGATGTAGATAAGTGACTTCTTTGTAGTGGGCAACAGCTATCAGTGACGTCATCTGTCTCCTGAATGAATGCGTTGTGTGAGAGCACTCTTTTTTGTTTTCGTTAGTGTTGCGTTATGGGTAACGGTTCAAATATGGATTTCTGGGTGAGGATATCGGTCACGTGTTAGGATCTTTGGCTCGAGTATGGAATTATGGGGGAGAATATTTCTATAGGTAGCAGCAAGAGTTTAATCGTGACAAAATATGTCACCACATTTTTTTTATCCATCACGTTTTCTTGTCAATGGGTAGCAGCGAACATTTTCTAAAATAATTAATCACTGTATGTCAGTAATCCCCCACTATTTTTCATTCCTGTATTAATTTCACTGTAGTATTATACACTATGATTTGGTAATTTTCAATCTTCATTTTTGCATGCATAATTAAGCAGAAATCTCTTTCCAATAATCTTCTCACATATATACGAGTCACTCAACTAATATTTTGATCTGTGTTAAAGCTTCTGCATAAAGATTACATGTATTCCTTTGTCACTAAATACACACTAGCGGTCTTCTTATAGCTGTAATTTCCTAGATCTTAAAAGTTCATTACTTTATCTTAATTAAGATTTTTACCATAATTAAATAGAATTGTATTAAGGGACAAAATTATGAATTTATATATCCACTTCTAAGTCGAATAACTGAGTAAAAATTTCACTCTGACTTTAAAAACAGACATGGAGTAACTTATATATGGGGGACACATCCACAAGACGTAAATTTCTCAAAATAAAGAACGAAGGGCGTTCCTACCACGCTCTGTGGTAGGAACCAAACAGGAATAGGGGAAAGGGTGACGTCAATTAAACTGATAATCACAAACAGCGACGTCACTTGTGACGTCGCTGTTTGTGATTATTAGATTTTTACAGCAAGAGTCGAAAAACCAAATGAAATTTGCAGACGTTGGGTACAAAAACGTATTCTTATAGAGTACTATAAGATTTTTAAGAGTCTCTGCAAAGGATTATGAAGTAGACATCAGAGACTGTAATATTCTCAAATGCCAAGATGGTGAACTAATCATCCATGCAAAAATAGATGGCGGAAGTAAAGTTTTCTCTTTTAGCTACGAAGAAGATGAGCGATTGTCACCTAAAATGTACGACAATGATAATCAGTTACTGCTTTTGGAAACTGAATTGCCAGCTATGGATATCACACATCGGATAAGAGCAACACATCTCAACTCTTCGATGGTAAAATTAGCCTTTCAAGACTTTATTCAGTTCAATAAAGATCATTATTTTGATAAAGTTACGAATACTATAGGAAGACTGCTTGTGTATAAATGGTGACAAAGGAATAGATGGAATCTTTAACCAGGCATCGTGTACTTTCCAGGCTAACACCATATCAGATGTATAGAGCCATACTTCTGATGGTCTAAGATCTAAAGATTCTTTTGCGTGACTAGCAATTTTGATGTATGCTCTAAGCAAAAAAAACAGTGAGTAACGAACACCTTTATTAGTATACTCATTTGAAATGTGAAGAGTGTAAATTAAATCTTGTGAAATATTTGGAATGAATTACATTTTAGAATTATTCTGTTTGAATATAGTTTAAATAGTATTTCAGTAAATTAAAATAAAATATGCATTTTAAACATAAATGAACAGATGTTTTTGTTGGCGGTGTATTTACGATTTGCTCAGTTATTCAGCTTAGAATATGATATATAAATCCGTAATTTTATCCCTTAATATAATTCTGTTTAATTATGGTAAAAAAAAAATAGCATTTAAATAGGACAAAAAAGTAACGAACTTTTAAGATCTAGAAAACGACATCTGCGAAGACTGCTTGTGCATGTTTGGTGGCAAAGGAATACGTGGGATCTTTAAGCACAATCTTTAACACAGTTCAAAATATTGTACGAGTTTTGTATGTAAAAAGCTTATTGGAAACAGATATCTGCTTAATTGTGCATGCATAAAATATTTTGGATTTGGAATTACCAAATCGTAGTGTAAATATTGCAGTGAAATTAATTCAGGAATGAAAGAGTGGTGTGGAAACACTGATATCAAGTAATTAGTTATTTTAGAAAAATATGTACCTGTTGACAAGAAAACGTGAATGCAAAAAAAAAAAAAAAAAAATTGTGACATGTCTTGACACTAAAATAAAAATTCCTGTAGTCTAAATTAGAAATGAAATACTATGCACGTAAATTATTTGAAACGCTTGCTGCCACCTACAAACAAATGTTCTCCCCCCATATTTCCACACCAGAGTCAAATACCCCAACACGTGACCAAATATCCTCACCCAGTATTCCACATTAACCATTATCCGTAATGCAACAATCGAACCAAAGCCCACGTGAGGTTATTACAGATGGCATCATCAAGACACATTCCAGAATTCCACATTTAACCATTACTCAGAATTCCATGCTTGAACCAAAAGATAACGTGACGTCATCGACAGCTGGGTCCCCAGGGCAATTCACAGGATTCCATACATGAAATATCACCCAGAATTCCATACGCGAACATTACCCATAATGCAACACTCCATCCAAATAAAAAGAGGGCGTTCACAACTCATTCACCCAGGATACAAATGACATCACAGACAAATGATGCCCACTACATCAACTATCTACATCTAATAAATGACGTCACTTATCTGAAATTGATAACCACAGAGAGAGAGAGAGAGATGTCAATACCGACGTCACATCCCCCCCCTCTATTTTCTTCATAGTGGCGGACATCTTGGTAGAGTAGAGTGTTCTGTAAAAATAAGTAAGTCTGTAATCAGAATTAATGCATATACACATTGGTGATTGAGACAATGAGTGACATCTCGTCCGTGATGACCAAAACCATGGCAAGTGTTTTCTTCGCAAAACCAAAGTAAGGCTGATTGTTTACTCAGACCATGAAGAAAGTAGCAAACGGGATTCTCTCTATTAATTTTCACTTTTAAACATTATGAAGCGTCTTCCGCATGATCATGACTTCGAATGGAAAAGAAAATTCGAATCGATGATGAAAGCATCAGAACGTCTAGAATTTAAAAGAAAAATGATTATTTTAATCGGCTGATTTAGATTAGATGAATTGATCGTGAAAATTAAGGGACAAGGATTGTGGATTGTCTAGTTGATCGACAGATTGAAGTGAACAGTTGAATTCTAAAACAGTCAAATAGGATGGCGTGAAAAGTGGTGAAACCGGAGAAGTTAAAAGAAATTAGCAAAAACATCCTCTATCGTGCTTGCATTATTGCTGTAGGATTTTAAGAATAACCCTTTCATCTGTCAAGATGAAATAGTTAATTCTATAGCTGAATTAAAATGACTACTAAATTAAGTACATGCGTGGGCTTTACTAAGCCTAACAATATCCTGAATAATAATGGAAATAACACTCATGAAAAGAGGCAAAAAGTCCGAACTTTGTTGCACTGTATGAGGTGTGAAACAGAAGTTGAGTAACTAAATTTAAATGAGTGTATAAATAATACAGCAGAAGATCTAAAATTTAAATAATTTTCACAACCTGAAATGCAGTTTTTCCTAAATGTAACTTAATGTTAATAATAATGAAAAATACAAAGGCTACCAATTAAGACAGTTTTATATCCTGGACAAATTTTGTTTAAAAAAAAATTTGAGATAGTTTGAAAGAAATCAAAATTTGCGATTGTTTAGATTCGAAAAATAGTGAGGAAAAGTTACAACGTAAAAACAGAACACAGAGAAGTGGGAGGGCTGTCAATCTATACGGTTAGTTATACGCCGCTAAATAAAAAAGTCACAATCAATTATCGGATATTCTTCGCATAGGCAATTGAAGTGCGCATCAGGGATGAATAGTCATGAGTACGTGACCTTCCGTGCTCTGAATAAATAAATATCTTTCGCATTTCATAAATTCAGATGGATTCCTAAAAATAACATTGTTGAGCTGCCATTTTACAATAGAAAATGGAGTTTTTATTGGCTATATTTGAATGTCATGAAGATGATATTTTCCAAGGAATACGTGCAATAGCATGCAATTTGTTATTATCTTCAGATACGAAACAGAAGTTCAAAGCACATTTCGTGATTCTTTCCCTTTCAATTCTATTTATTTGGTGATTTGGACTAGATTAATATCTTGTATTAGAATGAAATACTGAGCTATCACAGATCTGCTGCAGTAAGTGTGTAGCTGATGGCACATAAACGATAACGTGTTTTAAGCAGAAATATTTATTTCTTCGAATCCCAGGAAATCTTATTAGTGCAGCATGTCAAAGGTTTCTAAACACTTGCGAAACCAGAACCAATTCCTTAGACAAAGTGGATTATTTTTAGGATAAATATACATAAACACCTTTCTCCGGATAATACGCTTTCCTCGATTTCTCCGATAAATATACATAAACACCGCAGTAATTATTTCTAGTATTTTATTAAATTTAGCTGCGTTATTTTCAATTTGAAGTTTTTACAGTTTTTTATTTTAATTTATAGCTATCATGAATATTTGAAAATATTCCCTGCAACATTTTTGTGCCTGCATTTTATCATTTTAACTAATTATAGCTCTATTCACATTGGCATTAACTCCGATTTTTGACTTTGATATCTTAAATGCACTAATATATGAAATATTTCCGGTCATTAGATACTTCCTTCGTATTATATAGGAATTAAGTTTCTCCCACAAAATCACAATATGAAAATTGTTGGAAATTCAAAAGCCGCTTCACCAATAAAGGCACCAAGAACTTTTCTTCACATCACCTTCGCTAACAGTAGGTGACTGACATTTGTTTTCTAAAACACTTTGTACGGTTTCAAATCTGATTACGGTGAATTTCTCATTTTTTATGCGGAAACAATCTTTTTTGCAAAATAAGACTGACGCAGAATGAAAAGGACTCAGCTTTAGTCTTTAACGCAAGTTCTTTCAGAATTGTTTAATCTTATCCTTGAAATAAAAAGTTTGAATTTATTCATAAACAGGAGATAAGATCTGCATATACCATCGCGGTCAGCAGCTTATCAGCTTTTTATGCAATAATAAATTACTCGAATAGGGCTCACACCATCAGTGTTTAATATTCCTCTGATTAATTAATTTCCAGAGTGAACCTGAGTATATAATCATGCAGAAGCTGATGGATTCCAGGTCAATTTCTCATCATATGAATATGACACTAACGGTGTACAGAAAGTTGTCCGCTCCCTCCTGTTCCAATGGTACATAGCCAATTTAATAAGATGCTATTAGCACGCATTTAATGCGACATAATACATGTACAGGCAATCTCTTTGATATTATCAATTGCATAATACATATTTTTATCTGGCTAATGAAGCTTTAAATTTGTGCGAGAAGAGGGCGTGCCTTAATTCTCAATTGTACCATTTATTTATAATAAATTTCAAACAGGATTCTGGTGCATAGGAGTTTAATAAGTGAAAATGAATACGAAGTTACGCTGGAATTAAAGCCTAAAAGGTTTCTCTAACTGCTCGTACTAGAGTTAAAATAGTCAGCTGTGGAGATAAATTTGCATTCTTCTACGAGCTGTGGATTACAGCGTTGTAACACATCGCCTAACATCTGCACACCTAAATTCTGCTTGGCTAGCGTTGTTGGTCTTTTGGGAGCTATTTGTTGGTTATCAACTCAAGTTTCAAATAATGAGCTTCACGGGATTGCCGAAGGTGGAACACCGTCGAAACTGGGAAATGACAAACGCACTGTCTCAAAAATAGATGTTCTCTATAATCACCAGTTACAAACGACGTGGCCTTGTCTGAAGTATGAAGAGATGGCGAAAAGGCGCGTGTTTGGAGTTTTTCTTATCTCTTTGTGTCACAGTTCCTGAAAATAATAAGTCGGTCATTTATCAGATGCACGTACCCCAGGCATTTTAACTTATGCAATAATAGTTTTTCCCTTTTATAATTTAAGAAATATTTAAAATAAATGGAGCTTTGGAAGCGCATTAAAACCAGTTCATGATTTGTGAAGGACGTGCGTATTGTAATTTTTCTTAAATTGCTCATTTTCCACACGATTTATAACTCATGCATTTTCCACAAGATTTCTGTATTTCCTATAATTTTACTAACCTTTCATTACATAGTACATTGTCCTAACAGCCTAAATGACATTTCGTAATTACAACTAAAACGCTATCCGTTGTAATGTGTCTTAAACATCGAACCTTTTGTTATTCTTCAATGGGACGGAGATAACCTTGTGAATTCAATACAATCGAAGAACATTTCGGTCTTATTTCTAGCAATCAAGATCCCACTATACTCAGGATAATACCTCCATCTCCAGACAATATCAGAATTCTCCTCTTGGACTGAATTGTGTCTGTCCTTTCCTAGAGTGAACAGATCAGATAGCTGGATATCTCGGTCATCCAATAACACTTGGTATATTTTTCGGCTACGTATTCACTTCCAGATATTACTTCTTATCTGCAATTGCTAACATTATAAATCGCATTCCACGATTTATAATGTTAGCTTGAAATATTCTCCGCGCACGTCGTTTGGTGATGCACGAATCCACTCAAACGATGTATGATGCTATTCAATAAGACGAACAGAATCCCTGGTTGTCTGTCTGTCTCTCGCACACACGATTTCTGCTTTTCTATATGTTAGTTTCCGTATTCTCTTTTTTACAACGCTTTATTATATTTTTTTTCATTCCACCTACCTCTTTTCATCTTCCGTCGCATTGATGTTCATAAGCAGTCTAACATTCAACTCACACGGTGCTATTTGTGTCACATGTTTCGCACAACTTCTCGTGTACTGGGTTTAACCTAAAAACTGTTACTTTATCAAAGAGTATTATACTTCTCCCATTAGAGAATTGATAATTTTAAAAATGATTTATTCAATGTATAAACAGATGCACTATTGTCACTGTGGCAAATGTTCTGCATTATTAGTCTGGCTTTTTAATTGATCTCATAATCTATGGAGCTTTAATAGTCCTGTTAGTAATGCGATCTATTGTCCATCTCATAAAATATCCAAATCCTTTGATTTGCAAACTTAATTTTTTCGTAAACCTCACCATTCATGCTTTAGCTATTAAATACTATCCACATACCAAATTCGGTACATTTCCATTTGATCATATGAAATTTTAAACTCCGCTATCCCCTTTAAAAACTCTTCGAATTTTCTTCAATCACCCTGTAAAGAATGCAGATGAATTCGTTACATGACCACTCAGTTCAGCTTGACATCAAATTTACTAATATTTTAATCCTTCAGATCATTCAAGAATACATCAAACTACGCAAGTCCCGAAAATTAATTATCTATTACCCTGCTCCTTACAACCTGGTCATTGAATAGTCCTCCAAACATCAATTCCTCTTGTCTATCATTCAATCAATTATTTCACCCGATAATCATCAAAACCAATCAGGTACGTTGTAAATCAGCAGGCTCTCAAGTGGAACCCTGTCAAAGGATTTGCTGTAGTGCAAACACTCGCATCAGGCTACTTACTACCTTGATATATTTTTCTCACAACATTAGAAAACATTTGTCATACCAGTCTTCCAACTTGAAGAAACCAAGCTGTGTAGCGCGCAACAAGCGTTTCTTCTTAAGAATATTCTGGACGGTTCCTAATTAATATGTTCTTTACATTGTCTAATACTAAAGAAAACCTGCTGGTCTCTCCAATTTATGTCATGACTATAATGAATTCGAGTAATCTTGGAAAAAACTACGATAATTAATTATTCCTAATCATCGCCTCTTTAAAGATAATCAAAAATAGGATTTATTAAATCTGACATTCATCATTCTGCCTCGAATTGGAAACGAGAACATTCTTTACTCAAAATTTTAAAGGCTAAAGATATATTTCCTCCCGTACATTATGACATTCGGCAAATCTTGTGCATCAAGACGTATTTGCTCTTCTGAATGGCGTGTCCTCCTTGACAGTTGCAAAGCAAATTACTTATTACATTTTGTATCAACGCAGTTGAATCATTCAAATTTAGACACCAAAATAATTGAATTCACTTTTCTCGTTGTGTCGATAATTTGTAAATCTTGCGTCAAAGCAAAGACGGGCCAGTGTTTTAATGTCACAAGATGCGTTGAAGAAATGATAGTTCACAGTTTAAATGTCGTGTAAACGCGGATGAGGGGCCAAAATAAAAACTTTTATCTGGGTCGATAAATTAAACTTCCGCCTTAGTCTTATCTGGTTGTAATGCGTGTCAATGCTTTTTCCTTGAAGCTATTGTGTGTCACTTACAGCTGCTCAGTTCCTCAAGTTAGCATTATTATATGAGACTTGGTTCGTGGAAGTAACATTAATTATTATCCTTGAATATTATATTAAAGGCTGTCGTATGAAACGATTTCCACACAAAGGAAGACAAAAATGTACGTTACTTGGATACAATACTCATGTTTTTGCACAATTGTCTAATTTGGGCACGTGAGATGTCTATTTACTGATTAAAAATCTATATCCAACTTATTCAATTACGCCAATCCTGAATGAATAATTGGTGTGTTTAAGACGATAAATACATGAAATCTTAAATCTTCTAAGAGAAAATCATATTTAAAACTGAATTAAGATATATCTTGTTGCAAGATGTATCTTAAATCCAGTTTACGTTAACAGAACCACCCTATCAATGAAGAAACGCCTGAAAGTTATCTTAGGAACGCAGCTGATTTAGTGTGAGTTACTACAAAAGCTGAAAACAGGCATAAAAGTGAGGTATGACATTTTTAATTCAGATAAAAAAAAAAAACGTCGGGGGGGAGGAAGATTAAGCACAGCAGAAGAATAACTCTTGCAGTTAGTTAAATGTGACATTTCATAGAAAATTATCAAATGTAAATTTGTCTTTCTACACCAGAAAGTGGCTCCGGCTAAGTGGGTCTATTAAGAAATAGTGGGGCATATTTCCACTTCAATTCACGATGGCTCTCATCAATATTAAAAATTAATGCAGCTAAAAAAGGACGAAAGGTCATGATTGATCTGAAGAAACGGAATGGCAAACTGTCAATTAGGAATGCAGAGGACTGGGTTCCGTTTATGATAAGCTCGAAAAACGCAATCGTTCCTTTTCATTTTTTCTATTCCTAAGGTACGTCTGAATTCGGTTATGAAACTACCTTTTGGTTGTAAGTAATGGTCTAATTTTAATTTAACGTGTAAGATTACTTATCTCTCGAAGCGAGTCTATTTTGAAGTATGGCGAGCGTCTGCGCTTTAACGATTTCATCACAAATCGAAACGAAAGCTCATTCAGTAGAGTATTTTTGCAATTCCCATGCGACTACGTGAAATCAATTGGGCGAAATCCTGCTATTCCAAAGCGAGTATACAGCACCCGAACTACACAATAATGGAGTTCGATTGCCTTACAAAAGGTTCTGAAGTTGTATGCGTTAACATATGCATGATTTGTGTGTGCGTGTGTTAGTGTGCGCGCGCGCACACGTGGTTAGTAATCCTCTAATAGTACACCAATTGCAAATATAAACACAACTCGTATTTCGGGCAAATTGTATGATCTTTGAAAGCCTTGGGTTGGGGATTTCGGTGTATTATTTATTTATTTTTTTTTTTGAGTTATGGTATCGAAATTTATGGCTGAAGCACGTGAGCTTAATCATTCCAGAAATATTCAATCAAGATATTCACAAAGACCTTTTTGTTATGAAGAGAAACGCACGTATTACATAAGAAACTGATGAAATTATTTTCTCTCTAATCTGTTTTGAAGTCTTTATAGACTGCCAATTGTAGATTAAAACTGCTTACTAATTAAGAAAGGCAACATGAACTGAAAAAGAAAAACGCAGATTAAATTTTTAAGGCGGGGACAGGTGTTAATGGCTCGAGCGCTTAGCACCATAAGGTAGGTTGTCATGAATTTATGAAACGCACTCCAAACTATACTCACATTGACGTTTAATTAAGAGGACTTCCACAAGGTATTCAAATCTTTTATGAAACAATGGTTTTGTAGAAGAATCATTAATAGTAGAAAATGAGCTCATTAATCCGCGCTTTTGAATGTGCTTGAATAGTAACTTGAAACAATGATTAGCAATCGATTTTCTTAAATGTTCTTAATTTCATGTTTATATCAAATGACATTCAGTAGGAGATGATGTGACACGTACAGAATATCGATGATGAGAAATTTAAATTTTAAAGTGTTACCTGATCCCCTACTATATATCACTTGATGTGAACCAACGCAGGATAAGTAGCGGTTGGAAGGCACGTTTCCCAACATACGTTACGCATTCGTTACGTTTGTCTAAAACTAAGTATTTAATATGGGTTACCCATCTCTGCAATCCACAGCCAAAACTGACATGGGATCCAGTAGGAGAAGTATCTAAGACCTATTACTCCATTCCACCAGCAAAATCCAAATAGTTGGATTATAGTAAATGAAGAAATAATGATACTTTTACAATTGTTTTCTTATTCCACAGTATATTGGAGTACCGATGAACTCGGGAAAACTGTTCCGAATTTTTGTGAAATATATGCATTTCTAAACATTTATTTATGTACACAATTCAATATCTTGATTACACAATAAAAGACTTGACATTATGTGAATATTTTTGTTTTTCGTGATTTTTTCTGATATATGTGGATATCCTAATATCGTCCGCCTCAATGACACCACAATACTTGCTTATTATAATTATAATACACCAACTGCCTTCTCCGGCTTGTATACGCTGGTAGATAAAAATCTAGATTCGAGCATTCGGATCCAGATCTTACCATGTAAAGGCATCATCGAAACTGACTTTAACTATGAAGGCTTGGTGGCTTAAGCAAATTCACATTGATTTCCATTTTCATTTCCCGAAATTAAACTCATCATGGCAACCTGTGGCTGTCCTTTTAAGAAATTAACTTGCCAATTACTTAAAAAGCAATGATGGAGAGACCATTTTAGCCATTCAAGACAGAAGAACGTTTAGGATGTTACTTTCATGCAATTCATATTTCTACCTCAGGACCCACACAGCAAAGTAAGCAAATGTATCTCATTTCACTGTTGAATTTCGTAAGAATGACTGATTCCGGCCACAACACCTTACACCAGCATATGCGACTCCTTTTATGTATAGACATGTCAAATACTAGTTGGGTGCTCTGCTATCTTATCATTAATCTCCTCTCCAGACACCTTAATTGGTTATCCAAGCTGATTATTGATAAAACGACATGCGTTAGTAGCTTAGACTTGGTAAAATAGTCAAAACGCATGAATATATTAAAGACCTAGCAAAGGTTGGTGGATTGGTAGAGCCTTTGCTACTAGTGCTCACGCAAAAAGTTAAGCAAGTTTGAGCGCGGTTAGTAGTTAGAAGGGATTCAATCATTCGATTCTGTTGGCTCACTTTCCCTCGATGAGTCTTTGGACTCCCTGGAGGTATCAAATAATAAATAAATAAATAATAACTTTTAATGATCTTTGAGGCAAAAAATAATATTCACAACGTCATCTCCAAAATCCGTGGCATGGGATCCAGTATGTATTATATTTATCTTGTTATTATTTTGCTGAGGTCAAGACGACTGGGTATTATGTCTGTAAATTGGGTGTTCTGGCGAGGTTATTTGCTTTGCAGAATGAAAAACCCATTCTACCAGCCCACTTAACTCAACCAGAGTGAAACTTTAGCCTAATCCATACGCTAATATGAATTTGTCTCTGATAGAGAGTGCCTTCTTTCACCACCTCATACCGTGTAATACCCAGAATTTCCCATCACGCAATTCTCGGTTGAGCCAATACCAATTTCAGGTTTAATTTCCCACTTTCATATAAGGTTTAAAAGATAAATGTCTCATCTCAAATGCTAAAAATACACACAAATCGAAAGATTACAATACTAAGAAATAAACTGGTTAGGAACAATATCAGTATACAATAGATTAAAAAAAAAAGTTACGCGGGGTGAAAAGTACGATATGAGAGTAAACATTCGTTACTTTTTTGAGACCGGGTAACTGAAACTCAGGCATTTTCAGCTGAAGGAAAAATCTGCGTTTTATTTCCGGAGTGAGCTACTATGGGGGGGGGAGGCTTGAGGCCCCACCATCCCAAGTTAAACTGCGATGATAATTTTATTCTCTCTCTGGCGGAGTAGCTATTACTTTGAAACGTGATTTCGTATATAAGCCGAGATTCATACTGATATCTTATATGAATTATATACACGTGAGGCGCAGTATCTGAATAATATAAATGTATAATCTAATGCTTAAGGTTAAGTCGAGTAATGAGTTGCCATTTCCTAAGAATATATATACAGTATATATTTGGAATGCTCGTACAAAACTAACATAGTCGAACCATTATAACAACACCGGATGGATGCTCATCAGTAAAAATCATTTACATAATCGGATTCTCCTGGTAAGAAGCACCTATAGTGAAAAAACTATCATCTAATATTTGAATGTCATACTGAGACGCACAAGCATGATTCTCTTTACGGTATCCCAAATGATGGAGTCACAGAGAAATAAAAATTTCATCCGCTGAATGAAGACACGAAACAATTACACCACTTAAGCACCGTTCAGCGGCAGAAATATTTCAGTTGAAAATCTAAGAATCCTACTTGTTAATGATCAAAGACAGAACGGATCAAAAAGGAAAAAAAAGCATCTATGCATCCGTAAAAAAAAGCAATCAAGGAAGGGCGCCAGTTTGTTTTCTTTATCAGATAGTAAACGAGGAGAAAAGTTTGTGATAAACTTGAACTAATGTCATCTCGGATATTTCGGGTGGTTTAGCTTACAAAGTAAAATAGCGTAAATCTATCAGGCACACTCACAAAAAAAAAACCTCTTAAATGCATTTTTCTTTCATCTACTATTTTAAACGGAGGTTTGCTAAATATTTCTTTTCGTCGTGTTATGTGGCCAAAATGTTTTGTAATACTGAGAAAATTATTTCCTTACAATGTGCAAATTATAGAACAAATCATGCTCGAATAGTCCAAGCGATAGACAATCAATTAACAGCCTTTCCATTTGTTTTCCCTCCCCCGGGTGGGGCGGTTAACATGACTTCGGACTCTGAAGTGATGGTTAAAACCAGCATTCAAGTTCAGAAACTCTAAAGCCGGAGAAAAGGGATAGGAAGGCATTTATTTATTCTGAAAATTCCGTCACTGAAATCGAATACCACGACTGTCAGAAAGATTCTCTTACTTTCAGACTTTACTGCAAAAATGTAAGCCTTTTTCAAAATTTATAACGTACGCAGTGACAAATTTATTTACAAAAAGGCATTGGAAAATAAATTTGAGAATAAACATTGCTTTCTCAATGAACTCCTCGCTGGGTCTGTGGCAAACGTTATCGTACTTGAAAGTCTTCTGGTAATTGTTTTCTTGGAGCTTGTTCAATCTTTATTATCTTGCAACAGACGCCTTCCACTCGGAAATCTTGTTCTTCTTAGCTCGATTTCCTTAGACTGCAAATCGCGACGTGTCCTGATAGGCGGGAAGCAGACAGACTCCTTCCTTGATGATAAACACAGCTGACAAGAAAGAATTAGGAGATATTCTCTGTCAAGATGAGTTACTTCTTGCGACGTTAGTAAAGCTCATCAGAGTAAATAAAAGCTCAGTATTATGCACAGAGAACGCCGAGAAATGAAACATAAATGATAACGGATGTCGGTTAAAAAACTAACCATGAGAAAGAAAATTTTTTCTTTCCTTTCTTCATTTGAAAAACAAAGTGTGAGCTTTTCCCAGAGATAACGAATTTGGTAAACTAAGATTACTGTTTTCAAATGTTTTTTTGTTATACTTCCCGTAAAAAAGCTTTACTGCGAAGAACAGTTGTCTATAATTCGTTCAATAATCATTTCGCACTTCTCTGTTTTAAACTGTAACAAGTTGCCAGAACTGATGTTTTTCATACGCTACCGTCATGAATAAATGATATCAGTCAGGATCACTGAATACAGATTTTTTAACAAAAATTAATGCTGTTTAAAAGAGAAAAAAACATGATTTTTTTTATTAAAATACCCATCGTATTTGAATATGAAATAAATAAAATTATTTATATTCACATGATTTGCATCTTAAAATACGCACATACCCATTATTAAAATAAATACAGACCGCACTATAAGGGATCTAGCAAAAAATGATTATTCTTTTTTTTTTTTTTTATCGCGACAACGGGCAGCAATATCGCGCATACGATGTATGTTAGAGTGATCAGTTTCTCATCGGTAGTGTAAACATCTGTCGATTTATTCTGTTTTTATTAAATGGATGTCTGATGTGTTCATCACGGAAATGGAGAAGCGAAATCTTGAACAGCACTGCGCAATTAATTTTGTATTAAAGTAAACGAAGTTGCTACCGAAATTCGATAAAATTACCCGACGTATGATAGTAATTATTTATCACGTACTGAAGTGTTTTAAATGGCATTAAAGGTTTTCGAGGGAAAACAAAGTCCAAAACGTAAGCGATGATTGTCATCTTTTTCGATAGCTATGGCTCGGTCGACCTAGAATTGTAATTGCGAATTCCCCCCTAGGAGATACACGCAATTACAAGAAGGTTCCGTTCTATTATCCGCTCCCAAGTTGAGAACTGTTTATCAATCGAAAAACTGAGATTCTAGTTTAATAACGTTCAAAAAATCTTCGCTGAACTTATTGGTAGAAATAAAACATGGACAACGAAAAAAAAAAAAAAGGGAATAAACGTCAGCAAAATAACATGAACAGAAACGAAATTAACAAAAACAGTAAAAGGTGTATTAAGTGTGTTAAGAAGAGAAATAAATTTAATACTACAACAAGAATTGGAGTTGCAACCAATGTACAATTATGGACATTTTTCCAGGCCGAATGCTCAGCTCTCTCCACAAGGGCACTGTAAATTTTGTTACAGTTTTCAACATCATATTTATATGAGCTTGGTTTCTCAATATTAACAAATATAAAAATTGAAAAGCGTGAAAGACTTACTAATATAGACAAAGAGATAAGGGTAGCTATGTCACATATTAGACCTGGCACTGCTGAAATCTGCAAAAGCCGACAAGCTTTTGTTGTTCCCCGCATTTTTCTAATAATCAAACGTGCTCCGTGACTTCGAATAGGTTAAGACCCACTGCTCTAGTATTTGCCAATGATAATCTAATCTCGCCACGAAGCGTAAACCCTTCGAGTGTCTCACAAAAATGGCGAGCGTGCAGCATGGCTATTGTGAGAAGCACAAAGAGTTTACGCTTCGTGGAATTTGAATTGAAATTGAATACTTTAATTTAGCAATTAATATAATTTTATGCTTTCCATATTGAAAATTATATTAAATGATAAATTAAAGTATTCAAAGTTATCCTAGAAGGGATTGCATTGGACCAACCAATTAAGATGAGCACTGATACGCTATTCACTCTTAAATCTTTCATACATCAATAATGCAATCATGCGTCATACTAATGTGAATTTTGTAGCGCGGTCTGCATAAGCCACACCCCTATTAAATTGTATAATTTTTTACCTGATATATCTGCGCAATCGAGTTCATTTCTATACTTTATCAAATGGGAAAGCGCGGATGCATTTCTCGTGTCTACGAAAACACAGTTATTTCAATACGATAATCTATATTTCCAGTTCTTCCGATAAAGAACTGTAAAAATAGAAACTAAACAGTGAATAGTGTTATTACGCGTGAATTACCGGGACATTCAAAAATATTAAAGTTTTCTATTGAAATCCTTACTCTTTGATTAAATGGTAAATCTAAAGTCCATTGTACAATGCAGTAATGAACTGCATCTCATTTTAATTCCAAGAACCGCTGCAAATTAAGTTTATTTGACTGTGGTCAAAGAAATATTCGATCATTAAGATTGAAACGGCGACTGTGCACACAGAAACGATCATCAAACCCTTGTTGTTTGATGACAGTTTCTTCTAATTGTTTCATAGTTCTAAATTATAAGATACATAAAAGAACGTATTACATTACATTACTAAACAAACACAGCAATATGATGGCTATAATTTATTACTGGTTTATAAACCTTTTTTTTCTCATTTTGTGCCGTGGCTACGAAATTTATCGAATGCATTGTCGTGTTCAGTACTGAAACCATCATAACGTTTTTCTTAGAAGTTGCCACAGACTGGATCAAAAAAAAAAAAAAGTTATTTGCGTAAATATTCTGAGGTCAAAGAATGGTTATACTCTCCTCAAACTCTACTCACCGGCGACCAGTTCGAGTGTACGTAATAAAACCTGTCACTCACTACCCGTTAACAATTTTCCCCATACAAACAAATCGGCCCTTCAGAACACACGCAATTTACAGACAAAAAATACTAGTTGTGGTGGAGGTGGGCGGTAGATGGCGTTGTTGGAGATTATTCGTAGTAGTAGTTGAGACAGTTGTAGGTGTCCTCCCGCGATGAGTCTTCGGAGTCCTTGGAGGTAGCAGGAATAATAATAATAATAAATTAATAAAATATATTCCATTGCATTAGTTCGCCTTTAAATACAGTTAAATTTCATAAATGTTTTTGTTAGAAATTGCGAGAGATTATAATTTAAAAAATGTTATTTGCTTAAATATCTTAAGGTCAATATTGGTTGTACTCGCCTCAATTATACCGGGAAATGAATAAGGTGTGCGTAATAAAAACAAAGTCACTCACTACCCGTTAAAATTTTCTCCATTAATAACATATATTCCACTGCATTAGTTCGCCTTTAAATGCCCTTAAATTTCATAAATGTTTAAGACATAAATCTGAAAAAGAAACGGGGAGACAGTTATTGTAGTTTTAACACATCACCGACATTAATTTCTATTAATTTTCTATTTTATGGTAGACATGTTACATATTAATAATATTTTTTACTTGCCCAACAGACGAATGCAGCAAAATTTCTTTCAATATTTTACAGCATGCTCCATTTAAGAACGGATACATAAATTATGCATTCAATTATTGTGCGAATAAAAGGTCATGGATTAAAGTGATAAACGTCATGTATTACAATGATATACTTATGGCACTCTGGACTCGTTATATTAACGACTTTTCTTTAAACTTCTTAAATAGAGGGTGATCCAATATGTTAACCTACGAAAGTTTTAAACTACTTTTTTTTTTCTTTACGAGAACCAAGTGGGAGTTAGGAATCCGTTTTAAAAATCAAATTTTGTTCTTCCTTAAAATGTAAAAGAATGAATCAATTTATTATTTTGCTAGTACGACGCTTGAATTAATAAAGATTCCTGACTAACTTAGATTAAAAAAGCACGAATAGCGGCCGCCATTTTGGTATGAGAAGGCATCCATGGAGTGGCAATCGCAAGTGCAGAACGATACAATTCATAAGATGGCGGTTAAAGCGTTAGTAAACGAGAATGCATGTTAATTGTATTCACTATTTTGAAATTCTGGACAGCATCCAGAATTAATTTTAATTACACGCAGAGCCATAACGTATTTAAAGAAAATAAAATATATCTGAAAATTGCCAGTTGCATTTTTTAATGATTTATTATTGCGAATCATCATCGCGCAAAAATCAGAATTTGTTCATTTTATGTGTGGCGGTTTTAAACACAAAACCACAACACGTTACATATTTATTAAGTCGGAAAGGTAATATTCTGGTGATTATCAAACCACGGTCTTCAATGCACAAACAGCTTGCACGGTATAAAGCAGTCGTCAACAAATCAAGTACTTATGAGAAGAATTCATATTGCAACCCACAAAAGAACTGACGCCCTTCCTATTTCAGCGCAGTATATTATTATTTAATGATCCTCATAAGGATCAGTTATGAGAATCTCAACTGCTATTTGATTTTGACACCATTTAAGAACGGAGAAATATCAAATACTAAAACACAAACTTTATAGTAAAGCTATCTGATATTCAGCAAAATGTTGGATATAAACAGATTAAGAATATAATCCTCATCGATAAATAGGAAAGATGAAGGTAAGGTAATCAATAAGTAAGGAAATTCATAAGGGGTTAAATTTATTTTTTTGAACAACATCTCATATTATGCATAATATGTATATGTAAATAAATAGTGATAAAAATATAAGGAATCCAATTAAATTTGTGGTCCTTTATCTCTTTAGGAGATAAGTTTATTTAAAATGCAAGTCTGTATATAGCGGTTTCAAAACAAACATTTTGTTTTGCAACCATTAAGACATTAACATAAGACAATACCATAAATCTACACTAATATTATTTGTGAGAAAATGTTATTTTTGAATTTTCTCTCAATCAATCTCTTAACTTGTAATATTTTAGATCCGAATCTGTGATATTAACCACTCAGGCAGGTCAACTCTGGTATATAAGGACAACCAAGGGAAAACACACACACACAAAAAAAAAGGTTTTATATTTAAGGATCAAAATGTTGGTTACTTAGAACACACAATGGCGTCCCATGCTTGTGGTAAGTCGTAACCATTAGATTTAACTCAGTAGTTCAATATACACATTCTAACATTGATTATTCGAGGGAAACTTGGTATCTATCATCCCCTTCTCCTTTTCAGTGTTGTGATTTTAAGTGATTTAAAAAGTGATAGAGTGATGCTGTAGCTTATTTAAAAAAGCCTTGTATTTATCTCTCGACCGGTAAGATTCCCGGGATATGTACCTATTTTGGCCAGTCCACCCATATTGCCCGATCTCTTTCTCTCTGCATGCAAAGGTTGGAAGTTGTAAAAATAGTTTTTCAAAAATTGAAAATTTCAGAGGGAAAATTTCGTGCACTATTTTGACTGATGTGACGAACAAGTAAATTTGTCGCACCTGTACGCCGAAGGAGAAAAAAACCTTCCAATTTTCTCCTTCATTCTTATCTCTGCAATTTGAGGTCTACATCTCAAAAACTAAATTGTTTTCTTGTAGGAAAGGTCACCTTCACTAAGCTGGGCGTCAATCTTACTGTGTTTACAGAAACACAGGAAAAAACTCTCGGCAACGTTCTGATTCAGGAAGTTAATCCTATTAATGCTACTTCGTGGACGTGACCTCTCCTACAAGAAAACAATTTCGTTTTTGAGATGTAGACCTCAAATTGAAGAGATAAGAATGAAGGAGAAAATTGGAAGGTCCCTCCCCCCTTCGGCGTATAAAGTGCGACAAATTTACTTGTTTGTCACATCAGTCAAAGTAGCGCAAGAAATTTTCACTCTGAAAATTGTCAATTTTTGAATAACTATTTTTACAACTTCCAACCAGAGAGAAAGAGACCGGGCAATATGGGTGGATTGGCCAAAGAGGTACATATCCCGGGAATCTTCCCGGTCGAGTGATAAATACATTTCTGGACACCTCTGAATGCTAAGACAAAGGTGTCCAGAAATGCCCATGAAAATTCGTGTTGGATGATTTGAAATCTTCTCATTACTGTCACTGAGCACTGCATCGGGGGAAGCCAATAAAAGAAGTTATTTCCTTCTCATTCTTTCAGTCTGGTCTATTCACAAAATATAAAGATCTGTCTCTACAAAGAAATCAATTTCTGCTAAATATATTCAAGAATAATATTAAATGCAAACTAAACAATTTATTATGTACGGGTGTTTTCTTTTATTATTATTATTTCATTGGCTTTTTTTTTCATCGGGGAAGCCAATAAAACAAGATATTTCCTTTTCCATTGTGAAGGGTTCCCTTTCTCAATGAACGGTTTTCTGCGCGCATAGAACAAAATCTGAAGCTGTTTGCGAAAGCGTGATATTACATTATCTCACTAATGAACAAAGCTTTATAGATACAGAAACATATGAACTTTAAATATACTGTTTTCCATTAACGTTTACATTATCCGCTTCAACACTAAAGCTATAGAAACAAAAGTATGGTTTTTTAACTCTTTTTAAGAAAAACGCTTGGTGGTTTTCTTAAAATCGAGCTTCAACCTTAACAGTTTTATTACTCTATACACCGACCTATGTTACAAATACGATTCGCATAACTTGCGCTATTTGAAGCATTTATTTCCAACATATCCAAACGTCAAAGAAGGAGTTGGTCTTGTAACGGGATAAAATAATTTCTACTAATAAATTACGAGGTATGCGATTGAACTGTGAACGGATCTATCACAGACTATCGGAGGAACGTGGGGGGGGGGGGAACATCGTAGACGAACCAGTGACCTTTTTTTCAGTATAATGGGATCCTTTAATTCCTACCACATATCTTTTAATAAGATTAATAGTTTGTCATAGACGGGAATTTTAGTTGCCATTCTCTGTGCCACTTAATACGTATATACGCATTTAATCTGAGCAAATTCTAAAACTCTTATTCGAAATTCCGAATTTTCTGATTAAAATGTAGATCGACCTCATGCAGGAGCTTTTTCTTACAACTGCAGATAGTTTTATTTATTTTGAAATCCAATAAACCTTTCCAGCAGCTCAATCCTGGGAACTTTCCTGTAATGCAGTGTAATAGTTAGATTTGTCTGGCAATTTCTTTAAATTCACCGAAAGTTGCATAAGTTTCCTGTCACCAAAACGTGTGGTTCTTGATGACGCAGAGAAAATGGATGCGGCATGAAATACTTTTTACTCAAAGCGGAAAATATCTTAAAGAAACCAAAAATAAAAAATAAATAATGACGAAAAGTATATCCCCTGAATGTTTCGGAAAAAAGTGGGGAAAGTAACTATCGATCTACGTCATTAGTCTTAAAGATGTTCCCAGAATAGTCAGCACAATAACGATTCCACGGAGTGTTCGTTTCCTCTTCAAGATGGAACGCGGACTTCGAAAAGTGATGCCCTCACCGTCGCTTTTTTTTTTTTTTTGAGAAAACATTCAAGCTTGCTTTCAAGTGAAACCGATTCATTTACTAAATAATGTAAGCAACTGTTCAGTAATGCCATTTCAGTTCTGTTAGCGTTTTCCATTATAAATTAGATAAATTCAGTTTGACTTTTCTAGTCAAGTATAACTACGATTTGCAAGTGCAAGAATTTGGTTTTAATTCCTGCGGAAATTTTAAATCTCTGTTTCAGATATCCTCCATAATAACATCTAAAATCAGATATCTAAATATCTGATTTTTGTTTCATAAAATATAGGAACCTACAATCCACGTTATCTTAATAGCGTTAATCTTACTGTACCTGCTGATCATAGGAAAAAGAGATGAGAGTGTATCAGTCCGCTGGGATGGAAATAGATGCTTGGTCATTTACAGGAATAATGCGTCCATCGCGAGAGAATGGACCTCATTTTTTCTTTCTTTCTCGTTACAGCTAGATCGAAGTACAATATCCAGGTTCCTCTCTACTTAATCAATACAAAAGTAACAATTCTGCGAAACAGAATTTTGTATCTGAAGGTGTATGAAAGGATTCCACCGCATAGAGATCCAGAATTTTCTCCATACTCACAGGATGAAGCTTTTAAAATTTTAGTAGCCAATTAATATAAAGAATTTAGATTATTTGAAAAGTATCCGGTTAAATTTTGTAGAGATTTATTTATGTTTGTAACTAAAATCAAATGGCATTGATAAACTTAAAAACATATCAATATATCGTCATTTGAATTTTGTGCCGCGAATGTCAGCTTGAGGTCCAAGCTGAGACGAAAAATAAAACCCAATATCGCTATCTGTTGGGAGATAAGGAGACTATTAATGAAACAGTTTGCCAGTTGGTAACCTACTGTATATTTATATGAAAATAAGGAGTTGCCACCAACTTGGCGTTATAAAATTCTAATTATGTTAAAAAGAAAAACATGCTTAACACATGAAATAATTAACTGCAGCAGAGCTGAAAATGCTCAAAAAATTAAAAAAAAAAAGGAAAATCTTAGGAGGAATGTAAACAGCATTTCCTAATAATAAGGTTTTTATTTGAAGGAAATAACTGTGATAAGATTCAACATTTTCTATGCAGGTTTTCTTTATCCTACACCTCACTGTTTTCGACTGGACAGTTGAGTCAGATATCTTTTGTATGAAATGTGAGAAACCTAGTAAGTCTCTTCAGAAACGTCTCCTGTGTATTGAAAAATCTTGCTACCTTGTGTGTTATGTTATCCTATCCCTTTTAATAAAACCAGACAGGATGCAAAAACTAGGATAAACACCGATGTGTATGCAAGTGATGTTCTGAAATTATGAACGAAACAAAACTATGATTTGACAAGTACGAGGCCGGCTAACTCACCCTCAGCTGAGTTAACCGGACACAGTCGGAAGTCTAACCTAGATCTTTCCAACCGAAGGGTATTGATTCCAACTACAGCCTGGTATGTTGACAGCGTGTTTCTGCAACTAGTAAATGGGTAGATTTACATGTAAAAAAAGTGGCTCATCAAAGGCCCTGAGGAAGGATTATCAGAATAGCCATTCAGAATATGAAAGACTGATGAGAATACGGTGAACATCCCTTACTTATTCTCAGTAACAGGAGAGCAACTACCGCTGGAAGCCAAATGAGGGTTAATCAAATGTCTGAATGTCGAGTTTCCATAAGTCGCTTTGCGAATCCATCTCACGAGATATGAAGAAAAGCTGCAGAGAAAATTACAGGAACATATGCTCCCCGTGTAGAGAAATGTTCAAATCACAGCCTTCAGTAGGATGTGCTGATCCACTCACTCACTGTAATTCATAAGAACCTATTATTTGAACATTTTCAGGATACGATTACAGATTACGTTATTTTATAGTATGTCGATTACCTTCTCTGGAGTATGACCAGTACATACTCCAGAGTTGCTACGCTTATAAATTCTCCATACAGTTGCAACCATGCTCCAACTATTACAGTCAATAACCACGATGTCCTCAGGAAATGCGTTGGTTCCGAAATTCAGAACATACACATGATTCAGGTCGGTCTCCCTCTCTAACTCCCGCAGTCGTTATGTGTCTGGTCAAATGGCATCTACTTTTTACAGAAATATGAGCAATTAGTTGATATTAACCGCTAGTGGTTAGTACCGATCTTAGGGGATCTTCTCCCTAAACCTTACCTCTATAGAAAATGAAACATATTAAAACACTGTAAGAGACCTAGATCCAATGGTCATTTCACTATTTGAGAAAGGGGAAGGGGGAGGTTAATGGAAAATATTCCTCTAGGTCTGATATGAATTCTGGTGCAATTTTATTTAAATTGTAACTTTATTCGATTTCCTTCTATTACCTTGTATATATAATTTTGCTACCAAATGGATTTCAAGCGAGTATTTCAAGTCGAATTTGAAGAGTACTTGAAGTTTTCACACAAACTGAAATTAGTTGTGTGTTCGAGTTACTGACTCATGCGGGTAGCAGGTAGTGTTAATAAATTACACACAGGAACGACATTCATGTTAGAATATCAGCTCTCAAGCACGAAAAAGTGGCATAATCAAATCATTAAGTTGATATGTCTAATACTTCAATCAGAAACATTCTCAAGCGATGTTTAAAACAGTTTATTGCGTCAAATTGGTAAAGTAAGCAAAGTTCGAAAAATGTGCTTTAGGCAAAAACTCTTGACGGATATTTCTTTTTACTTGCTTCTCCGAGCTCCTCCCCCCACCTTCGTAATGAATAAATCAATAGTCGGCGAACATCTGAAAAGCGAAACATGCTCAAGAAAAGGTTTTTTCCTCTTCTCGAGCAATGGAACAAATTTTCTGACTGATTGTACCATCCCGCAGAAGAAAAAAACCAAATGTTTTCAATAAAAGTTTTTAATATCCAAATATATTATGGATATTAAAAACTACATCTAGGTGTCAAAATTTCGCTCCCAATAATTAATACCAAATCTTTATTTCTTATACGAATTATTATCGGACTAGCATCTACTCAAAAATCTAAAACTAAGCCTACATTTTTAATCGACCATCCTGAAAAGAGAAATCAGAATCAAATTATCGTCTCAGATGTCTTCAAAATATGATCAAGATATGGAGGCTCATGAGTTAGTTATCAGTAGTACTGAATTGCACTACTACCGCTTCGAAGCAGATCTCTTAGCCAACCTTACAATTGGACAAGGTTTGCAAGAAAGCCATACTGTAGCATGACATTTGGATTTGTTCCAGCATCGAGGCCTCTTTACAAAAATGCCATTTTTATGCCATCACCAGAGTGAAGACAGTCTGGTGAATTTAAGTTCTATGAAACACAATTCTGCTTATTTCTCGTAAGAAAGAAATTGCTTCCCCTTCTCTTTACTTTGATAATATTCACAACTACAGCCAGCGAAGAGGAGATTTTTCTTCTCTGCTTATTGCACACCTCCAACTTTTCTTGACATAAATACGCTATACTATTTGTTAACTGTACAGTTCCTCAATACTCGCAACAGATTTCTGATATCTCTCCTGAAGGAAGAGGGAGGGAGGGGGGGGGGATAGCACTTCATGATTAAATTATTTGATCACTAAGTTCCAACGAATAATTTTCTTGCAAATTAATGTGCTGTTGTGTGGATTGCAATATTGGCAGAACTTGTGCTTCAGTTCTGTGAATCCAGTATCCAGTGGTGCTGAATAAAACTCAAAAACTGGCCCGTATTGATTATAAGCGGCGTTATTGATTTGTTTCATTCAGGAAAAACAAACAGCAACCTTGGAAGGAACGGCAATAATGGAATTGACTTCTACCGACCGCAAGGGTCAACTTACGCATGTGTGACGGATAGAACAATACGCGTCGCCAAATAGAAGCCAGTTTATGACACTTTCTAAAATAGCGGCGTCAGCTTACCTAGTCTACCTGATCTTGTTTTGAAAAGACGAAACTCTCACATAATAAAGCTGCTTTTGCTAACAAAGTGATTAAGTTTCTTTTTACCCCATTAAAAGGGGAAAACTCATCAAGAATAGAAAGGTTACTGGAAATAATGAACACACGAGTTCGACAGCACAGTGAAAGAGAAGGTCATCGATCAATGTGAATGAAGTTTGTGTACAGTAAAGGGGGGGGGAGAGAAAGATTTAGAACGATGAAAATTATCTCTGTAAAAGGATTTTTTTTTGGGGGGGGGTAACGGAAAACATTTTTCTGATCAGGTATTTTTTTTTCTTCCCAGCTGCAAAAGAAACTTCTGCTATGAAGAATCGGATATACGTAAAGTAGCCAAGTCTGGCAGCACTCGGACTGAAGATAGAAATTTAGCTGATAATGGCTGCCATACGGTAAACAGTTAAGAGAAACGAGGTTGTTACGATATCGTGGTGCATCCAGTCTACAAATCCAGATTTAAATCTGCCCCATGTGGCATCTGTTTTGTTGATGAAAGCGAATATATATGCCCCTGTTACTGTAAAAAAGCCATTTGTTCTTATTGAAGCTTAAAATCCCATATTCCAGTTTAGTTTATTTCAAATTGCTGCAATATCAGAGGGTCGTAATTTTCAATGCTAATAAATTAAGGGTTTTAGATGTTAATGAATTGCAATGTTTATTAGTGCAAGGCTGATGTTTTCCTCATATCAAAAAGTTGCTTTCAGCGTGGAATTTATCTTGAAATCCTAAATTTCTTTTCACCACCAAACAAAAAAAGTACAGTTGTCTGATAAAAGGCCACGCCACCTATTCGTCAGGAACAGAACATAACTACCATACATTTGTACATATCATGACGGGTTCTTGATTTCTATACAGCGATAAAACACAAATTAACATCAAAATCATTCTATTTACCGATTTTATTTTCTATTACTGGAACACGGCAGGTCAATCGATGACGATGACAGAAGATTGTCTATATTCCAAAATGCCACACAAATAAGCAACAAAACCGTATGAACATGGCTAACACATAGCCATATTCATACGGTTCATAGCTAACACGATTTGGCATTCGTGCGAAATGCCAACCTTAATGACTTACTGGATAGCGCCTAGACTCGCAAAAACCAACAAGCTGCAGATTTCAGTGTCATTGATGACGTGGATTTTTTTGAAAATATATTTAGGCGTTAAATTTCATCATTGAGACCAACACTTTCTTATTTTAAGGCTGATTTGGAATGAAATAATTTACGGTAGATCAGGATATCTATATTATCAAACCTTTTGCATCAACCGTTCCTGGCGGAATCCCAGCCGGAACATTATTTTATTACAATTTACGCGTCGATTACTTAACCAGATAAACTGGGTATAATTTCTAGGAAAAAATGTTTCATAAAGATTTACTCATGAATATATTTATAAAACCAAGCTGTAAAAACATCTCCGGGTATCGCTCATCCCTCAAAAGAAAGGAACGAGTCATTAAGGTCAAGTATCAAACTACGACGATTAGCAATGCCGTCTACAACTCTGTAACTGGTGGGTCACGATGCACCCATTTTTTTCGAATGTATGGAGTAGCGTCAATTTCATTGAACATATCTAGCTATATTTCAGTACATTATGTAATACTGCGACACGGTTAAAAGGAAATAATATTGAAAACTTGACGGGCCTGCACTGAGTTCTAACAGCATCCCGACATAACACGCACACTACTGAGTTCTACGATGGTACATCGCCTGGTAATCGTAATAAAAGGAGTGTGGTCCAACACATTTGACGCAGGAGATACATGATTTTGAAGTGTGTGCAATTTAGGTATCTTAGTCTCGTTTGTGCATTCCCAATACGACAATCAAATAAAGCACTTTTATGAATGTAATTAAAAGCGATGCGAAAAACAAGACGGTGATACGTTTGAATACAGAGAACCAAGAAAATTCGATGAACTTGTAAATTATTTCAAGTGATGTGACATTTGGGAGTGTCTTCAATCAACATTAAATTGTTAAGCATGGCTGAATACATACTTAGATGAACAATTATTTAGAAGTTTTCAGTGTATATTAAAGAAGTAAAATGCAGCCAATAAAATATTCCTCATTTGTATCATTCGGATACCGGTTCCGTTTCTAATTCCACAAGATCATGCTATGATATCTGATGTCCAACTCGATTCTATTATCTCTAAGCTAAGCTAAGCTAAACCAAATTAAAGGAAACATCAAGATCCAAACGATGACAAATTTTACAATTTCTTTTTTCTTTCCTTCCATACTGATATATTGCTGATTAGAATTCATCTGCATTACAATTCATTATGACGACATTCCCAATGCGATAATAACGACTCTCCCATCCAAGGCCGACGCACTGCTTACTACCTCGGCCTCTAATGAGAGCAGTCCTTTTATCTGCTCATCCTGTCACAGCCACTGGTGCAGACACAAAAATGACAGAATCAGGAAAACAATCAATCATGCTCCGATATGCACCACTTTCTCCAAGGAAAGAATGAAGTATCATTTGTGACTGGGAAGCCATCAAACAGGATCTGAACTCTGATAATGTCAATCAGCGTTAGATGGCGTCATGTGGTAACACTTTCAGAGACTTACAGTCAGGGGAAAATCACAATATACTTCTGTTCGCGTAATGAGAGCTTCTAAGAAGCTCCTCTGTATACGTGGTATATTGAACTGATGGGCTATCTCTATTGACTTGTAAAAAAAACAATTCAGCATATACAAAAAATAAAGCAAACGCAAATTATGGCAGTCATTCCGTAGTTAAGCAGTACTTGTTAGATTATATATTTAGATGAAAGAAAACCAAATGCCATAACATTTTGAGACTTGAATAAAAGATTACAGTATACCGTATGCTAACACATTTTGAAGAGAACACTTACGATTGTTATTCAGACAATATTAGCATTCAAACTATCTTCAAAAGTAAGACTGATTTTTTTTCTTCCGAAAATCAGGTTTTTTTTCCATAGAGGGATGCAATTTACGAACAAATTAATATAGCAATAGAGGCGGATACTTTCATAAGCCTAACACAATACACAGAGTGAAGAAATAACAGCAGTATATTGCAACATAATATTGATTTTCATTCACATGAGCAAATTGCATAAATGCAGCAATATGCAAAAAGAAAGCAAAATAAATAACACCGACAATACCAGATACCGTTGCATCGTGAAAGAGGTCACCTCCAGTAACACTGTCGCCATGAACAAATGGTATTAACTGTGCTTAACCGCAAGAACAGATACTTCCTGTTGCCCATAAGTTTCAGTACATTTCCAGAAATTTCATTCTTTCCTGTTTGAAGACTGTTCTTGTTACATTGGTTCTCTGGTTATCAATATTGAAAGATCGTTACTAAGAAGTCAATTAAAAGAAATCCATTTTTATTATCTGAGTTTAGAGAAATCTTCTGCCTCAATGGATGAGATGCAAATAAGGTTGAATTATGTTTTTATTCCTTATAAATGAATAAACATTAAAAAAATATTTTAGTTCGATGATTTTGTGAAAACATGGAAACAGACTCATCCAGCCTAGATTACCAGTAGGCTGAATGGATCGATTGTATTGCATTCATAAGGTGTGTTATGCCCTGTGCCTCTGATACGGTGGTCACCAGTCTAGGCGAGTTCACATGTTATCTGAATAGCAAATAATGCAAATACAATGGATGAGTAATGCCCTTAAATACGAATTTCTTTTTTCATTCATTACATCGGATATAAATAGTTTCTTTCTTTCCAGTAAAAAAATTGCCTTAAAACAGATAAGTTACTTAAAAAAAAAAAACGGAATGGCGAACTTGCATTTCGCGTGGAATTTACAAGAAAAACAAAAAAAGCAACGTAAGTAGCCTGTATTTATTATTCCTCCACACCTAACGGAAAAGAATTTTTGAAAATAAAAAAGTGTGTTAGTTAAATCACAAATATTGAAGCACAGATTTTCTTCCACTGGTTGCAGACATGGTGATTTCTAAACACCTTCAGAGCCTTTGTTAAAGCCATTATATTAGAAGCAGTTATCGGCACCTCATGTGATGCGAAATGAAAATTGTGTAAAGAAAGGCAAATGACGGTAGCCATAATGCAATGTAATTGAAAACATATCGAACAATGTGGTTCGCAACGAACTCTCGTTAAACTAAAATGAGAGAAAAAATGTAATTTGTATAACTCCAACAGTTATCGAAATTTAAAGAAAATACACTGCGTTTTGATTCCCGAAAATGGATTTATGCTTTGATGCAAATATCTGATATGAGTATAAAGCAAATAAATATGGCTTACAATCAGTTCTTTAATCTCCTGTATTTATTTACACAGAAACATTTAACAGCAGCCTATAATATTACTACTGAAGCAGTAGTTCAACAAACATACACATTAAAGAGTCAATTTTACACACACCCTCTGATGGGTTTCAAACCGAAGTAATGTTCTTGTGAAACGGAAAAATATTGTAAAGTAAAAAGGTTTATATCTCGTTCTGTAAGCATTTCAGGGAAAGGAATATAAGAGACTGATTAAAAAAATTAAATACAAAGATAACGTTATTAGGAAACTGCACATTTCTTTTGAAACGCTCTGATAAGATGAAAACAGGAGTTCCAATTTTCTGGTATTAATAATATTTTTTATCTGGTATAATACATGCCTGCAACAGCAATAAATTATTCAGTTTTGTTTTAACTGCTCTTTTTCCCGAGAAAAAGGGTACAAATTCTGCACTTCAAAACTCTTACACACTGCAGTCAGAGACATCAAATGCTCTGCTATGACATCCGTTTATAGTAGGGAGACATTTACACTGCATACAAAGGCACACCACCCCTTTATGAATTTTCTCAAAACTTCCCCCTACATATTCATCTGATCGATTACGGAGCTAGAAACATTTTTCCCAATTGAAGCTACCCCTCTTTACAAACCGCATCCGTATTTACAATGCGCCTCAGGAATGAGTCTGTACGTCGCTTTTGTTAATTTATGTAAATATTATAGCTACAAAAAACGGACGCGAAGGCAACTGTCAATAGCTTCCATCAACTACTTGAAATGCGTGGCAATTTAACTATTTCTCTTGTTAGAGCCACATTATAAAGAAACATCTTGTAATTCTACCCGAACGCCGCGAAATTTAAAAAGAGCCACACAACTAGAAAAGTAACCAATATGTTTCAGTTTTTGCATATTTCAATGCCTTAATGCGAATGTCTCAGTTCAAATGCAAAACAGAAAAGATAAAGTATTAATTAGAGGACATTATTGCAATAGCACATACACTGCTCTTCCCCAACACAGAAGAGGCTACGAAACTTATAATATCCAAATACCTAACCAATAGCGATGAGTTTAAAGAATCTCTCTCCACCGTCCATTATTTATGGGTAAATAAAACATCCCAATAATTTTCATTTATATGATCGATTGTTATTTATAAATGTCAGTCAAATTCCCACTTTTTTGTATTGTCAAAAAATGTGTGGTTACAATCTCCAATACGTTATTTTTTTAAACAAAATGGGTCTTCAAACCTGCATAGTATATCTTGTTCTGGAAGTCTATTATTTTGTAAATAAGCAAGGATCTTTGTACCTGATGAAACTCCTACAAATTAATGAGCATCACATCCGTCTTCTCTAGACACAGTAGAAATATTTATGCCTGATTGTATTGCTATTCTCAGATCCGTATACCCTTCCAGAGTTTTGAGTTTATCGTCACTTGAACATGGAAGCGAGCTCAATTACTCATGTCAAAGTTAAGCACTATTATATAATGAATTACTTATAGTAGTAATAACCTTCCCATCTGAAGTAAGACGAAACAATATTATTCAATGCTCTTCCTTCAGTAGTACTATCTCTAATGTGTAAACAAAGCAACGGTATGCTACTATATTGAATATATTACTAAAACACAAACACGCGATGTCGAAATCATGTCCCATCAACCATCCCTTTGGTAACATATCCTCCAGAACTATCTGGGATTAGAAGTGCGGCTGAGTAAATTCGGCTTATGAGGATTTATGTTAACTGCGTATGTTCTCCAACCAGTCTGCCACGAGAGCGGATATTCCCCCATATTATCACAAAGAATCGATTTTTTTAAAGGTTCATCAAATGCTGCAGTAAACGAAAGGTGATCAAAGCTTGCTGTAGGAAGGTTCAAATAAAAAGCAAAAAGTGTCGAATCGGGACCATAAAACTAATCCTCATTTACAGAAAAACAACTTAAAAATATTTTAATCCGCACTGAACGATACAAAATAAATCCCGTAATATGGTATGACCTGTCTGCGCAGTTAATGATAAAAGCAAATGTGGCTGACAAAAACTTCAAGCAATTATATCTGTTCGGGATTTCTAGAAATCGAACAATCAAAGCAGCTAATCCTTACTTTCCCCTAAAAATGTAATTCCGAGTTTAATTGGCCCAAAGGTTAACGTATAGGAGTACTCTCTGCAAGATAGCATTTCTGTCTGAAAAAAAAGTCGGTTTCTTCGGGAAGTCTTCTTTAAGATATTTGAAATGTCCAAGGCCCTCCTTCGCGTTTTTATCATCAATACGTCTTACTGAATAGAATTTCACCAGGGAAAAAATTCGTCACATAATCACCCAGCCAGTATAACAAAAACTGCAGCAAAAGAATGATCAGATATAAGATTTGATGAGTGCCCAATCAGAAAGTGGAAACTAGAGAGAGAGGGATTTAGTTTGCTATTTTTTCAACTGCTTAGACGACAAAGGAAAGAAGTGCGTAACAGAACAAAGCAAATTAATTTATTACTGTTAAATCAGAGTCCGTAGATAACGTATTAAAGGAGAATCAGTGTTGCGTTTCTGATAGTGGCCATTACATCATATTTCGCAAACTCAGATTTTCCTCTACAAAGAAACTTCGGACAGATTTTACCCACATTCATCACACTGAAATCTCGATCTTAGTTGCTTTTAATGCAAGTGAAGTATTTTGATTGGTTGATTGTTTAGATCGCACCAAATTAAGGGCTAAGAGTAAATGTGCCTTTAGTTGGCATCCGTCCAAAGCAACCTTCATCTCTTAATTCTGTGGTCCGTGTGTTTTCTATGATGAAAAAGAAGTTTCGGGAAGGGAAAATCTTTTCGCTTCCTTATTATGTCTCATCACAGGACATTCCATCTACTATGGACTTACACAACTGCCATGTTCAGGTTTTAATGATCTTTTTTATTCTTTTACTTTCAGTTTGTTTTACTCTCTTTTATTATTATCCCCAAATTTATTTTCTATTAAAATCAGTTCCTTCAATGATAGAGATTTGTTCCATGTATTCAATTTGGCAACGCTGAGCAAAAATGTAAGCAATAGTTCAAATCCATTGTGCTAATAGATCGTATCAGAGCCTCTTAGTGGTGGCAAGAGAAACCACACGAAGCGTATAAACAACCGTTCAGATTTCATGAATCAGAATGAAGGCTAAAACATTCACACTGTAAAGAGAACTACAGTATATGATCAAGGTTATCATCCCCAAGTAGCTGTTCATAAGTACGTATTCAAAGATCGATCACAAATGTCATTTACAGAATTGCTGTAAACACAATTGACTGGCATCTGAAGCGATGGAAAGGCATTGTGTGGGGTGATGTTCTGCAGTGTCCATCTTAATTCGATGTATGAGTTTCGATTATGTCAACCAGCCACACGCTACTACAAACACTATTGTACTGAAAAGAAGAAGAAAAAAATGTTGCAGGCACAGCTACGACTTTGAAATAAAATTATTACATCGCATATTCATTTCTAAAATGCCTACCATTCGTATCATCGACTAAACATATAAAACTTTTTTGATTTGGAAATGTTAGAAGACCGAAATTATACTCACTCACTATCATTAAATAGTTTAGGAGGAAATTGTCCGCTGCAAGAAAACACCAGACATTTTCAAATCACTTTAGAGACACCAACGAATCAGCAGGGTGGTTTCGCACCGGAGATTAAAATTTCATTTCCGAACTAAAAAGGTTCAAGATATTCTATGTGCCAGGTGGGATTCGCATCTACAGGGCATGGGTTGAACACATAATATGCTATCCACTCAGTCAACAAGATCGCCTAGTGTATTCCTAAGATTTTGAAGTGTAGGGGAGAATTTTATAGTAAATTCTATAGCGGTAACAAGAACATGTGAAGCATTAATGATAACTCATCGAATAGTGCAAGTTCCAAATATGAGTGAAATTTCTATCCGAATCACTTTGGACTTCAAAAACAGCGAAAATTTAATATAAGAAATCAGTTTTACTTATACATTATTAATACAGACGTTGACGTCAGTAGCAAATAAAACGATCTGCATGAATCGGTTAATTTCAGTTTTTGAGTCACTTTACGTGGGTAACACCAACAGCACATATTACATAAAATGTGTTACTTATGCCATATTACGAAAACACTTAATTTGATATTCTTGGGATTAATTACAACATCTTCGACATCTTGAAGGGGAGAGGGAATGGCATTTTACATTGCATCTCTGAGTCGCCTCTCATTACCTAGCACCATACCTTTTTCTAGCGCTGACTGCTGCAGTTAAATATTATTATTATACAGAACAAAGAATCAACCATTGGAAATATTTAATTACAGGAAAATTATATAGGTTAAGTTCTACAGCTTCTAAAGGAGTGATTCATATTACGAATACTCGAAGAGGTATTCATTTTTGTATATCAGATTTTCACTATGACCTATTTTAATCCGCTAATTAGCTTAGAGTGTACTAGGAATTATCCAGTTCAAATTTGCTTGTGGTAAGCTGCAGTTTATGTATGTATGTTGATTAGAGGATTTGGAAATTAACTTTGTAATGCTGAATCCTATGATTCTACTTTACCAATCGCATGCAACGGTAATGTAGTGTTTCTTCAGAGAAACACTACATTACAGTATTCTTTAAATTCAGCCATTTAAATCTTATATATATTCGAGGATATGAAAATAACCGTGAACTAGCTTCAATGTACTGATTGCTGGATAATATGTCGGCAGTTAAATCATAAGATAACTAATTAATTTAAAATGATTAGTTACTATATGTTGGATATCGCACTCGAACTGATACACCTAATACCAGATTCGCAACTTTTATTTCACATTGTTTAATTTCCGCGATGTTTCTTTCCACTTTACTATTGCTTTATTACATACATGCAAATATACACGCGCAAAACACACCATGTAACTATTTTAGTATTAATTACTAATGAGTCGTGTCCGCGCTATTAGTGGCTATGCGCTTCGCAACCATATGCCTGGGGATTACTTAGTCCTAGGTTCGATTCTGGTCGACGACATGAAGAGCTTAAGGATCTTCCTCAGCCATAGCCAAGTCAGCCGGTCTTGGGCGTAGATATCAGGGTTTTTCATCCCGCAAGCAGGCAAACCGGCCAAGGGGAACACACAGGCTACAGTCATAAGGAGGGCTCAACCAGTCCTAAGAGGCAGTCGAGTAAAGGGGGGGGGGGGAACCCCACGAATAAATAAAACTAATGAGTTGTAAGAACTAATATTGCGTAATTAAGTTGCGAAAACTATTTCCTTAAGCAATGAATTCTCCGCCTTCTATGCCAATATGTTGCTTAAATTTTATTTTATTGTTTATGAAGCCTTGGTCAAACAAAGATTAAGGTTGTATTCGATGAAGTAATTTATACTATTCTTATCACTTGTCTGTCTTGTATTATTTAAATTCGAAAAATTATATATAATTAACTGATTCTCTAAGTTTCTATTAACATCTATTAAAAATTTGGGCGAGGAATTTGGGAGATAATTCAATATTGACCTGTTTCCGATTACATAAGGACGGATTAAAAACCATCAAATTGTGAGCTTCACTGGTTTCCTTATTATTAAGAAATCTGAATTTAAATTAATTTTCTAAATTACACTTTCTTTTGACCTAATGAAGCATATCCGTCAATTGTATGGAATACTACTTTGTTATCAAAGTGTAGATATTATAATCAGTCCTCAGTACGAATTAATTCCCCTTTTTCTAATCCATAGTTCCAATTTCTAAAAACCATTCTACAAAGGAAAGTTAGATGAAAAACTGAATACTCTATCTAAAGAAAAGAAAACTGATCTATCAATATAAAGAAAACTGATATATTGTCGTCACACTTGTTACTGGCGTTCAACATTTAAGGAAATGTTTTTTTTTCGAATTAAATAGAGACATCCAATGTCACGAGGTGTGCGTGCCTAAATTTACAGACCAGCTTAGTTGTTGCAAATGTTGAGCCTCATCATTCGAATATTCTTTCAAAACTTAATGAACATGGATATTACACGTTACCCAAAATGCTTACTAGTGGTAATCATATTTAGATAAAATATTTAAATGATCAGCAATCTTCAATGAATAACACTGACAGTATTTAATGCTGTTTGGATATTTGTTATTTAGAGTATTGAACACTGGTGACACATCAATTTCATTAGGAGCCACATTGTGATGGATAATCACCTTTGGGATTAAGACGCCGTTATGACGTTCTGTTCACAGCTTGTGGAACAGGTGTCAGGTAAAGGGAACGCATTTCCGTATAATTGGAGAGGTGTCAGCACTAAAGTCTCTTAATTAAAATATGTCAATCATGCTGCACTGTGCACGTATTGGCGATCAGCTTTTCTCCTCCAGTGTAGTAATAGTTAAGAACAATAGGACAACAGAAACTAATTCCTGTTTATTAAAGACATCTATCAACACAAATCATACTTATACTAATGAATATTGTTATTTTTCTTGAACAAATTCATGGACATAATTTCGAGTGCTTTGGTTGCAAAGATTTTGCTCAGGTTCAGGTATTCTGCTAGTTTTACTGTTTTCAATAATAAACTAAATAATCCCCTTGCAATTGTCCAGCAATAAGAAATATCCGATTAGGAAGGTGGGATTTTATTACATTATTGATATTGTCGATAACATAGAATCATTATATATGCATGAAAATGTTTTGACAATGGATAAATGTAGTAGGCTTGCAAACATGACTAAATATATTTTTTAAAGTATTGAAGTACTGTGGAGCGAACCATAGTTGGATATATTATCTCTTAGATCTCGGACTTGGACGAAAACGAAGAAAGAAATTTTAGTATCCAGGAAGAAAAAACACTGCAATCCAGTTTATGAGATTATCAAATTTAATCTCCATTAAGAAGCATTACAACCATCGAGCCTGGGAAAAGAGTGCATTTAGAAATTTCCCACGTGGAAGTAAACGCCTAAATATGACAATACAAAAATTTGAGTGAATAAAATTATTTCATACAAGTGACCATCCGCTTTGAGAATTCAATTCAAAACCACCTAATATTCAACATTTAGATAAACAAATCGAACAAGACGTGTGTCACGGTTAATATGAGAACAATGAAAGGCATTTGTTTTTATAGTGTTGGTATTTTTTTTACCCTTTACATACTTGATAAATAATTTAACTATCGACAACAGTTATAAAATGAAATAAGATTAATTTCCATGTGTTATCAAGTATTATTAAAAAAATCAGCATTCACATGGTATATTCCGGTAATTGGACCATTTTTTTTTAATACGCCATACAAAACACAATGAATTAATAAAAGACAGGTTTCGTAAGTCGTTTGACTTACATCTTCAGGGATAAAAGGTAACTTAAAGTTTAAAAAACAAAGAAAAGAGAAATTATTAGACAGTTCATGCTATACAGTTGGTCCACGCGGTTAGCCTAGTGGCTATGCGCGTCGCAACCACATGCCTGGAGAAGGAGTGTCCTAGGTTCGATTCCCCTCTACGACGTGAGGAGCTTAAGGATCTTCCTCAGCCATAGCGAGGTTAGCCGGTCTTGCGCGTGGAAAGCAGGGTTTTCCCCCCCAGTTTATCTGGGGGGTTTTCATCCCGCAAGCAGGCAAACCGTGCTGAATTTAAACAATGCTGGATGACGCCACGCTCTGTTGTTCACGCTCATAATGTCCGAGGTCTGACTGAGGTATATTTTTTTTTATTAAAGCTGACCAAACTTGGTGGAGTTTTAATCCTTGATTTTTATTGCATTGTGTTGGTATTTTAAAACATGTTTGCAGCTTCTTTAAATTTCATTGTGTAACAGTTTTTTTCTGGCAGAAAAAAATTGTTACATAAGGAAATTTAAAGAAATTTTTTTCTGGCAGAAAACAAACATGTACGACATGCTTGTTTTCTGCCAGAATACATTGTGGCCGGTGGAAGTGGTATGGAAACTAGAACTGATTTGTGTTCTCTTCTGTTTTGCACATTCGTTTGTTGTTCGTACATGCGAATTTCCTCAGATCTTCCTGTCTGTCCTACGTAGCAGATGCCGCAAGAACAATAAATTTTGTAAACACCTGGTTTTTTTAAAGGATGATGAGGAGGTTTCGGGGGATGTAGAAATCTCGAAATTTTTTCCAGCGGCAGAAAGGTTACTTTGATGGTATATTTGATAAGTAATTTATCCATCTTGTCTGTAACATTTTTGATATATGGAAGATATCCTTGTTAAATATTCTAATTCTTCATTTCTCTGTTTTTCTGTGCTGGAAATGTTATACGCTCTGTCCCTTAGGGTTTTTATTAGACCTGTTTTTTGCGAAGGGTGGTGGTGTGAGGCTGCATTAAGAAATCTTCCTGTGTTGGCGGGTTTTCTATATATTGAGAAAGAAAGTTTATTATCCTTTTCATTGACTTTTAATAGAATGTCTAGAAAAGACATTCAGGACAGAGCATATAACATTTCCAGCACAGAAAAACAGAGAAATGAAGAATTCGAATATCTAACACAGATCTTTTAAAAGAATGGTTATGAAACCAAGACTACCAAAAAAATCTTCCACACACCTCCTACAAGCATCTCTCAGAAACAGGATTTCAAAAATGCTATCACGCTTCCATATATCAAACTGTTACTGACAAGATGGCTAAATTACTTAACAAATATAACATCAAAATAACCTTTCTTCCGCTGGAAAAAAATTCGAGATTTCTACATCCCCCGAAACCTCTTCATCGTCCTTTTAAAAAAACCAGGTGTTTACAAAATTTATTGTTCTTGCGGCATCTGCTACGTTGGACAGCCAGAAAGATCTGGGGAAATTCGCATGAACGAACATCAAAAGGATGTGCAAAACAGAAGAGAACACAAATCAGGTCTAGCTTCCATACCACTTCCACCGGCCACAATGTACTCTGGCAGAAAACAAACATGTCGTACATAGAAAAAAATTGTTATATAAGGAAATTTAAATTAGCTGCAAACATGCTTAAAATACCAACACAATGCAATAAAAATCAAGGATTAATTCTTCACCAAGTTTTGTCAGCTTTAATAAAAAAAAATATACCTCAGTCAGACCTCGGACATTATGAACGTGAACAACAGAACGTGGCATCATCCAGCATTGTTTAAATTCAGCACTACTTTGAGTCTGCATTCTGATTTTTAATTTTATGAATAGTCAGACTGCTACAACTGTTTAGCATGAACTATTACTAATAATTTCTCTTTTCTTTGGGTTTTAAACTTTAAGTTACCGTTTACCCCTGACGATGTAAATCAAACGACTTACGAAACTTGGCGGGTCTTTAAATTAATTCATTGTGTTTTATATAGCTTATTAAAAAAAATGTGGTCTACTTACCGGAATATACCATGTGAACTAAAAACCACAGAAACCTCCACTTACAATCAGAATTCAGTTAAACTGCGATTATAAATAACTGTATGATAAAATAAAATTACAATTTTAATTTACAAAAAAATAATGAAAATAAAAGTGTGGTACATCAGAGTTCCTTTACTGACCGATTTTTCTTTTTTACCATTCTTATGACATAGAATAGGAGATAACAAAAAAATGCCATACAGCATAAAATATTCGGAATGTATGCAAAAACAGAACCGATTGAATGAAGTAGTACTAATCAGATTAAGGTTATTTATAGAAAATAAAAAAAAATGAAGTCGATTTCCCTTAAGCAACCATGGTCCCAGTAAATAATACAAATGGTGCTCTTTATTAATGTTATTTGTAATAAAAAGATAATTATCGAAGTAAAAGACAAAGAAAATAAAATTTACATGCTTAGTAACTAATGCTGGACAATTGGGGACATACTCATATGTAATCAACAGGGTCACAGAGAGATAGTCCCTCGCCAGCAAATTCTGCTATTTGTGAAGAACCAAAGAATTAGATGTATTTTTCTTTATTGCAATAAAGAACACATTATGGATAAAAATGCTTTTTATAAAAGCAATATTTTATTTTTTTTTATTTGTTCGTCATTTTTTTGAACATAAATATAGGCCTTCCCAATTGCCTGAACAAATCCACTCATCTCACATCTTGGTGCACACGAGAGGTTTACCACCTTCGTGAATGGGATTCCAAAATTCATAAGAATTGTACGAAAGTTGACGCACGAAATTGCACCTTTTAACTTGAAATCATAAATATTCGTTATCACTATTATCTGATTGATTCGCTGCAATTTTAATACTATTAATGTACGCATTTCTTCATCTGTTGAACCTATGGTATTATTAGTTTAGGAAGATTTTTCTCTGATGAATGTAGCTAGACTTAATGGCTATCGAAACCTGTGAATAAATTCGAAATATTGAGTGAATGAAAAGCGTGGGATTATATACTCCTTGTTATGGAAGCCCAACAAATATATATATTTTCCCCACTAAGTTAATACACCATACACCTAGTCACTTAGGTAACTTCTTCACAACCCTCATGATGTTTAAATCTGTTGTCAAGATCCTTTGTAGTATAATAGCATTGCATTACAGACTTTTTCCCTTCAGAAGCCAATCCAATGGAACCACACATTCCACCTTATAGTCTTGCATCATAGGTTCACAGTGTTCTACTAGTAATCAACTATGGGTTCGAATACCACTAGGACATGAACGATTGTTAAAGCCTTGAGAAGGTCGATGTACGTAGACTGTTCAATAAGTAATAAGACTATATTTATACAGAAAACAGATTACCTTTAATCGTCATCATTTACATGGTCTTTTTCGAAGTAACTACCGTGAGACTCGAGGCATTTGTCCCAACGTTGCGTCCACTTTTTAAACACATGTGAGAGTCCGTTTCTTAAGGGTTCTTTCAAAATCGCCTTCCCAGCTTTTACATATGCTTTGTTGCTTTCGAAATGGCGGCCTCTTAGTGGTTTCTTGAGCTGAGGAAACAGCCAGAAATCGCACGGTACGAGATCAGGACTGTATGGAGGGTGTGGTAGGAAATCTGTGTTGTTCTTCTGCAAAACGTCCACTACACAACCAGCAATATGTGGCCTTGCATTATTGTGGTACAATAAGAAGCCATTCTTCAGCAATGGACGCTTCCTTTTGACGTGCTTGATGATAATCGCTGCTGTGTTGATCATTGTCTCTGTGATGGACGTTGAAGGTCTTCCCTCACGTTCAAGATCTTCCACATTTTTCCTTCCTTCCTTAAAAGCTTTATGCCAGCGAAAAACACTTGCCCTCGACATTGCTTGATCGTGGAAAGCTTCGCATATCATGTTAAAAGTGTCTGATGCCGATTTTTGCAAACACACACAAAATTTAATCGCATAATGCTGTTCCAAGGACGCTTCCATTTCGAAGACTGGTCGCGCCTCGTAGGAGCGCCGATTAGCACTTGTGTTTAGTCACGTGACACTCTGGCACATCAGCCAGTATACGCCATCTATCACCTCTTTTGTTAATACAGACAGCAACATTTCTCTATTCCACAGAAATTAATATTGTGATGAGTGGTTTCGCCACAGTAAAATTAATCATTACTTATTAAACAGCCCACGTATATCAACTTGTTCACTGGAAATCTAGAGTGGGGTAAAAAGTTATCGTTTCTACATCTAGTTGCGGATTATTTACTTTTCAGCCCACCCACAGTAATATTGCACTACACGTTTACAACCTTTAGCGTCTTGGATTATTATTATTAAGAGACCTCCAGGGAGTCAGAGATTCATCGAGGGAGGCCACACACTACACACATCAGCTATCATACTTATTCTTGAATTCATTCACACTGCTTGCACTCACAACATCCAATGGCAATCCATTCCAATCACGTACCAACCTCTGAGAGAAAAATCTAGCCCTCACACCCTTCTTGGCGGCCTTCATTCTCAGCTTCCAATTCTCATGCCCTCTCGTCCTTTCCACACCCTCCATAAATTGAAAAATTCCATCAATTCAAATCCTGTATGATCCTTTCAGCAGTTTGTAAATCTCAATCATATCACCCCCCCTTCTCCTGTTTGCTAATGTCTGCAGTCTACAAATTCTCAACCTGTCTTCATAATCAGTATTCCACAATCCTGATATTTTTAACACTCTCCTTTGTACTCTTTCCAATATATCAGAATCACAACGGAAACCAGATCTGCGCACAATAATCGAAGTTAGGTCTTATCAGAGCCTTCTAAAGAAGCAAAATAGCATCCTTATCTTTACGTGTGAACGTTCGTTTCAGCATTGCAATTATCTTTTAAGTTCTTTTTGCAATCTTTGCCACATGGCCCCTAAACATCAACTTCCTATCTATTAACACTCCAAGATCCCTAGCCTCATCAGTTTCTTCTAGCCTAATCTCACCAATATAATACGACATTGGATATCTAATCATGCCGAAGTGAATGACTTTACATTTACTGACATTGAACTGACACCCATTTTCCCATGCCCACAATTCCGGCCTATTCAAAACATTCTACAAAGCCTGCATATCAGCAGCATTCCTGATTACCCTATCTATCTTTACAAAAATTATCAATGAAAAATGTAGATGGAAAGGGTATTTTGGTTTAATTAGAGTGAAATTAAATCGAAAGAAGATAGTGAATACTGTATGCTAAACGGCTGTTGAGAGTCGGGGGGGGGGGAGGTAAAAACCTAATTTTTTATCTATTAAAAACCTAAATCGAATAACTCACTCAAGCTTCTGTTAAAAACGCAAAAATGTTCCTCAGGCACTCGAGAAATGCATCATCTCATCTTTCAACCTGAATGCAATGCTTGTTGTTTCTTTTGAACTTCATTAAAGGGAATATAAAGAGAAAGCGTGGAGTTTTCTTAAAGACTGTTTTCTTCTTTGAATGAGTGTATCTAGAGATGACAAATGGTGGGTTTTCACCAGAATTTCCGGTTTTATTTCAACGTCGGATAAAGTTCCACTTTAACACGTTTTAACATAATTCTGTTAAGTAAGACAAAGCGTTGCAACTATATAGTATTTACTACAGTTGACTGACTAAAGATTGGATAATAACATGACTTCCCTGCTCCACAAGGCTAAACACGGAACTTTTTTCTAGCCTCTTCAGAACCTCAAGTCTGATGGTGGTCTCATACTGGGCAATGAAATCCACTTTCTCAAACATAGAACCGAGAGATGTGAACTTACGGTTTGCAGAATTGAAATGTGGAAACGCATCCCAATTAGTCCAGCAGGCCGGCAATTGTTAGGGTATGTATTCGTGTATTCAAATTATTCCAATGTCCTTCAAGAAGGGAAACAAAACCGAAAAAAACAGGCACACTGTAACCATAAGGCACTTTGTTTTTTAATATCTGCATACAGCGATTCCGAGTTCAGAAATAATCATTAGGATCCTTATCTTTCTCAATGAACACAAAATCATTCCGTGTAATTGCTAATGACCTACGGAAGTGCAGCAACCCGGAGAAGTGTGAAGGATATACGCCTGGTCAACGCAACATTTCGTTATTAGATTTATACCCAGGATGTTTTTTTCATGCTGTTTAGAAATTATTTCTAATAGGATCGATTATTATTATGAGGTAAATCCAGCTATATTTTGGCCTTTCCCTTAATATATTTCACCCAGATTCTGCTTCGGAATTTTTTTTTTTTTTTAAACTTTTGAATCCCACTGGCTTTAAGAAAATAAAATGACTGGAATAAGTCTCAGTCTACAGAAAATGGTGACAAATCAAAACTTGTTTACATTAAGAGCAAATGTAAACATTGATGTTCCTCACTCCTAAACTCTCCACATACGATCAAATGATATAGCAAATGTAGCAGACTTTCCTGTGGTCTGTAACTCCGATTCAAGACAGCAGCGAATCAAGTTTATGCTGATCAAGTGATAATTTGTCCACAACTAGCTTGATCTGTTTTGAAAAAATTCAATACAGTTTTTTCTCATCGGTGTAGACCACTGAAAGAAAAGGGTTTGCGACTGAGCTATTGCTCATGTACTCTTGACTGATGCACTTATATTGTCTCCACTTTATACCAGAGGGCATGCTCTTATTCTGTACTATCTGTTGGATCCTAACAGTACCTGCTAAATATTTGCAAGATATTACAACTCAGAATTCATATGAAGGATTTTCAGTTTTTGCCGTTTTTACCCAATTTAAGATCTTACAATCAATAGTCCACTATCTGGTTTACAAAGGACAAAAAACAGGTCTTAGGAAGGGGATTGAAAAACCTCTGGAATGGAATATAAAGCTAATAGCTTCTGATATTAAAGACGTTATGGAAAACACCTGCATTTCTCACTTAATTTCCTTAAGGGGATTTTTTTATTAAAGGTTACAAGTTTATCTCATTAACTATTCGGAGATACGAATGATGGACTAATTGCTATGTATTTCAATTTAGTTAAGTGAATATTCCGGAACTAGTTAAAGTCAATATAACTTGACCTTTAAATACACTGAAATATTTAAGTGAATGGAGAAAACCGCGTTATATTTTTTATATGAATCCCACCATAATTAGGCAACAAACCTATACTACTTTAGTAGCGTGGATGTCTCACGAATAATAAAATTCATCTACCACATAAAGCCTCTCACAAACATCAATGCCAATGGTGGGCTTGGATGTTTCTTAGAAGCTATATGTGCAGAAAGGCAGAAAACTGTCTTTCATAATATTAACAGTTTATTCAAATGAGATGACACCAAGTCATTTATCAGAGCTGTGTGTGATGTATATGATCTACTTACTACCTGGGTTGATATTTTCAGGTAAGTAACTTCAAGCAAAGAAAATCCTAATGCTTGCATTTCTGATTCATATAAATTATCCTCTAAGGATCCATATTCACTGCTTTTCCAGTAATGGCGGCAGTTCGATTCAAAAGGAAAGTGAGATTATGTAGAAGTAAAGGTAACTATTTTAGACCAAAATGTTAAAAGGGAGTAATAACTACATGATTGTCGAAGGCTGTTTCATCTGAATTCATTAATGTTTTAATAGGTTTCCCCTTTCCTAAAGTAAACCTGAGAAGTACTAATATTATCCTAGTAGTACTTTAGTAACATAAACGTTAAAGTGATCGTATTACTTTCAAAAAAAAAAAAAAAACTTTTGATATCTATCATGAATTTAAATTGTTTGAGTGGGATCTCGTCTTTTACATAAGGCGAAATAAAAATATTTATGAATTTTTATTAAATGCGTAACTAGAAATTATAATGCCAAGTAAGTTATATTGTAAATGTGAAATATAAATAAACAGGAAAAAAAATCTATAATAAATTTTCGATGAAATGGGAACTTACTGGAAATATGTGTTTGTTAAAATATCAAAAGTTCATTTCAAAACAAATTCCCAGTTCAAAATGAATCCCATCTGACACTAGATTTGAACCTAGGAGCTGTATTACAGAAAACAAGTCAGTCGGCCTTATAAACCGAGGTTGGTGGGCTTTTTCCCCGAAACAGGTAAACGACTAGAATAACACTTCCAGTTAAAAGACTTGCCTCAGCTTTAATTGCTTTGGGTGTAAACTCCCAAATAATTTCCAATCAGAAATCTTATACAAGCACGACTCTAGTTCTTAACCGATCTCCTGGTATTTCAAAACGTACCATATATTACCAGGCAGGAATGTTTATGAAAGCAAGCCTTGGAAACAAAAATCACTAAATTTCAGAAAATAAAAAATAAAAATTTATTAACATTTAAAATTAATTAAGAAGTTTGCATTTTGATGTCAAGCAGGTGGTCGCGCCATAGTACAATAATGTTGAAATAAAATAATTTATTTTTGTTATGTTTCAGATTAAAACAGCTTATCTTTTAAAGAATCTACCTAAAAATAGCAGTTCGAAACTTATCTAAAACACATGATGTGCACGAACTAATAAAGAAAAACCAACACCTTCAAGAATCACGCGAGTTTTTATAAACACCAAACAATGAGATTTACTGTAACAAAAGAACGGCTGTTTGTATTCCCTTCTAAGAAATAACTGATAGAAAAAGGTTATGATTGTTATTATGAAAGGTTATGTGCTGTCTTATTGGAATCGGAATACAAAGGAAATCCGACTTGTTCGGAGCGCAAAGTAAAGTTTGTCATGTTTTCAGTCCAACGTTGTTACTGGTGTATCGGTATTTCTTGGAGGGCAAAAGAATGGAAGGTCTTATAAATCACTGGCAAGTCGATCGACTACAGCCGGCACGTGAGGTTGTCACGATGTGTAAGCCAGTTGTCAAACTTCACCAGCCATTGATGCAAATAATGTCATACTTCGTGGACATAACTGGAGGAAAAAGTGATGAAGATATATTGCATGCAACTAAATGTGCAACATTGAATAACAGAAAAGTTTCGCTGATGCTTCTCATGATGGATTCTATTTTTTTCGGAACACGTGTGTTCCTTGCTACTTATAAGTATATAAAATCAGCGGCGCTCTTTCATTACTTAGTTTAATTTATAGTTCTTCTGCAGTACAAAAGTTCTTTTATATGTGGTTCCACAAAAATACGCCAAATGGAACTTCTAGACTGCTAGTTTTGATTACATTGATAGTAATGTTTGAAATGCAAGATTACTGTTTACAGTAACTTAAAATTTTATAATTTCCAATTGTGATATTTTGCATTAAGAAATATTCATATAAGACAGGGATACGCAGTCTTAAATCATTTTTTCTTTATTTACCTATCGACTGCAACATTAAACCCGTCATCTTTCATCGACAAATAGCAGGAATTAGCACTAACGTATCGATTACAAGTATGTAATTCTATTTATGATCAAGATAAATTCAGAGTTGCAAATGAAACTGGATTTTGTGAAGAGATTTCTTTTAATTAAAAGAATCATCTTTTAATTAATTATAGTTATGAATTTGAGCAGATCGCTAATAGAGTCACTGATATTCTTAATACTCATTAGGGAGAAAAAAACAATGGCGCAGAGCGAATCACATGTCTGGTGTAGATTCTTCCCAAGTTGGAGAGTTTTGTCTGTTCCATAAGCCGACTTCTGTCATTTTGGGATATCAGCGAAGACCATAGTTCGGTACAAAACATGTCTTGCTATTCTTCAGGATAATTTCTATATTTTGGAATAGGTCAAAATCGATTTAAAAAAATTGCCACTGCCATTGTCTTGGAAAGCATACTCTAAAAGAATTACAGCATTTCATATATATATATATATATATATATATATATATATATATAAGCTAATCAAACATTCAAATAATTAAATAAAATATGCTTGTCAAAATAATTATTTTTATGTATACGATCTGAATTATCATTTGCTAAAATTTCGTTACTTCTGATCTCCAAAGCGGCTTACTTTTAGTGACAGATATACGTTAACCATAGTAAGTTAGTTTTCAAACAGATTAAAGACAAAGTCCGCGTGGCTGTGGGCTTCGCAACCATATACCTGGGGAAGGAGTGTCCTAGTTTCGATTCCCTCGGTGACGTGAGGAGCTGAAGGATCTTCCTCAGCCATAGCCAAGTTAGTCGGTCTTGGGCGTGGACAGTAGCGTTTTTTCCCAAGTTTATTCTGGGGTTTTTCATCCTGCAAAGCAGGCAAACCGGCCTTGAGAGCTCAACACTACTGCCATAGGATACACCGGGGCGTAGGGCTGACCACCTTATCCTGTGAACGGTTTGAGGTGCGATGATTAATAAAAACTCGACACCAGTAGCGCACTCAGGATTTAACTTTGGGGGGGGGGGGGGGAGAGTTGAGTAGGCGAGTTGAGAATACACACTATGCATCGCATACGACCTATGACTGAGCACCTGCAGTGATCGCTAATTCATAAGTAGTATAGAAACAGAAAACACGACACAACAAAAAAAAAGGAATTTTAATTAGGAAAAGATTTTTGGAAAATTTTCTAGTGTTTTTTTCCTTTTTCTTTGGAGGGGGTCAGGGCCCCTTGTCCCCCCCCCCCCCCATGGGTGCGCCACTGCTCGACACCGTAAGGTAAAAGAGGGAAAATGGGATGAGATTAAAGACAAAAAGGTATGAAAATATTATTAATGTTATCTGAGACCACCAGAAAGTCAAGGACTCACTCATCGAAGGAGGTTATAAATCTCCCGACCCAGTTGTCATACCTTCCCTAAAATCCATTCACACACAACATGCTCCAAGAAAATTCTCATACATTATGTTAACATAATGTGTCTATGTTTTCTCTTAAATAACGGTTAAGTATTTAATTCTTGGAGTTAAGATTTGATTGACTTCTACTTATTATTGTAACTTCCTTTAGTAATGAAATTGAAAGAATAATCTTTAAACTATTGGGTTAAAGGACCTTATTGGAATTTTTTTACGATCCTGTTCGCCTTTCCGCCCTTGGGATTTTCCTAGCCTTGTTTGTGAACAAAAAAAAATAGGTACATGATTTAGCAGAATCAAGTAAATGAAGTCCTTTGCCTAATGCTGTAACTGCACACTATTGAACTGGAGCTATAAGAAAGACACGCCACTCATTAAATCTGTTTTTGCCGAAGCAGGTAATTCAGGTAGTTGTTTCCATCACAACTGAGCAGCTTTTTTTGATGTCGTTTAAAGTGAAGTTTCATTTTTCTTCGCTTTTCTAAGCAGTCCAAGTAATGGCGAGAGGAGGCGATGTATGAGTAATTGACGTACTTTTATAGGAGCAAGTCCCGAAGAGTGATTAGCGGCGATTAGCGTTTCTGAATGGAGGGAAAGTATGAACAAATCGCACAGATACAGTAGATAGCGTCATGATAATTTAATAAAGGGACTCATCCAGGCGTGACCTCCTTGTTATTATCGATCTTTCCTTCAGAAGACAAGAAATTGCCACCAGAATCACTGAACACAATTCGGTTTTATTCTAAGAAAGAAAGAAAGAAAAATAAAAAGTTAGACGGACTTGGCCAGGGGGAAAATGAGCAAACATTTACCTTTCGCAACTGAGTCAGCTACTTGCTAATAAGGAGGCAGTTAATTAGGATCGAACGGAAAATACATGGAAGTTTTAAACAGCGAACAGACAGATTTTGACTATTTCTGTTTTAAAACCAACATTGGGAACGCGATTTTATTTACAGCCATATTTAATAAATATTTCTTACTACAAATTCTGGCAAATCTTTTTTTAAACCGGTAATGAAGCAATACAAATAAAGCGTAACTATTTGACCTTAACAAGTAATTATTGGAAACAAACTATTAATAAATTCTTAAAGTAGTCAAATATGGATTGAGAATTTGCTGAAATTCCCAATCTTTTGAGAACAAACATGGAATTTTTCAAACCTGGAGGTTTGAAAGTTCCATGTTTGACTCAAGAGTAGGGCTTCCGTATCAGGTAAAAAGAAATAAAAAAAAAATTATAAAATGTATAAGAGAACAAATATTATTTAACTCACTCACAGTAGTAATATATGTGTGCAAATTCCTTGTAATAACGTGTGAATAGCTGCTATTCAACCTGAATTGCATTTTCTCTAATACGAAAATCCAAACATTTAAGTCATTTGCTTAATTTTTACTGTAGGAAGCAATCAGAAAATATTTCAGTCCGAATAAGTACATTTTTAAATACTTAAAAGTGAACACCAACAGATCCAATATTTACTATGAACCGAATATTTCCATTACAGAAAATATCCGGTTTATAGTTTATGTAATCTTTTAACTAAAATACGAAAATGATTTGCATATTAAATTAGAAAATATGTCACACTGGACAACCCAATCACCTTTTCTTAATTTGTCTTCTCGAGAGCGAAGAAAACAGCGTGGCGTCTCCTATCCATTTGAATCAATACCATGTTTGAGAGGGTGAGTATTTTGATTTTTCTTATGGAGTTTCCACACACTATTTTGGTAAACCTCCAAAACATTCGTGCCGGAGGTAGGTTAAAGTTAATTATTTATTTTATTTTATATCTCCTCATTTTTGAAGTGACGTCATCAGAGTGCCTTAAAACTGGCTTGGCCTTTGTCTAAGGCTAACTTTATTCATTTAAACAAAAACTGATTTAAACGTGTTTATTATATGGGGATTGCACTTGAAGCCTCGCTAGTAATGTAAAGATGTTATGATTAATGTGTGGGAAAATGAAATACTTATTTGCTTAAGTGGCAGACTGATGTTAACATAAGCCATTTTGGAGAGTTAAAATACATCCAGGAAATAGGATAAAAAAACAGGGCAGATTAGAAAAGATTGAATGGCATTAACAAAATGCATTAATTCTGATTAGAGCATATTTATGTGATATTTAAGTAACGGTTTTCAAAACAATTTTTTTATGTACATGGAACTGTTGCAATGATCAGATGGATGCTAATAAGGATGGATTCCCTGAAATAATAGTTTCATTGGAAAATACAGCTGAAGCGACTAAGGATATGAGACAGCATCAGGGAAGGAATGCCGACATTGAGGCCATGCTATAGGAGATCACTCCAGCTGTAATAGATCGAGATCATATTCTAAAAGACTAATATAAATATGAGTGTGAATATCTTCAAAATAAAATCGTTGTTATGCAAGAACCCCCATTTAAAAAGGGTGAAAGTTCTTGCCCCAAAGTATTGCACCTATCTATAAATGTTTAGCTATAGACAATGTAACAACTTAATATCGCTGCCCGCCATCACCTCCAAATCCTGAACATTCCTAATTTCCTTAATTCAGTATAATATCTTATATTTTGCCACATTAAACTTAAAAGTCGCCCTTTCTAGTATCGATAATTAAACGTGTATATTCTCCCATAAATATCCTTATTTATGGGAAGAGTTCCTTAACCATTATTATCCTTAAACTGCTATTCTTAATCAAATAATGGTTTTGCTGTGTTATAGGTAGGAAACGTTTCGTGGATGATACAAGAAATCAAAGTTATAAATATATTCAGAAAAATAATAAATTTTAACACTTAATTTATTACGATTAGTAATCTGTCCTGAATATCAGTCAATCAGAAGGACAAAAAGTAATTAAAAATCAGGGAATATTCTCAAAACAACAGCGGCTAATAAACTGGTATTACAACATCGCCGTATTTTCTGCTGTCCAAGATTTTTAAGAGGAACCTCACATTAGACAACTATGGACGTTGTTTTAAATCAATTACAAGGCTACTTGCATTTTATGACAACTATTGAGACGTGGGATTTTTTTTCCTTGTATGCAATACAAAATTAATCGAGAAAAGAACTGAGGTTAAACTCTAGAAAAGCAATTCAACGATATGCTAAGAGACCATGGGAAATGCTTTCACAGGAAAGGGAAAAGTACATTCTACGTGATTTCAAGGCAGCCTGTTGGCAAACAAATTTCTCTATAGTAAAAAAAATAATAATAATAATTACACAACTTTACGAAAAAATAAAGGAGCGACAGTAAAATTTCCTTTATGCAGAACTAACAGAAAATTCGGAAATAATTTGATATATAAAGTTAACCATCTTAATACTTCCCTTGCAACGAGTAATTTGTGGAACTATTTGTACTGATGAATCAATAAAACGATTTCATCAAGAAGGAACGAGCGTTCAATATGAATTGACCATTTTTGGCTTTGTAAAGCGTAAATAGTCATAGATTTCTTACAAAATGCAATCAGCTCAATTGAATGCCAGGTCTGCCTGACTATTTGTGAATAACCACAACAAAATATTACAAATGACTTCAAAAATATTGTCGTGAAATTGTAATTTAGAGAAAATTTTGATTGCAAATTATATTGAAAATTGCTTTTTATATATTTATGGTAAATATACAAAAAACAAGCTTTATCGACTTGTATTTACACCATAAATTTCCATAATTTGAATTTCACGACACTATTTTTGGAGTCATTTGCAATATTTTGTTGTGGTTATTCTCAAATGGTCTTTGATTTACTGAGAACTAGTAAACGAAAATGAATTGAAATTATGTTACCATCTATTTAACTCCTTATTTTCACAAAAAAAAAAAAAAAAAATGAAGGAAATGAATTCCCTTTGGCAACGAAAGGAATTTAAATGGATAAATAAGAGAATGACGAAAAAAAAAAATCCAACATTTAAAAATATTCATACACACAGACCTATCAGACTTGTCACACGCCACAAAACTGGGAACGAAATTTCTAAATGGCTGGTATTGCTGCTGAAGAATGAGGAATATTCTAAACAAAGCAGCCGTAAGAAATCACTACGTTAAAATGGATGCGTTATGGTTCACAAAGGTACAGAATCATTCTTCAACTGCACTGGCAAAAGGCTATTTTTTGTTTTTAATAACAATCTGTAACTACTTTAAATAAAGTTCTAAATTAGGGTAATTAAATATAACTTACATTTGACATTAACCATTCACATTATCTTAAAGTTCAGTCCATATTAATGAAGGTAGCACTTCTTTACAATTATAGTCGTACTTTTAACAGTTCAGGATATTACTTGAAATCCTGGCCGTTAAAAATCTACATGAGAAGAACACAATTTTCGAAAATAAAACATTCTTTTTTCTATCACTTTTCATTGCTATTACTAATCCCACCTTTGCAGAACAACGCGTTCTCTCGTTTTTGCACTCGTTACGAAAACTGTGATGAAATTGAGTGTTGAGCGCGCGCAGTGTGCGTGACAGCACGCGCCAGACATAAACTATAGTAACTTGCAAAGGAGTGCTTCAGAAACAGATAAATTCATACCAAAGTTTTAAATTAGTAGCTTTGAAGAAAAAAAAAAAAAAACTGGCTTAGTATGAATGAAAAAAAAAAAAAAAAAGAATCGTCTGATAGTAATTTTTATTTTTAAGAAATTCCATTTTACACACTTTAAAACAAAATTGAATAAAATAAAAGTGGAGTACTGAGCATAAGTAATTATTTAATTCTTAATTAGAATTAATTTGCAAGGCAATAGCGTGATGTGTAAATTATTTTAAGCCTTAAAAGTACTTTAAATATTTTACAATAAGATTTTGAATGTCAGGAGAAATATTAATACTAAATACTAAACTTAATAGTTTTAGTGATGATAGTGTATAAGAGTTTAATTAAAATAGACAAATATTATCTAAAAATTTAAAAGGAAAAATACGCTTTTTTCCAATTTTTTTTCTTACCCGACTTGAAGTTGGTGGGGGGGGGGATCTGCTTTTTGATTCATGGTGACAACGGTAGGGAAGGTAAAAAATTCCCGACGAATGCGAATATATTGAAACTGATTTCAGGTAAAGAGAAAAAACGTGTTTCTGGACTTACTTACTTCGACTATCGAAACATAATGAAAACAATAATGAATTGATGCGATTACACATTTCAGAAATACTAACCTATTGTTATATATGGTGTTTTGTTCACCTTGTTGTTTTGTTTCGTGATTTGTCCAGTAAAAATTAACACATACATTTATGTCGCTGGTTTATTAGAGGATTATAAAGCACGGTAATAAGTGATACCTCCATTTCAGCAGCATACTCTAGTATCATTATAAGAGGCGTGTTTTCAAAGGAGCTCTAATATCTCCAGACGACAAACTTTTGGAGGACAAAGGAAACTCTGGGGAATCGAGATTCAATTCTTCGGAAAATTAGTGTTCTTACACAGCCCACCTGAGTTGCTTTTAAGATTAAAAAAAAAAAGCTTCAAAGTCCATTTCAGTGTGTTGTTTCCTGAAACTTCAATATCTCTCTCCCCATGATTTGTTCTGTGCGTCTTTGCCGTTTATAACACAAAGACTGGTAACAAAAGATTTATTTCGTGAAATCTAATCTTCATTGTGCAATGCAATGGCTGATCAGCAAATTTCTCCTTTTAAGCCTTTTCAAGAGAATAACAAGGAAAGGATTGCTTCAAAAGCATACTGAGTGGTTGGGTGTTGCTCAGTAAACCTCTTCTGTCAGAGTACAAAGTCTCGTAAAGCAAAATATTTATGTTTAATATAGAGGGGAAAAAAACACCACGAATAAATAGAAGGTTGATTTGCCATATATTATTATCAAGTGTTGCTGAAATTAGCAAACCTTCTTATTATCCTTGTTATATGAAATAAACCATGCTTATTAATGCTGGATGGAATATTGATTTTTATTTTTATCAATTTCATCAAGTATCCATATCTTAATTGATTGCTAATTTCCATTGTTTGTTTAGAGCAATCCAAATAAATTTGTTAATTGAAGGTACGTAGGATATATTTATTATTTGTATATGGTGGTGGGGGGGACTGAAAGAAGAGTTTTTGTTTTGAAGCGAGTATTCTACCTACCTTTCTCTAATACGGATTACTGATCAAAATTTATTTAATTTTTAATAAGATTAACGGTTTCATGTTTATTATTTTCCTCTCCGCCGTTATTCCCAAACTTTCGAAATCTATTTAAATTTTCCTTTAAATTTATATTAATTTGCTTACATTTTCAAAGACAAGATCGTCCGTAATGATGTCGTACTTTTCTTTGTTTTATTACCAGAGTTTGAATTCGGTCTCCTCCTTCACAAAGCTTGCTAATGAAAAATTTTAAATGCAAAGTAAATTCTTCAGAAAAATGCATTACTAGTTTTAATTACATTAACGTATTTTAAATCTTAAGCCAAATCAGTAATTCTTTAATAGTTAACAGGAGTTCTAAGTCATTTTAAGTGCTCTGTAGTAGCCTCTTTGGTAACTGGCCGAGTTCTAGAAGGCTAACTTCCCCTCTACAAACTACGACTAGTGACCGCGTCACCTTTTTACTGTGACATCACTTAAGGATGTCATTACACACCCCTTTCTCGCCATATCTACATTTGTTGTACCCATTCGGTAATTAATTTCATTGTCTTTAATTACCTTGTTCAGTACAGGATATGGCGTAGTCATTTAAATCTGTGTTCAAATATTGCGGGGAAATATTCCTATTCCTTCCCCCCCCCCCTTAATTTTGGCCAAACCGAACTACAACATATGCTTGAAGGTACAAGAAAGAATGGCAGAAGTGAACTACCACACTCGTATTGTATACTTTGGAGAAAATAGACGAAGAAATCATCGTCATTTATCAGCGAGTACTACGATTAGCCTACTAACACATTGAATAAGAATTCTTAAGTTTTCTTCGAAATGAACTAAACACCTTTGTTCATCGCATTTAGGTATAGGGAAGGAGCATCTGCGCAATTATAATCAGCTATTCAGCACATGTGACAGCATTATAAACTTGCAGTTCAATTTAATAATATACACTACCTTAGTCCTACACAAAATCATTACAGTAATACATAAAATATATTATCGTACTGATATATAAATATTTATGTCCGCGCGGTTAGCCTAGCGGCCATCGCTTCGCAACCATATGCCTGAAGATCTTGGGGTTTTTCATCCCGCAAATAGGTAACCGGCCCCGTAAACACACACGGATGCAGTCATGAATATCGCCCTATGGGGATGCAGTAGAGGAGTGGGGATATGCATTAATACGCCGTAACTCCTCATTAGGAGAGGACTCAGCCCGACCTAGACGGATGAGAAGGATAAGATAAATATATATTTATTTATTTATATAATATAATGTGTGTATGTTCCTGTTGAGAAAGTGTAATTTTGAACTTTGATTAATATTTCAGTTCTCTGTTATGCCTTTTATCATATTGCCTGTCGATAGAACCACTTTATAGGCTTTCTACTGGAATTCTAAAAAACAGGTGCGTATTATGGTCCGAAAATTACGGAATATTGGTATATTTACGAAATACTGCAACTTTCGATATGTCAGAAAGTGGTATAGTTTAGAGTACATTATAAGTATTTAACCTAAAAATGTGTAATCTTTTATTCGCCAAAAAGACTAGCAGACGAACGCGATTTATCATTTCATTTTGACTGATGTTGCCTGTTTTCTTTTCTTTATATATTTTTAAATTTCTGCTTCGTAACGTTTTCAGTGACATAAGTAGAAAAATCAAATCAAATTTTTAAAATGTCTGACAACAATCAAAATGAGTACTTTCAAAGAAATTATTCTAAAAGCAACTTTATTTATAAGATGCACAAAACCAAATATTTTCGTGAAGATTAAAAATGTAATAATTTTAATGTGTAATTTAAAATTTCTTATTGTATAAAGGAATTATAAATTTGGCTGCGGTATCGAATCTTACCGTGGGTATGGATGATTCTGATTATTTTTAGGTGGGGGATGAATTTCATTACTAGTGTGAGACCATTTCCCAGTTTAACGAAGGTTTGAAGTGACTTAATAAAGTACCATGTTTATTCTCTGCAGGGTTTCCGAATATTGTAAAAATTATTTAAAATATTTTAGAAATTATAAAAAAAATTAAAAATCTTATCACCATCACGGTACTAATGTACTATACGCTTAAACCTTTCTTAAACCGTGAAATAAAACGAGATGACAGATTTATGTTTGAGATGTCATTTATAATTTACATCATTATGCAAAATAGGTGTTTTCATTTGTGTAGGAGCCTCTCTGTTTCATTATTTAAAAAATACACAAAACGGTAAAATTAATAAACAATGGAATGTATTGCATGGGTTCTGGTTGGCACTGCTTGCCCCTTGATTTTGGATTGAGATTAATTAAGAAGTTGTGAACTTGAAAGCATGTTACTAATAAGGCCACGGGAATAACAAACAACGTGGTTGAAAAAGGGCTCCGAACGCTGTCGAGGAAAAGGTTTCACGATTTTTTAGGGTGGTCTGTAATTGGGTAGATAATACCAACTTACAACGTGAAAAGACTGCAGTTTTTAATGGCGGTAAGCCGTTTTAAAAAGATTCCTTTTAAATAACGACTTTGGTGAAGTTAACGAAGTAACCACTGCTTCTTAATAAATTTGAACTTTTTTTTCACTTCCGAGTTTCTTACTTTAGAAAGAAGTTAAAGCAAGTCAGATGCAGCTATGCCTGCAGAAAACATCTCAAGTAATTTTTATTTAGTCTTTCACTATTACTTTCTGGAAAAGCGACATTTATTATTGGTTTTGGGGCTGAGAAAATGCTTTAAAGAAGATTGCACTAAGAATAAATCACTGAGGCATAAACCCTAGAGATAAAGCCATAAGGATGGGATTTTTGTTATAAGTTTTAGTGCACAGAGAAATGCTCATCGTTTTACTGTCTATTGGCAGACAGTAATACGATGTCATTCCAATTTATTAACAACTATTTCGTGTAAAAAATAAATAAATAAATACGGAATACCAAAATAATTCAACTAAAATCCCTGAACCTTAAAGTGCAAGAGAGCTACGATGGCATTGATCATCTTTTCCAATCCAAGCACCTGTCTGAATGAGCATAAATAAATCAGTTCAGAGAATCAGAACTTTATCTCTCCACAATGAACACAGACGTTATAGTTCAGTCAACACTGGGCTTCCCTTGGAATTACTATTTTGTCCAGTATTCATTGGTAGTTGCCGTATGCACATATAATTGGTACTTTTAGCAAAGAAGCAAGAACCGTCCCTAGATGAACAGTGCAGGCCAAATTTCTTAAATCCACTATAATTCTTTGTTTTCTGGGAATCATTAACAATGGGGTATACAAGCTGTACTTTGATTTGAAATAGCGTCAGATTCGAGTCCTGTTGAGGACACAAAGCACTTTTATGAAGTCTTTTCAACCGAAGGTGAATTAGCTGCTCTTGTATGAGGATGACAGAGTTTTTCTTTCCTTAAAAATAGGAAAACCACCACCACTGTAGTTAACAGATATTATGCACTAGTATTATTGCCATAGCTACTTCGACTGTAACACCAAACGACAACTGATGTGTATTCCGTATATACACTAAATATACATTTGTATTTTTCATATTGTTTCCATGAAAATTCCTTAAGTGTACACTGATAGCACTTAGTACATATACACGAGAGATGGATGAATAATATGAAATGAATTATAGAATACGAGTGACGTGAAGCACCGGAGTTCAAGGATTCCATTGTTTTGAAATTTAAGTATATACATTTTATTAATTATTTCTGCACTTTATTAAATTATTTAATGATGACACTTAATCACTTAAAGGAAATATGCACATGAATTTGTGGTAGTTTTGCATACGGACCACTTAGTAGACTGCATCATCAGTTACATGATAGTAGGAAGACTGAAAACTGGAGTCGTACTTACAAGTGCATATCTCAAACGATTTCTGCAAATTTGGAGTAAACCACAGAAATTCATAGAAGCGTATGTTTTAGGATATTTCACGGAAACAAATTTGATTTTGTTCAATTCCATTATAACAGTGCTTCCCAAAATTCTGGATGTCAGGGCTCCCTTTATAAAAATTAAAATATTTCACGGCCCCCCCCTCGAAAAAAAATCGTAATTGAGACATATATTATTATAATATTTATTGTATTTATATTCAATACTAATTTATAATTTATGTCCAAAAACATATGCAGCGAATATTGCAAAAATCAAATGCAAATATTACATTTTTAGCATCTTACATATTTGACATGGAACATTATCTCAGATTTTTATATAGATAAAAATATGCAAATAACCATATGCAAATATACAATATTGTTATTGTATATTTGCATATGGTACACAAGCACATGAAATGTAAGACGATTAGTGATAAAGAAAGAATTAAAAATATAAAAGAAGTTTAATAACAATTTAATGTGATGGATGTGTTTCAATACTGTTACACAAATTGTCAATATCAGGTGAAATATTTGAAACGTCTATTCTTAGATTTCTTTCCAATTCTTCCATTGATAAGCAGGACTTATGTTTATTTTTAATTATCAGTAACGATGAAAATGCTGTTTCACAAAGGTATGTAGATGCGAAAGGAATTAACTTATTTAAGGCTGCGTTTGCTAATGAAGGATATTCTTTTTGTCGTCGAATCCAAAATTCGGATAAATCACTGTTAAGAAATTCTGATTTGATGGTTGAATCTGCTCTCATATCAATTAGTTCTTCTTGTGATGACCAAGGAAGATTGCTAAATTGTAGAGAAGGAGCAAATAGTGTTCTTATCCAATCATATTCTTTATCTTCATTCAAATTAGGAAAATATTTTTCGAAAAAAACCATAGAATTTGTGAGGTGGTTAATTATTATCCTTTTATTTTCTGTTGATAGTAAAATATTATTTTCTTTAACATATTTATGAAGAGAAGTAAGCATTTCCATTTTATTGTCCTTAAAACTTTTAACCACGCAGAAAGTTTACTTTGAAATGCTTGCAATTTAATGTTTAGTGTTAATATATTGGTGCTTTTTCTTTGCAGAGAAAGATTCAATTCATTAACTTTTGCGAACAAATCCGACAGATAAGAAATGGAACAACCAATTTTTCATCACAAAAATGAGATGCTAACATGGGATTCTTATCAAGAAGAAAAATTCGTAGTTCATGTTTCAATATTAAAACTCATTTTAGAACTTTTCCGCGCGACAACCACCTTACTAATCTGCGATATAAAAGAGTGTCGTAATTGGAATCCATCTCTTGGAATACGAAACACTCTTATATTAGTAGCATTACTTTTTTTATAATTAACTACAGTAGAAACTTCTGATGTCTCTTGTCATGGTTGAGCGGAGTGTGGAAAAGTTGAATTATTTGTCAGGCATGCATGTCAAAATCAAGTCCCTCCCTTAAACAGCACGTCATCTTCTTTTTTAAAACAACCGCCTGAAATACGGCCGTAAAATTTTTACGCCACAAAAGATTGGAAGTTGTAGTTGTGTAGCGTAGTCTTCAACCGCTGGTTCAAGTACAGGTAAGAGGGAAACCTGCATCAAAGCTGGGAAGAAATCAATATTTTGAGACAGAAATATCAAAATTCTGCCATCCAAATGATTCAAGAATAGCATTACGGAAAACGGCAAAGGTTTTATGGATTCGGTCAAAGCTGGAGGTCATTTGAAATCCATTTTAATATTATTCATATCTTTTCAAATGACAGGAAATGCTGAGTACAAATGTTTGATAAGTTAATTTCCAGGATCGAACTTTGGAACCGTACTCATAGAACAAACGTATTTCACACTGTCAACTCAGGTCTTGACGAATATGTCATATCTCAAGGAGCATGGTGATATGATGATGTGGTGTTTCTGCAGACCACGATAAGAAATGGTTGAAATTTGCGGTTCCACGTTTCAGTTATGAACTTCATATGAGGATACACAATTTAGTTAGTGTAAGATATGATCGAGGGTGGTTTGAAAGGTTCTCGGCCTAACAATGAAAACACGAATTGATAATTTCAAAATTATTTTTATTTTTCAACATAATCTCCCTTAAGAGTAATACGTTTATTCCAGCGATGTTCCAGCGCCATTATCGCTTCGCTGTAGTGATTCTCAGTAAGATCTGCAAACCCCTCAGTCGGAGTTTATTTAAACAGATTTCCCGATTAATGTGGTTTAAGCCATTTACATGTAAGTCAATTTGCTTTACAATACTAGATACAGATGACTGTGCCCAAAGTCTAGAATATTTTTGGAGGCCGACGCTCAATTCCAGCCTTCTGGGATTTAAGAAGGCAGGATTCCTGAAAATATTTCGGATAACTTACAAAGCGACAATAGGCTAATCCACGGAAACCATTGGTAACAGAGAGAGAGAGAAATTTATGTTCATGCACACCTTCCACCTCATGCTACTAATTGGTAAAGTAATTATGTCACAAGTGAAGTGCACGCAATAAATACTACTGAAAACAAAATCCCTACCCCTTAGATTTTCTTTTATGAAAAGGTGAGATTGTCGCTTTCAGCCCGCCTACAAGGCTGAATGATGTCAAACTCTGCAGATGAAAATCATCTAATATGAAATTTATTAAAATAGTGCAGTGAAATATTTCAGTGTTACAATAGTGTGATGACGCATATTTTAGATGTCTTTTACTTTTCTCAGTTGTGTTAACGTGACGAAAGACAACTTCATCTTACGGGAATGAATGACAGAAACGACTCACTCGACACGCTTATCATGTTCATATGTGCAAGTTCCTTACTGTATTCAAATAATTAACATATTTACCTGATTTCATGGTAAACTGACTTTTAAGCCTTTTTCTCTAATTCATAATTGGATTCCCCATTTGGCTGCAGGCAGTCAAATTGCCCATATGCAGAAGTTTTTATTCGTTCTTCTTCATCGACAATGAAGCGAGAACGTCATCCCTGTTGCGATACAGCCACTGTCTTGAATGTTAAGAAAGTGGCCAAAAATATCTGCAGCAATCTTAGGCGAATAAAGAAATACCGATAACTAGTGATGATTGTTACGTCATTTATAGGATTTCTTTCGTCCATCATCAAAATGCAATAAATCATTTCCGCCGGGGAAGGGAGGGGATGCATCTATATTTCTTCCGGTAGTCCTCCAGTTCTGCAGAAGGGCGAGCGCAGTGGTTAAGATGATTGAGCATTGCAAGTCGACAGTCTTTATTATTATTATTATGATTATGATTTGACACCTCCAGGGAGTCCAAAGACTCATCGAGGGAGAGTGTGCCAATAGCATCGAACGATTGGTTCCCTTCCAACTACTAACTCTAGTCTTAGGCTTTATTCAGAAAGAAATAAAAAGCTGTCAGCCAACGGTGCTTGTTTAACGGGTTCTTAGCATTCCCTGGAGAAGTGCCAGCTGCAGAAAAGAGCATTCTGCTTCGCGATATGTCCACTTCTGCACGTGTATTGAGTACAACAAGAGTTAAACGAGCTGACATGTGACATTCGATGTCCTTAGATAACTTTTCCTTTATCTTTGTAATGAATCTCTTATTATGCCCAAAGTATATTCTAACTCTTTCTATAAGTTTTTAGCTTTTTATGTATAATAACCGCATATATTGTCATTAACATAGTAAAATTTTCGGGGAGTAAAATGAAGGCTAAAACGATTTGAAACTTATTCCCTGCCTGAATCAAAATGGATTCATTTTCATGCGGATTATTTTTCTCTTTTCCTCAAAGCGTATACTAAATGTTATGAAAAATTTAGTACATCCATTAAAATATGAAAAATAAAATTCCCTTCTCGAAGACGATTTTATTTCCATGCGCATCAAATCAGTCACATATAATAGAAGGTTGCGTCTAAGAAAATAAGTATCTTAAAGGGACTAAACTGGTGGTGCGCTTGATTGCAGTACTTCAATTAGCTTCGCTGACTGCGTTGTGAGGAACGGTGGCGCCATCTAGCAATCACGCTATGAGAGATGGATTTATGAAGACATCAATAATTCATCAGTCGTCTTCGAGATAGAATGCTGTAGCGGTGGGAATGAAGTTCTTTAAGACACTTCCTGAAACCGTCTGGTAATATACTACAATGTCGGCACCTCGTCCCTTCATCATCTTGAATATCTTTACGGAATATTTTCCATTCTATCATAAAGAAATTTCAATTTTTTACTTCGGATTTTATTCTCTTTTCCATTATTTCCTTTCGGAAATGTTTTGCCTATTAACTGACAATCCTGCTCTTCCTTTCAATTCTGTAAAGATCTGTAATTTTAAAAAATATCTATATCAAAAATAACACGCACGCACGCACGCATAATCAAATACTTTCATGCACACATTACTATATATTGATGTTACATTTCTTCTACTTCACCTTCAACTTTTACATTATTTTTCTCTGATTCTTTATGAGAAGCAACTTATGTGCCTAATAATTTATCCTTTTGAACAAAGGCAACTTCAGGAGAGAAAAATAGTATCGCTTGAGGCAACAAAGGAAAACTTAAATTGTTCAATTATAAATTGCTGCGCGATGCTCGTTATTGTTAGCATGTGTTTATTCATGTTAATATAATGGAACACGATGGATTTTGCGATCGGTATCTTTTGTATTTTGTTAAGTTGGGAATAACAGACATTTTACTATTAGTAAAATCAGATTTTGGACGTCTACTTGAAATAAAACTAGTTCTTGCTGAAGGCAGTAATTAATTTTGTCTTTGATTTTCTGCTCATATAATCCTTGTATGATTGGTGATTAATCTCAGAAGAAACCTCTCACAAAATATGAAGGACTGCTATGTTGTTCAATGCATCATTGATGATAATGATTTAACAGTCACTGCCTTTGTCCATTGCTGTTAAAGTTCAGTGAGTGTGCTGCTGTGCTAAGAGATCCACTTTCCCTCTTCTGTGGTATTTAACTCCAGTCACGTAGTTTCTTTTTGTTTTATGTTTTTATTTCGTGAACCTTTTAAATAGATTGAAAACATTTATTCTGAGTAAATCTAGGCACTATTGAAGGACTTATGCCGTAATGCTGTTTCTTTAGGAGTGCCTGTGCAGTCTTGGCGGAGATTTTTTCCTACAAAGACTTTGTGGAATGTCACTCACAAGGGTACGTTCAGATGAATGTCATAAAATCGTTCATATGAAAGACAATCGTTTTGATGAGTAGGTGTGGGTGTGTAACTCTTCGTGTAAATGTTTTTTTTTTTTTTTTGTTTAACAGGAAAAATAAAGATTCTTTCGGTTTCTTCCAATAACATAACTAGAGAGATGAAGTGGATCACATGATCTTCAGTTTAGCAAAATAACCCTTCAAAGAATTTTCCCGCCTTTGCTAAACTTGTTTTAGAGGGAGGAGGGAATTACAGTTGAGTTTGATTACATTATTTGTGCTTTCAGCCAGTTCTGGATAACTAAAATATTTAATATATCTTTCTCACAAATAAAACGCGTTATACATGTGAAAATAATAATTAAGTATGTGTGTGGGGAGGAGTAGATTACGGGGTTAACAATACTAATCACTGCCGGGTAGAAAATTACCTGGTTAAGTCTCTGGTTGCTTCTCTGTAATATAAAAATGTACCGGACATTGCACGAAAGGCACGCGATAAGAGGGGGATAGCGCCATCTATTGACAATTCGCAAAATAATAAATTGTTCATCCCCGGTTTACAATAAATTGGGAATTTTATTATAAGCATTGCTAAATTTTATTGTAAAGATAGCATTGCCATAATACGAACAATGTGTATAACGGACCCATATTTTCAGCTTAAGCATTACTATACTCCAGACTACGCTTAAATCCTAAACATATTCCATAGGCATGTTTGTGACAAAATTCCTTTGTTATTCTACAAACCTGATTCTCTCTAACTGAAAAAATGCCCGAGTAGCTGTTGAAAGAGAGCTATTTTGGTTGGTGGAAATTTTTTATTTTTATTTTATTTTATTTTATAATTCTAATGATTTCTTTAGTACTGACATTTGAGAAAGGGATGCCATGGCTATGATTATGTAAATTTTCCGCGTTCTCAACAAAGAAAGCCGTTTGATCCAAACCCTAATTTAGGTGTTAGTATTTTGGCTAATATCGCTTACTGGAGATGGTTCCATCACTGGAAATGATCCTGCTCGTGGGATTATTTGCAATTCAGCTCTTCAACAAGCGCCTTTTAACTAAATGTAAATTAGCAAGCACGGAATGTGCAATGATTTTTTTCCAGTAAATTGTTTCTCTCTCGATAAATAAATAAAATAACACTGGCCGAAATAAAAACTAATTAATAGACATAATATTAGCTCCTCATAGCACTGAATGCTTTGGGTGTAATTTCTATTAGTAATATTTTTAATCATTCTTTAATTTTTCCCAATAGGACAAAGTTGTGAAAAGTTCTTTGATGGCCATGTTAATCGCATTCGTGTAAAATCGGTTGGCACAAAATTATAACCAGTTCTGTCATTCAACTTCTCTGGATTTTTGTCATTCCACTGTATACAGCCTGCTATTTCTCATTTGGTAACACCAAATTATTCCTGACAGACCCAAATTCGTTTACTGCTGTTAATACAAAATTTGTCCACTTCGGGTAGGTGAAACAGATTCAGTGCAGCCATCCGTTGCTTTGTTTTAAAGTTGTATCTTAAGAACTAAAGTGCGACAGTGTTGTACCTTTTGATCTCTGCTAGCTTTAAAGAATAACACATTTCTAAGGACTTGCGAGCTTGCTTGCATCAATTTCTGCTTGTGACTGTAAAACGATGGAAGCGTCCTTTATCTTCTCATCAAAGAAGACTTCATGAGTTTCTTCATGGAATTATGTAGTTCTCTAGGACAAGCCTGTCAAACTCGTTTACCTCCAAGTGCCAAATTAAGAATTATACATCAAGCCGCGGGCCAGAACAGAAAAAAAAATCACTAAATAAATAGCAAACAGATTTTTTAATATTAACATTAGAGTAATAAGTATAAAATACAACCATGTTACAAAAATACATATAAAATATAAACTTTACATATTTAAATAAAATTATACATATCATTTTTTGAAGAAACTTTACAACGTTTTTCATTAACGAAATCTTCAAAATCTGGTTGACTTTTTTGAGCTGTAGTTATTTTCAATATTGCTTGCACATGCTGGTCTGTTAATCTTGATCTTTCAGCAGATTTATTACTCTTTAAAGTTGAAAATAGTTGTTCACATAAATATATGCTACTGAACATAGATAAAATACGCCTAATTGTACATAACACATTGGGGTATCGATCGACTGATGAATAATTATAGAACGTTGGAATTCCAACATCCACATATTTCTGTTTCAATACGGAATCACACTGAATTTCATTTAATTCCAACTGTAAATTGTCATCAACAGTTTCAACATTAATCGATAGAGGATAAGTAAATAGGTGAAACTGATTTTCATATTTCTTAACATCGAAAAAAGCATCTTTTGAATTCATTTTCTAATAACCTAATTTGATTGGAATATTCTGAAAATTTCAATTTCGGTAATTTTGTAATAATGATTGACAACATTCCAAATGGGATAAATTTCCTTTTTGAATTTGCTTTTACCAAAATAATAATTTCTGTTTGAAAATTGTCAAATAACATGGTAACTACTTGATGTTTGCCTTGTAGCTTAAGATTACGTTGACTAAGATGACTTATAATGTCAATTGAAAAAGCCAGGTCCTTTATCCATTAATCGTTTTTTAACATTTCACATTCATAATTTTTCGATTCTAAAAAAAAAGGTAATTTCGTCCAGCAATTGGAAGAATCACTTTAAACCTTTATGACTAGAAGGCCACCTAATTTCTGTAGAATAAGATAGATGGCTATATTCACTTTCTATATCTTCTAGAAAGTTACTAAATTGGCGATGATTCAGCCCACGTGCACGAATATAATATACAATTTTACTGATATTTTTTAGGACATGTCCAATATTTAAAACTTTGGAGCATGGTGTTCTGATGAATAATGCGATGAGAATGTTGAAAATTGTTATTACTTTGTTCTTTGCATTTTCCTTTTAAATTTGTAACAACTCCTTTAATAACACCAGTCCCATGGCAGGAGCACCATCAGTTGCAAGACAAACTAGCTTTTTTAACGATAAATTGTATTCATTCATAAGGGCGTCAAAAATATCAACTCCAGCGATATCATGTACATCTGTGCTTTCGTCAATTGCAAGGGAATAGGTCTGAAATGTTGGAATTATTGATTTTAGTTGATTCCTTAAGTTCCCGGGTATATCATCAATTCTGCTAGCAATGGCCTTTCGAGATAAGCTTATATTTTTAAATTTCTTTAATTGTTCAGGACATAAGACTTAAAGATTTAATAAAAAATTCGCGAATAAATTCCCCTTCAGTGAATAATTTCGATTTGCTGCAATTAAATGTGATAACAAATAACTGGTTTTTACCGTAGTTCTATTGTCTTCAATAGGTTTGGCAAATACACTTTGTTGAGTTTAAGTGTCAACTTTAACTGACAATTTATTTTCACGAAGTTTCGCAACATATTTGTCATAGTTTTCTTTATTATTTGTATCGTAATGCCTTTTAATATTATATTCTTTGAAAACTGCAATAGAGTTTCTACATATTAGGCATAATTTTTTTTCCTTGAATACAAAAATGTTGTAACTTCCATTTTTCTTGAAAACCACGATGTTTTTCTTCAATTAATCGTTTTTTACTCATACTGGTTGAAGGTTTCGACATTATCTTTATAAATTCTTTATGAATTATAAAGAAAACACTACACTTCTTACGACTTGAAAATTACTAACGGTTAGCCTCCGATTGCTGTGGTATGCGGATGTAGCCGCGTATACGTAGACTTCCTCGGTAAAATTCGATATTTATGCAGTGGTGTAACAAGATTATTTGAAATGACAAATAGAACATTATTTCCTTTAGAAATTGCAGAGTAATTTGGCGTACGTATAAAATTATCTTAAGTGGAAATGTTAATTTTTAAAATATGTTTGTTTAATTCGGTGTTGTCAAAGGTTAAATAACCATAATGGTTACAAAGTTTGGCGGGCAGCTTGTTACTTATCGTCGGGCCTCATGCGACCCACGGGATCCTGTTTGACATGCCTGCTCTAGGGTATTTTGCCGTCCCAAAATTCAAGAACACATGTAATATTAAAACAAACAAAAAGCAGCTTTTTTATGGTTGCGATACGATACTGGTGTTTTTTTTTTTTTTTTTCCATTCACTTTGCCCGCTGCTAGACATTGCGTTAATTGCATACTGGATCATGATGGCCCTGGTCCATTACAAATTCGTCTTCAATTAAACTTCTATCAAACGTTACTACTCAGATGATTCATAGTGACTACGAAAAGATTAACGTATAGCAAAAAGAACCGAGGAGTACTACTAGGGATTTGTTTCGTCACCGGGTTAATGTTATTGTTCCTGTACTGGTTTTCAGTATTATCTGTACTGGAATTTCTGCTATTACACCGCACGAGCATTGTTCTGTCCCTTCCTAGATTATCATATATCACACCTTGCAACTCATTTATTTTTCCACGAACTGAAATAAGCAATGATAGAAGAAAAAGTATGTGGATACCGCCATTACAAAAAAAAAAAAAAAAGTTCAAAACGCAAGACGATGAACTTCTAAAAAGTAAATGCAAACTCATACGCTGGAATTTTAAAAATGTATTCAATAACTGCAATCGCGACCTGATTCGCAAAGGAATTACATCGACGTGCACAAGCTGTATTATTAATTATAAATATTTCAGTTTCCCAGAAGCTTTGCTTGCCAGTTCATAAAGTGTTTGGGAGAAATATTTTAACAAAATATTTCTTCACGATATTTTTATTTACGAGGGTGGTCTAAAACGTTATCAACCATAGATTGCAACACTATCAACACGATTTTTTTTTTCAAAGTTGGTACATCTGTCACAAGCGTCCATGTGAAATTGCAAGTCATTCTATGAAGTAGTGTTTTTTATACAGCTGTCTGAAGCAAACATGTATAAAATATCCCTTGCAATCGATAAATTTAGTATCGTGCAGTTAAAAAATCCTTTATAAAAGAATGTTTAACGCCAAAAGAAATTCATTCGAAGATCATAAAAGTTTATGGGCACTCTTCTCCTTCGTTTTCGACAATTAAGAAATAGCCTGCCGAGATTAAAGGCATCTTCAAGGCATTATCAGCCTTGAAGATGATCCACATGAAGGAGGTCCAAAAAGTGTAACAACACCAGAAATCATTGATCAAGTTAAAAATATGTTATTGGATAACCGGCGAGTCAAATTGCGTAAAACTGCTGAGACTACAGGTATTTCAAAAGAACATGTAGGATATATTTTGCATGAGGAATTGCATATGAAAAAGCTTTGCGCAAGATGGGTGCCGCGCTTGCTCACAGCAGATCAAAAGCGCAATTGCATGAAAATCTCTGAACAGTGCTTTGAGCGTTTTTACGTGGAAGATGATCCACGTGATGGATCTCCAAAACGTAACAACACCAGAAATCATTTATCAAGGGCACGATCGGGTATTAGATGACCGACGAGTCAAAGTGCGTGAAATAAATTGCTGAGACTATGGACATTTCAAAAGAGCATGTTGGATATATTTTGCATGAAGAATTGCAAATTAAAAAGCTTCGCGCAAGATGGGTGCCGCACTTGCTCATAGCAGATCAAAGATGCACTCCCATGAAAATATCTGAACAGTGCGTGGAGCGTTTTATCAAGAAAAAAGTTGATTTTGTGCTTCGATTTATTGCTATGGATGAGTGTTAGATTCACCTTTACACACTAGAATCCAAACAGCAGTCAAAACAGTGGACAGAAGCCGGTTGTTCAGCGTCAAAGAAGACAATTTCGGTTCCATCCAGGAAAGGTCATGGCATCGGTGTTTTGGGATGCTAAAGGCATTTTGTTTATTAATTATCTTGAAAAGGGTAAAAAAAATAACCGGGCAATATTATTCCGACTTTTAACCAGATTAGACGAAACAATTCGTGAGAAAAGACCCTGTTTGCAGAAGAAAAACAAATCATCTTTCATCAGGACAATTCACCTGCCAACAAAGGTGTTTTGGCAATGGGAAAATTAAGGGATCTGCGCTATGAATTGTTGGAACATCCATCATATTTCCCAGATTTGGTTCCTTCTGACTTCTATCTCTTCCCCAAACTAAAACTCTTCCTCACTGGTCAGCAGAGGTGATTGCAAATCTTACTGGGAACCATTACAGGGACGGGATAATAGCGCTGGAGCATCGCTGGAATAAATGTATTAGTCTTAAGGTAAGGGAGATTATTTTGAAAAAAAAAAAAAATTGAAATTATAAATTCGTTTTTTCATTGTTATTCCGAGATCTTTTCAGACCATCATCGTATTTATGGTATGGCATTTATTTTGTCACTGGGACAACGTTATTGTTCCTTCTGTTTTTCGGTACGGGTTCTCAGTATTACCTGTGTAACTGAGTAAAGTGGCGTTTGCCCTCGTCATTTCACCACACGAAGAAAGACTTGGGATCATATCTAGTCACCCACTAGAGGAACTTTTTCTTACCCTTTTTTTCGATCGGTTAGGTTACCGAATTTGTCCATCTCTGTCACCGACAAGCGGGTGTTTTCTCCTAAAAACTCGAGTTTTTCGTCCCGAAAACTCAACAAAATTGGCCCTCGAACCCACACTATTTTCAGACATTAAAAATATATTGTGTAAGGTTAGGTGACCTTACACAATATGGCGGTATTTGTTAGCCGTCTTTTCCCTGCGTGCCTTCACAATATAAATTTAACGTAATGAATATACAGCATATGATGGAATGAATGAAAAATTATATCAGTTTACAATTACCTTGCAACTTTGAACTTTAGATTCATTCAGTTAATAGTGAAATACTTCGGTGTGTTTTTTTTTTAATTGCCTTTCCGTTTTCTTTTCCATCATGATAAATTTTTTGAGAGTAATATGATGAATAACGAAACGTTTCAAGTATTTCCTCTCAGCTTGACTCGAAGATTTTCCACTTCAATAAGAATTTGTAAATTTTCGAGGTTTCTTGAATGAGAATACCACATTAATATACGAAATGCGATAGCTTATCGTCTGTATTCCGTGATTTGATAATTATTCACCAGTCATTAATTAACGAAGAAAGCGGAAAACATTGAAAGACGTCGATCAAAGGATCGTGATATTGTTTGGACAAAGATCTCTTCTTTCCATTCAAATATCTTTAGTGTGCAATCATTGAATGTGAATTGGAAGTTTTTCATATGGATATTTTAAGCAATACACTTCTACCTAAACCTCATGACAAACTGCAACGGAAAAGGGTGTTCGTTATCTCTCTAACGAGCTCATAAAGCTCATGCATTTCGTAAGCACTGCTAGGAGAGTGACAAAGTTTTCCTAATTTGAGACTGGAATAATAAATTAACAAAACAATAAAATAAATTTAATTTAAAAGCAATAAGATGATATAATTAAAAGAGAACAGAACGATAAGATGCAATCTACGATTGACAGAATTTAGCAAAAGAGATTTGAAATATAACATAATATGTCGAAAGGAAAATTGAAAACAGTAATGAAGGAAGAAAAGTGCGTGGAAAGGAAGAAGTATGTTTGAGTATTTGATTTTTGGAATTAAAAGCCATTTATTACTGCAGCGGTTTTCATTAGGCGCATCCATTGATTGGCTAAGGAAGTTTTATAACGGAAGTTTGAAGAGCATAATAACTGAAATAGAAGGATCGCTTTAAAGTGAATTCAACTTGCAAAGCAAAAACGCCGCTGATGAATGAATTTCATCGGAAATTTAACAAATAACTAAAGTCCTAATTATTTGTACCCTCCATTGTTAGAAATAGAAGTTGCTGATATTAATCCAATCTTAAGCTGAGTCTCTCCAAGATTTTGATAAATTAATTCAGACGTATTTGTTGAGATTAGGAAAATGCTTCATAGACGCATGTAATTCAATAAAAGTCTTTATGACTTCTAACGAGTTTTGTACAGCATTTTTTTTTTTTTTGCATTTATCGTCCTGAAACGTGTTCTGACAATCTCGACTTGCCATATCGATGATTCCGAATGTATTTCTCATGTTCTCTAAAGAAGATGCAAACAGATATTTCTGTCTGTCCAAAGTAAGCCAAGTCGCAAGTACAGAATAGCACATGTTATAAAGGAAGGAATTTGTCCCTAGTTGAATGAATGAGTGCTGCAAGTTTCATTCTAGTGTCTTGTGTATTAAGGGAGGATATTTTCATATACCGGCAACTAAAATTAGAAACTTTTAATTAATGCGACAATTCCACAAGGTTTGGATTCCATCTATCTACGTCTACAGCATACCAGGCGTTCACCAGACAGTTCTTTTACTCGGTCAAATTGGACGGGAAAGGACTATGCTTCCGAGTGTATTTTTCTAATGTGTCCTATACATTTGCAATGGAGTTCAAATCTGGACTTTTCGGTATTCAGAGAAGATGGTAGAAGTCGCTGTCATGCTCGCTGAACCACTGTTGAACAATTTTTGCACGATGGACAGTAGCATTGACAGCAATCACAGCGATGTTGTCCATGAAAGAACCGTCACCTGCTGGATAAAAAGTCAATATTGCAGGATGGACATGATCGACAACAATGCTGAAATATTTCTTGGAAGACACCCCGCCTTCCGACAATATCAGGCAACCCATCTATTATTAACAGAATATGCCACAGACCATGGCATCACCTCCAGAACGACGAATTATGTTTACAAGGTAAGCTCGGTTCATTTCTTCATGGACTTCCACCAAACTCTCTTTCTACTTTCGCTACAGAACAAGGTGTATCAAAACCCTTTGGACCACTGTAGACAAACTTTCTGTTTATAGGTTTATAGATTTGCGACTACTAATACCGATCCTCTTCAGTTCCCTGAGCATTCTCGACCCATATTATCCAATGAGATATGTGTCATAAACACCCTTCATTAAATACTTCGGTCGCCTGCTGCTTACAGGAAGTTCCATACAAGCCTTCTCAGATGACAGCGATTTGGTTTTGACAGATTGTTTTAGGACCACAGTTACACCTCTTTTACAAGCATTGCAGATCATTATCCACTCATTAAACACAGGATATCTCACCTTTTGATAAACCAGTGTCATCACCTTCTGTTTTCAAAATCGTGGCTCCAGCGCTAGCCTGACACCCACAATATATTAATCCTTTATGGAACTCCGAACGATGTTTTGTTCTTCCCATTGTGCTCATCACTACTACCGATTACTGACCAATAGCATTATAAATAGTTGTCTAGAATACGTGACCAAGTATTTTGCATATACGCAGTGTAAGTGACTTTTGTATAAAAGTCATATGTATAAAAGCTTCTAATTCATTTGCCGGAATGTGTTGCATTTCATATATTTTGATGGTTGTAGACATTGGCTAAACCTGGGTTAGAAAGTCATTAGAATTCAGTGATAAGCAAGTCCCAGCACCATTTTTAAACACTTTGCCCTGGCTCTAGTGTTTTAACTGTGCTGTTGTTGTTGTTGGGCTACAACAGCGTCATCTTCAGTATGTTAGCTTTAGGTACACGCACAGTTATTTGATTCATTTCCTCTTTTAGAAGTGTATTTCAGTATGTTGGCTATTTTCATTTCACAAAAATATATCTATCGTTATTACATAGTAAAGTCATACTATGGGTTTGAGTATGGCTGTGTTGAGTGATATGTAGAAATTGGCTAAAAGGAGGAGGCACTTCCCATACGGTTGTTTGTGTATATTCCTTGCGTGACGTAAACGTAGATATTTGAATATTCAGACATGTCTGGGGAGAAACGACAATTTATTAAATCAAGGATCTCTGTTAATCTGATATCGACGCTAATCATCATTTCTGATCTTCTAGGATGAGGTATTTTATTATAGTGTTTAAGTGAATAAAATATTTTTTACAGGAGTGGGGAGCCTTGTCGCGGGACAAGTGACTTTGCCAACCGTCAGTCAAGTTTGTAATAGGACTGTCTATGCTATGAACAAATGAGCAGGTGTTTGGTATCAGGTTGGCGAATGAATGTTCAAAAATTCTGAGTGGTTTAATTGAAAGGATTGGCACATCATGACATTAACAATCAGGGTTGTGTTAACAAAAGATCGAAGATCTAAAAACAGTTATTTTAAGATCAGTGTCTCATAATGCAACAGTGGATGGAGCTAAATTAGGACTGCAGTTCTTTATTTTGTTTTCCTGCTGCAGTTTTAAAACTGTTAAGTGATTAAAACTGTTTTAAAACAGTTTAGAAAATGCTGACCAACAAACTAATTATAATTTGCATATAAACACAGTTGCTTACTACAATTCAACAATGCTGTGAGTTCTTAAACCTATTGTTTCGGAACAAAATTTCGTTTTTTTTTGGGGGGGGGGGGAATTGCAAAATTATCATTGACATTATTTTTCACACAAATATTTTAATTAGTTATAGTAATATAGTAATAGTTGGTATAAATGTCCATTTATTGAATATTATTATACGCGTATGACACTGTGCATCTTAAAACTATTTGCGCCGTTTTCCAGTCTACTTGCTCAATACTGGATTAAGTCGGATTTATGAATTTTACTTAAGAGTGGAACAAAGAAAGTGATTTGTTTCAAATAATAACGGACGATATTTTTTCTTTGAAATGCAATATTCGTTCTAAGCGGGTTTAAAAGAAGAAGAATCGAGCGGCCACGAATCTTTGATGAAGCAAACACCGTCTCAAAAGGCATGGCGTGTTGGGGGGAAAACTTGCGGTTTCATTACGGAAGGGAGGCGATTTATCAAAGAAACCGTAATGTAAGATGTCACCAGCACATAACGCAAAAGTCGATTCCTCTGCTTGAATATTCTCCACCCGCAATGAAACGATGCGTAAAATTTTCTTCCATTTCATTTTTCTGCCGATCAGATAGTGGAAATTTGACTCGATTTTCTTACGCCACGGAACTTTAAAGAAACTTCAGAGAATTGTAAAGAAAGCCTTTCGAAAAAAATCGTTTTCTTGTATTTTAAGTGATAAATACTTCCCGTTAGCATGTTCTTTCGCAAAACGTGCTAAATCCATTCCTTCGGTATTGGAAATATCAAATTGGATGCATCCCATTTATATTCCGGAGTGGCTTATGCTTCAAAAGAAGAACTGATGCTTCCTATTTCTTAATATTCTCTTTAAAAAAAATTCATTATTTTCCATGTAGCGTTTTCACGTAGCATTGGAAAGTAGAGTTTCTTCTTTTGTGTTCCCTTTTTTGCAATGTACAGTCATGCGAGTTTGTACCGGTTTGGTGATTCATCGAGTACTCGCCAATGCAGTAATTATTGAATATATAATATTCAATATATGTTATCTTATTTTAATGTAATCTTTTTTCCCTCCAGATATATTTTAATTTAATTCTATAACACGCTACTGCATCATATTGGGATTTCAGTGTAATTATGCGCCCTAACTGTATGTTATTCCTACATATGTTTGAATTAACTGTACTGACGATGTCCTAAGATACGTAGGATGAAATATTTACTTAAGAAAACTCTTATTACTGCGGTTATTACGTGTGTTGGTTTGGTCATGAATACCCCATAGGTTTCATTGTACAATAAAAACTTAAGTATTGCAATCTTCCATTTATAAGGAAGTCACAGGGTTTCTCCCCACTGAAAATTTGCATTTTTTGTATCCCACAAAACAAACAAACCAACTAGAACACAATTTATATGAACACAAACACAATTTATAAACCTAACTGTCCTCATAAGCGGAGTTCTTTTAAAACCACCGAAACCCCAGTTTAATCTCCAAATAATAATAATTGGAATAATTAAATGAGCCAACAAAATCTTTTCATATTTTTTATTTTTTTATCGATTCCAACAAAACATATTACTTCGTAGAATAAAATAGAGCTAATCTACCCTTGTCTTAACTCGCCACGGCGAGCTAATCGAAGTTCATCTGTTCACACCTCTGCTTTCTGACTTATTCGGTATGCCCTTATTCAACTGACTCTCCACCTGCCAGCTTTCCGTGTTCTGTTATGTATTTTCACAATAACTTTCCACCTACAAATATTATATTTGCTTTTACACCTGAAATATTTAATTGTTCGGTAACTTCGCCTTCGAAAATGCGGTTAATATTTTCTTCAGTTCCTGTTCACTTTCATAGTTATTGCATTTATTGAGTTTAGTCAGAGAATCCTGTATAATTATACTGTATTTAAGAGTATAACATCACCTGATTAATGTAACGAGCTGAGATGAACTCGTCAATTTTGATATCGCGTTCAATATAATTCTTGCTGATAATGATTAACACTCGCAATAACATGTACTTGATTTTCCATCAGCCCATCTCTCTCTCTCTCTCTCCACCTCCGTTAATTCTAACTGCTGATTTACAAGTCGTCGACTATATGTTGCTCTATATGGTGTCACCTTTACACCACTGTGAGCGTTTTGAAGAATTCCTCTCTTAGCACTTTGTTATATGGCCTTCCTTTCTTGATTTACAAAACTTAAATACAGATCTTTATTATATTCCCTTGATATTTTGACTATTTGTTTTAAAGAGAAAATTTTGATATGAACAATCCCTCTTGGTCTACATCTAGCTTGTTCTCCCGAATGCTCCTCTTGCACAATTTTTATTACCATCCGTTCATGTGTGTGTTTGCTTACCGGGAACACACTCAATAATAAAATTCAGACCAGGCCTTCTGAATTATTTCAAGCATTTCTTGTCGAATATCATTAATCAGAGCTCTTTCCAAATTTCAGGTGTTTATGGTTTTTATACTAACTAAAGATGCATACTTCTGACTGGAGTAATTTTGAATATTTTCTCTCTTTTCTGTAGTTGCTTTTATTCGACACTCTTTCAAGGTGATCGCTCGAGACATACAGAATATGTTATCAGCTTTTACGCTACCTTTGTAATCACTTAATCCTATTACATTACTTTTTTTCCGTCCACTACTAAGCTTTCCAATATCCTCCAGAATATTCGACCACCTTCCTTGTACGGTGTCTAGTCAAAATATTCGAAGTCGATATGGCTACGACAGGATCGTCGTAACCCACTAAGCAACTAGCACATTGCCAAGGAGCGGTGCTCTTTGGCAATGTGTTAGTTGTGAAACCGGTAATATTGTATCTGAATAATAAAAACACCTCCTTCCTCCCAACGTTTACATAGTGTCTTAAATTAGGTGTGTGTGATAAAATCCAGGTTATCTACAGTCTGCAGAGCAATCTCAAAGATTTTCATCTTATTTTTAAGCTCTCTCTCTCTCTCTCTCTTTGTTTTCTTAAATAACATTTGCGTTTGCGTTTACAGTCGCTTCTCAATATTGTTCGACTTTTTTATTCGAATTTTTGCACAGATTTTTCTCTACAATATGTATAATCCAATCTATACTCCTTGCACCAGCGTGAAGATATCACTATCAACAATAATAGAGAATAGGTCATAGAGAATTTTTTTATTGTGCTTTTTTTGCCTTGTTAATTTGTATTCATCTTTATGTTGGAATATGGTAGAGGTAATGACTAGCTCATATCCTGAACAAAAACTCTTTAGCTACTTTCTGTTGATTTAGCTTTCTTTTTTTTTCTTCTTAAATTAATACTTACGCTAACAGTGTCTATTTTCAATTTTAATAATATTGAGTTCGTTCTGGTAGCTGACTTTTCGCTGTTTACTCTTAGTTTTTTTATTAAAAAAACATATAGGTCTTTGTATAACCTGTAATTCCATATAGCGCATGATATTTGTTCACATCTTGCCATCATTTTCTTATGGTGTTAGTCGGGAATTGCTAGCCAATTCTCGTTTGTTTAGTATCAGGTAGACTCCAAGAAACGGGATCATCCACGAGAGGGTGAGGATTGAACATTATGTCGGAAGCATTGGTTTGTTCTTGGCATTCCTTACGACGCTTTGTGGATTTCTCCTTTGAACACAATTAACCGAGTTTTAATTCTTAAGAAACTCTAGTGTCATCAGAAAGTCTTGTAAATTCAAGAACTTCAAATAAAATGTCATTGGATAAAGTATATCATAATCATCCGAGGAAAGTGGTGACCAGAAAAGAGCTACGTCATAGAAGTTTAGATGGCGAAAAATATCCAAATGTATAATCAGGAAACATGATTTTTCGGAAGCAAAGTTTTTTTTTAATGTATTCACAAATGACTCTAGACAGCATATGGATTCATCCCCGATGTGAGATCACCAATCTGCTCATAGCTGATCTTTCTAACGGACGAGTTAGTAGCGAAACTAATTTATGACTAGCAATTAAGTAGAGATACTGAAAATAATTAAAAAAAAATAAACACTCGTACCAGACTCACAGATAGACGAATGGTGTTTGTGAAGCGAAATTGTGTCGTGAACAATTCCGAACCCATTGTCTATCTCCAATAAAATAATAATAAATAATATAATATAATATAATTGTCATCCGAGGCACAGAGTACAGCAGATGTCTATTACCGTCTCGTGGTCCGTACCTGAACACTCTATATTATTGCCCGAAATGGAGACTAGTTGTACATTTAACGCTAGGTTGTACATTTAAATCTCGTAACGCTAGAAAATCGTAGATTTTCTAGCGTTACGAGATTAAAGCCCCCAAATTTCCGGAATAAAGAAGAAAACACCATGTTCAGGTGCCAGAGATCGACTAATTCGAAAACCGGTCAAAGAAAGGCTTAAAAACGTCGGTCCGATTCGATTCTACTCAGCGAATAGAATCGAATTTAGAATGGTATTTCTATGGACAGCTTAGCGCTTTGAATGCAGTGACTTTCCTTAATTATAATGTAGATAATTGAAAAAAAAATCCAATATTTAAAGTATTGGTGATGAATCAATAAAAGAGTCCAATCAATAATAGTATTCGTGTATCACTAATACTATTATTGATTGGAACTTAAAGGATTTAGACACGGTGTTTTATTGAATATATTAGTGGATACGGTTTTGTGTTCGTATGCACCAACTGCACTGTTTCCTGCCACTAAATAGAATGGTCATTCAAACTGGGCAATGTTAGAATGAGTTTATGGTTTTCGAAAACATGCGGCAGTTATCGACTTCCCGTTTGGCCCACTTAAACTAAATGAGGCATCTCTGATTCACATATTATGACCAGATTCATTAAAGCAATTGTAATTTCAAGTTGTGTAATAACTGTGATTACAAAAAGCCGTTCGTCTAACTTGCTTTCTGCAGTGATAACCGTAAACGTTTATCACTGCAGATAAACGTTTACGGTTTAGAAGGTAGTAAATGAATTCGTTGCATCTTTATTATTTTTTCCCTTTTTAGTAGTTTTTCAGCCTAGAGGGTTTTGAAAAGCTAAGCAATAAAATTTAAAGAGCTGCTGTGTTGTAACAATGTGAGTGTCATAACCATTATTGTGCCTCGTAATTCAAGCTCCCTGTTACTTATGGGAGATTTATTGTCTTGAGATTGATAAAAAAAAAATGTTAAAAACGTCCGACACATTTTCTTTGAAACACTAGAATTAGCAAGCAGCTGCACAACTCAGTAAAACGCCGAATATCAAATTGCTATTAAATTATTTTTTTATTAATTACCCTAATTTCTCCCCCAAATCACCATAATGAACGCTGGCACTCATGTTTTGAGCTGCTCTTTGATCGGACAACAAAGATAGGATTGCAGCTTATTGAATTGTTAGGATACTGATGAGTTGGCTATTTTCTTTCTGGCGAAATTAGGAAAGGCTAAGAACAACACCCATTTACATCCTTGCCATTTAGTCCGCTGTGTGGCATGCAAGTGCTATGAACATATAACAGAGCAAGACTTTCGCGCTACAGTAATTATTGATGATTCCTGTTTACAGTGCGACCAGAGGCAGTAAAGATCTTAGACAGTGACGATAATGACGCAACCAGTTACTAAGTTAATTTTGCTTCTATGATTCCTTTCTTAACACCGGAAAATTTACGTAATTGAGTTTTAAAAACCAGTATTTTTGGATAAATTTATAAAATTCGAAAACTGGTTTTAAATACTAGAATTATTATTATTACGTGACACCTCCAGGGAGTCCAAGGACTCATCGAGGGAGAACACCTATTCTACGACTCTGTCTCTACCGCTCAATCCACCAATTGCAACTACACCATCGCCATCTGCCGCCCACTGCGGGATTCGAACCCGCAGCCTTTTGGCTGGAGAGCGGATATGCTAACCACTTGGCCAACCAGGCCGGCCATATGTAAAAATGTAATAATATGTAAAAAATTATTAACTATTTAATTAAGAACGTTAATATTTTGATTTGAAATCGCCTCGGGCACAAGCATATTGTAGTAAAACTGATCTTCATGAGTAAGGCTAATGTTTTAATTTGGACTTAGTTCCAATAGCTAGTTCCTGCGATGCTATGAAAATATTAGAATTAGTTTCTGAGAGGCTACACATTTTTAACTGTGATCTAGCAACCGAAATAACTGCAGCGAGAAATGATGGTGCGTCTGTTATGATCTGTTATATAAAAATAAAGAAATTGATGTATACCTTACAAGTGAGGAATCAGAAGATGACGTAGAGTGCGAAGATGACTATGGCGAGAATTTTTTAAATTCTATTGATCTACATAACGACTGTGGATTCCCTATGTTGTCTGAAAATTACAAACAATCAATACCCCAAATAAGAAAAATTTGCAATTTTTTGGAAAATCTGCCGTAAGAGATAGCATTTTTCAGAATTATGTAAAACAAGAAAAAGGAAAGGAATTAAGTCTGATTCTTGACTGCCAAACGAGATGGAAGTTTAGAGCCATGACTGAAAGATTTATAACATTAAAAGAATGCGTTGGTTTAGCCTTGAATGATATTGGCGATTCTCATATGTGGAGTGAAGCTCAATATCCTAAAATCATGGAGCTTCTTAAAGTGTTGGGACCAGTAAGTCTGTATATTTTCTACGGATTTTAGTTTTTTTATTATTTGGTTTTGTATGGGGTATATTTTATTTTGTTATAATTTTTTACTTCCATAAATATTAAATAAATTTTAAAAAAAATTAAATAATTATTAGTAGATTTTTTCGATGTTTTAATTATCTTTTTATTTTTTGTAAAACTTCGAAAACCAGTTTAACCAGTTTTTTAGAAATACTGGAATTGAAAAGATTTTTTTCAAAAGTCGGTTTCTGTATAAACCCTATACGTAATGTTACTGCTGTGTGACATTATTGGGCCAGAACTGGGAATACTCAGCCAGAAAGAGGCACATTGTCGACATTTTTTTTTCATGGTATTATTTGAGGAATGTGTAGCATTGTGGAAATGGATTCCGTATCCAGAGAGCTATGACTCCGAAAGAAGGGCCATTCTTAGCGAGATTCTGGTCTCAGATAAAGGACATTTCTCTAAACCTTTCTTCGACGGGTTCCAGAGTTAGTCGAGCTCTGCGCCGTAAAGCAAACTTTTTCTCCCATAAACGTTTTTTTTTCATCCCATAAACTCAAGAACCACACTATTTAAGATACTAATTTACCACTTTACTGCGCTACGAAACTTGTCTCATTCTGTACTTCGAATATCGTTTATAATTAGTGAAAATCTTTAGCCAGTTGTCTCTGATTGGCTACTGGTGGAGAGTGAATTGCCCACTCAGTCTCTAAAAAGGCAGATAGGAATAAAACGGCCTCACCTACTCCATATACGTAATGAAAGTTGTTATCGGATTTATTTTATTCATATTTTTATTTAGGTATTATTTGAAAAGTCACATATACGTGACCCGTCGAACGATCCTAACAACAGCAAAGTGTTAATTTTTTTAGAATAATGGTGTTTGTCAGATCAAATAGTGTTTGCATTACCAAATACGAGGAAATTCATCGAAAAATGTCGATGACAATTATGTATTGAGCAACTTGAAAGGTTTCTTTGAATTTTTCACTATGCTAAAATGCAAAGGTTGTTATCTAATTTAAATAAATACGTAGATAATTTTCATTACAACTGGATCCTTATATCGAGTATATATGTTTCCTAATTATATACAGCACTTACAGTTCAAAATATAATTCTGAATTATGGAGTACTTAACCTCGTCTTCATTAATTTTTTCATATAGACGATACTTCATATATTATATATGAAAAAATTAATGAAGACGAGGTTATCTCTGAACGTTCAAGAATGTCTCTCTGAACATTATTTTGCGGTAGACCGGAAGAAAATTGAGAAGCCTCAGAAATCTCTGATTAATGAGACTCTGCATAGTGTCTCGCAATCCTGTGGCACTACGTATCCACTTTGGACTTTTACTCCTCTGAGAAATCTCCAGTCTTTCATCTATCAGAATTATTCACCGAGTTCTCGGTTTTCTTTAAGATTTTTGTTTGTTTGTTTGAAAATACGAATAAAGGAGAATAGCGAGACTTTAAATAGGAAACCGAGCGCTTCCCACAGTTGATATTGCAAATTTAAAACTGTCTCTTTTTCTGTCTATAATTTCTTCGCTCACATTTCGGTTTTGATATACTTTTATTCTCCTAAAGAAGATGACGCCTTATTTCCGAAATCTCAGTTTCAACAGGGACATAATGTCATTTGCCTATTTCCATTTTTTTTCGACTAAGTGTATAAGTTTTAAGTGGGGTTTGTGTCTATTTTGCTCTCTGAACAGACGCTTATTACCTTCAGAAAGCAATATTATTGCCGTTTTTTTTTTAATCTTTCGTCTGTAACCAAAGGAAGTGTCATATGTTAAATTCTGTTTTCAATCATGATCACCTCTAAGTGCCTTTTAATGTATCGCCGAGAAGTGCAGCAAGAGTTGCAGTGGTCGTCATCACACGCGGTGACAGAAAATCGATAGCTATCACAGCCGTGGGCTGAAGTGTCAACAACTCGGCTGTTCCTTCCCTGTGACGACTATGTAATGTGTTCGTATAAACATATACTGAGTAAAGAATGCATAGTTAGGAAAGCGTTTTACTTTCTCGGGTTTCCTTCAATTTATCGACTGGGTCTCGGATAATGAAAATGTCTTGCTTTGTCACTTCCGTTAAGCCACCGATAGCGGTACCGTGTTTACAGTCGTATCTCTTCACTCGTCTTCATCCGTTACGCATCTCGTCCGACGAAGAAGCAAAGTGATGTGCATAAAAAATACCTTCTTGTTCGCTTTCAAACTGATGAACAGCAATACACAACACTTTGTAAATAGATGTTCAAAAGAAGATTTTGAAGATTCCTCTTCACTCAGTGAAATTTTGTAAGATCCTTTTCTGTAGATGTTATGAATTGCAACATAAGGGATTTCTTACGGGATTCTGGTCTGGTTGGAGCAAGGTGGTGACCACTTTAATGCTATTAATTTTTTCCTGTTTTAATTTGGATATGGATCAGCCGAAATACTCCTAACATTAAGTGTTAAGTTCAAAAACCAAAACCTCTCCTTGGCAGGCCAGCTGAATATAAACGAATCTGTTCCTTGGTGACTGATCGGAGACTTCAACGTTATGGTCTACCACACTATGCATACTTTGGCTAATTCTATTCATGTTGATTATAGTTAGAGTTATTAAATCCGTGTTGTGTGGTTTGGCATACAGTTTTCATTCATTTGCATTCGTGGATTATTAATGCTATTCAATAAGAGCCGTAGATCCCAAGATGGCTTCGAGGAACAACTGGAGTAACTCAATCTATCACTCCAGCAAAATGAATTAATAAAAAATAAAATTAGGTCCTTCTCTTGGGTTTTGTGAAGATCATGAGTACCTCTATAACCCACTGGTAAGAAATGACACTTGAAATTTCGTTGATGTCCTGTTAAGATGCAAGGATCACTTCTGTTTGTGGACGATAACAACTGAAACTGAGTTAGTTAATCGCATACAAAGTTGGTATCATTTAAAGGCTTTCCCTCGCGTGTAATCGGTTACATGGAAGAAGAAGGAAGTCAGTCAAGAGGAAACAAAATAACAAACTAATCTTAATAAATAAAAAGCAATTACCATTTTGTTATCAGTTAAAATGTTAATATTCGTAAGTGTTTAATGGCTTATTTCATCAGACGGAAAGAATATTTAAAACTACGCAGAACATTTGTAATGTAGGAACATGTAATTTCAGCTATATATTCTTTGCTATCTTCAGCTAATCGATAGAAGTGAACTATGTATGAAGGAATTAATATTCAATACCTTTTCAGCTTTATAATTGGATAATCAAATTAATTTATAGCTTTAGTTATGAAGATGGCATAGATTAGCAGATCCAGACATTACTTTGAACAAGTGGTATATGATAAAATTTTCTGCAACTTACATATGATAATAATAATATTTATGCTCTGTTTTCCTTTGGAGATGCGTCGAACAGTTCGTGAAATAATAAGAATTTTTACTCAATGGTCATTTTTGCAACATTGCGTAGTCAAGCTATATTGATACTACTTCTAATGATATGAAGTCTCATTGTTCGTCATCATACTTTTTGTGTACAGTAATATAATTTCGTTGTTAGATACCAGAATTATATAGAAGTTATTACTGATTATTTGATCCATACACCGCTTTAGCATATATTTTGGATTCCAATATAATACAATGCGTTTTGATTAGTTTATTTTTATATTTTGTCTATATTTACTGGCAATGTAAGTCAATGCTAATCACACTTAGCATGTCGCGTTAGTTGAATACAAGCCTATTGTTAATTCAGCGGCATATTAAATCAACAGCTTCATTTATTACAACGGCAATAATGCAAAGGAAAACATTCACAAATGTCAAGTCTACCCAGTAATGCATTAGTGGGAAATGCGCTCCCTGGATAACCTTACAATACACAGGTAAACGAACGAAATAGCATAAATGAGACAAGTAGCTGATTAATTCAGTATTCCCATTTCAAGTAAATGGTTGCCATAGTCATCGTTCGCCGGGCAACCTATTTGTCAACACAGGTATTTGCAAGTCTCCTCAAAGTCAAATCAGTTAGTAGATTTACGCTTTTTTAGAGAGCCGAATGCAAAAGCCGATGCAGACATTTTTATTGCAGATAATGCAATAATTTTCGAAACTAATGCGGTCTGAAATAAAACTGATTTTTGTATCAACGTTGTTGGCAAATGGTTTGGCCTTGTAATATTATGCAATGATACTTTGAAGTAATAATGGTTCTTTTGTCATATTTAATTGCTTTCTTTTGTCGTGTGGATAGATTATAACCCGAGTATTAATAAAAGTGTGACTTTTATTAATAAATAGTATAATATATCTCATCATCTTCCTTTTACCTTGCGGTGTCGAGGGTTTCTTAATCATCGGAACTAAACTGTTCAGAGGATAAGGTGATCAGCCTTACGCCCCGGTGTATTTTATGTCCTGTAGTGTTGAGTTCTCAAGGCCGGTCTGTCTGCTTTTGAGGAATGAAAAACCCCAGGATAAACTGGAGAAAACCCTGCTGTCCACGCCCAAGACGGCTAAATTGGCTCTTCTGAGGAAGATTCTTCAGCTCCTCACCCTCCTCTCCGACGGGAATCGAACTTAGGGCACTCCTGTCCCCAGGCATATGGTTGCGACGCGCGCAGCCACTAGGCTCACCGCGCGGACAATATAATATTACTTAATATAATATAATATAATATAATAATATTATTTATTTTAACTCAGTAGTGAAATAAAGTCATTCTCAGCTCACATTAGTCGCATATTCAAAGATTCAGTATTCATTTCATTATTACTTGCTTTTGCAAAATTAGATGAAAGAAGCTTTAACTGTGAAGTCAGCAACAACACAAATAACTAAGTAACAAACGGAAATGGATTAATAACATCTAAGAGAGCAATATCGATCTCAAAATTCACTTTCTGTTTATTTATGAGGGTAAATAGGTAATTAAAGATAACTTTCTTAATTAAAAAAAAAAAATAAAACAGAATTGTTACCCGAAATCTTTGTACAAAGTTCATCTTTTATTGATGTTAGTGTGCAAAATCTCCCAGTATGATTTTCGCTACGATAGCTTACTAGCATATATTATTATTGTTATTATTATTATTATTATTACATAACATCTCCAGGGAGTCCAAATACTCATCGAGTGAAGGTACTTACTCTACAACTCTCCGTCTCCACCATTTCACCAACCGCAACTACCTTCATCATCTACACCAACGACGGCAACTACCACCGATGATCACCATTAATATTTTGACGAACTAATAATAATATTGACGAACTAATGAATTTCGCGATCTTCACCCATAATCTCTCTTCCATAAACATTTGCGACTGATATGATTTCAGGCTAAATTTTTCTATTGATCCAAGCTAAATGGAATGGATGTGGGATTCGTGATTTTATTTATCCGTGCTTGGAATTTTGGCGAGTGATGGATGAAGAAATCATTTCTGTTGTTCAAATCTAATAAAGGAAGCAAACAAGATGTCTTCGAATGCATTTTCTCTTTTGTGGAAACCAAATTAAACTGTGAAAGGTAGATAAAATCCAGATCTTCTCTAAACTTTATTTTTATTTTAAGTTTAAAATAGCTTTTCTGCAATTTTGAACTATACATTTTTAACAGTACATTAAGAAAAATTTCACCTGACAGAGGTGCATTTCACCCAGATGTAATTTTCCTAGACTTACTATTTTCATGGCGCATACTTTTAATGGTGCTTCATAACGTTTTAAATGGAAAAAAAAATTCTGATTTTGAATACTGTCCAGGACTCCAGCGACAACGAATGTCGAACTGAATGTGAGATTGGTAATATTAATCGGTTGATTATAATTTTTCGTTGTACAAAGCAGAAAATCCTGCTAAAGAAACTACACTTGGCCATACATAACAAGCTCTAAATATAGGATTAATCGCCCAGTTTCCTTATTTATTACTCATAATTAACTCTTCAATAAACCGAGTTATTTTGCTTAAAAAAGACAATCTGTAGGAGGAGGATGGAATCTGTGTTTGATATTTTCATGTTCAATGAGGACTTTATTTATTAACTGGTTTACCTTTTTTTAGGTTCTTTCCTTAAAATTCGTAACCTGTTAGAATCATTTAACCTTTCCTTTCTTCTTTCAAAGCGCTAGTTCTCCGAAAGAACGACATTTCTCTGTTCACCAATTAGAGGAACTATGTTCTCTTCACCAGTTGTGGAACCTTTTTCTAAGCCTTTCTTCGACAGTTTCCCAGTTAATCGATCTCATGCACATGCAAGTAAGGTTTCTCCTCCTGTTTTAATTCTCGCAGCATTCAGAAAAGTTAGTTAGGGCTTAAATGGCCTCAGCTGCTACCTTTGGGGAATCAAAGGCATTAGAGCAGGGATGTACAACATAACTCACGGGACGGATGCCACCCGTTTAATGATTTCCTACGGCTTTCTGCTTAAATTGGATAAATAGAAGCAAACATTAAATTTGTAGTAATATTTATTTTATCAGTTTGAAAAGAAAAGCAGTAATTTATAAATATTAATCGAAAAATTGTTAATTAAAAAAATTAAATGTTGACATTAAAATGCTGCTTCTAATAAACATATCCATTGAACTTTTATAATTTTATTTTTCCTAAAAATTCAAGTTTTAAAAAATTAGGTCCGCGTAACTGTATCAGTTATTTGTTTAGCCTGTGGCAGCGTTTAATTTCTGCTCCGCTGTTTTAGAGGAATTACTTTATATTTATTTATTTATTAGCATTTCTAATTAAAATTTCATTTTTACCATTTCTCATTTTTTTAACCGAGCATATCGCTTGTGTTTGCAAAATTCTGGAAAAAGTGGAAATGACAGCAATAATCTGTTTCCTCTGCGAGTAATTTAATGAAAATTGTTATTTACGATCTCATCTTTATCAGAATTTCTCGCATAATGTCACTTCCGGTTTCCGTTCCGGTTTTTTGGTAGCAAAATATTGTTAAAGGATTAATTTATACAGCTAGTAATAACAAATAAGAGAGAGGAGGCTGAAAAGTTCTGATAAACGCATACAACAAAAATTAATTAATTTTATGTTTTCTTATCCTAAAAGAAAAAGATCAAATTATTACAATTTGATGAAACATGATGGTTAAAGGGTTTTAAGATTATGTTCTTTCTTGTGGTTGTATCAGTTGCTTTAATATCATTTTTATTCTAGGTGTTTATCCGAACTTTTCAGTCCCCCTCCCCCTCTTGAATAAATTATCTACGGCACATGGCAAAAATTTTCCTAGTCGTGCAGTTATTGCAGTAATTAATGACTGATGTTATTGTAGATGAATGCTATTAGCGATATGTGCCTGTGTCGCTTGATTTCCGTTTTGTTAATCTTGACAAGATAAAACAGTTCAGTGTCCTGTCGGATTTCTTATTGGGAAAGCAAGTTTCTTCTTGCAAATAGCGTTATTTTTCTGGATCACACAAACTTCATCATAAACAGAAATTTGAACAGATTTGTGATGTGATTTGCTGTATCTTTTTGGCAATAAAAAAGTCTGTTCTTGTTTCAGAAATACGTGACATTATTTTGCCATGTTTCCATGGTAACAGTATTTATTTGAGTGAATATATGCTGTAAAGAATAACTAGCGATGCTGTGCTCTAGGTGGAAGAAAAGGTGAAGGTTAGCTCAATACGAGCCCCAAAACAAAAAACAAAAAAAAAGGTAATAAAAATACTGTAATGCTGTGTCACGCGCTGTGAGGGATAGTTTTTACTTCCATTTCTTCTTTTGTCCCTGTTATGAGTATGATTTTCAATACTTCTCGGTAAAAAAATTAACTATTACTGGTAAAGAATTCTCAAGTAGAATAATAATTCACGAATTCTTGTTGATAATTACTTCTTTGCAACTAGTCATCATAATTTAAGAATTGATGTTAGTCTTCATTATTCGACAATGTGGAATAAGGCACATCATATAAAAGAGGTAGATAAAATATTCTTGCTTCTTAGTCATTCTTAATTTCATGTTCCTGATATGCATATCAGGAACAGGAAAATATAGTTTGCATGTTTCCGTTGACCCGTTGGGCCGAGTGGTTAGCGTATCCACTCTCCAAACAATAAGCAGTAGAAAGGGCATGGATGATTATGAGTGTCTTTAAATGAGAGATGGTGTGAGAATACTACAACTCTGCTAATTGGAAGTACTGTACATCTTTAAAAGTTCATTTTCTCTAAGCACTGTTTTCTGATTAACTAACCGTCAACCATCCACAGTAAAAAGTATGATGGGTTGCAATCTTTGGATAGTTGGGGTCACATTTAAAAAGAAATAAAAAAATTCAATCACACATTTACAGAAAAATAAGAGCCTTCCTTCAGATTCACGAAAGTTTATCTTTCTGGATTAATTTGTTTCACGTGTAGCCATTAAGAAACATGTCACTTAGTCTTGTAACTTACGTCACTGTAACAAAATTGTTTGTTCGGGGGGGGGGGGGAGAAAGTTCCATTGAAGTCTCAGTGGGTCAACACAAATAATATAATTTGATATATTTTGGTCATTTAAGAAGCACGAAGGACAAAAAAAGGATTCTATAAGAAAGAACAAATATTCTTATTTTGTACTTAGAGAAGGAAGATTTTTTTGAGTATTTGTTACTGCCTGTCGAGGCCCTTTGGTTTCTTAATATTGAAGAATATTGACGCAGCCTCAAAAACTAACGTAATTTTTGCCCATCCCTTTAAAAAGGAACAAGACTGTCTCTCGTCGAGTACGCGAAGAACCACTACAAGCGTATTTTTAACTGGTAATGAGCTAGAAGATGTTCCAGAGAGTGACAGGGTTTTTCTTCTCTCGAAGTAGCCGGACCAGCCAGGGAACACGTACGGTAAACAAGACGTACTGGCTTCACAGGAATAACTGATAATGATGTAATTCTAGCAAATATAAAAGTAAAATAAATATGGTGATACTTTGCAAAGTAACATGAAATATTGTCTACACGCGAAAACTATTAAATTTAAGAAATTTCATTGTTTAAATGAAAAGAAAGCCGCCTGATCATCAATCCTGAAAGGATTTCATTCTTTAGCCTATTTTGAAATGTGCCGATAACATAGTTGGGTGTCTCCAGGAGTATACAAGTTAATCGCATTAGATCCTTTTCATATCCTCTTCATAAAGTATGCTGTTATATGCTTAATATTTAAGGACCAGTCGTCATTCTGATTTTTTATTTATTCTATATCCGAAGTTAAAGGGAAAGTTTTTTCTGAATCTTTTTCACTCCAACCGACATCCAGCGGTCGAATCAAGCAGGAAGTCGCTAATGTGGGATAAAACTTAATCCCATTCATGATTTTCGTTTGCGGCACGAAAACCAAGAACGGAATTACTTGGCAGGTGTTTCATTAGTGCGAGATTTTAGCAGAATAGTCGAGGCAGTATTTTAAATAATCTAAAGCGGAAAGGAATTGTTTAAACGTCCCCCCCCCCACACACACATAAAAGCACTGCACAAGTATGTGTATATATATATATATATATGTATCTAGCATGCATTGCCATTGTTCTGTTAATTTTTTGAACAAAACATCGATCTTATGAATTAAAGTAAAAAGTGCGAACCAAATTGTAGAGTCTCATGAACTGTCAACCCGAATTCGGGATCATTATTAATACGTAAATAAAAATCTGATCATTGGCAGCAAATTAAAAATATCATCATTATGATCACTATTTCTTCATTTTACTGCTGACTGGAAGCATACTCATGTTCTAAGTAAACAAAACGAAAACAATGCGAAATGTAAATACATATATTTATTATTTAACGCTCATCTTTACAGATGATACCACGGACTCTGACGCTTTCGCTAGATCGAAAGTGTATATTTGTTGATGCTTTCATTCGATTATTGGCTGTTTACTTCAGTGCCTCTTTAACATTGGAATGAATTTATATCGTATGGAATTAAGTGAATGTCGAAATGTGTCACAGTGGTGAGAGAATAATCACATTTGTCAGCCTGTCTTAAAGGATCAGTTTGATAAGGTTTATGCTATCCCGATGGTCTCATGTCTGCATCACGGAAGCTTTTGTTGGCGGTGAGAAGTGAGACGGAGGTATGATACTACTCCATATAAATAACTTTGGCTAGCAATAAAGCGAAAAAAGTTTGCGTAATTAAAATGAGGCCCTATGAAAAATTAACGCGATGGAAACCACTGTCTGCTAATAAAGTTGAAGTAATTACGAGTCATAATCACGCCATTTGCAGTTCATCGAGTGCTCGAGGCATTATTTATGTGCTTCCGTGCAATAATAATTTTCACCAGATGACAAAATACGGATTTACTCGTTTAATAACAATCTCATTTGCATCCTAAGTGAACTATTAATTAACTTATATTCTATTTTAATTGCAAAACGTTGTATTAATATTCCGGAAGAATTAGCTGTGTAAAATTGATAAAAAAAAAAGGAAAAAAAAAGAAAAAATGTGTTTCGCTCCACGTGCATTGAATTAAGCTATTCCGGCGTTAAATACCCATCTTCTTTGTTTTAGGAATCAAATATTTTTCCTGCGTAGGATACTCGATTATCATTTTAAAAAGTTCATTTATCAAAACTGTAAATAGGAGACATGTTTAACCTGACGTATAAAGAAACTAAGTAACGCAAAATATGTTAGCTAGTACAACAAAAAAGAAAGAAAGAAAGATGCATATATTAAGTGAAATACTACAAATATTCTTATTTGAATTTTAACAAAAGAATGATTGCTCATTTGAGCTTGAGCAAGCCACTTTTCGATGCGATGTGTCATATGCAGTAGTAGCATATGAATAACTTGTGATAAAGGAACTGAATCCGCTCGATTATCCTAAAATATTTATACAGTAATATCGGATTCTTATTGAAATGTTAAATATTCTCTTTATATTTGAAGATTTTAAATTTAATTAGAAAAATTCAATTTGTTAACACAAATTTCGTGCATACATATATACGTCTTCAAGGCCCACCTTTCCTAATTGGGTTATGGGGGCAATAGCTGCAAGAGGAACCTCCAATGGTCACGATCCTCTGCCACCAAGCTCAGGTGTTCTGGTGGGATTCCGAAACGTGTCCACCCTAGGTTTGGTATTTAAGCAGCGGTTGAGTATTGAGGGCTTCCCGAATTGCAGAGCTTCTTATTCTGTCGAGTCTTGTCAGCCCCGCAACCCCTCGAAGGAATCTCATTTCAGCCGCTTGGATTTGTGTCCGCATTCTTTCGATCATTACCCAACTCTCATGACCATAGGTGAGGATGGGGACATAGACTGTATTGAAGACAGCCAGCTTTGCCTTCTGGCTTAACTCCCGCTTCAATACTACCGAGAGGCCAAGCTCACAAATTTCATTTTTAATACAATTTTATATTTAGTTTTAATTTAAAATTTAGTTTACAATGAGTTTAATTGATAATTTATCTGAATGCCTATATTTCATGATTATACTGTAAAGTATATTGTTAATTAAAGCCATCAATGGTGTATAACGATCAACTAGTTGTACGAAATTTATATTTTGTAAGTTGTATTTAAGATATGCACCATGTTTATAATGCTGCTCGCCCATCAGTACTTTATAAGAAGATTTTGTTTGATTGGCGTAACCTCTCGTTCTCCCGTGTCCCCAGATATTCTATGAAAAATGTCTTCCACACTAATCTAGTATTACCCCTTATCAACTTCTACGGAATTTGCATCCTCTCAATCTGTCCTCGTTTTCCACATTTCAGAGACCAGAAATCAGCTTAGTCTTTTGACCCTCTTCAACATGTCATAATTTCGTTTGAAAATCTAGCGGCCTGATCAAAGTCTTGTATGATGAATCAAAATATCCTTACTTCTGCACGTTAGTGTTCTCCGCATCATTCTCGTAATCCACTGTGTCGTCCTCACAATTTTAGCAAAATGTATACGAAATTTCAGGTTCCTCATACACCTCCTGATTATTCACCATCAGTGGTTCCTCCTGCATTCCCACTGCTCTCATTATGTTACAATCACAAGAATGAAATACTTTACTTCAGAGCTCTTTAACATTGGAATGAATTTATATCGTATGGAATTAAGTGAGTGTCGAAATGTGTGACAGTAGTGAGAGAATAATCACGAAAGTTTTTGTTGGCGGTTTAATGAGTTGCTCATTTAACACTTAAACTGATTTCTCCTTACTGCCTGACCAACATCATCCTCCTACAATCCTTCTTTCTTCTTCTTGGCCACATATCGAAAAAACTCTCTAGGATTTCTTTCACCTTCATTTGCTGATTTCTGCTCATACCGCACTTTTGTTGCCCATACTAAGTCCTTCTTTACTAAGTCACCTTTCTTGCTTGCTCTCTGTACCTCTGATGTAACTGATTATCCCCATTGATGTTGTGCGGCCTCCACAATGCCAAATTGCACGCTTCACCTCTTCAGTCATCCATTTTACATCTATCTTATGTAATCTCCTGACCGCTTTAATATCTGCCAGATAATTCTTGAGTAGAGACCAAGCACCATTGATTTCCTTCTTATGCAATTCCTCATTCCATGATACCACTGCATGCTGCCTCCTGAGTTTGCCATAATTACTTACCTTATAATTATTTTTCACAAACGTCCTGGTATGGCTGGCTCCCACCCAAGTGATCACTTCATGGTCACTTTCGCCACCTGGAGGAAGATGTGACACTTCGTTTACAACCATATATTTTGTTGGATAATTAATACAAGACCCTCGTCGATTCACGTGTGACCTCTGTTATATACTGCTTAAGGTAGGTATCCCTTAAAAACTGAAAAATAAATCATTCTCTAGCTCCTGATGCCGTCTCTTCATTCGTCTATATTGCCATAATTGAAATCATCCAAAATGATGATTTATTTCTTTTTCCTGAGGGAAAAGAAATAAACATTCCGTTTCAGGGAAATCATTGGCTCTTCTTATAGTTTAGACTCAAGCACCTGGGATGTTGTACACTCCACGAACATCATCTCAGAAGAAAAATAACTCTATAATGAACTTACTCATATATCAGAGACGTTAATAAAAAATGGCCATCCAGAGAAATTAATCAACAAGATTCTTCATAGAAACCCCCCACATCAATCTACCATCACTCTGTACAGATCATCCATAGTTATTATTTATTCAGATACAGTGTAGAAAAAGATCGCAAAACGTTTTAAGCCTTTCAACGTCAGAGATGCGTTCAAAGCAGTCAAGACCGTTCGTTTTAAGATCGCCAAAAGACATTAATGCTTTTTTCAAACCCCCTGGAGAAGGGCCGCCGAGAGCAATTTTCGGACCCGTGAAAAGTTTGTGGTCCGGGCCCCACTTAAATAGTGCATCACTTTTGTTTAATAAAAAAAAGTCATATAAAACATTAAACATCTATTTGAAAAAGTGTACAATAAATTCAAAATTCGATACATTACATACCGTACAAAATACAAATATTAAATAAAAAGAGAATTTTAAAATTTTAAAAATTAATGATAAAAATGTGACCATTTCTGTTGGTCACATTTTTATCATTAAAATATAATTTTAATAATTAAGAAATCAAATCAATAAGAATACTTACTTTTATTTTTTAGCGCACGGCCTACACTATACAGTTGCACACTTTACAAACAATCACAAAACTTTCGTCTATCAAAATACTAACAAGAACGAAGCGTTCTGGCAGGGAGCATTACTGTGAATGCAATTACTAGCTAGCGCAGCCAACTGCAACAACCTTGCACGAACGCCTATTGACGTCATCACCCGCTATAACTACAGCGATCCGGGCCGAGAGAATCAGTGTCTTCCGGACACTAACGGCGAGCTAAAGAGCGTAGCCGTCTGTCTAAAACAAAACACAGTATCATTCTCGATATGCCATTATTCTTTATCTTCGTTGTATTATTATGAGAATTAAAACCATGCATTATAAACACAGTTATGTGACACGTCGGGGCCCGACAGTCGGGCCCTTTTTGATGCTGGGCCGTGACAAAAGTCTCAGATGTCACCCCCTCTCGGCGGCCCTGCGCCGGAGTGTACAACATCCCATGTGCTTGTGGTCTAAACTATATAGGAAAGACGTCGAGAAGCCTCGAAATCTGAAAAAAAGAACATATAGGAGATGCTAATAACAACAAAACAGACAACTCGGGTCCAGTCCATCATGTCGCAATTACGAACCATACCATTATTGGGATAGCAGCTCTATGCTTTATCTAGAAGAAGACTTCCGTTCTAGAAATTTCACCGTTCTGGAGAAAATCTTAACAGAAACCAGGGATTGATAAGAGCTGACATACGGAAAACCTTAATAAGATCACTCAGTCTTCCAGAATTCAATTTCGCTCAAAACTACAGAACGTGCTCTCACAACAGTGACAAACACAACACGCTCCATGCGTGTAATATTACGCGTTCTGTTTTAATTTTTAATTTATGCGACAGTGTTACTCCATTTTCTCTGTACTAGCCACTTTGAGTTTTTTTCTCTTACCGTTATAAGCCTTTAAAAAGCCGGATAGCCCCGTTGGCGAAACTTGTTGGCATTAGATGTTTAAAAATCAATGGTCAATTAAAGATCAATATATGTTTCAGTTTTAATTATAACGTTATAATCTATATTGTTCAATACTTATGTTGCAATGATGAATGGAAGCAAGACCATCCTGCTTCGTGACCCATTTTTTGTGATTCATGGTTTGAGTATGTTTAACTAACTTATCTGGTATTCTTTCCCTGAAGACGTCATGATACATGGGGAGAAGTATATTGTTTTTATTATTATTTTTTTGTTTTTTTTTTTAAATTCTATATTTTTCTGCACATGTTTTAGCCGTGTAAGTGTTTATTTCTTTAAAGTAAAAAAGCGATGTAAAAGCTTTCGCAATTTCTTTTTATTCCTAGCTCTCACATACTTGAATCCGTCGCATATCAGGTTACTTGCCTTCTAGGATAAACGTAAACTTTTAATTAATACCAACATTATCATCTCTTATATGAGTTTCCATGACTCTATATTAGAATTTTAAATCGAGGAATTTTATGGGAAAAAAAAAGATTGTAGAGGAATGAAAGATACTGTTTTAAATCTCTTCAGTCATAAAATCTCCTAATGGAACTTAATGAGAACTTTATATAATAGTTGGGTCTGCATCATCGTTTATAACTAATTTCAAGTCTAATTAATAACAGGTTTCCGCAGCTATTTGGGTAATAACATTCTTTTAGTATTATTGAAGATTTAATCTTGGAAAGTAAAAAAAAATACTCTTTTATTTAGAGTACACTTTGGAACAGGGTTTCCAATTACGATATCAGATGCCTAGTGTCTGTCTATTTTTCTCAGCAGACAATAACGTCTTCCCAGTGAATGAGTGGCTTTTGATGAAATTGTTATTTTGATTTTGATGGAAAATATTTTTGGCATTTAAGTTCTGCTTTTAATTAAATAAAGTTTGTTGCCTACAGCATTGCAAATGGGATATATCCTCGTGCAATAAAAAAACTTAGCTGACAGACATAACACATGTGCCTCATTGTTAGTTTGATAGACGTGAAGAATAATTAATGCAAAGTTGTTAAGGGATAATACTGTATACAGATGTATAAATGGCAGAGAATATATTGATTTTGTTTAGTCGGTAAGAGAGAGAGAGAGAGAGAGAGTGTGTGGGTGTGTGTGTGGGTGTGAAAGATGTGTTACATCTACGGTAGAAGCAACTACGGCTATGAGTGTATTGCATTGTATCTCTTAACTGATCATGTCTTCAGACGAGTGAGTGGTGAAGAAACCGAGCTCTGAGGAAGTAACACACAACCATGTGACTGAATAACTCACTCACTAATACTGTACTCACAAATGCAGCATTGAATATTACTTAACAATTTTTTCTACAATTTTGTTTTCATTGCTTCAAAGACGTCTTCATTTTAATTCTAAATTTCGTGTGTTTTACACAAATGGAAGGCATATCGAACGTTTTTTCTTACCTTATGAGCATTATGTATTTAGACATCAGAATATTAGAGAATGAACTGCGATATTTTTCATTCTAGTTTCTTTGATTGTCTTCCTTTTGCAGCAGAAGTTATTCTTTAGAAATGGAAAGAGAGAGAGAGAGAGAGAGAGAGAGAGAGATAGACGATGTGTCATGAATAATTTATTATTTTGAATAAATCATTCGAAGCACTCTCCCAAAAAATGTTTAGTCCAACTTCGCCTGTATTGTCATTTTGTCAAATCCCTTGACAAACTGTGAGGTTTTTCCATGTAGTAGAAAGAAGAGGAATTTTAAGAGAGATATCGATTCGAGAGATAAACGCATGCGTTCAATGAATTATATTCTAACCGTAAAGTAGCTCTCTCTTCAATGAGAAAAAAATATAGTAATAAAATAAAATAAAATATCAAAAGACAAAGATGTATTTATATTGGCCTAATGGGATTTGAGATGGCTGCAAAGTTATAAGGTTTATAACTTTTTTATAGTTATAAGGTTTTATAATTGATTAATTGCATCAATTGTACAATATGCTTTCTGTTGGTTGAATTGGATATCTTATATGATATGATACTGTCGAAAAGCTGGCAATAGAATTCGCCTTCCTTTAAAATTTATATGAGGGAATTTGGAGTATATCTTTGACAATAGAAATTTAAAGTGAATACATATTTCTTAGGTTTATGACGGTCTGTTCATCATGAAGTCGTAGTCTTTCTTGCTGGTTGTTATTGGCAAGATAAGATAGTATGGCTTCAACTTATGTGTGTAAGTGATTTAGCAATACGATTTATTGCCATTAACTTTCGTTCTGCTTTTTCACGATGAATCATCACTCATGATTTAATCTACTAAATGTCGCCATTTTGGATTGTTGTGCTTAAGTAACAGTGTGGTTTTTGTTTATAAGTGAATCCGAAGTTTTGTACTAACTTTCTTTTGTACATTATGTACTAATATACTAAATGTTGTAATATTATAGTAGATTAGCACATAATGCAGAATCCCTGGTCCAGAGACCAGTCATGAAGATTTTTTCAAACCACTCCGGGCCTTCTTACAGGCAAGGTTCTGGCTTCACAGCGGATAACGAAAATCTCACTGTAAATCAGGGATGCACAAAGTTGTTAAGGCCGAGGGCCGCATAGTTCCATTATTACTTATGGGAGGGCCGCCAATAAAAACTTGAAAGTTATCTACCATATATTGTTTATTTTATTTATACCTATCATAATTGTTACAAAAAGGTAATAAAAAGTAAGTGAATTTAATTTGATGCGTGATATTGCATTGACTTGAGAATTGTTTTGATATTTGGTTCGAGTTTTGTAGTAGCCAACCGCAAAATTGATTCTAAATTTTCATCAGTCAAGCAGTTCCTATTTTTCGATTTGTTAATATTCATGACTGAAAAAGTTTGTTCACAAATATATGTTGAGCCAAAGAGGCTTGCACATTTTAATGCATTATCTAGCAACCTTTTATAATTGTTTTAATCGACACAACGATAGAAGTTTAATAAATTGCCTTCGTTTTGAATGTCGATGAGTTCAAGCTGTGCTGATTCGGGTGCATTTTCGGGAAAAATGGCAAAAGGATTGCAAAATAAATCTAGCAGCGGTTTCGCTTTTTTAAAATCAGAAAACCGATCCTTGAAGGATGATATCAAGTTATCAATCTTTCCAACATACACCGTTTTGAAGTTGACATTGAACTTTTCAGACACTTTCTTATAATTAGGAAAATGGATGTAATTTCCTGACTTCAGTTGGATTTGAAATAGATTCAACTTGTACTGAAAAGACAAAATGTGGCCGTAAAGTTGAGTAACCAAATGATGTTTGCCCTGAAGTCGCGTATTTAAATGATTAGTAATGTCAACCAGAAAGGCTAAGTCACATAATCAAACCGGATTTTTTATGTCAGGGACGTTTTTGTTTTTTTCAGTCATGAAGATTTCAATTTCATCAATTAAATTTAGGAACCGCTCCAATGTTTGTCCATGACTTAGCCAACTCACTTCTGTGTAAAACATTAAGTGACCATATTCACTTTCAATGTCTTCGAGAAACTTTTTAAATTGTCGGTGTTTAAGGCCACGGGATTTTATAAAATTAATCGTTGAAACCACAACTTTCATGACATGTTCAAATCGAAGTTTCTTAGGGCACAAGCTCTCCTGGTGGATTATACAGTGGAATTGAATCAACTCATCGTCGTGCCGTTCCAAATGCTGTTTCAATAATGTTACCAATCTAGAATTAGCTCCTATCATGGAAGGAGCTCCGTCAGTCGTGATACCTGAAATTTTGTCAGATCTAAATCAATTTTGGAACGCTGTTCCAAAAGCCCAGTGAACATGTCATTACCTTTGTTTGATCTGACAATAAACTCATTCCAATCAGCTTCTCACTTACCTCAAACGCTTGCGTTATTCCACGTGCAAATATTAACAACTGCGCTGTGGAAGTAATGTCAGTTGATTCATCAATAGCTAATGAAAAATAGGCAAATTTCTTTGAATAAAATATTAATTGGTCCTTTACATTTTCCGACATTGCAGTAATTCTTCTTTGCACGGTCATCCTGTGCAAAAATGAATGTTGAGAAAATTAATTTAACTGAATTTTCTCAACATTTTAGCCGATTCAGGACAAATCTTTTTAGCAGCTATCTCAAGGCAATCTTTAACGAAATATCCATATGTAAATGGTCGGCACCTTTTTTTTATAAGGCGAGATATTTCAAAACTTATTTCTGTTGGGATTTCCGAATCTTGAATAGGTTTTGTAAACATCACTTGCTGACCTATCAATTCTCGTTTCAAAAATGAAATCTTTGGTTTACGTAGTTCATCGGGTAGATTTGAAAATATAGAATGCAGACTTTCGTAGTGTCTCCTTATATTGTATTCTTTTGGTATGGCAGCACATCTACAGCACTTTTGAAAACCAAGCACACGATATTATTAAATATCGTGTGCTTGGTTTGCACAAAACCATATTTTTCGGTCCAGCTATCCTGAAACTGCCGTTTTTCATCCTGCTGTTTGTGTTTCCTACTTGGCCCAGCTTTATCCATTGTAGAATTTATTTTTTACTGTTCCCTAGAAGTGATAATTAATTGTAGCAACCGCACCTACGAAAACAAAATACTCATATGACAAATAGACGAATTATAAAATTTGTTAACATTATTACTAACCGATTATCGCAAGTAGACAAGCAATCGTGACGTCACAGCTGCTTTGCTTTGCGCATGTACCATTTTTAAAAATTACCTATCGTGTAACTTGTTAAAGTTAAAATAATAACGGTGAGGAGGGCCGCGGTCTGTTCATCCCTACGGTAAATGCATAAAGGCATTTACAAATGCCCATGGCAGTGGAATTTGTACTCACCGATCAGTTTGCTGATCAATATTGGCAAACTGCTCGGTTTATAAGGTGTTCTGCGATCTTCCAAGTGAGTATTCTGACTTCTCAAAAGGCTTGCGTTTATGCTGGTTGCATTGGAGAAACTGCTTCAGAGATGTTCGAAATAGTTCAATGGTATTGGAGATAGTCCATAAAAAAGAAAAAATTTTTCATCAGTTCTCTAGGTTCACGAATGAACAAATTTCATTCCGTGTGTTCACGTGACTCAAGTGATAGAATGATGCCGACAGAAATACAGTATTGGTCCGAAGTCAGATGCCAGTACTAGTCATGAAGAGCGGGCATATCAAGCTTGTCTTATTTTACATACTAGCTAACATTTGCTTCAATCGGACAATGCCCAAACACTCGGCGTTATGTGTGCATCAGTTTTTGTCCAATAAAAATAACCGTCAGGTTCTCCTGCCCACTAGGAAATTGCAGTACCAAGATTTGAGGGAATTTCGCTGATCCAGATAGAATTGAAGGTAGTACTAAATGTAATCGCTAAGGAAGATTACCGAACGCTTTTCCAGGAGGAAGGGGGGGTAGCAATACGCTATACACTGTATGTCATTTCAAAAAAAAAGGGAAGTAGAATAGAAGGGAACGGCTTCGATTTGTAACTAAGATAAACCAATAGTTTGTTTTCAGTACGTCTGGAAACTGGAAATTTGGACTGATGTGAAATATTTCAATGATATAAATCATATAAACGTTGCTAAATAGCTTACTGGATGCTAAACAGATTACTGGATGCTCATCCACATTTTAGTAGTTCACATAACAAAGGAAATATTTAAAGGAAAAAAAAACGAAATATAAGACTCAGACACAACTCCCAATGTTTTGCGAATCAGAGATTCGCTTATACAGGCAAACCAGCTGGTTAATCATTTAACCAGCTGCATTATCATTACACGTGTTACGTCGTTATGATTAATTTACAAACAGAAATAACCTGAAATAGTTGCATTTATGAAATACTTGTATACAAGTTCGTTGTGAAGAGGTATCCCATATTTACTATTTTAACCATCAGTGTTCTGCTTAATAACCAGTTATTCTTGTTTTATTTTTTTTTTTATAATTTGTGAATCAAAATTTCTCGACTTCAACATTGTGTGAGATCTTTTCTTATTCGCCGTTCCTTCCATCTTCCAAATCGCTATTCTGGGCTATCTTCCTAATGTCTTTTTGGAAACTTGGTGAAATTTATCAAACAGCTATTGTCTTTGTGTGTGTGGGTGTGTGTGTGTGTGTGTGTGTGTGTGTGTGTGTGTGTGTGTGTGTGTGTGTGTGTGTGTGTGTGTGTGTGTGTTAAAGAGACCAATAAATGAAAAAAATTGAACTTTTGTAAATTTAATGCAAAAAAAGAGGAAAGATTTCCATATCATACTTTCTTTATTCGGGCGCGCGCATCAAGATGACGCATGACTTCGTTGAAAACAAAAAAAAAAGACAAATAGGGTTGTCATGGTACGTCGGGTGTATTACAGACTTCGAACCCTTTTGAAGAAATATGCATGTAATCTAAGGAAAAAATTCATTCCAGGTCAATCTACCCATCCTTACAAAATGGCATACAAGCTAAGAAGATAAATGTCTTTTTCGTACAGTAAGACGTTTTCACGTATCTTTTAAAGTGCGCAAATAGAGAAGCCACAAAAACCATAAATATCGTCTGCAAAGATAATGTTATATGCCATGAGATTTACCAGCATTTCCGGTTATCTTCGCAGTTTTAAGAAACCCTCAATGATGATACCTAACAAATATATGGTTTTAATATTTAAATTAAAAATTATAGGACACACTAATTTGGAACGGTTGTATATATCATTACACTGTCATCAAAATGACGCTACATTTTTTATATATTTAAAGAATTTGCATGAAGGTCGCTTTCAATTTCATTTCCCCAACAATACAAAAATATTTTCTGGATTTGAATATTATTCAAAGAAGAAGGATACGATGTGATTTTCTCCAATAGATCAGGAGTAAACCTAACGTTACTAGATAATAATTTTAAGGACAACACTGGAAATTGTACACTTAAACAAAACTGATCTTCTCCCCCCACCCCCGTAAAATGGCAGGAACCGTTTGATATTAAAACTTGGCTTATACATGTCCCATTATTCTAAAATTAATAAACTTGTAGCGTAATAGTAAAAAAATCAGAAAAGGAAAGAATTAGGAATATGCCTAAAGAGAAGCATGAGATAGTGGAAGTTGTGATTTTTTGTAAACATGAACATTTGATAAGTTCACTTCGAAAACACAGAAATTAAAATTATCTAATTTCTATAAAATAATAATAAATCCGCTAACGCCTTTTCTCCAAAGAGAGTAGACGAGAATGTTTTAGGCCCTTTTGGAGAGTGTGTGGGCGGTTCAGTCTCCACCTTCGCCAATCAGAGATAGCGGCCCAAAATATGAATGGTTTTTTAAACGGAACCGACAAAGAGGGTACAGAAGACAGGAATCTCGTGTTACCTAACGCAACATAGTTGCGTTATTTCTGAAACATAGTTCTGAAATAATGTGGGTTCTGCAGTCATTTTTCTTGAGTTGAGAAATTAAAAGTTCTACTTTCTGTAACGATTTAACCCTAGCTGTTAGAGTCAGAGAGAGAGAGAGAGAGAGAGAGAGAGAGAGATTAACTCGGAAACCATTCGAATAAAGGCTTAGAAAACGTTTGTCTGGTCGGCGACTAAAAATCGAACTTAGAAAGCACTTTCTTCGAGCAGTCTAGCGCCCTGGAAGCAAACGCATTTCATGAGGGCTTGCTTATCTCATTAATTTCTGTAATTAATACTTATGTGATGTAACTTATGGATTCTGGTAATTAAATATGTATTCCCATTAAATTACATTGATCCGGCACGCTCAGAACGGAAAACTGCGAAATGTTGTCCACTGGTCTATTATATCTTACAATTTTTGTTTTTAATTGACTAATGAACTTTTACAACGAAGAACGTTTATATTATTGCATGCAAATACGATCTTGTGATATCCAGAAAGATTTGTGGCACCCAGCGCAACTTCGTAAGTAATTTTCCTGGCATATGCTTGCTTCTACACGAGATCTAACAGAGCTTAGTAATTAAATATATAATTATTCATATACCGGGCAATGATGGTTAATGATTCTCTGGGTGATGCGGTGATATTTCAGGTTTTTAACGCCGCGGCATCTCCAGTGATTATGCATCTGAATGCAAGCGACATAATCAACCATGTTATAGGAGAAAGCGAACTCTGTGTTGACGAGTGTTTCGTAAAATGTTGTTTATTTTTGGGAGTCAAAAGATGTGTGTGCTGTTTCAAATCGTGAGATGCCATTTATTCCTACCAAGTCCGATGCCTTGTCCAAAATGTTTAGCTACTTTTGTCTACTTTCACTATAGCCTATCCTAGCGCAAAGGCCTAAAAACTTGATTATTTTTTCATTCTAAGCAGTACTTCTCCTCTGTTCAACTCCAGACATTTTAGAAATGTCAACCCCCCCCCCCTCTATTACGTATTCGTTTTTCTGTAAGTATTTCCATGGTAGCCGACCCACTGAACTGGCTACTACAATTTTGCGATATGATATTAAGAAAAGTGTAAGAACAATTTTCTTAAATCATATGCAATCACCAATGGCTGCCGATCATAACTGAAGTGTTGAGAAGTTTTGTATAGTAATTTCGTATGAAAGTGTGCGCATTTAGATTTTTAATAAGTTTATTTTGACTGCATTTATATACTTTTTTGTGTGTTTGGATATTGTAGGTTGATTTAAAATCGCTTGTGTAGACTGTTCTTGAGGACAAGTTTGCAGTTTCTCATCACTACTGATCTATCTTTTTTTTTCTCTCTCTCTCTCATTTTGACATGTATTTCAGTTTGTAATTCTATAATCCCGGATAAAAATTCCTAGTATAAGTGAATAACATAATAAATAAAATATACATGCAAAGCAAACTTAAATTTAATTCAATTTAAATTAAGTAAAAAAAGTTTGCGCACACCTGGATAAAGGATTAAATCAAAAATACAATTTCTTGGTATCTTTAATTTATAGTATAATAAATGGAAAATCTTTCAACATCTATCTCTAATCCAAAGTGTTTTAGTAATAAGTTGAGACACCTTTTGGCTACTTGTATATGGAAATATGACTTCTACATTACTTTAATAAGCACACTGGTCTGAGCATCTTGCTCACTTTTACTGGGGACAGGCCTTGTCTGGAGAGATCAGTACTCACATCTTCAGGAGTGATACCTACAGCTATCCGACGTAGAACCACCTTCAGATTCTTTTCGCTGGGTAAAGTGAAGGTTTGGTATAGGACATTAGCATTGTCCATAAATCTGGTCATCTGTCTGTAGTCGATGAGAGTAGTAGGTTGTATTTTACTCCCTCATCTGAGTTTTTGGCCCATGAGAATGAGATGTTTTATTCTCTGAGGGCTGACGAGACAGGGATCCATTTTTATTTATCCCTTAAGATGACTGGTGGTATCTTTAGGACCATTGAGTACTTCTATCCCTGTTGTTTTGGGTTCTTCAACATTGGTGGAGATTTTCCTTTTCTTTTTGACCATTTGGAATTCTGTATCTGTTCCCAAAGTCTGATAACTGCTATCTTGAGATGTAGCATCTTCACACTTGGGGAGTGTACAAATTCTGATTGCGTCAGAGTTATGGGATCTTCACTTCTGTCATCCATATTGTCCTCTGTGACTGCTGTGGGGGGGGGGAGGATGCGTCAAAGAGCTTGACTTTTCTCGGCCAATTATCACTCAGCAGCTTTCTTAGTCTGAGGAATTCCTTGTATACTTCCTCGAATTTGGCCTCATTCAGAAGTTTTGCCATGACAACAATAATTTAGAAATGTGTAAAGGCACAGATGGAGAAAGAGTAGAGATTGCTCAGGTGTCCCGAGCAGGGTTACAGGTAATCCTGTGGACTTTTGAGGGTCCACTAGAAAATCCCGTAGACACTTTCAGGTATCTACCAGCAATAAAATACAACTAGCCATCATACAATATGGAAAAGGAGTGTCACAAAATCACTTGGCCACAGATTGAAATCCTACCTCCTTAAATAAAACAATAAATCCACCACTGGTTCTCATTGCGGGATCAGATAAAAGACCAATGCCTTTGGTGCTGGTGGAAATAAGCAACACACAAAAGCAGATCTATGAACTGACAGTAGTATGCGGACTCAAGATTTCAACTGAGTCTCTTAGGAAAAGAGCATCTGCCGGACAGTATCATAGATGCCAAAGGTTTGGACATTCCCAAAAATTATGTAAGGCAGCCTTCAGGTGCTTGAAGTGTGGCGAAGGACACCAGACCATCACATGCACCAAGCCATGCTCAACTCCAGCCTGCTGTACAAACTGCAGAGGACCTCACCCCGCCAACTACAAGGGATGCCTTTCCAATCCAAAAAATCGAGGATCAACAAAAGTCAATCTTGTCCTTCACGTAATAACGTTTTAAGCAACCAAGCAGATCGTCCCCCAGTCCGAAACACCTCATCTTCAACCTCACAGGAAAGAACAACCATGACCAAAACATATGCTGAGGCTGCAAGCACTAAGCCTCCTACATCTCTCGACCTAGAAAGCTCCAACATAACATCAGTTTAACAGCCTTACTTGCCACCATGCTGCAGGAATTCAGCAAAACTAGCCCTTCACCATCTTTCAGAAAGAGATTCCTGCAAGGCACTCAAACCATTATAACAGCCATCTGTCATGAGTAAAAAATTCAAACCAAAAGCTCTTAAGATAATGGCATGGAATGCAAATGGATTGATGAACAAGGTCTTGGAACTTCAAGAATTTGCGACTCGTCTCAGTGCTGATATCATCTTGATTGGTGAAAGACACCTAAGACCAGCTAATAACCCAAAAATCCGTGAATACACTATGTACAGAAATGACAGAATTGGCACAAGAGGTGGAGGCACATCCATATATATTAAGAGTTATTTGAATCATATTACAATAGACAAGCCCCAAACAGTAAACCTGGAGGTGACCACTGTGGAGATACATACCTGCAATGCTGGGAGTCTCAAGATCTATGCTGCTTATAATCCTCCGAGCATTCCTCTGCTGACAACAGATATGGACTCCATACTTGGTCCAAATGACTCCATAATAATAGCAGGAGACCTCAACTCAAAACACAGAGCTTGGCACAGCTATTCAACTAACACCAAAGGCCACACACTATTCAACTTTGCAACGCTCAACTCTGTTGTTGTGGCCGGTCCTACCGAGCCCACCCATTTCAGCCCTTCATGTAGCTCGCATGTACTAGACATTGTCATCTTTAAAAATATAAGATACCAATTCAAATTGGAATCAGTTAACGAATTATCTTCTGACCACAGTTCCATAGTGCTTAATCTAGGTTCATCAGATAAATTCTCTCCTCTGCACACATTCATACCATGGGACAAGTTAGCCAAGGTTCTTCCCGATCATATTGGTCCGGTGCCCAACATCAGTAAAAAGGAAGAGATAGACTCAGCAGTAAATAACCTAACTCTACAAATTCAGAAAGCAATAGAATCAGTCAGACAATCCACTTTTTCACTTTCTTCCAAATCAGAGCAAAAAATAGAGCCAGAAAAAGATACCATAATACCAGAGCCCCACAAGACAAACAGTATCGAACAATCTAAACAGGCAGGTCCGGGAAGCTCTTCAAAAACACAATAACCATCAATGGGAAACCAAATTGGCTAACATCAATACTGAAGATCATTCTGTATGGAAATTCTTAAGAGCGATCGGCACCGAAAAGGGACACCTAATGAAATCAAGAAAGGGACAGTTCACAAAGATGAAGAGAAAGCCGAAGTACTAGTAGATAACCTTGAATCTCAGTGCAATTCATCTTATACAAATCTAAATATCAATCTTATGTACAAGATTCATCGTCATATTAGGACAACCTTAAGACAGAACACTGTTAACTCCGAACATATCACTCCTACAAATCCGGCAGAAATGATAAATATCATCTCCCATCTAAACAGTAAAAAAGCTCCAGGACCGGATGGCATAACTAACAGAATAGTAACTCTACCCCCGAGAATGGCTATAGTCCATCTTGTCAACATTACAAATGCCATCTTTAGATTCCAGCATTTTCCTACTACATGGAAAACAGCCACCATCATGCCATTGAAGAAGCCAGGAAAAAATCCTCACCTTCCTGAAAGCTACAGACCCATAAGCCTATTGTCCAGCCTCGGAAAAGTGACAGAGAAAGTGATCCTCTCAAGATTCCAAGCAGAAACAGATAAGTCTGGAATTTTGCCTAATGAACAGTTCTGCTTCCGTAAGGCCCATAGTACAGCTCAACAAGTACACCCGCTGGTAAAAATCATTACTTAAGGTTATAACTGGAAACTCAATACAGCTGCCATCTTCATCGACGCAGAGAAGGCGTTTGACAAAGTATGGCATCAAGACCTTCTCTACAAACTGATAAAATTTAACTTACCAATCAAGTTAATAAAAATAATACACTCTTACCTGAAAGACAGATATATGCAAGTCAGGATCGGCGAAACGTTTTCGACCAAACGCAGGATCTCGGCAGGCGTACCTCAGGGATCTCTTCTGGCCCCTCTCCTGTTCTCAATCTACGTAACGGACATCCCTCTGAACCCAAGAACAACATTCACTGCATTATATGCAGATGATACTGCACTGATGGCAAGATCTCTGAGCCCAAAACTGGCAACTAGAAGACTTCAAACCAGCATACACATTTTAGAAAAGTGGATGGCAGACTAAATGATCCAAGTTAACCCCCAGAATAGCTCAGCCATACTATTTACTAGAAAGAAAATCCATACCATGGAGGACATTTATTTATTGGGAGTAAAGATTCCATGGCAGACTGAAGTTAAATATCTTGGAGTGATTATTGATAGTGAACTCCTATTCAGCAAACATATAAGTTACATTACCTCGAAGACATCCAAAGTCTTAGCACAGCTCTACCCTATGAACAACAGACAAAACAAATTGGACACGCAAACAAAATTAACAATTTACAAGATGGAAATTCGACCAGTCATCACTTTTGCGTCCCCCGCATGGAGCCACACCGCGAATACAAACATTCTGAAACTTCAGAGATTACAGAATAAGTGCCTGGGGATGATTCTGGATGCCCCTTGGTTCATAAGAAACACCCATATCCATAGAGAAGTTAATATTCCTTATATCTCTTCCCTGCTCCTAAATCTAGCTGAGAAGTTCTTTACCAAGACAAGCATTCATCCTAACCCGTTAATCAAGGAAGCCTCGGAATATAATGAAACGAAAAGTTACAAATATAAAAGACCAAAGTCTATCTTAATTTCAGCTGAACACAGCTAATTTCGCTGCCCTCAATGGGCGAGCATATAGCTCACAAACACTCAATTCAAAGTTCTTTCATTAGAGACAAAGGGGAATATGAAAAGCAGTTTTGCTTCACCCATCTAGCCAGAAATGTTATTCGTAAGCACACTGGTTTCTTGATAATGACCGTTTTTCTTTTTATCCTATTCATTGAATTTAGAATTAATATTGAATACAAAAGGTCTTTGAGACACTCTTTACATATAAGTTTATTCTCTTTAGCCCTTCCTTTAATAAAATAGAAGGAAGAGATGGGTGTATGTTTTCCTTGCCGATAGCATCAATAACTACTCTTCCAACTTGTCAATGGAAATTCAGAAATCAGTATATTGGAAAAGATTACTTCTCCAGAAATGACTGTAGGTAAGTTAACCCCACGATGAAAATGTAAGGAGTTCCATCTCAGCCAAGAAGAGCGCAGGAAAACTCATAAAGCACCATCGTGGGATTAAAAGGTGATGCGGAAATGTCATCATTCTGATGTTTAAACGATCAAACAGGGTTAAATCGTCTACGCGGATTCAAATTAATCCTGGAAGCAGGACATTACGCAAAAAGTCTCACAGCATGGTTGGAGAACACATTGCAAATAACCGAAATGTCAAGAATAGCAATCAATAGTGCGGCGTTTAATCTCTCGGTACATTTTTTTTTTCATTTGAAATGATGAAAACGCGTTTGCGTGGGGAATTAAGTATGCTAATATGCCTCATTTTATCTGTTAAATTTGACAGCGAAAGTGTATTTTCAGAACTATTTGCTATGGTGTAGACTTGGACCTTTGGTTGCACGCCTGAATTATTGAATGCCAACTAATACGTTATTATCATTATTATTATTATTATTATTATTATTATTATTATTATTATTATTATTATTATCATTATCTCAGTATCGTCTGTCGTTCTTTGATATCAGGGAAATCTAAGAATTTTCATAACAATAATGAATTTGAATAACAGCCATACTCAATGAAACAAAAATGAACGTATTTCAAACAACAGCTATATCAGATAAAAAACCATTCTTCTCTCTCTGTTATTCTCTAGAACAGGGATGCACAGCATATGGCTCGTTCAATGATTTAAATATGGCTTAACTCGAATGAACAGAAGAAAAATATTTGTTTAATATTGAAGGATTTAAAAAATCATAACATGGGAATGTTGTTACTGTTAATGTAAATGAATACCTTTATTAAGGAGGATAGTTTGTTTACATTCTGCACTTTAACAGAAATCAACTGCAGTGAATAAAGTAAACACTAAAATTTTATTGGTCAATTTTTCAATTCGCACCAGAGTCGCCCGCATAAAAACGATCCAGTATTTTATGATTACGCGGGTATCCTTGTCGCCATTTTCGACGCTGCAAGTTATGTTCAAGCTATAATGAATATTATATACATACTGAAACAAACATCCTCTCTCATGAAAGTAAAATTCACAGATGCAAATTCAGAGACACATTGATAACAGGAACTCCAATTTACCGGTGGATATCCGAAAAATTGTTGATTCAATAAAATGTAAGGTATTATTAAAATTCAATTTTTAACAAATATATCTGAACTTTAGATGCATTTTATTTTTCCCTAAAATTTAGTTTTAGAAAATACGGTCCGCGTAAGTGTGACACATTTGATTAGGCTCCTTACAGCGTTTGAGTATTGTTTGAGATGTTTTTTAGTAATTAAAATAACTTTAATTCTATAAAATCCATACAATATAAAGAAATTTTTGTATTGAATGAGATTACACTAGCGATGTTTAAAGCGTGAGGCATAATGGGAAAGTAAAGCTTGTGAAAACATAATTTAGAGAAGCACGCTGCAGGTCCACTGTTTATTAGCATTAAAATATAAGTAGAAGCGCGATCAATATTTCTTCATTATTCTCATTGCTACTTTATCACAGTTCTTGTTATTGATGGCGTAGTTGGTAGAATGGAGAGCGTCTTTCTTCTTCAACCAACAGAATTTTGGTTTCACCAATGCTGGTCAATAGCAGGTAGCATAGATGATTTTCATCGCCCGGTGTGAGAACATCACTCTGCTAATTGGTGCTTAGAAATGGCAAGAACTATGCAAAATCAGCCCATAGCCATATTACCAACTATTTCGATGGATTCACATTAAAATATTCGTTCTTTAAGATGCAGTTCCTTTTTTTCCTGTAAAAGATGGTGGGTAGGTACTGTTTGTATTTTAACAGGCTCTGCGGAAAGTGGAGGAGATGAAAGCCAGTTTGGTGAAGCATTATGGTGAAGCACTAACTTGCCGATGACGTAATTTTAGTTCCGTGATTAGGTGTTACAATGTTTCTACTGCACTTTAAGTATTTTGGCATCACACATGGTACTGCAATTCATTATCATGATAATATGCTGTGTCTTGTAATTACGTACATATTGAGATCTCCGAAGAAATGTTGTTCTAATCACACTCTCTTGCAGTTAAAATATAGATTCCAGCTACAGATATTAAAAAAGTGTATAATAAAGTACGGCTCTTCGAATTCTAAAAGAAATAAATGACAATTTATTTGCTTCACTGCGACAATGCGCATGCTCATTATGTTTTGTTTGATACAGGAATTTCCTGAAAAAACTCTGAAGAACTGTTGTTCTACCTTGTTACAGTTTTTAGTTGCGACACCTCACAGTGATACTTCAGAAAAGAATATATGTTGTCGTCATCATGATTCAAAAGCACAAGATTATGACATTTTCAACAATAGAACGAACGATAAATGAAACCGCAAAGGAACAACTTCAAGAGAAAAAAAAAATAAACACTCTAGATTCTTAGACTTTAGGACATTTGTTAGATCACACATCCGTTAAATAAACCTAATTACCATTTTTATATTATTCTGCGACTCGAGAATAGAATAAAGCAAAAACATCATAGGGGAGAGTTGTAATAGAGTCGTATCTAATAATTATGAATAAGGAAATTACAGTAATATGAAACTTACTCTAGAAAGTCAATTTTCAATTTAAACAAAATTGAAAAAATACAAAATATTTAGGGATTTTTATAAATCACATTTGGGGCAGTAATATATTTTGTCCTCTGTCAGTACACCACCACAACTTTCCTGAATCCATAACTTTCAAGTAATGCATTGAATCATATTTTCTAAACGCGCTTGTCGACAAAGGAAGCAGAGCCACTCTTCTTCATTTACAGATATATTAATTGCTGGAGCGGTACTTGGTGATGGAGCGTTAATATGAACTTTATCAGAACTTTGGTGTTTTGAAAGTCTTTTGTAGGCATTCTTTAGATGTTGCAACTTCTTGCTCGTAGAATCAATCTTTGCCAGTTTCTTTTCCTTCAGAGCTTCAACTAATTTTTTTATGAGGGCTACTAATGAGCACGGTTGCTAGTTGAGCTGCTCGTAGGTGCTTACCAGTATTTGTTGGAATCTGTGATAGTTCGGCAATAGAAACTTTTAAAGAAGAACTAGGTTGAACATTCTCTTTTGATTCATCCACCTCATTAATTTTTACAGTGCCGGATTCAATTGAAATCTGAGGATCTTCAGTTTCAGTCTCGTTTAACTCATTTTCTGAAAACGCAATATCGTTTTGAGAATTTTTTCAATATTTTCCTCATGTGTTAAAGGATTACTAGGAGCAAAATCTGCATCAACAAAAACGAGAGGGTTAACTGGCCAGCATCTACTACTTTTAGAAGCATTCACTGCATTTCCAACAGATGCAGCTCTATAGTAAGCCGCAGTTATTATTTCAGTTACATCATTCTGAGTAATGGTTTGGCCTGCATGATTTGTCATCCACTGGTCAAGAGATTGTTCGTAGTATCTTTGCATGGGACCAAACACATCAACATCCAGGGGCTGTAAGCTGTGTATAGTGCATCCTGGTAACTGTAAAAGGATTACACCATTTGCACGTGCCAAATTTAATGCCTCTAAATTTTTTGTATGGGTCGTGTGGCCGTCGAGAAATAAAATAACTTTTCTGTAATTTCTGTTATATAGTTTCTGTACCAGGACGATTTTAGAAACACTACAGTGGTACGATTTAGGAAACTATGCATTTCGTTTAAAAAAGTAACATAACCTTAACAAGAGTTAAATGGTTTTTAAAAACAAATATTGAAAATAATATAACATAATATAACAAGTCTAGTATCAAAAAAACTTTAGTAATACCGCAAAATGTTATTATTCGATCAATATCATCTATATAAATAAAATCAAAATTAACATCGAACTTACCTGACTTTTTTCGACCTTAAAAACTCATGAAAATCACAATGTAACCTCTCAACGTTTTTCCTACAATACAGACTAGTCATTTGGAAAAATACCTAAAGTACGATTTGGGCAACCGGTACGCATTAGGCAACTCTCTCTTACATGGAATAAAATACATAATTTGTATATAATTTTGAACTCATCAATCACTGGCGACATTTTAATAACCATCTTAACTTGACTGTTTATGTACCTCTGTTTTATATAATTTTTATTCGTATATGTTCGATTCCTATTTATGTATGATGTGTACTTACTGCCTATTTATTGTTATGTTTTGTCAACCTCTTATTTTTCTAACGTAAATTTAAGAACGTTCATCTTTCTCGTAGCCAGAATGCTTCTTTTTTTCCAAATACTAATCCTATTTTAACTCCCCTCGCCACACATTTGCTACATGCGCCACAGCCCTTCTTAATGGAAGATTGGATATCTGATACAGATGGAATCCCAGATGCCATCTGCATCAGAAACACAGCCGAGCAAGTAGATTTCCGTTGACAGCCGGGCACCGTAGAGACGCATTTCACGGTGAGTGCGGCTATTACTAGGAGTGGGATGTCAATATCTGCCATCAACTTTAAGCACTTCCGATGTCCTAGAGGAAGAGTTCATAATTCAAAACTGCATCGCTTAATTTCGCTATTTTGCCATGCATTTGAAGGGTGATGCCGTTTTAATTAGAAATTCATCTCGGAGTGTCCTCAGATGAATTTAAAACTCCTCTGTTTTCTCTCTACAGAAAGTATTTAATAATTTCACTTAGTTTAGGTGATTCTTAGGATCTCTATCTCTTTTCTCTTATGTGCAGAATATAGAATTGTCCTTTGAGAAAAGAAAATCCAAAAGAAAAGTAAAGCTTCGAGAATAAGATTCCAAATACGCTCTATTAAATTCCTTCTGCATTCAGAGATTTATTTGCTGCCTGTTCCACCATTTCCAGTACCTTGCATCCTGCATAAAGAGAAGAAGCGATTTAGCTACAAACATCTCCACGGGATTTATGGAGAGAATAAAATACAAAGCGATTTACTACTGCCTCTATTATCATACGTTTTATTTCTATCTTTATGGCACAATGTCAGCGTGATTTAAGGTCCTCCGTGTAAACGGAAAAACGATTTAATAAAAAAAAAGTTGGAAGTAAAACCATGTAACAGAGCCATTCGGATAACGAAGTTAACTCCCACTGCTGTGTGTGTGTGCTTAATTTTATGTAATTTTTCGAATTAGAAAACGAGCTATTGAAAGTAGACGTTGAAATCACAGGTTCGTCTTAAATCAAGCATGAATTCACAGCACTTCATTCTTGATTTAAGAATGAAGTGCTGTGACACTGCTATGACAGAAGTTTAAAGAGAGAGCGAGTTAAAAAAAAGGGAGGGGATAAAATGAAGGAGGATGAAAAAGAGTCGCTAATATATTGCCCATAGAGAGGAACGGAACACAGTTTCCTGTCCATGCATGGTCGCGACAATGCTTCCGTAACCCCCAATATGGACCCACTTCAGGACAGCATCTAGAAGAGGATTGGTCACTACTTGATCGGAAACCCTCCTGATTCACTACGATGGTTTGATCCCTCTACCAGTTAGCAACCACACAGCTATAAAAGTATTGATTTAGTCAACAAATAATAATAATAATAATAAGGGGATAATGAGTTACTTAATGTTCTGGATCACTCCCTTAGTCTCGTTTCAGAAGTAAACAATTTAAGAAAGAAAATGTTAAAATATTGCAAGATTTTTCCAAGATCACTTTCGTAAGTAGGAGTGTGATTTTTCCAAGTTCACACTCCTACATTTAATTAAAGAAAATTGTTCTAAAATAAATAATTGCCTCGCTTTCGTAATCGATTTTGTCAATAATAATTTCATTCGAATGACATTTAACCCTAATGTACAAAATTTAAAAACGCTTTAAAAACGCAGCACACGAGAGAGCCAAAACTTCTACATCCAGCTGTACATACTGCCATATAGTGACAGGCTGTTCCTGTCTTGCAAGCAAAGAATGCAAATTCAACAGCACAATGAAGAGACCATTCTCAAAGTGAGAGAGTGATGCGCCTCAATCAGAATTCAGGTTGATCGACACTGTAATAATCACCGACATGATAATGAAAAATGCTCTCATTGTCGACTACGGTGAGTAATATTTCATGGTTTTATTTCCAAGAAAAAATGTTAAATTATATTATAGAAAATATTAATCAATTCAATTTCACTTGACGACTGTGTTAACAGAGTAGTTTGCGAAAACTACTGTCAGTTTGGCCTGTAAATTCTGTGGAGACCCACACCATCTTACCAGCCGTACTTTTTTCAAAAGTAATGAGTACAAAATTAAAGCTAAAATGATAGAAATAGTAAATAGTCTTAAAACACTTCGAATTAATAAGCAAAAAGCATTAGAAACAGAACAGGAGATTTATATTTCTAAATATACACTGGAACGTATGCTCCGTAATGAGAAAAGATAGGAAGTACACACACACAGACACACACACACACACACCAAAAACTCCTGAAGGGACTTGTAGCAGATCCATGGTCAAACTAATCTCATTTCATATGAAGAACCCTTTTTATATCCTGTTTACTTGTCAGTGTTCACTTTCAAATCGCAGACCTTGCATTATACGAGATTTACAAAATGGGAGAGAATGTTGAATTCAAGGAATAAATGTTTATTAATTTATTTTTTTAATATTGTTATTGTTCTGAAAGCAAAACTAATTGGCCAGAGGCGAATTTAAAAATAGTGGCGCATTTTGAGTTATCGTAGCGTTGAAGAATGAAAATAACTACTCAACTACGAGCGAAGACAACACATGGTATCATTTATTAAAACAGCATTGCTTTGATTGTATTAGAATTGCATTTATAGTTTAAAGGAACTCCTATTTGTATTATGAGTTTCGTTTTGCAACGATCAAAGCAGATTATCCAAAAAACTAGAATTCACATATTTTTTCCTTTTTTTAAATCAAAGAACATGATCATTTAATGCATTGCAGCAAACAGATGCATCCTTATAATAAAGAAGGGTCTACGATATTCTAACCTGTGATTTGGGCTGTCCTTAACTTTTCCATAAGAAATACGTTTCATTTTATAATTTTAAAAGTTTATAACCTTTGCCGTTTCACCACCATGCTACACATCAACGAGTGTCACCACCCTTTCTGCCCTAGTGATTCCAATTGAAATTGAAATCACTAACCGTCTTGGCTTTCGTAGCCCATATTACGTGGCGAATGATTCCAGTTGGTATCGTACGTCGTAGTTCCATTTCTTCAATATAATAACAGGTATGTATTGTACGTATAAATCTTACTAGTATTGGTTTTTATGACTTAGTAGAATAATATGCATATATTGGAGTATGATTTCAGCTCAGAAGTTAAATATTTGCTACCAGAATATAATGATTCCATATGGAATCAGTCGGTCAAAATTCCTATCCTGAAATGTATTTTTCGTCAAAATACTTTAGAAAAAAGCAAGTTTTTCTAAAAAAAAACTTGTTTTTTTACATCTAAAGACAAAATAAATAGAAAGAATTTTTTTTCACTTAGAAAAAAAAACTTAGGTTAGAAAGGGCTAAAATTAATTAATTAAAGTGTGCATCCCCGATGGCCTTGCAAGGAAGAAATCAAAAAGCCTTTTATTATTGATTGTCCCAGTTAGATGCTTCATTGCAAAGCTTCACGGGTGGGTGGCTTGTAATCGACTTACAGATTTCTAAATCCTCAATTCAGTTCAGGTTAATTTATTGAAGTACATTACTGGGCAGCATTAAGTTGCATTGCATTCGACTCTTCCAGGTGCGGCTTTCTGGTGTTAAATAAAAACAAGACGCCTTTGCTTCGAGGTGGGAGAAGGGATTGGATGTGAGAACACAACAGTTGTTCCTAAATGCGGATGTTTGCCCAGGGGAAAGCTGCAGAATGCTTATTTTATGATGGCATTAGCGAAATTGAGTGGTTTACAAAAGAAGTAGCTTTCGGTCAAAATTCTTACGCTAAGGAAAGAAATTAGAAAGAAAAAATATTTTCCCGGAAATTGAATATGGCATACAGAAGAGGATAATGAAATTTTTGAAAAGAAGACAGTTTTAATTTTTATGAAGAGAAAAAAAAATAGAGTGAAATGTTTTTTTATTTATTTTTTTTTCCGTTCAAGTTAATTGCAGTTTTACAGTAAGTCTTGCAATTGAAAATACTGCGAAGATGTTACTCCTAGTTTAATCAATAGTTTGTAGTTTTTGATTAGACAGCGGTTTGTTGGATTGTTTTAATTTTTCTTGATAAAGTATGCAGTTTTCAGAGGAGGCTATTGAAGATCAATCGATCCATATTTTATAGCCAAATATAGGAAAAAATAATGCGATGGTGTAATGAAAGTTCGTATGTTTATTTCTTGTTGGTGTCAAAGTTGAGAACATGAAATGAACGAAAGTAAAATATCTGCAGATATTTAATTTTTTTTTGCTTCATATTTTTCTTTCTATATATATTTATTTTTTATTTGCCTGGCAAAAAATGGATTAATTCAGCATCGGCAAGACCAAATTTTGAATAGTTTAAATTAACCATTTAAATTACATTTCCTTTTGAAGCTTACCCGAGCACTGCAGTTCCCATTTTAAAATATGTTTTTGCAACGAAATACAGTAATTCCCACTCTCGCGAGAATAAGCAATAGTTAATCTATGTGCATAGATGCAAATATTTTTTCAATGCTGGTTATTACTTCATTTTTTAATTGTATTGTTTCTATGCTCAGCATCGGAAAACACTGCTAATAATAATTTATATAAGCAATGTGACAAATAGAATTATTGTTTTATGTATCTCTTAAAGTAACAGAAACGAACCAATTTTTGAAATACTTCTCTCTCTGAAAAGGGAAAAACCCTATTGGAACTCAATCGCGTTTCCATGCACAGATATTATCCACTTAGCAGCTAGCATCACATTCAATGACAAACACAAAGTGAAAAAAAAAAAGAAAGAAACGTATTTCCTGGTAAATCACTTCATCTTCCAATATAATCTTCCTCTTTTAGCAGATAGAATGATCGTTAGACCAAACCGCAAATTGCGGTTTTTAATTTTGATTTATTGCAAGTAAAGCGTCGTAGTCCCATTCTGTTCCTTATTTAAGATCTCATTCCTGTCCATTAGTCTTTTACAAGTTTAATGAGATTTAGGAAAACCAGCCTTGCCACATTTCTAATGTGTAATTACCGAAACCATTACTTTATCTGAACTCATATTATTAACACCATTTTTACAAGAGTGATATCACCCTCCAGGGCGTAAGTATCTTGATTGATGCATCAAACATTCTGCTGAGAACTGCACGCAGCCATTCTCGGCGCAGATATCAGCTGTCAGTGAATGGCGGCTTATACCATTCGCCTATTTAGAGCACTAATTACTTCGTGCAAGAAAGTGTAAAAGTCGGCTCAATCCAGTAGCGGCCCATACATAAGCACTGCGACACTGCAATACCCCCCAAGGAAAAAATGAAAAAATTAAATTTTGTTTGTGTTTATAAATAATAACAATGCTTACAACATAATATAAATGCAATACAACCTGTTAAAGGTTAGAGCTTATGTTTCGACACTGATTGAATAGTTAATAATTGGAATTGTTTGATTGTTCGATTACGAAACAAATGCACTGCGATCTAACGCAGTGTCAGAATTATCACATTCGGCCAATTGCAGCTAGACTCGCCGATATTCGTTTGGGTTTCTCATTGCATATTACAAGTGATTCCGACACTGCTCGTTTGGGCAGTGTATCGTATGTTTGCACGCGTTATTTCTGTGAGATACGAAACTTTTGTTATTGGTGCGTGTTCGTGGTGAGGGTGAACTATTTTTTTGCAAATCTTATTTTATTTTTTTTAAAATAACATATAATTATTTATTTATTATAGATACAAGGCTGAATTATGACGAGTGTCACTGTTGAAAATATGAAAAGAATTATATTCTTTCAATTATCGTTACACGAAACAAATGCACTGCGATCTAGTGCAGTATGAGAATTATTGCGCCAATTGCAGCTAGGCTCGCCGATATTTGTTTACGCTTGTCATTGCAAGTTACAAGTGATTCTCACACTGCTCGTTTGGGCAGTGTATCGTATGCTTGCGCGCGTTATTTCTATGAGATACGAAACTTTTATATTTGGTGTTTGTTCGTGGTGAGGGTGAAATATTTTTAATAAAGCAATTTTTTAATATGTAAATTTATATATTAATAAATTGGTTATTGGTTAGGGAAAAAAGAATTATTTATTTTATTTTGTATATGCAGCATCCCCACTTAAAATTTTCACCCGCTGCCACTGGTTCAATCACTAACAAAAATAATAATACAAAAAATTGGGACATCGATTGAGCTGTACGGCTATCGTTGTACCGATATTAATGGCATTTCTTTTCTAAATGTTATTCTGACAAGAATAACATTTAAAAAAGAAATCATTCAGGATTTAGTGAGTCAAGATTTTTTAACTGTTGCTAAATTAAGTGATACTTGCGACAAATTCTGCGCAAATTAACCTCGCTGTTTATCTTCGCAAAACAAAGTCTGTTTATCAAAAGCTATCTTAGACATTAATTTAACTAAATTAATTTAGATAAACAGCAACGAGGAATACATTCCTCTGAAACCCTTTTCTTAAAAATGACAGGGACCTGACGAAATAACGAACCTTCGCCATCAATTGCATTCGTATTGGATTCATCAATACACAAAATCTCCGAACACCGAGAGCAAACCATTTAGACTTGCGGGATATTCAAAAACGAACAGTGAAAAAATAAAAACTAACTCCACCCGATTTTTGTCAATTTTTTTACGGAATAGAATTTAGATATTTTGCCGTTAAATTGCATGTTGAACTTGCATGACTCCTAACGAAAGTCGACAGTACATCTTCTGTACTGAATGATTCGCATATTAAGGACATTTTGCTCTGCTTTAATATATTCGGAGCCTGATTTCGAAATAATGTCTGCATTAAGTTCTACCATCCTCATGCATTGACTCATTAATTCGTTTAACAAGATTTAGCGTTGGATCCAATGACACCAACTTCAAAATCAAAACGGATAAGTATAAATTTATAATAAATGCATATTTGAGTGGTTTCTCTAATTGCTTTTAGTTCTAGGAGGAAGCAACGTGGCTTTTTCCAACCAGAGGATTTCCGCTAACGACAGGAACGAGAAAAATTAAAAGTGTTTTTAATTTGTTTCTGATGCACTTACTTGTAAAGATTCTGAGCTATGAGCACTCAATAATCAGCAGATTTTTTTTTTAATTAATACATGCACTAACATTATCTCTGACACGTTCTTCGATATTGTATTACTCCATGTACTATTTTATCCCTATCCCTATCCCCGGAGCCTAATTATTTTAGCTGAATTTAAATTTTAACTTAAATTGTTGCTTTTAGGGTTGTTCTGCTGAATCGAGTACGGTTAAAATTTTTCGTAAATTTAATGCTTCTTTTATTGTGATGTATAAATGGTTCATCGTTTCTTTTGGCTATTTAGTGGTGCTAATGAGTATTTCGAAATGGATCACACCATACTCCATTGGTCATAACTAGAAAAACTAGATTAAAGTTTTTATTATTATTATTAATTTTATTTAAAATGAATAAATCTTATCTTATACTTAGTAGACAAAAATGAACATTAAAGATACAAAAAAGATATTTCTACCACTTTAGTGATTTTCTCTCACTGACAATATAGCGTGGGCGATTTATTCCCATTTACTTTTTATGCTGGAAATTAAGCAAGAGAATAACCCTATGTTTATTGCACAAACATGCCTAAGAGGAGGTCTGGACCATCCATTGGTTATTGTTGTTTTGCTCTGCAAGCGTAGCCCCATAAAAACAGACGATACACATTCGCCACTGTTGCGATAAAGCTGGGCATTTAGAACCTGCAGTAAATATTACATGGAATAGACACATTGATCTGGAGAGAGAGACTGGAAGAAACATCGAAAAGGAAAATGTATCTCTTATTATTCTGATTGTTTAACATATCAGAATATTTTTATATTAACATATCGTAAGCATTGTCTCAATTGCCAAACAAAATATCCAAAGCCTTATTATGAATTATTTATAATTCCATGCTTCCGTTCAAAATCAGTAGGGTAAAATAAGATTAGACTGGGAAAAGGCTGCATTCTCTACAAGTACGTTCGAACTTTATTCCCTCCAAATTGTGATTTACAGTCTCAGACGAAAGTAGTGGAATCATATTCATTTCGGAAATCGCAGGTGCTACTCCTGCAAAAACTAAAATTTACCGACCTTTAAAATATGTAGTTAAATAAAAAATCATATCCTTATTGAATCAAAGCGTCCCTATTTTTATTTACCAAACCAAGTTAAAGGATAATAGAAACCATGATCTAAGAATGTTGGATTACAAGGACCTGGAGGGCTGTTGCGGATTTATATAGTTTAAAGACGCTCTTTGGTTGGAAAAACAGGGATTCGACTCCCGTTGTATGAGAAATATATATCAACAATCTGCACTCGAAGGTGAAATAATATTTATCATTGGAAGTGGCGAGGGTTTTCTTATCAACGTATCCAGCAGAGAAAGAGAGAGAGAGAGAGAGAGAGAGGGAGGGAGAGAGAGAGAGAGAGAGAGAGAGAGAGAGAGAGAGAGAGAGAGAGAGCTGAATAGAAAAATGGAATCATGAGGAGAGAAAGTGTATTGGTCCGATGAGTCATGGTTTCTGCTACTCCACGCTAGTGGACACTATGCATATGTCGCAAAACAGCACAGGTCAAGCATTCCTTCGCAATTAAATTTCCACCATTCAGCCTGATGGAACGATGATACAGAGCATACTTTTAGGACTACCGTTGAATTTTCATCAGTAGAAAAGGAGTGACACAGTGGTTATTATGTGTTTACTGGTCATCATGCCTACTTTGCCATGTTGCAACCCGTTACCAGCGGGAGATTGCACTTGCATTTTGAAAATGATCCACTTTATGAGAAACATATGCAGGCATTTGCCCATTCTGAAAAAAGCCAGCTAATTCACCAAATTGAACATTTGTTGACTGTTCTGAAATGTACTCTGATATGGATAGTCATTACATCTGCTCCATTTAGCATCGGTGAGATGGGCTACAGATGGGTACCGACGTCATGAAAATCTCTGAACAGAGCTTCGACAAGAATAAAACTGATTTTGTGCGTCGATTTATTACTATGGATGAGAGCTGGATTCACTATTGCACGTCAGAATCCAAATAACAGTCAAAACAGTGGATAGAAGCCAGTTTCAGGGGCAAAGAAGTCAAAGTCCGTTCCGTCACCAGGAAAGGTCATGGTATCGGTGTTTTGAGATGCTAAAGGCATTTTGTTTATTAATTATCTTGAAAAGGGTAAAACAATAACCGGGAAATATTATTCCGATCTTTTAACCAGCCTAGACGAAAAACTTCGTGAGAAAAGACCTGGTTTGCAGAATCAAAAAAAAAAATCATCTTTCATTAGGACAATGCACCAGCCCACAAAGGTGTTCTGCCACTGGGAAAATTAAGGGATCTACATTATGAATTGTTGGAACATCCACCCTATTCCCCAGATTTGGCTCCCTCTGACTTCTGTCTCTTCCCAAAACTAAAACTCTTCCTCGCTGGTCAGCGTTTTTCTTCGAATCAAGAGGTGACTGCAGCTGTAGAGGGGTATTTTGCAGATCTTACTGAGAACCACTACAGGGACGGGATAACGGCGCTGGAGCATCGCTGGAATAAATGTATTAGTCTGAAAGGAGATTATGTTGGAAAATAAAAATAATTTTGTAATTATGAATTCGTTTTTTCATTGTTGGGCCTAGATCGTTTCAGACCACTCTCGTATATTCATGTGCTTGGTTTGTTAACCAGAATTTACTTTGGTATGTCTCCATTAGTATGTAGTCTGTCATCAATCCGGTGATACCTAAAAGAATGAATTTGACTTTTTAAGTCGTAAAACATTGCGCATTTTTGATCGTATTTTTTGTGTCTGCTACTTTCGTTATTCTTTCGAATTTTAATAATATTATTATGTTTGATTAAAATGCATATCTTTAAGTCCAAAATAAGTAAGTCAGTTTTGAATTTAATATTTTCGCATTAAAAAAGAGAAATGCCCTCTCACTCAGTACCACGACAAAGCAGCACCTGGTGGATTCTACTTCACTTACTCATTCCAGTCGATAGATTAGTCTTCGGAGGAGGTTTTGTTGTTGATGTGACAAAAAATAAGTGAGCAACTCGTTACCTGTAAGTGTGGATAACGAACAATGTTGTGTCTCGTTTCCCTCACAATATTTTAAATGTGAATCTTTATTTTGAGGTATGTGAAGAAATGTATTTTAGTAAAGTAAGCGTTTTGCATATTCATTTTAAGAAATACTATTATTCTATCGATGCAAGATACGCTCGTATATTTGGGGGGGGGGATTTATGTATTGCACAAGACGAAGTGCCGCAGTTGTTTCAGGAAAATAAGAGTAAATTTTAAGAAGCATCAACAATCTGTAAGAGTTTGCAACTAGGAGCGACTCTGGTATTATGTTCATATTTTATTTGCTACAATATATTGTATTATTACGTTCAGTTTTTCGAGCAATGTTCAGTTTGTATACTTTTGTACCACGAATGGAAGGGAGTATCACTCATAACAAAAAAAAAAATTCCTACTTATACTGTATGTGAGACGCCGCTGAATTCTAATGTGAGGGTGTAAAAGTGTTCAATCAAATTTCGTTCAACATACTGACGTGAAGAAATATTTACTACACTCACCATTCCATTTGATTCATTGAGTGAAATCTGCACGTTTACGTATATAACTGTATATATATAAATATTCAGTAACATTATATTTGACATTAATACTGAACATAAGGAACTGTTAACGAACTCGTTAAGTTTGTTCTTTCAGCTCCAAAAAATGGCGCCTACCACAAATCATCTGCAATTTCCTAACTGAACTCGATACAGCATAAAATCACCGAGGGGAGGGGGGAGGCGGCAGTAGCAGGTTGCTGTCAAACGTTTTAATTTACTACGTTAGTTAGTGAACTTTACTGGCTGAAGAATCGTGATGATTATTTGCCCTATTTTTGGCAGAGCTTTCGCTTATATTTAATCTTTTTTATTTAAATAATAAAGAATTCACCGTTCGGTGCACGCGTTTGTTTTGTGGAATAAAAATAGATCTGCTCGCACGAGGAGTTCGGATCACATTGTAATTCATTGTATTTGTACAAAAACTGAAAAGAAAGACGTGCAGGGTAATCTTGTCTAGTGAGATATGCGGTGTGTGGATTTACCTACACGGTCTAATAAAAATCAATATTTGATAGTCGACAGATTTGTCTGAGCGACTCTGGCCGACATTAGGGTCGTATAACGGCAAGGTGAGGTGCTTTGTAATGTTCGGCTTCCATGTTTTATGTTCAGCTTTATTTAATATCCTATCCATATAATTCGTAATATGCAGTATATTTATTAGCCTAAATTTAATACTCGAAAAATATTAATAAAATGTTACTAAAAATGACATCATTGAAAGAGATGAGGAATTCAGACACGAACGGGATATTTACAACTATCCGCCCTCATGTTTATGTCAAGTTTATAGTATAAGAGGACTTATCAGAGCAATTATCAAGAACAGCCATTTCACATTTGCTTCGACTGCTTTTAGACGTCAATCACTCTAACGAAAGGTTGGAAACCTGGAGCTCACTTATTACAATCTCTAGCTGTTGTTGGGCAATTGATTGGATAATCAGGGAACAGTACTGTGGAGATGAACATGGTATTCTTTCAGGCCATCTCAGATACCAAGGAAGTGTGTTTTGATAGTCTTACACCCAGTAAATGACATTCACAAACGGCCTTGCCTGAATGAGATTCGAGCTCACAGATTGTTGATTGGAGTGTGTGTACTATTAACTCGATTAGCAAGCCTAGCAAATATTCTAGACTCACGTACGTTTCTGGATCATGAATAATATTCAATTTCGGTGCTTTTCATAACTCAAGAAAAAGGAAACTACAAAATTTTGAAATTTGTCATTGGAAACTGATTATTTTTTTTTTGTTTGTTTAAGTTAAAAAATGAAGATATAAGATAGTATTCCCTTGCTAAAAAGACACTGAAAGTGTTCAAATGATTCTTGTGCTACTGTTTCGTATGCTACTACTGAGAGGTTTGAAAAAATTAAAGCCAGAGGTTTATTATCACTTAGAGTTTTACATGATTATCTGAATCCAATAATGGATATTTCCACTAACTAGATTGAGATAATCACTAAGAATTTCATCGCAATGAAACGAATGCGATTATAGTTCTCTTCTAATTAATTTTTCTATGAGTCATTTGAATCTTGTAGAAAAATCAATTAGAAGAGAATTCTAATTTCATTGTGATTCCATTACAATGAAATTGTTAGTGACCTATGGTTACGTTGGAACAACTTAAAGGTCAATTTTGGAATAATTAAAAATCCTTAACAGTGTTTGGAGATGTGGCAACCTTCAATTGAGCATTTTAAGAAATCATCAACTAGTATGGTAATGTGAACATGTTATGTACTCAATGATAGGAAAATGGCAAAGAGAAAGTACAAAACCTGAATATTAAACTCTTTTCTTTGTTTCGAATACGACTTATGTATCAGAACTGTTTTCTAAACTCATCTGCTTTATTGCTACCAAATTAGCAGCTCATTCGGCTGGTAGCTTAAACGTCTTCCGTTCATTTTAGTTTGAGAGAAAGAGCAACAGGAAAGGGGTTGTTCGGGGATTCACACTGATGTGGATATGGCGTTCATTGTAGAATGTAATTCAAAACGGTCAGTCTTACAGGTGTAGAAATTATAACTCTCACTTCTGTTTCTGATAAGCAATTTAGTACTGTTTCGTCTTATTAATGAAAAAGGGATCCTTAACGAACGTTATTTTGTTTCTTCCTTCGAAGTTTTGTCGAAATAGTGCAAGTCGAGTCCATCCGAAATCTCCCATTTTTACTTAATAAAACCCGATGGGCGCAAATCCTCGTTACTCGCCCTAGTCGTGTGGTCTTTGTTTCTTCCGTTGACCTATTGATGAAACGAAAATGGAATGACCTTTCGCCGTTCCGTTGTCAGCTCACGGAATTGACCCACGCCGAAACTCGGCATGGTCGGATCATTCACTTTCATGAGACTTCAGATGTCACAACAACCAATTTAAGAACACCTCTCTTTCTTTCCAAACACACAGCCACTGAGGAACAAGACAACAGATTCCGAACGATATTATAGAGGTATGTTGCTAACTAGGAGTTTTCCTAGCAAACCTTTAAATATTTATGAAAAACCTGAGTCAAGTACAGTAACAAGTGCGGAACTCTACTAAGCAAGTTGGAAAAATTCCGTTTACTAAAAAATTCAGTACTGAAACTTTCTTGCATATAAATGAGTCTTCACTTCAGGGAAGTAGAAAACAATATTCTATGAATAAGTTTATCTTTTCTGCTTCATACCGAGATAATTCAGTTTCATCACACACGAAGTTGCTTTTGAATATTACATAACGCAACAGGCTCTTCACTGGCATAACCGGAATCCTGTAGCAAAAAAAAAAAAAAAAAATAACTAAAATAAACAAACCTTAACTAAAGATCTTGAAGTTTTCAGCACGGCATTGACGTTACCGTGCAAATACTGCAATATAAATGCTTTCTATTAACACTGTAGGAATTTCTGGGAGGGGGGAGTGAAATTTGCTTAATTTTCTGTGAATGAATTAATTGAAAATAAATCTGGAATAAGAAAAAGTGTTCGGATAAATGATTTGTTTAAATAGAGGAATAAAACACGTGCAAACGTTTTATAATTTAAATGTTTTAATTCAAAATATTGTATTTTTAATCCTTTGTATTCTTAAACTAACAACTTTCGAATCCAAAGTTATTACGAAAATCGCTTAAATATGGAACATTCGTGGCACAGAGACAAAACGTTCAACTGTATGGAAAAAAACATTTTCTGTATGCACGCATTATTGGTTTACGTTCGCTATTGATCTTCAGTAATGTATTTTTCTATCTATTAAATATTCATCTTGGGAAAAATGGAGGATGATTGTATTGGTGTTATTAAATTCTAAGAACGTTAGGTACAAATTTTGTTTCCAAAAATAGATCAAAATATTTCAGAATTAACTTTTCTATTACAATGAATATGCCACCTTTATTTTTTCTCGCCGCACCAAAATGCAGTAGGAATGCCTGTTACGTATCACTTTTAAATGTGTATTAATTGCTTTGTATTGATTTGTACATCGTTTGCAGTTTAACTTCGTTGCAACACTGACTAGACTTGTGAATTGAAATTATTATGACTGAACATTCGTATATTTTCAAATAACATTTCAGATTCTTATCCATTTTACAGTTTAAAGCAGGTTATCACTGCTAGTGTAAAACATTGTATTTCACAAAAAATTAAATCGAGATATCGGTGCAATAAAGGAACATAAGACCTTAGACTAAACAGAACTGTTAAACAGCTGAGATATGTAGTATACATACTTAATCTCTGCTACTTCTCCAAGGCATGCACTGAACAGAAATCAATGGTAGATATCCAGTTTGCACACACTGCCGCATAATAAAATAAACGTTTTTAATATTAGTCTCTAAGAAATTGCATGCGCAGGATATACTCATCAGATTAAATTTATGCTTTGAATGAACTATCAGTGTATGATGAATGGTGGTTCCTGTCTATTGTACTTTGCGCATGACTGTTTCACCTTCTGAGGGTCATTAACTTATTTAATGACACTAATCTCAATTACATGTAAAAAAACAAACTACGAAAGAGTCAGCCCTATAAATTAATATTAAAATAAATATAAATGACTAGAGTCTAATTGGAATAATTGATACTTGACCAAAAACAAAAATATATCAGTTGCATTACTATCCGAAAATGCAAAAGCTATCCTCCCTATCTTCCTGAAGTGTATATTGCTGTGCAATTATCGAAAGGGTCGCTAACTGGGCCGTCTTCAACTTCTGTCATGAGACATAAATAAATTGTGTGCATTATTTGTTTATACATATAAACAAACAATACAATTTTGACATTATACATAAATTAACGTTATTAGTTTCCATCTCTAACAATTATCTTTTTCTGAAATCACTTAACTCGATTGGATTGAATAAAAATATCTGTAGAGTGAATAAAAGCATACAGAAGTATCCCTCTGAATACTTATCGATCATTCCTGCAACAATATTGTAAACATCGGCACACCAGCATTGCCAGAATGTTTGTCGCAAGACTTCTTCCTAACAAGAAACATTTCTCAAGTCTCTTTTCAATTAAGGAACTGGAATTGTTTCAAATTATGAGGCCGGTAATGCCTAAAAGGAGAGATCATATGACGGAAAAGAATTCTAGTTAAAGACATGAGACGTACGAAGATTTTTGCCCTTAAGTACGATAGTTGGATGTAATAGGATACGAGCAGTTCCCCCCCCCCCCCCCAATGGATGGGAACAAACTGTATAGCAGTTTCAACAGCGTAGTAAATTTGAACAAAGTGAAGCCCCGGACATTGCGTTTCTGTCTAGTTTACTGCGTTGTCATATCATGTGAGCGACATCTGGAAGAGATCGTTCATTCAGTTTCCAGCGCCGTTTCCGAGATTACAAGTTTCAAGAAGGTTTTATGGATTTAAGTTTATTGATGTTTGTTGAACACTCTTCTGCTGAGGATGAATTGCGCCGCCGATCTTTTGTCTATTTGTAGAAAACGCAGATTAAACCTTCATTTTTTTTTTTTAATTTTCTTCCTAGCAGTAAGACAGACTTAAAAAAAAAAAAACATTCGCTATAAATATTTTTGACAAAAATATTCGTGATACATTTAGAACAGCCGATACTTTAATCCAATAGGTTGCCGAGTGGGTAAGCCTTCGCATTGCACGCCTGCCTATGGCTTCTAACTTAGTGTAAAATGCATGTCTGTAGGAACTCTCTCGCGGTTTGTAAATAGTTTAGGCCTAATTAAAATAACATAATTAAACTAAAAAAAAAAGTTTGCACAACGTTTATCTTTCTACAATAAAATGTATCTTAATTAGTTTTGCTTTGGAGTTGACCTCCTCCCATCCATTGTACTCGAGGGCAATTCTACATGGAGATATGGGGAGGCAATGATTGATGTTGCTTGTAGGTAAGACCAATCAATAAAAAAATAATAAAATTACAGGCAATTCTTGAACTATTTTAAACTTTCAGGTAATCTACATTAGGATTCACGGAAAATTCATCGAATGGACAATTTATCGCTGGGACATCAGATAAAAGAAATTCTGTGAGATAAATTCATCACTGAAAAAATCATATCGCGAACTATTGATCGCTGAAAATGTTATTCGCTAGAAAACTGAAATGAATTGCATTGATACCGATATATGAAAAGTAAATGCAGTGCAAGATAAATTTCATAACATATAATTTCGTTATGTATCTATGTATTAGTCCGCGCGGTTAGCCGAGTGGCTGGTTGCTTCACAACCATATGCCTGGGAAAGCAGTGTCCTGGGTTCGATTCCCATCGCTGACGAGGAGTGTAGGATCTTTCTCAGACATAGCCAAGTTAGCGGGTCTTGGGGGAGGACTGCAAGGGTTTCTCCGCAGTTTATGTGGGGTTTTCCTCCCGCAAGCAAACAGCAAACCGGCCATGAGAAGATAACGCCTCTACAGACATAGGATACACTGGGAGGCATAGGCCAACCACCTTATCCTTGTATAACGGTTGGGGTTATAATTTTGTAAATATTAATATTCCATCAACAGAATCTGTAGTTTCAAAGTAAGAAAGAATATTTATACCATTTTAAGACGAAACAGAAATTAGGAAACTCGTCAATCAATAAAATATTACTTCCATTGTATAAGAATAAAAATATTATCGAAATGTAAATAAATAATACAAACATCCATCCCTCTTTTACCTTTACGGTGTCGCGGGTTTCTATTGCTTATAACCGCAACCGTTATACGAGGATAAGGTGGTTGGCCTATGCCTCCCAGTGTATCCTATGTCTGTAAGAAGCGTTACGTTCTCAAGGCCTGTTTGCGTATTATATATAATATATTTTATGTATATGTATCTTATTATATGTAATAAAATACATAATAAGATACATATAGATAGATAATAAAATTATATTTTGTGAAATTTATCTTGCGCTACATTTACTTTTACTTTTCATATATCAATGCAATATCATTTCAATTTTCTAGCGAATTTTTTCAGCGATGAATTGTCCGGACACGCAACATTAGCGATTATGCGTACTTTTTCACAAAAAATTCAGTAATTTTAAAAACCACAGCAAACCTGCTGGCGTTGTGTGACGTGTTTTGGGGTTACTGATGACCACCAAAAATTTGTTATCTTCAGAGAACCAGCTGTTGCCAGATAACGTTGCGGATAAGTTCACTTCTGAAACGCGTTAACCTTTTTCTTCTTCCCATAGGTACCGAATTTAGTATTCCGACAAAGCGAAGCAAGAATTGCTAAAGAAGACTGTCTGGAATCCCTTTCAGGTTCATTCTGATGTAAACAAGCACAATTGTAATAAAATGAAAGAGAAAATCAATGAATAAAACAATTCTCATCTGAATTTGAAATGATGTGTGCAGCATGATTCTTTGTAGAATGTAGTAGAAGGTTTCATTTTCGCAGTAGAAGGTTTCATTTTCATTTTTATATTTATGCATACATCATTATTCTGATATTAACTTCTCAATTTATTAAACTTTTGAGAATGAATAAATTCAAAAATTTTTGTAATTAATAAACACATCGCTTGTTAAAATCTACGCCTTGATTACTGTACCTTGTTGCTCTTTCTCTTTTCCCACATCCGGCTCTCCCTCCCTTCCGGATACATGAGTTTTCTTTCCAGTACCTTCTGCATAGGACAGTTGTTTTTCAAACTTTTAGTACTCGCGATCCCCTTTTTAAAATTTTAGTTACACCGGCGTATCTAATCCCATGGAAGTGCAATTTAGGAGAAATTATTTAATTCAAATAATAATTTTAAATATTTTTTAATAATCGCGTGATAATAAATTACAAAAGTGTGACACATTCTTGCTAAATTATTAAATACACTTTAAATTATATGAACCCAATACATACAATAGAAACGAGGTTATGACATTTGAAATTTACGTAGTAGAACGGTTATTCCCATAACCGTTTTACTATGTAATGTTGTGGGAATGAGATGGGAAGAAGTTAGTTTCATTAAATAGGATTTTATATTCCAACTGTAGGTGATGGACTTCACGTCAAGAGAACAATTATGACATAAACGCATTTATGCTTGTATAGATGCACTCGGGATAGCGAAATAATCAGCGAGGACTGTTACAATTTAAAACAGGAATGATTTCGAAATTTTGCGCTAAATTATCACTACGTAGTTCGATCTATTTCAATTTAAACTTCTAATGCAAATAGTTCCAGTCACGCGATTGGAAGCGATCGTGTCGTCAATGAGAAGCAGCCCTAACGGAGGTTAGTCGATACATACCAAGAGAGAGATTTTGTTTAAATCTTCCTTTAGATTTTTTTAGTTATTAAAATTAATTATAGAATATACCTGCTCTAATCTGTGATAATACGAAAACAAAAATATATAAGTTAAAAAAAAAAAAACCTTCTTTCCCTCAAAAGACCTTTTGTTCATCCCCAGAGCTACGTGCACCAAACTGTGGAAGACGGTTCTTTCCAGCTGAAGATCTTTCGTTCCTCCTCCTGCGCTACGAAGATTTCTATACTTAAAAAAACATCCAGGAATAGTTGCTAGAATTTTTCCTTTTTTTAATTAATCATATACTTTATTAGATTTAAGTTTAGTCATACATGGAAGTATTATAGCATATATTCCATTAGAAAGTTGTCTGAGAAATATCTCGAGTTCGCAGCAACTTTTGTCATAGTGATCTTTCTAGATCACGTGAGGGTTGTGCACTGCATATGCAAACTGTCCAAATAACGAACGCATTATTTTCATCTGGAACTGATTGTGCGGCCAGTACGGCTAAGGAACTGTTTCTCAAGCCAATGATACAGGCGATGAACTTGCCGTGATCTTGAAAGTATCAACTTCACGGTAAGATACAGAACTACACTGCGCAAAACAATTAATGAATACTTTAGGTCCTGTCGGATAATTATAACTATTGGGTACTTTATACATGAATAAATATTTCTTATGTATAGGGTGTAAGTGATGAGATATTGATTAAATCGATATTTATTACAAATTTAACAAATTATACATTTTAGCGTGAAATAATTTTAACAAGATAGCCAAAAATGCTTTCGTTAATTTTTAATACGGCGTATGGTCTCCATTAACAGCCAAAACAGCGGTACATATTGATCGCATGGACCGGATAAGATGATCAAACAGTTCTTGTGGGATATTTTCCCACTCTTCTGTGAGAGAAATTTCGAGCTATTGAAGCAATCGTGGTGGCACCAATCGAGCAGGAACGCGCCTATCTAAACCCAGGTATGTTAGATTGGATTAGTATCCGGTGAACAGGCAGGCCAGTCCATTTGTTCAATACTTTCTTCGTCAATCCACTCTTGTACCAAATTTGCACTGTGTGGACGAGCATTGTCATTCATAAAAATGAATTCTTGGCCAATTGCAGCAGCATGTGGACGAATATAGGTTATATAGGTTTCAAAGCCTCATTGCGATACCTTTGGGCTGTTAAGGAACCGTTTCTGATAAAATAGAGATCAGTATGGCCACCTATACTTATTCCAGCCCATACCATCAAACTCTCACCTTGATGTGGGGGTCTTTCACAAACAAACTGGATTATTTCTTGTTTCTTCACGCCATATCAAGATACGTCAGTTATCTGGTTGCAGACTAAACCTGGACTAGTCACTAAAAAGCACACGAGCCCAATCATTTGTCCAATTGCGGTGTTCCTGTGCCCAAATTCTTCGGGTTCTTTTGTGATTTGCAGTAAGTGAATGCAATCCATTGGTCTTAGAGCATATAAACCTATGGAATGAAGACGATTTCGAACATTTCCCGTTTCCAGAAAGCGATTCCAAAGTCGCGAAATTACGCTTTGAGATACACGACACGCTTGAACGAAAACTTGCTGCGTTTGTCCAATCGACCAATGGCTCTCTAAGCCATGGATTCCGGGATATCATGTTGCGCTGCCATTTCTAACAAAATAATGGGTGGTAGGTGACACACGTTTGCAATTGAAGTGATAAGTATGCACTGTGGAAGTGAGCCCAACAAGCCCGCTTTTATAACCCTCACATGCTAACAAGGCTAAGACACGTTTCGGCAAGTCTTAACATGATTTTGTACGCAGTTGCGTGTTCTACGCTGTTGTATATTAAGACTGTTTTAAAATAAATGTGTTATATATTTGTAAATTATTGTTATAACTTTATAATTTACAAGAAAACCAAAAGATTCCCCAATTGTTTTGAGCAGTATACAAATGGAGTTTCGTTGAGGTCATTTTCTGGTCGACCAGATCGTGAATAACTAGCGAAGGTAAGAGTTCACTTATAATGAAATATGGTTGAAACTTAAAATCTAATTGAAAGATTCTCCTCTAAAACAGCTATTATTACCCTGAAATGGTTTGGTAACACTTACTAATGCGTCTCAGTTTATTTTTTTACGAAATTTAGTATCTAATATCAGCGTATTAAAGATTGAAATATTTTCATTTTACGATTATTGAAACAGTTATGTACACTAAGTCAAGGCATAAAATATAAAACTGATTAGTCGATTAAAATATTTAAGAAAGTTTTAAAACATATTTTATAATTAATAGACTTGATTATAAAAATCAGCAAATGCATGTCATGTTAAGATAATTGCTGGTGACAATGTATGAAAGCAGGGTGAGAGTTATTATTGGAAAGCAGTTTTACGAAGTGTGGGTGTAAAATACGTGTATTGCAATTTATTGTTTATTTTATTTTTTCAGCACTCAGTCGATTTGGTGTAAATTTATGCTTTATTTGGTGGTGGTAAGTGTCAACGTGTCGATCATTCTTTTTTTTATTATATTTTTATGCATTTATTTTATCATTTCATTATAATATATTTTGTAAGAAGAGAGTTGGAAATTTAATGAATTAAAGTTTTGTCTTGATATGGGGTGGAAAAGGATAAAAATCTAAATCTTTTACTAGCTGCACATATTAATGTATTTTTCAAACTTGCTTGCAGGATAACGTATGGCATTGGAAGACTTGTAAATGAAGTATCCAACTAAACGGAACACGTTTAACTCGAAGTGGAAGGCAAGGGACAAATGCATGTTTTGGATTACAAAGGTTGGTGAGAATTTCGAAACAAATTACACTCGTCAAACAAACACGATTTACATAAATTTTATCAAACTACAAATATTACAAAAAAGTCTCCAAACACAGTTTCAAAACATTTCTTAAAATTACTTATGAATTTAAGTGCTAATGAGGGATTTGAAAATTTAAATAGCATAGTTTTTTTTAAATTTAGGGGATATTAAATCCCACATAGTTTTAAAACCGAATAAGAAACTCAAAGATTGGAATCAGAGAGTTTCTTGCCGAATATAGTAAACTATAAAGTATCGGCGATACTAGCGTTAGCCAATGCAAGTGATCCTAGTACATTACAGGGCAACTCGTTGCAAAGGTGGAGGAAGAAGTTCAGATCGCTATTCTTAGGTACTTTCCATAATGTAAATGTGGAAACTAGGAAATGTGTTTTTACATTATGGAAAATACCTAATAATAGCGATCTGAACTTCTTCCTCCACCTTTGCAACGAGTTGCCCTGTAATGTACTAGGATCACTTGCATTGGCTAACGCTAGTATCGCCGATACTTTATAGTTTACTATATTCGGCAAGAAACTCTCTGATTCCAATCTTTGAGTTTCTTATTCGGTTTTAAAACTATGTGGGATTTAATATCCCCTAAATTTAAGTAATGTTTTCATTGCCGAAATGAAGCTTATTAGCTCTTTATACTTAAGCATAGTTTTTTTTTTTTTTGAGTTAAGTATCATTTCTAAACCTAAAAAAATGCAAATTGCTCCACTTTTGCGAGCCGTTGCTGGTTTAGCACTTAGAAATATAAGTAATTCATAATAGTTTCATAATCAAAGTATCGTACACTGTGACTTCATTTCTTAACGATAGAAGTTTTTGATTTTTGTTATAATTGGTTATTATCAGCTGTTCAATATTGCTACTACCTTTCGGTATGCATACCATTGGAATTACCAAGACTTCCTTAAAAAGAAATACTTTTTCTGTGCTAAATGAGTTTGACCTCTGCAAAGAGAGTTTTTTAAACCACACACTAACTTATTATACTATATGATTATTTTATAATTATTTCATCAGCTTTATTAAACACATATTTGAGATTACTACTTATGTATGTTGCACTATTTGTTAGCTTCACATTTTGCTTAGATATATGTTTCTAGTAATGTAGCAAATATTTGTCAATGTTTATTCGTTATTCACGTAAATATATTTTAGGCAGATTATCACTAGCGATTTAGAACCAATTCTCGTTGCCAGATTGCCTAAGTGAGATGGATGATAAAGTATGCATAGGTATTGTTAACTTGGAGATAATAGATTAACTAGTACAAATAGATTGCACAATTTCTGCAATGCCCTGCTGTGCAAACCTAAAATTAATATGTACAAACGTTATTAGACTTAACGTAAGCTCGCTAATTTGCACTCAGTCGCCCACCAATGGTAATTTTTTCTTCAGCGAAGAGAAAAAGACAGAGATCACTTCGTTGAGACGCTCGGAATTTTCTCGTAGGTGACAGCCGAACCACGGTGGTTAATTAGACTGTCCGCTCTTTTCACCTATCATACGAAGCTTTCGGAACAAAAGAATGACATCGATATGGGACGTTTTGGAGAGATTTTTCTGCCTCACTCATATCGGAAACAAAGTAACTAATGATAAATGGTCTTTCACTTCCGATGACATGAAGAGCAACGAACTTGAAATAAGCCAAGATTAAAGGGGGAGTTCTTCAAAGCATTACAAAGCTATGCCTCTGAGGATCCTTAATCGCTTATAAGGATTCTTAGGATTGTGTGACGCAGTTCTCATGCCTTGTTACAGTGACAGCATTTAAGAGTTTGGGAGCAACAAAAGTTTAGAAATTAAACCTGTAAGTAGTTTTCACCGAGCCGAATATAAGCTTAATCTCTTCTATTTTATACAAATTGCACTCACTTTAATAACAAAGAAAAGAAAATTATATTAAAAAAGTAAGTAGCATATTCAATGCTACTAGTTTTGAGGGTATATAATTCCTCTAAGCAGGATTCTGTTATAAACAATAAATGGAGTTTTGATTTTTTTTTTTTTTTACCCCAAAACAATGCAAATTACTTGATTTCGTAATAATACAAGTGTACCGAATTGTGTAAAATGCGATGACATTTAGATTCCATTGTCACACCAATTTCCGCGATATTCTTATTGTATAAACTTGCACATATGATGAGGAGCAATTTGAGACCAAGCGCATGAGTTAATAACGTCTGCCTTATTGCAAAGATTTTCATTAAAGTTTTTGATTAAAATCTTTCGCTATCAGAGAACAAAATGTTTTAATGCGTTCGTCTAATTGCAGATTCACTGAATTTCGCTGTTTGATTTTTCTTCTTTGTGAATGAAAAATTAGGAGAAATATCGTTTTCACAGAAACGATGGATATTAAAAGCTAGGAAATATGGTAATCGGAATTTTTGCACACATTTTGAGATCGGATGCTCAAATCCACGTGATCTCGTCGATAAATTCTGTAATCAGTTATAAATAGTATGTTTTCTTAAAATTGAGTAAAATATCGTATTGCAGCGTTAAATTCAGAAAGCATTTTTAGAAGTTTTATTAACTTCTTACTCCTCCGTTAATTATTTGGCATGCGATTTGTATTTCTTATGTCTTAGGTACAAATACCATCCAGAACTTGCGCAACATATAACGTGCATTTATGGTTGAAACAATTTGAATGTATTGCTAAGTTAGAAGTCAGTGTGAGCAAGCGTGTCCGATATGCTTTCAGCAATTGCTCTCGCGCACCCCTATCCTCTTCTATTGTACTGCATAAGATTCACTTTCCAGTAAGTGGTTCATGGAGAGCTCTTACCTACAAAAAAAAACAAAAAAAAAACTACTACATCTTTTAAAATATACATTTGCTGTGCAAATGTTGTCCTGAAGATCATAAAAATCTTGAAAATTAAAAAAACAACCACTAAGAATAACTTATTTTATTGTGTACAAGTTGCAGTGGGGTCGTTTTGGGATTTATCACATCGACAACAAAGCAAAATCAGTTTGTACAGACCGCCATATTTAAATGAGTCCTGTTTTCATCTGTCCACTTTTCTAACTCGCTTTTAGTTTGAGATTTGTGTTGTGTCAGGGCAGCGTATTTATTAAAATCGACTTTCAGAGATAACTTTCCCATAAAGCTTTAAGCAGGGAAAACACTTAAAAGAAATTGTCCCGAGGTATCTATTCTGAAGCAGATATTCTCACTGTTTCTTTCATTCTTTTTTATTTATAAAAAATTGATGATTTAATCTTTCAGATGGAGTTCACGTGTAACTACTTCCGTTTATCCCCGAATCTTGAAGCGTCATTAATAATTCCTTTCTTGTGACTCATTAGCCCCACTAGTCTCCAGCATGGCAAATAAATCATAAGCAATAACTGTGATTAAAGCGATAGGAAGAAAAAGGGAAAAAATACAATATTGATCATAAAGAGAACTTTACAGATTTGCTCTTTGTGTGCGAAATAAAATATGAGCGAGTTACGAGATACAATCCGTTGGAACAGGTCGGATCAGAGAGGGCGTTATTAAATGGCTTTGATAAATAATTCGTAATAAATGCAGTTTTTGTTTAAGTGGGTTTCGCAGATTTCAAGTGTGTATGTATATATATATATTTTTTTTTTTAGGTAAGCGCTCTCTTACCTAAAAAAAAAAATATAAATAATTTGTAATAACAGCATCCTAGTTAAAGCAATATAAAATATCAAATAACTGAAAGTGATTTCATTGTGATTAAGTCGTATTAGCCACTTGTCTACTTGGAATGAATTCGCGAGGACTTTGAAGTCTTAGATCGGCGGTCTACTTGGAATGTCCCTGACATTTGCTTTAGCTAACAGCGATGCTGTGTAGTTCCACTCGTGAAGTGAGGCAAATCAAACAGAGCCATCAAACAGATAATTTTACTAAACCATCTATTCTATAGACGTAATCCAGACTGTGTGATACGGTACATGAACCATTTACCTTTCCTTTCGGCTTGATTATGCATCACTTTTCATTAAATTTCAGGGACAAATCATGTTCAGAGCTAGCAATTTCCAGAAAAATACGTCATAGGAGGGGAAAAACATGCAAATACTTGAATGAGCATATTAACCTTATTTCATTCTGCTCATTCTTTATATTATACACTGAATTTATACATCTTGTCTTCAGAAGTATGCATATATTTCCGAAATTCAGTTTTGTTGTAAATCTTTTCTTCATCAGGAAAGTTACATAACCCAGTAGGAAGACTGGCGATAGGCAGGCACTTCTGACCGGATCAAGAGAAGATAAGGAATCGTGACGAGATTGGTTGTTGAGATGATGACGTCATTGCGTATGGAACATCATGTGTTTGGAATTTTTCTGGGGACCATCTGTGTGTGTTGTGACTCCACGTTGCTTGTTTGATCCGCGTATTGGAGTGTGGGTGATGTTTAGAGATAAAGTTTCGTGTCTTGATTGGTGGGACACTATGAACCAAACAGGGGTAGGGTGAAAGTACGACGCGACGTTAGTGTCTTGGATGTGTGTTGTTATCATATGAAGATAAGTGAAGTAATTTGTTACTTGTAAATAACTGACGTTATTGTTTTGAATGGAAAAGGAAACTATATTAGTGGATAAGGTGTCGTGATTGGTGGGACACTTTAAACCAAACAGGGGTAGGATGAATGAGGGAAGCGACGTCAGTGTCGTGGATGTATGTGTTGTTATGAGATGTAGATAAGTGACGTAATTGTTAGTTGTAAATAAGTGACGTAATTGTTAGTTGTAAATAAGTGACGATATTAATTTGAATGGAAAAGGAAGATATATTAGTGAATAAAAATTCGTGTTGTGATTGGTGGGACACTTAAACCAAACAGGGACAGTGTGAATGGGGAAGCAATGTCGGTGTCATAGATGTGTGTTGCATGAGTTGTAGATAAGTAAATGGTTTGCGTATGGCACTATGAGTGATGGTTACTGATAAGGTACAGTTTGGAATGTTTGAAATTTCGCTTGGGGGTTCCTTCTGTCAGGGACATCACGTGGTGTGTTTGGTTGACGTAAGGCCTTGTGGATAATGTTTTGAAACAAGGAATCGTGCCGTTGTGTTTGAATATTTCTGGGGAACATATGTCTCTGTGACATCACGTGGTGTTTTGGTTTGCCTATGGAATTGTGGGCGAAGTTTTCAGATAACATATCTTGTAATTTCCCAGGGTGACACACACATAATTATATGCTAGTGTCCCCTCAAACAAACACTTTTTTTTCATAACTCACCCATATTTTATTCTATATTCTAATTCATATTTTATTCATAACTCATCCGAATATTTTGATTTGTCTAAATTTTAAGATCTTAAAGTTCAATTAATAAATAAATAAATTGTGTGTGAATTCACTGTGATTTCAAAAGTGATCTTACTTAAATATGCATAATACATCAACAACACCATTTGTTGATTTAAGTTTACACTCTTTTTCCACAGATATTATTTACAATGTAATATGTAGAAATAGGAATTTACAGACATCACCACTGTATGTGGTGTTTTTTTTTCCGTAACATTTCTCTGACAAGACATGTCTGGTTGGGTGATATTGATAGTGTTTCCCATTGGAAGAGTTAACAGATTACTGTAATCCTAATAGAGTAGTTACTTTTGGAAGTATCAAAGCTTCACAGAAACATACACATTTTCCACATGAAACCATGAAACGTTGGTTAGCAACACAGCCTACTTATGTGAGACATAAACCCATATGGATTACTACTTTTGTGTGTAGTCTAGAAACTCTAATGATAATTTAAATTACTTAGTCATTCCAGAATGTTGCATCTTGATACTAGGGAGGTTTTATTCCAAATTGCTGGTTTTTCACCATATATACACAGCACAAAACACAATCACAAGCTCTAAAAATGTAGTTGACTCTTTTCTCTTTATAGTTACTGTATGCTTCGTTAATTTCTTTCGCATTTTCTCTCATACTATGTTTTCCCATGGTTCTGTCCAAAATGACACCATACAGTTGAAGTCTAAGTGCTGTTTTGTTGAGGCTACACATTACTTCCTGTAGTAACATCCACCAGCGACTGGTAATTTCGCATCTCTCGATGCAGAGTTTTTGATTTGGCTCTCTCTATATATATGTTTTTTTTTTTTTTCAAATTGATTGGTTATATTTCTCTGTTTTACTTTTAAAATTCAGTTAACTACATATTCTAATTTCTACATATTAAAATATAAGATCAGAGCTAATAATCACTGAAATAGTAATAAATAACTATTTATTTGTGGTGTCAAATGAGTAATGTAAGAAGAAGAATGAAGGAAAATGAATATGAAAATTCTACAGTGGATCAAAAATAGGACTTTTTGGTTATCATTGGTATAATTGATGTAAAATTTCTTTTGAATAAGATTTCAAATTGCTTTCCTAAAGAAATTTGTATTTCTGATGGAATTATTGTAAGATATGCATTGACAAAATCACCTTGTAGTTAGAAAAATTACCTGAAAAAGTTAAAAAAACAGAATTCTTGATTAATAAAATATAATCATCAGCTGAAGTGGGAAATTGGTTCACTACCTCTGGACAAACTAAGAAATTGGATAATAGAATGAACATGCAAATATCAAATATTGCTTGCCAAAGGAAGAGAAAAACAAAAACATTAAGAGAGTTAATAGGGAGACGTGTTCTTGATTTAAATGACATTGGATGCCTAAAATGTGAAAACATAACGTGTACTTTTAAATGCTTTTTGAACCATAACGATAGATTCTGTGCTAATAATAATGCTGAAAAGTATAATATTATGTTATTAGTTTAAAAAAATAATAATGAAACCGTCAATTTCACTATAGTAACTAGTTTCCCAAGAACAGAAATGAATAAAGTTTTGCAGAAGAGTGGGAAATCATACCTATGACTGTTAATGCTACAATAATAGTAAGGAACTAAAATATAATGCAGTTTTCACTTTATATAATTTCTGAATGTTAGATTAAAATAAAGACAACACCCTAAATAATATTTCAGTCAAATAAAATGTGCAAACTTAAATGAACAACTGGGTGTAATTGTTGCATTATGTAATGGAATTTGGTAACATAGAAACTAATAAAGTATACTGCTGAGCTATTATAAGAACACAGGACTGCACAGAACATGAAAAGGGAGGATATGTGTCATGAAACCACAACATTTTGGAAGTTGGTAACCTTGAAATTAAACTAATAACAAAGTATACCATAGAACTAATATTCATTTGAAATATAAGAAAATGCTCACGAGAGGTACAACTGAAACACATGATTTCTCGCCTAGGTACAACAAAATAGTGCCATGTAATGAGACACATCTTTAAGATAAGATAAATGTCACACACACACAATTTATTTATTTGCTCAGTTATTCTGTTAGAATATGTAGTTCACTGAATTTTAAAAGTAAAATAGAAAAAATATAACGAATAAATTTAAAAAAAATATATATATATATATATATATAGTGAGAGCCATATTAAAACTCCGCATCGAGAGATGTAAAGTTACCGGTCGCTGGCGGATGTTACTACAAGAAGTAATGCATAGCCTCAACAAAGTGGCGCTAAGACTTTAACTGTATGATGTCATTTTGAACAGAACTGTGGGAAAAAATAATATGAGACAAAAGGAAAAAGTAATATTTAAGTAAGATCATGTTTGAAATCACAGTGAATTCACACACAATTGATATATTTATTAATTTAACTTCAAGATCTTAAATTTTAGACAAATAAAAATATTCCAATGAGTTATGAATAAAATATGAATTAGAATTAGAATATAGAAAAAAATAGATGAATAGTGAAAAACAGTGCATGTTTCAGGGGGCACCAGCATATAATTAATTATGCATATCACCCTGGGAAATTACAAGATACGTTATCTCAAAGCATCTCCCACAATTCCATTGACAAACCAAAACACCACGTGATGTCACAGAGATGTGTTCCCCAGAACTTTCCAAACACAATATCACAATTCCTTATCTCAAAACATTACCCATAATGCCTATGTGAACCAAACACACCACCCCATGTGATGTCCCTGAGATGATGAGGGCCTAGCAAAATTCCAAACATTCCATACTCTATCTTATCACTAACCATCACCCATAAAGCCATATGCAAACCATTTACTTATCTACAACTCATGACAACACACATCCGTTACACTGACGTCACTTCCCCATTTACCCTACCCCTGTTTGGTTTAAAGTGTCCCACCAATCACGACACGAATCCTTTTCCACTAATATATCTTCCTTTTCCATTCAAAACAATAATATCACTTATGTTCATCTGATAACACACATCCACGACACTAACGTCGCTTCCCCCTTTCACCCTACCCCTATTTGGTTCATAGTGTCCCACCAATCACGACGCGAATCCTTCTCTAAACATCACCCACAATCCCTTCGTGAACCATACAAACAGTGACTCACACACAGACATAGATGGTTCCTAGAAAAATTCCAAACTCATGACGTCACATACACAATGACGTCATCTCAACAACCAATCGCGTTCCGATTCCTTATCTTATCTTGATCTGGTCAGAAGTGCCTACTCTACTACTCATGATGCACTGAACTGTCAATTCTGCCCCATGTGCAGTGCATTTCTACTGTGCTTCTTGTTCGTTTATCCATGCAGACGCACCTGTTATTTTTAAATGCTTATTTCATCCTTTAAAATGTTAATCTGTCTACTCATAAAATTCGCGTCGCATGTGTTTAGATGGTCGCAGATTGTCTCGGTGTCTTTGCCAAACACCTGCGATACTTCATTCTAGCAGTGATACTCGACAATGAAAACTGGACCGTGCATTTCTCTGGCCAAAGCAGCAAATGGAAGGATCATTTAGAAAGTCATAGCTGGAAGGATGGCAATCGAACTGGTAGATTAAACCTGGTCAGTGATCTCTTAACCTAATACTGTAGCAACTAAAGCCAAAATCTTTTCAGCTTGAGATTTAGCCCATCTTATCAGTGTTCTACGAAGAGAGGTTCATATTAGGAAAATACCGTTGTATATACAACGACACAGAAATATGCTTCTGCACCCAGGGGACAGCCTATCAAGCGCATGAAATTGTGGGAAATGAGGAAAATTGAAAGTAGTGAAATTAAAAATTAGAAAAATTTAAAAAAAAAAATCTTTGCATAAACATTCATTTCTCAGAACCGAAAAAATCCAAAACTACAAAAACAGGAGATTATTCAATTCAGTTAATTACCAGCCGAGGATAGATGTTCTACCCCCACACTCATATCAGGCAATAGTCAGTATATTGTGCTAATAACAGTCCCTCTCGAGAGAGATGATCGAAACAAACAGACAAGCCTCTTCTAGCCACAACACTCATAAATACTAGCCCAGTCTCTAAGTGTAAACCGCAAGTAATGCAAGTACATACTCCCAGTTGGAAAGCAGAGCTTATAAAGGCTTCAAAAAGAATTCATTTGAAGGTATGCAATGAAACTATTATTGTTTAAGTTTCGGAGTACAGAGGAACGTGTCCGCGAAGTGATACGCCAAGAGACTGAAAAGTTTTGATAATCACCATGAAGGAATTATAATTACAATAATAATTATTTATTATTTCAACAATAAATTATTATCATTATTACCATAATAATTGCAATTATTATTATTTTGAAAATTCATCCCCCCTCACATTCCCCGTTTATTGCATCCTCGCATTTAAAGCTTCGTTTAAAGGTTTCGGATTTTTTTTTTGTTTCCAATCAAGGATCAGACACGAGATATGAGGGCAAAAACTCTTCAAGATATAGAAACAATTTACATATAAATAAATTGTACACTTTTCACATTTTAGAATTGTTTTAACTGATTTTGACTAATGTGGATTATTTTATTGTCGTTAGCAAAATCATAGTGTGTTTGAAAACGGAATCTGTTCTAAATGACTGATCTTCAAGCCCAGTGTATATTATTTCTGCAACATGAAATTGATGTTTAGTCAACGAACAATATTATATTTTTAACGAACAATCATCCGAATTAATTTAATGTATTAAAACGTTTGGTATTTCTTTCTCTTTGTCATCACTTCTTGGTTGCATATATTTATTGTAGTAAAATATTGACCCAATACCCTCAGGGCACATCGCTGCTCTAAACTCCGAAGCTAGCTCAGGGAATAAGTCACTTTGCTACGTACGTTTACTTTCTCGATAATCAATCACCAAGCAATCCTCGAGGACACTGAGTCCACATCGTCGAAATCACCTCCCGAGTAAAGCAGGTTGTGCGCTTTCAGCTGTTTTAGATGCTGCACCCTTGGAGATTAGACGTAGTTTAGTTCCATTTGTTCATGGAATCTCTCTCTCGAGTATAAAGCACTACAGGCAGTGCTTGCCTTCCTTTAAAGCGATGTCACCTTGTAACATACAAATGTTTAGAAACGAAAGAAATAAATGATGTACAGAATGCCAAGAGGATCTGCCCTCTTATGTTTGAAATTTCAAAACAGATATAAAATAACAATTCTGATATACTGTGACGTATATCAGAATTTATTTCAAAAAAGGGTAGTTTTTTACCCTTTTTTGAAATAAACCAACAGTTGCAAAATTGTGTAATTCCCTCCGAATCAAAACCTGTAGTTGGATAGACACTTAAGTTAGCAGGGCTTTTCATGTTAATTTGAGTAAGACAATATCAGAGCGGTTTCAATGAAATTAAGATGGTTGGTTTCGTATCCAAGCTTCAAGAGTTATATCTTCTTTAAACTTCAGTTTTTCAGTGTGCAAACCGACAAAGATGTTACACGCAGCTTACACATAAATGTATCTTTAGCCATCAAACTAACTACCCTGATCTAAAATTATGTTCACAAAAGCAAATCTGCGCAGGATGCGCACTTTTAAGTAATTTTATAATTTATAATTAGTGTTATTATTATGCAAATAGAATTCTAATACTATATAACACAAGTTTAGAAGAATAAGATATCTAGGATGGTGACCCTCAAGAAAAAGGGGTTTCAACTTTTATGAAAGATTTTTTTTCATAAGTAATTATCCCTTAACGCAGATCAAAAATTTCAACATTCAGCGAGATGAAGAAACTACCGAATGCGAACAACGTGAGTTATTTTAGGTTTTCTAAATAGGATAAATGGTTGTTATTACTGCCTCATTTTTTAAGTTATGGAAATAACTTCAAATATTTCAAGGGAAACTTTGAGCATATGTTTATTTCGCCTCAGAAGCAAAGTAACCATCAAAAGACATCATTTAAGCAAATCCCCATTTGGATTATAATTGACTCAGTTATTTGATATAATTTTTTTTTTTTTTTGATATCTTTGTTGTTGAACTATTGGTTGTTTTTAGGCTTGCCTGCAACACTGTTAAAAACTTCGTGTTAATTAAAAACTCAATACAACTTTACATTGATTTCATTTTCATTATTTTACTCCCCGATCCTACTTTTAAGAGACACTTCTAACAAACAAAACTTAATTATATTATAGAAATGTTTAGGAAAACGAATAAGACCTGTAATCTCAATATTACCCGAGGGATGGTGAGTGCTCGGAAAACAAAAATACACCGGAATTATGTTGCGATTTGTGAGGGGCAAAATTCCTAATTATAAATAGTACATGTAAGCACGTCCCGTTCTCTTTGAGAAAAAAAAAATCCTGAGTTCTACAACTTATCAACGTTAATTGTTGTGGTGCTCTTTGTTGTTAAATTATTGGTAGTATTCAATCTGGATAGTTAACTGCATTGTTGAAAATTTTTGAGGAGAACGTTATCAATTGATATCCCATTCAGTTAATGAGATGTCGAAAATGAGTTGGGGAGAAGTAAAAATTTTAATCAACTTGTGAATTGTCAGCAAATAGCAAAATGCACTCGTAGAATTTGCAGAAAAATTTCAAAACAAAATACAGTCCTATTTACAAGTTTGCTTAAACAACTTCCTTTGCCACTTTGAAATGCTTTTAATTTCGAACTATTTTGCATGATTTTTTCACGTTGGACTTTTATTTATTAGCTTGCCTCTTAGCAAATGGACTGTTCTGAAATATTTTTTTACCGTTTATCTTAGCACTCGGGCGGTCGCATCTGATCTAACAGATAACTGCAAAATGTTTAATATAAATATTCTTACACAATTCAGTGTATAGCTTGGAGGTAATGAGTAGCTGTGCATTCATATGTTACCAGTTATATTCCAAACTGTTTTTTGCTGTCAGTTTGGTTTAACATGTTATGTAAAGCTTTGTGATATTTGATAGTAAATTGTATCAGAGAAATACCGCGACCTCCGATGTCAGTATATTATGGTTTGTTTTTTTTTATTCTTTGTTCAATAATTTCTAGATTGTAACAGAAAATAAATAAACCATCATGTATTACTGAAATAGAGTCCCAAAGGCGTGTTTTTATCATACCTATCCTCTAGGAGATGTGCTTTACATTTATGGAAAATACTGAGGACGGTACTCTTGACTTGGTTCACCTTTACTCCGAGTTGCCCAGTATCGCACTACTTATGCTTGCGTCCACCGAAACTTTAAGTTTCTATATTTTCGGCACAAAACTCTTGAAATAATGTTGGATTCCATATTTATCATACATATCCTCTAGGACAGCACTTCCCAAACTGTGGGCCGCGGCCTTCTTGGGGGCCGTAGGTTTTGTTGAGGGGGGCCGTGAAATAATGAAAACAAATTTAAAATGTTTTAAGACTAAGTAGATTTTTTTTTTATTTTAAAAGAAACGTATTTAACTTTTATTATTCCTTTTTATATTTTAATGGAAAAATTCAGACATTGGTGTTGGTTCACAAACTTTGCTTCCTGCGTATTTCGGCGCTTAACGAATATTAGTAAATATTGCTTATTCGTATGTTTCATTTCAAAGCAGTGGTTAATTGTATTTACTTCGAATGCTCTCCAGGGAAGCTCCAAATCTTCCTGGCCCTTTCATCATGCGTTCGTAATCAGGGACTGTTGATATGGACTTTATATACATATCAAAACTCGTTTTATATTATCACTGTCATCCGAGCTAGTTTTCTGTTACCAATAAAAGTTTCGCATACTTCACACATAAAAAAAAGCTTAAACAAATTCATGTGGGGAGATAGTAACTCGCTTGCAGTGGTAAACAACACGCCCTCCCTAACAGCCACTATACTGCAGACGCAATTAAAACAAGTACTTTTATTATGCCAGTGAATAAGGTATGAGGAGTCTGTGTAATATATTTCTCAACAAATAGTGCAATTAGAGACAACTGGGATAAAAACACACTAATTAATGAATCACATGTCCCCTCATACAGAAACTATGCTGTATAGACTGAAACAAAACCATATGTTGCATGGGCAAACAGAGTATCTAACTAAAACTATTGTTATTAATTAGATATGTGTGAGTTCGATTTCCCAAGGTAGCAATAAAATTCAACCGAACATGTTAAGCACTTTTTTCGAGGCATTTTGTTTTCCTTTGTTCCTCAGGTAGAACTTATTTTGGAAATGAATGAGAAAAGAACTGAAAAGTTACCACACACGTTAGAAATATTTCAGTTGCTGAATCCAGTGCAATTATGCTACGAAGATTTCGAGGTTTTAAATAAGTTTCAAATGTAGCACGAATATCAATTCTCTTATCACATTATTATGGGCGTGACGTATCAGATATACTCGATAGGTTCAAGTTGGTGTTTATTTTCCTCTCGTTCCACAAAAACGATTTTAAGCTGAAATTTAAGTTTTTAAAATGAGAATGAGAAAAGTGTTTTTATTTCAAGGTGAATACTTAAAATTATATCATGTGCCTCTACAACAATTTGGGTTATATTTGGAGCATTGCAATGTTTATGAAATGAGTGTGTTCTTTGGTTTATTGGCCTATATCCGGGTGAAAAAACTATTCTACCACCACATGAGTTCCTGTAACTCACCTTGAAGTGAAAAATCTCATATAAAGATATCCCTTGCCACGATGGCATTGCACTCATCGCCATATTGCTTCCATCGGTATGGATGGGTGCACAGTACTGATTTCCCATAGGCTTTTGACAGCCTTTCGTGAGTGATTATGAGTAAAAAGGTATTAGCAAAAATCAATTAATGTACCGATGATATACTGCAAAAGGCTTTTATGCGAATTGATTACTAGTATTTTATTCTCAGTAAAGCACCATTACACTAATTTATTTTTGCTAATAGTCAGCTACAACTGCTCAGGAAGCAGGAATATCAGAAGGAAGGTTTAACGCTTGGGATCTTCATATCCCAAATTCGAATTGATGAGGCAATTAGAAATATTCCAAACATAGAAATGGTAAAACACGTGAGTGAGAACTTGAAAAGAAATGTTTCTAAGGCACATTTCGCTTTTTTTTAACACCTATCAGGTAATTTTTTCCTGATATTCCTTTGTAGGCCCTTATATAACTTAACGGCCCTGTTTTTGTTATGATTTGTTTGTCGATATGTATGGTAGATGTTTCCATGAGTGAAATGTTTGACCACAGTCATCATCCCTGCTAAAAAAAAGTTAGTTGAAGTACAGCCACATTTGAAACAGCACAATCACCTATTAGGCTTTTGTAATAGTTTGTACTAATGAAATATTCCACGTGTGATGGACAGCGTTATATTGGAGTACTCAGAATACGTAATGTAAGGAATGGGGACATTAATATCCAAAATGATTTAGGATATTAAATGATATTCCGAGCGAAATATCACGTGTTTTCAGTTTTACAATGTGCGCTAACCATGAATACCATTCTCCTTAGCATAATTTTACTCCAGTCGATTAATTGAATCAATTTCACACTTAAGTTGTATATTCTTATCCTGTACATTTAAGATATTCAGAGAAGAAAAAAGAAATCCGCTGTTCCAAAGTTGATAGACTTCATAATAAGCAACTTTGGCTGTCTGCAATTCCATTTTCAGTTTCAGATGAGAGCCTACTTTACATCATACGTGCGGAGTTCGCTCGCTCACAAATGCTAATCCATTACCTGTAATTCGTGGCTGTTCGACACTTGAATGTGTATATTCTCAAAACTTCATTTCAGGAAACTATTTTCAGGCTTAATGTTAGATAAGATTTTGCTAAACAAAATTGTTTAAAGAGTGCAATACTGGCCACGTACTTTTTCAGCTGTCAATACTATCTGGAAAAAGCATTGTCACCCAATAAAATTCTACGCCTTTAGAATTTTATATTATTCGTTAATTCCAATCTAATTTTAATCTTAATTTTACGTAACTTTGTTATCTAAAAGGTGATAAATTATATTAGTTCGGTATAGTTGAGTTTCGAGACAAAACACAATTTTTTTTATTCATGCATATAATTGAGTTTCTCCCAGTTGCAATTAAATCCGTGTTGCATTAAGTGCTTTCAATTAGAGTTTTATTTTATTAAGTACACATTGATGCAATTAACGTTGTGCTGTAAATAAAACCTTGAAGGGAATGATTTCAGAATAGCTGATAATTTTCATTATCAACTATTCTGAAGATGAAAGATGGATTTGTTATTCTTTTTATTCCAGACTTTTACGCACTTATTTTATCATGCTAACTCTTGAATAAGAATCCCAATCGTGTATATTTTTGTGTCAGAGCAGCTGTAGAAATGAAATACATAAAAAGCGTAATTAATCAGCTGTTGGTTAATAGCTCTTCAATAGATCGATCGGTGGTAAAATGGAAGCCAACACTTCGATGTCGCTGACTGATAGTTTGCCAAGTAAAAGGCAAATGGTTTCTTAAATCCTCTCATGACCCATTAAATGATTTGACTACTAATTATTAATGTTTACTAGTTAGTAATTAATGGAAAGGTTGAGCTGTTTAACGAGACGAAACACGATTTTGTATTTCTTTGGTTTGGAAACATACTCATCACAAACGCTTTCACCACAAGCCACTGGGATTAGTTTCGTTCGAAGAATATTTTCGAATGGTCCAAGAAACTAATCTTAAATTCACAAACCGTAGCGAACGTAATTGATTACTGCCATTCCTAAGATTGAGAGGTTTTGATGTAGTTTTTATAGCAGCCATTTGGGCCTTTTCATTTTCTCAGTTTATTAGCTGTAAGAAAATCTCTTAGCTATAAGGATAAGATGATAGTGACTACTACATCGCTTCATCCAGATAGATTATCAAGGGCTTCATCCAGATAGATTATCAAGGCAAGCGTATCGGATAAAGAAATCTTGTAGATGACGACACTCTGGTTAAGCCCTCTTATATTCTTTGGTGGAATATAAGAACAAGGAGATGAAATTAACGGCATTTTGGCCGAATGGATAGCGCATGTGCTCTTTAATCTGGGCTCTTATTCCCTAAAGGTGTAATGAGAAACCTCTTGGTCTCAAGAGGGGGTTTCCGCGCGACCACGAGTACTAAATAAGTAACTAATTATGAATGGCAGTGACATATACATGTAGAAAAGAAACAAATTAATTGAGTGGAGAACGAAAAGTTTAATATTTTGAGCTTTTCCCATATTAAAATTCTAAGTGAAATTCTACGCTACAACCCGGTGTTCATGGACTCCTTCTGAAAACTGGAACTGCTAGTGTGTATGCACCGTAATTTTTAGAAATTTAATATACTTGGCATCGAATTAATATTTTGCGCTTAACTTACATGATTCTTCAACTAATAGATACGTTTTTATAGTTCTTAGATTTTACCTGAGTACTGAAAAAAAAAGATCTCTGAGAATATTTGTTATTCTTATATTTATATTATTAATTGGGGAAAACCAGTGACAATTAATTGAAGCGTTATGTTGTATATTTGTTTCAACAGGTGAAAAATAAACTATCAGGGCTAAAAACCACATACACTTAATATCACATGGACTTGCATTTTTACACTTTCGTAAGTGAAAAGATTTTGTTACTATTAGAAGAAGTTGATAAATCATATGTGTAGAATAATATCGCGATCTGTTTTTGGTTTGCACACATGCTGGTTTTCGTAGACGAAGTCCAGCTACTTTGCAACGTCGACTCGAGACCCGCAGTTTGATCCCGTTGATCGTATTGAAGATGCCATCGATGATATTTGTAATTTTTTTAAAACCGTAACTGCGGATTCTAAATCGAATTTGCATTTATAAAAGTCATTAAGAACTTAATCCAGAATGCAAAGAAAGTGAAATTTTGTTCTTCGTATGGGTTCGAAACCCTACTACAGATAGAAGAACTTTCACAAACGCCTTTCGACTGAAGATGACTTAACATGTCTTAGAATAAAGTTAGAAGTGGCAAGAATTTGCTCTCCTAAGCTAGTTTTTAACCCATCAGATATGCACACCATCCAGAGGAATTACTAAATAGCATATGTAGTGTTACTACATATTCTATTTACTTATTTTGGTCTTCATTCGCCCAAGTTTTACTTATTTTGGTCTTCATTCTAACCAATAATTTTTACAGTTGAAAGCATGACATGACCTCTGACTGCATATACGTTGAGAATTCGTGCGGATTTTATCATCTGGGAACTCTTCGTTATCTCAGAAGAACATGTGACTGCTGTGAAAACATGACTATTAAATGTAGGGAGTGATGAAAGTATTGATGAGTGATAGTGTACAGAAGTTAGCGGTTTGGAATACCACAAGCGAATCCTTCAAGACTAATTTAAAACATTCTGAAGATGTCATCGATAATAGACACGTGTAATGTGGATAGAAGAGAACGATTATTTACTAATGTTTCCGAAAAATTTGCATGTCTCCTGATATTTATCTACGCAAATTAGTGCCACTTGTCTTCTTTGTTCGTTCGCTCATGATGCTTGATACTGAAATGGTTTACTTTGCCTACGGTTATCCTTTCATTCTAATGAAATCATTTATGATACGCAAGAATGATGTCGACGCTGAATAATTTGTATAAGATTAATTTCTATTTCGGCAGCGTAGATAAATATTTTAATATATTCGTTCAAATGCATTATTTAGTAATTTGGGTGGGTGGCGAACCCTCGCCTTAATCTTCTCCGTTAGACTTCCACAGCGCTGATAGAGTAAAAGAGGAATTTCTGTACATCTGCCGTAGGCTCAATGATTATGGTTCAAAACATACTTGCCATTCTCCAAAATTATTGTCCCCTTTGATCATATGAAGCAGAATTTTCCACGTTCCCATCACCCTCTTCAATTAAAAAAGCTCAGAAGCGAAATTCGTACCATAACGATATCCGTTACTCTCAGGTGCGTGGTTTGATATATTGGGAATGATGACATTAGAGCTGCCGAGGTATGTAAACCACATGCTAGTGATACTGTTCGTGGTTTTCTTTATCTAAATAAACGCCGCTCAGTGCAATAAGTACCGAAGTAAGTGTATTCTTTCTTAAAGTTTATTAAAACAATCGAGAACAGAAGATTCATAAAAGCAACTGAATGGTAGAAGCTTAGTGATGCGGATGTAATAATGTTACATCGTCTGTTTTAATTACCTTGGAAATTGTGAACCAAAACTGATACTGAGAATTTTTGTCTTGATTATTCCCTCCAAGAAGATTTGAGTTGTTGACATGCAAATTGCTATACCATTGACACGATTGTAAGTTGATATGAGAAAGCCTCATATCAACTTGTTGCTCAATCTATCATGTTGCTAATGAAAAATTCAGGAATTGTTGCTATTTGTCAGAAGGCAACAATAGAAATTCCAAATAGATCAGAATTAGTAATTCATTAATAAATGAACGAGGAAATATTTTCAGTATAGGTGATAATGGTGTGTAAGCGAGGATGGATATCTTAACCGACGCCTATAACTGGAAGAAGGGATTTTGGAAGGGGGAGTTGCCCTTCGAGGAAACAGTCAAGGTTGGTGAGGTTGGGAAGTTATTATCGCAGGGAAAAAGAACGCATGCACAAGTGGCAGACGATTAAGCGTTAAAATATATCATTAAACCCAAAATGAAAATTAGAAGAAAATTATCGCGCAAAGAAAATTATTTTTATTATTTACAGTCGGCATATTTTTATGTGAGTGAAAATGTTTACTTTGTGCAAGAAAAATGGCAACGCACACCGACTATCGTACGCGAGATTCGCATATACAAAAAGGAAATATTCATTGAGGCTAGCCTGTGGCAAGCTGAGGGTGATCTGAAGTTTAAAAAAAAAAAATCAACTTTTTTTTTGAACTTATTAATGCCGTTAAAAGCATTCTACCCCATAAATGACATTCACAACATCTATTCTCACTTTTAGGATTTGAATGTATACCCTGTTGTTTGGGGGAGCCAAGACGTGTCTATTCGAACAGTCAGGTCTACAACAGGTATCGATAGCCTCGACCGATGTCTTTAACATGAAGGAAACTTTAATCCCACGCATTTATATAACGAAATTACGACACCACCACTTCTGTTCTTTCTTATAGTAACTGTCTGGGGAAAGGACAATAAGAGTTTATACCACTGCAGAAGAAAGAAAAGTCTTTACTTTGGTACCATTACTTTACATATATTTCCCAAATGGTTGTTAGCTCCATCTTTTCGTAACTACAAATTTGTACAAATTTGTTGCTACAGTCGTGGAATTTTTTAAAATTCATTTTGTTGTAGCAAGTGTACTGGAAGCCTGAATTTTCGAAAGTGAGGTCCAGTCATTTTGGCAGTCCGATAGTTCTTACAGTTGGATGTGGCAAGGTTTTTCGACTTCTCTTAGTGTAAGTGCAAGTTGAATTCGAATTCAACTTATATTCGAATAAAACAACGTTGTTTAGAGTGTCATTGCATTTATAGTGATTCTATATTTTGAATTCCCTTAAATTTCGTTGATCCTTATATTTATGTATAAGCCATACATTACAGTTAATGTATGGCTTAAACATATCACTGAATATCAAAATTTAAAAGAACTTTGAAAGTGATCATTCTTTCTCAACGCTATTTTTAAATCTGCCTAGTTTTAGGGAAATTCCCCAACCTTCAGTAGGGTTGTGTAGTTTCTAATGAGGAATATGATGCCTTGTTATTGATGTTAATCTTGTTCACAAAAGGTCCTAAATGATTACGACCTTCTTTCGTTTTAAATTTAAAGCATATTCCTAAGTAATCTTTTACGAAAACAAAATTGATTTAAACAAATCTCGTGGTGTTGCTAAACGTATCATTTAATTACATTGTTGCAGCGAGATCGTAAGAAATAGTTGACTTTTTGCAAGATCCAGTAAAGACAGGGAACAGTGTTATGCTGTATATAAGTATGAAAGAAAATACGCTGGGGAAGTTTATCGAATAGAGTATAAGGGGGGAAATAATGATTGTAAATTGAAAGCGTGAAAAGCAACAGAGAGAAATGGTTCTCGAAAACTTCCTTCAATATATTTTAATTTAATATTTACTAAGTTTTGAATTTCAGCGTTTACAGATTTTGAACGAGGAGATTTTGAAAAGTAACATTCGTCTAATTCTTCAGGAATAAAAACAGCCAAGCGTGAACTCTTTGACCGTCCTCGTTAAAAACGAGGACGGTCAAATGACTTTGAAGAACTTTACTATAATACAAACAGTTTGTGCACAATGCCTTACATGATCCCCAAGCAGAGATGAAAGGAAATCTAAGGAAGTATAGTCATATGACCGGCGGCTAAGGAATCGGACTACAATAGAGACCGACCACATCTCCAGATACGCGCTGTCCTTCTAACCCTGTTAAGGAAATGGAATCAGCGCCATCTATAGTTTCAAGGAATATAACAATAGCAACATGTAGAATAAGATATTTTTTTTCGGGATAGAGGGAGTATTAACTTCCGACGCTTGGTGTGTCAGAGGAGAATGGCTGCCCACTCCGAATAAAGTGACATTGAAATATGCTTTTCTTTCATTTCTTCTATATAAGAGAAAAATTGGAAGGTTACTTCATTTATGGAGAACTCATGTTCACCATATGTTAAAAAAAAATAACCGAAAAACAATACTACCAGAAAAGCATAATAGTTTTTTGAAGTCCACTTCGTCTTGTAGATTCAAAGCCGAGATATTTCTTTTTGTTCCCGGTTCAGAACATAAAAACAGGGACTAGGTTTATAAATAAACAAAATAAATTATTTTGTACACAAAATGATCTAGAGCTGTGCGAAGTCGATCTGTTAATGTGTTTTTTTTTTTAATTATTTTTTAGGAAATTCGAGACTTTTTTTTTTTTCGAGTCTGAATTTTTTCAGATGTGCAGTTATAAACTTCGTAATGGAAGCTTTGATATTTGGGATTCTAAATAATTATATTATTTTTGGTAAAGAAACATGATACTGGTTCGAAAATAATTGACAAATGCTTTGCATTTATAATTTTCCAAGCTTTATTATATCCACATTGGATAAATTCAGGATAATGCAATTTTTCTTCTTTTAAAGTGATGCATATATTTTAATACTTGCTTGATTTCTGCTTTATTTTTATTTTCCTAATTACGTCAAATAACTCGCATTGTAATCTCATCTACGAATAATGGTGATTAAAACCGAATCTTTAAGAGTTCATGCACTTTCATTGAATGAAGATATCAGAATTATTGATTAAGTTATGAATTTTTCTGGTAATAAATGTTTGTTGATAATTCTTCAGCAAGTTTTACTAATCGAATAAGCGAGGGTTATGTTCTAGACCAGCGTTTCCTAAATAGTGGGTCACGAAAGCTAAATGCCGGGTCGCCTAACAAACTCTCGAAAAACCTAGGTGTTTCGTTTTGGGGGTTGCCACGAAACTCTAAAATACAAGTAATCTGGACTAATGAATAAATAATTAATTTTAATAGAGACGAAAAACGCGCTCCGTCCGTGTAGCCATTTCAGTCTCTTTGTTCGCGGTAAAGTAGCTCAACTAATGTTAAGGCTGTTCTGGCGGAGGCAAGCGCGACACAGGCCGAATCGTTTGGCGGTCTGGCGTTTGTTTTACTCGTCCGCCACGTGGTCAATTTGTGGTCCCGTCGTGTGGAAGCAGGGACTTACAACCCTTTTACAAAGCTAACAGAATTACAAAAAGAGTATAATGAGTTCCATGCCGGATGAGATTTCAGCTGTTATCAAGCAACCTATGCTAGGACTGCAGGCAAGTCTGAAGAAATATTTCCCCCAGTCAACACAACAAAGCGTGGATAAGGAACCCTTTTACACTGAACGCAGAATCTCAGATGGAATTGCCAGATTCAGATATTGAATCTATAATTGAACTGTCGTGTGATACGGCACTCAAAGACATCTTCAACGCAATACCACTGATGGAGTTTTGGCTGTCTTGCTGTCAGGAGTACCCAGTTTTAGCAGAAAAAGCGATAAAATTTCTAATGCCTTTTCACATCAATAAGTGTGAAACAGGCTTTTCCACACTGGTTTTTCTAAAAAATAAATATAGAAACCGATTGGAAGCCGAGCCGTATTTAAGAATAAAGTTATATTTTCCTCCAAACCTGAAGTTTCTAGTTATCAAACAACAGCATCACACGTCTCATTAATAAATTACTTGGCTTTAGTTTAATTTCTTTATATTTTAGTAACAGTAAATGCTTCTTTATTATTGTAATAATAAATGAAAACTCTATGAACATTCAAATCTGTTTTGTTTTACCTATTGGCCATAACGATTTTAGTGGATCACGATGAGGAAGTATTAAAATAGCCGGGCCACGAGGAAAAAAACGTTTGGGAAACCATGTTCTAGACATCTGCTTCTTATTCCTTTAACTCCAGAAATTTATTCTTTTCGTAGCTGTTTATCTGGGTGTGACCCTCCGCCTTTGAAGTAACATGTCTGCATTTTAATATACAATGATAAGATCTTATTTGTCTTTTCTTTGTCCTTTAAAAATGATTTGTGTATTTTAAGACGATGGCTCGACATTTACATTAAGCATGCTGTTTTTCTTTGGTTAGAACAGTCTGCCTTTTCAAGAATGGAGAAATGCCAATCAAAGCATTAGAAAAATGGGCTCTTTGCATGATAATTACCGCAATGGCTGTTATAATTGACAAGAGATTATCTTCTAGTTTTCGTTATTTTAATGAATGTGGAGATATCTCAGTTGAAAACAAATCTCAGCACGTTAAATAGCTTCGACTAGACTAGTTATATATCGAATAGTTGACTTTACATCAAGTTAGCCTAGTATCCCATAATCTACTGCAAGTGCCAAGCGCACGCACAAACACACACGCCCTTCTCAGTCATGTATACTGCAATGAGTGTTGGTGAGAGTCCGCGATCCCGCCCATTTATTCTTAAGGATTCATCATCCTTAAGAATAAATATTCTTATATTTATATAAGAATATTTATTCTTAAGGATGCCCATAGTAAAACAGCCAGTAATCATTGCTTTGAACCACCATACATAAACCACTATCCTTGCTAGAAAATGAACACATGAACATGCACTATCACGGTTCAGATGAGGTTGAAATAGAAGCAATTCAGAATAAATTTATGAATTGCTTCAGAAAATTATTTCAATGTCTCCTGGATATTGAAAAATTTGGTTGGTTCTTGATTATTACAGTTAACAGAAGAGTCGGGAGACAACTGGTCACCTTCTAGTTTTTAAAGCGAAGGATAAAAGATCCTGGTTTTATGACAAGTCACTTATTCATAGTCCAGAAATAGCTTTAAGGGTGTGTGGTGTGCACGGTGCAATAAGCAAACATTGCTTAATATGGATACTGCGTTAGGTAGTTTCGAAAGATTTCTGTTAATATACGACAGCTTTTTTCAGAAAGGTTATATATTTTAGCTTAGAAGATTTAACTTTTATGGAAAATCAGTTTTTAACGTAATGTCGAATGGAAATATTACTTAGTTGAGTGTAATTCGAATATGGGGTGTATAATTACATTAATTTCCTCTCTTCTCAAAATAATATACGTTAATAAATTTTAAATCAGACAAATAGTATGTATGAACAAAATGATCTTTAATTTTGTTTATGATTAAACTCTTCAACACGAGAAAAGAGACCCATCATCAAGGTCTTCTGGGGAGGAATATTATCGGATTGAGAGACTTTAAGTGAATAATTTAACAACAAAAGATCGCGGATGGGTGGATGGACACCCGTTATTAGTGCTGTTCGACTCTGCCCAGGATGGAATTTATAAGCAGTGTTTGGTTCAGAATGTACTCATTGAGGAAATGAGTACATTCTGAACCATTTCATTGAGTAAATTGACTCAATGAAAAGTTTAAGATTCGTTTTGCCGCAGCAGCAGCTCGAGAGTAATATTCATTGGATACAAAACAATTGCTTGTTATTCGATGCGTGAGTTTAGTATTACAAGCAACAGGACACAAAAGATTAAATCATAATAAAGGAAGATAAAACATTTCTTCAATATTGCACGTTCTTAATGATGAAACAAAAGAAAAAGAAAAAGCTAGAGTAGCACGAATAATCAAGAAGTTCCACAATAGAGTCCTACTGTAAAGAGAAGTCGTTTGAAGACCAAAATGGTTATGAGCAGCATCATTAATGAAGACTAGAATAGGCATATTACCTTTCCAATGCATCCTGTTTAGCAGCCCCTCCCTTAATGGTGGAGGAGTCAACACCCTTCTTAAAAAGTAATAAGTAATAATATCAGCAGTACTTAAGTCCTGCTTGTTCTAGTGGATAGCGTCTGTATCTGCAGTTTATAAGCCTTCAGTTCCAAGCCAACTGAGGTAGAGGCATTTATGAATATCTTTAGGTCTCAGGCTGCTTTCTTCATCCTGGTGGCATGCCACTAGTCAGAGTGCTGTTAGAATATATACCTTTGACTCTATAATATGGACTTTACTCCTGAATAAACTACTCTCTGATATCTCTCATCAACCAAACCCTCCTATCCATCTCACCAACCGTATATCCATCCTTATGTGTTGCAGTTTACTGATTAGAATTCCATGTGGTATCCAGTCAGAGGACTTTGCAAAGTCCAACAGTAACTTATTGCAGTTCTGAAGGGCTTGTAATAGTTCACTGCTTGTTCAGTAAAGTAAAATTACCGATTTATCTGAATAATTCTATCCGCAGTACTAAATATACTACAGTATATGAATATAGATAATAAAATATATATTAATGTCATCGTTGTAATTCTAGTGAATAAATCCTTAAATATATTTTATTCCATTCTGATCTTTTAATGTTAATATAATCATTTAATGTAACATGCTTCTCGGTGTAATTTTTAAACGTTACCATTTCGGTAACTCGAAAATAATACATCAGAACAATCCTTTGAATACTGTTGTGGATTATTACTTAGTATAATCTAGAAAGTTGTGTTCTTCAAAGGTCACACAACCTTTGCTTCTAATTCGCAATGTATATTTCTAGCATTACTTAAGAATGCGGCCTTGGCTCGAGTGTCATGGTCTTGGAGGCTTTCAAATGCGTCAGCTCGCTGGTTCTATCAGCGCAGATTTTTTTTCGCTTTTTTCTTGTCAGAATCGTTAAAGTAACGATTAAAATAATCGTTAAAGCAACGACCATGCAGTCTGTAATGTAAAAACAGCGCTGCTGATGGCATTGATGCCAAGAAATTGGAATCAGGTTATGAGGATTATGCATGTGTCGAAATACAGAAAAATGTAGCTCATTTCGCATAGAAGACACATAAATATGGATGTAAAACGAACGGAGTAAGAAAGAAGGTCACACAATTTCGCTTCTTGATGATTGCTTTTGTGTTATCACACACTAACTGTTTTTTTTAAAAAAAAACACTAGCGAAGTTCGCATGGAAATCTCCTCGTTTAAGTCATTCGATGAGAAAACAGTTTGGTATTGGATTGGACAGAATTGGAACAATGTCTTACAATAAGATTTAACTTGGAGTTTAAATTTAAACATCGAGTCGTCTAATGAAAGAATTTTGACTTATTGTTTTATGCCCTTCATTGGTGATTGCTTTTATTATCAGATATTATCAGACAATATCTGTTTCATAAAAAAAACAATCATCAAAAATATTGATGAGAACACATTGTTCGATAAAAGATTTGATTTGTCAAAAGAGAAAGACATTTGCATTCAGTAATTGTCCAATTTCGTACATTAGTACATTTTAATAATGTAGATAGATAAAGTGTTGGGTAATTTTAGATTCCTGTTTCAAAAAGCAAACGTGGGTACTTTTTCAAAGCAGTTCCGACCTGAAATAATCACGGCAGTGAAAGTAGTCTAATTTTGTCTGATCTTATCAATACATGTCTTTATTTCCGTTCATGGGCTGACTTTCATAAAACATTTTTTTGGAACTAAACCATCTGATATGAGAGATATTTGTGTACCAAATATTTGTGTGAAAATTAAAAAACAAATTCTTACTTTTTTTTTAATAAAGCTATTTTGAAATCTAGAAACGTTACTTTATACATTATGCAAAATTTATCTTCGTCTTAATATTCCTTTACTGTGGAATCAATACAACCAAAGAAAGGAATTGTAAGACTGCCAGGGCGGGTTTCTGTGAATTACATGGAAGATGAAGCTCGCAATGCTACAGATGAGATTAGATCAAAATGGTTCAGATATTTTATTAATGAAATGAGACGTGAAAGGAAAATATCCGGGAGTATTTTTTTACAGAAAAACATTTGTATGTACAAAGATGTTTTTTTAATATCGTGGAAGAGACATTATTTGATAATGCATATCTCAGTGAAGGAAAGAGATTTTAACTGTACTCTAATCGGATAATCCGTTTAAAACAAGCCCTTTACTATCGAAGAGTTGCTTAGCAAATGGCGCTTTCCTTGATTTGAATAATTCGACGATACTTATCTTAATATCATATATTAGGTAGTAGGGAGCTTTGTCATGCGGTGTGACCCTGCCCTTCGTCAACTTGAAATACAGGTCTGACTATACTTCTTTATAAAGTATCATGTTTGGTCTTTAGTGCAAGAGGTTTCGCAATATTTTTTATGTACACATCAGTGTAAGGTAAGTAGTAATAATGATTTTCCTGTGTATTTTTCGCGTCATTTTCAAAACCGAAGGGAAAATCTTTGTATACAAAAAAGTATAGTTCACCAGACTGTTGGTAAGGGTTTAAGAAAGTATCCCATTGCTATTTGCATTGCTAATTGTTCTCAACTACTGTTAGAAGCTCCTTAGTACATGAAAATATCAACCGTGTATTGTAGACCACGACTCTTAGACCATCACCACAAGCATGTTAGTACATACTTAGAGATGTGCGCAGACAAACATCCACGCATTATATTTGAATTTTTTTGACTCCCTCCTACTGACACAAGCTACTTCCTTGATTTGGACAATATCCGATTGCCGTTATCACACACACACACACACACTCACTCATTTCTAAACATATGAAATGAGAGGGGAGTATATAAATAAATTATAAGCCTAGGGTTGCATTTTGGAACCCTAGTCATCAATTTATTTATATTTAGGTGTTGGTTTTCCATTTGAAAACCGAAAAAACACGATGGTGAGTGAATCTAGGATTGGGTAATCCAAGAACTCAACTGTAGACAGCAAACAAGGTACTTTTTAAAGCATCTTTAAGCTTTCTACAGTTTCTATTGATGTAGTAGAAATATCCCGCCAGATATATCAGGTATAATGGACTATTCAGAAGAATAATCCATTTTAAAGTAACAGAGTAAGTACTATAAGAAGAATATATAAGTAGAAAAAAGAGATTTGCGATGTGAGATCATATTTATTCTTCTCTCTGTTTCTGTGGGACAGGTATAGGTCGTAATTTATCGGAAGCTTTCGTGAATGCAAAGGTAAAGTCAGGGAACACTTTTTTTTAGATTAAATTATAAACTTATTTTTGAAATTATGATCTTATGAGTGCCACTTAGTTTGATTTATTCGCTGCAATGCATGTACTTTCCAAAAATACAACCCGTATTCGTGAGATGGCATGATATCCACAGTGAAATATTAATAGATTTACATTGTTTATTTTATCAGGTTAGGTGCTCTGCCTTCTCTGGATTATTACAATTACTTAGAACTTAATTAAAAAGATGTTAAATATTTCTTTTAAAAAATTATAACTACCAGTAAAACACAATAGATAACCTCATAGTGCATTATAAAGCTGGATTTTAACCATATTTAACCAGACTCTGGTTCAGTTTCAAAGAAGGCTGAACTTAGTAGAAATGGAATGTTATAAGCTGGCAAACATGCCAGCCAAATCAACAATTAAAGTCGTGTTTCAGATCATATGAAATACTTGTTTATAAATATGAATATAGATCATAATGTTGTACTGTAGATATACTTCGCTATCTCCTAGTATATGGACAATAACCGCATAAGTTTTCCTAAAAATTTTATACTACGCATTATTATTGTTTGTTCCATTGGGCATAGATACTATAAATAGTAATTCGTTTAACCTACTTGTAAAACTAACCGTAAACTTGTAACATTTCATTGCCAAAATCTTCAAACTAAATTTTACTTCATTAATCATTTTCATTCTTTAGGATGCTTTTCATGTGTGTTTCAAATCATCTGTTGAAATGAAATGGAAAAAAAAAAAAAAAGCATTTTTTTTTTCTCATTCCTCAACCTATTTACCCGATTTAGGCTCTGAAATTAGCATAAAATATTCATCACTTAAGCGTAATTTTTTTCTAAACTTCTCATTTTTCGTCATTATTTACTTTGAATACATTTTTTATTCCTGCCTTCTTTTTGAAGAGAAAAATTTACCAATATTTTTCTGAATAAACAGGAGGCTTTCCTTATCTAATTATAATGAACTCATTAGTTTTATTTACTAACCTACTGAACAAAAAATGTCAAATAGAGTAATTGTAATTAGTATCTGTTTTTCTTTATACCTTGTCATTTTACTTGTTACTCTTGGTGTTTTCTCAGTTCTTTCGCAAATTGTTACTGGAAACTATTTTGATAGGAATACTGATTGCGATTTTCTTTTTAATAATAAAAAAAAATCTTTATTTTCTTCCCACTTTACTTTCTGACCCTCCACTGGTTTTAAGTTCATGTATGTTTATCTTACTAGCACACAAATTATTTTCTCGATGAAATGGATTTGTGCTTGAAAGATTTTTATCTCCATAAAAGAGAACAAAATGCTCTGCTTGATGCAAATATAAAATTTAAACATTTTTATGCCAGACGCTATTGACCAGACTGAAGGACGTATTTCGAAATCCCAATTGATTTCAGTATTTGTCGATTTTTGCTATTTACTCTGCTTTTACTCCATCTCGTCTGGTGTCTGAGTTTCAGAGAAAATTTCATATACCTTAATTACTAATGGAAATGAATGCAAATAATTCGTTTATTAACACTTAGTTGATCAAATACTACTTTATTTGTAAGTAAATTGTTTCATTCTAAATACGTTTAAATAAAGTAAACAATGGTGCCTCAAAATATCAGTGGAATAAATATGATCAGCGAATATAAACGGGAGGAAATTCATTGTATATCTAACTCTTCCCCTATCCATGTTGCTAGCACAGTGTAGGATTTCATTTATTCATCAGAAGAAGTGATGAGTAAAATAAAATACAATCTGAACTTTTCCTTTATTGGATTGAGAGAAGTTTGGATGTTTTGTTTCATAATTTCGTACAAGTTTTTTTCTTTGTGTCTCTAGTTTCTTTTGGGTCTGCAAAAGAGGATGGAGATGTACTGTTTATATTTATTTATTGTGCTTCTTAATTTCTGAAACTTCACTGAAGTATAGCAATGTTTACTTCATGACACTAACACAAAGAAGATAACACGACTCCTTTAGATTTTTTTTTTAACTTGCTTTATGGCTGACAAGCAGATGTATAGAAGCCACGTATCGGTTTTTTGACAATGTGTTCCGGTTTAAAACCCATATCGCGTTATACATTCTGTAATATCACTTCACAGTAATATTTAATTGCACACTTCTTATGTTTCAGAACTAGAAATCAATTCACTTCACAAGAGAGTTGTTCAGAAGGTGTGACCTTTTGGTAAAGACGATACACACACACCCGTTCACTACACGAGGGTATTTGATTACAATGCCAGTTCCCTAAAGACTGTATTGGCTCCGTTTAACTAGAATGACCTCTGGGAATCTGTTCCGCAACCATGGAAGGAGAAAGTGAATCTAAGACGCTTCATTACAAGAAATTATGGCTACATAGAAGTGCATCTTAGAGTTTCAGTAGCATTTTCACAGTAGAAAGTTGCAAAGAAATAACCAAAATATGCTCACAATTCTATTGATTCTCTTATGAAGCAACATCTTTTTCTTTTCCTCATTATAATAATAAACTCGAGTTTCAAAAATTCGTTTGTAGGGGGGGATTCAAATTTTTGTGTGGTTATTTACATTTTTATCTACTCTAAGATTATAAAACAGTTTAAGGTATTAAAAGACATCTTTAATGAATAGCATCACAACTGACATTCCTAATCAAATCAGTCTCCATTAATACTTTTCAAACTAAATTCCTGTTCCCTTCTGACATGATGAATGTGAATCCTTATATATCATGTTTTTACCAGTGGCAACAACCTAAAATAAACACCTTGAACGTCAGAGTAACTTAACGATTATACGGTATGTTCATATTTTAAATGTTTTCGGGCTGTATTTTTCCTATGTCATTAATTGTAATCTGTATCGTAATAAACATAGTGCAGTTTTAAATTATGTGGTTGCTTCTTTTCTTTTGTGTACCCAAAAATAAGTTCAGATATAATTAATTTGACAAATACAAAATTCCATGCATAACCAATGGAATCAAGTGAACACAGTTGAATTCAAACATGCCTATTAAACACAACTTAATCATAAATATTTGTGTATCATGTTTACTTAAGCAATCTTTATTTATTTATTTAAGAATTGATCGTGCATTGATTCGAAATATTATAATCAAAAGCATATTTTCGTTCGTTTTTATCCGTTAAATTAATTAGTCTCATGAATGAACTTTTGCTGCAAGAACTGAGGTATTTCTTTTTTACATTCATACAGGAAATGCCATCGGAACTTGCAAAGAAAATTTATCATAAGGCGAGTGGTTAATTTGTTAAAAACAGTTTTATTGTTAGCGGTAAACCATTCACAGTTGGCATTTCCTTGCTGGCGGCAATCAACCGCCTTAACAGTTCGTGGAAGTAACTCCTTGTTTAACATCGTAACAATAACGATCCCAGAGAATTTATTTTATGACATGGTGATGAGGAACTTTTATCTGTGCGCAGAAGGAAACAATCTGTGGCGGTAGCTGTTTTATTACGCCAGATTTATGGCTAATGCTTTGTTGCATTATTTTCGAAGTGCTTTCAATCGCTCTTCATTCTTTCCACCGTTGCTTATCACGCAAATGTACAGCCTCAAACTCACCTTACTTAACAGACCCCAAGCATTTATTTTCGCTCGACTAAAACGGTGCCATTCCGTCTACGTTGTAGCGATTTTCCATTAGCCAAATAATTACATTTCCGAAGCCATTTTCTAACCCTATTTCAGTTGCTGTCGTGTGATAGATTTGATAAATACAATAGCGTAGCAGTTTGGAGTTTAGCTTGTGCGATGTTATTTCGATGCATGAGGGGGTCAATTCAGCAATTTGTTTAATAGGGTAGAGTTAAGAAAGTATCCCGTTAACATCACATTTGTCTGGGCGAAGGCCAAACCGAAGGTTCAAATATTGTGTTCACTGTATTGGAGGAGGCAGTCGTACTCTTAAGCCACGATGACCTCCATATACAACGGTTAATTTGTGATGTCTTAGTCAGCTGAATTTATGACACGCAATTTTGTGTTTCTGTGTGCACGGAGGCTACTTGAATTCCTCTTGGGAATTGTTGTGTTAATGTTTTTGGATTCTTTGAGAGTCAATTACCCACTGACTGGTATACAAACAGCACTTTCTGGATTTATTTTACTGTATATTGTGAGTGCTCATATCGCGAATAGCAGCCAGAGTAATCCCTATTATCTTAACTGTATTTTTTACATGATGGCTAGAATTTAACTTGCGTAATTTGTAATTGGTCATGTTTTACTAACACGATTACACCAATATTTTGAGAATAATTCTTCATTATAAGAAAATTTGTGTTTTACGATATTTTCAGTGTACTCACTTAGTTCATTAGAGTTTATAGTATTTAAATATATCATTAAATTTAACATAAATTATATTATTTTTCTTTTATATTTTAATAGAGAACAAGAAAACATTTTGTGCTTAGGTAATTTATTTAGTCGTATGGGATTCCCACCTTCTATTAGGACTGGTTGAGCCCTCCTAGTGAGGGATTGAGTATGTATTTCATGGCTGTAGATTCGTGTGTTCATGATCCAGTTTGCCTTTCTGACAGTCAAAAAGCCCGAGTTTCTGGGTGAAAAACCCTCTGCCCCCTGTTTGAGACCGGCTAACTCACCTTCAGTCGAAAGAAACCAGATAAGGCATCCTCACATCAAGGATGGGAATCGAACCCATGTCTTTCCGATCAACGGGTTTCGTTTATACCAACTGAGCTATGAAGGCTCTAGGCTTAGGTAATGCCATTGCAAGTATGGAGGAAATAGAGCTCTTCGATTGAAAAAGACCTGAGTTTGAGTCTTGACTTTAGGAGAGGAACTTTTTTTGTTATAGTTGAAGGTGGTATAGCCGATCTCGTACGAAGGTAAAACAAATCAGAGGCTACTCACACATCATCCCCCACACATTAATAGTATGGAGTAGATGAGTAAACGATGGGTTTTGAGATGGAAGTATCCCACCATTATTTAGTACCTGGGCACCGTGTTGTTCTGACGTCATTCATAACAGTAATAGTAATAATAATGAAGTATCTTATTGATTCACTTTAAAATATGGAGAAAATTCTTTCGAAAATTTTTCAGAACATATGGTATATTAATAATAATAATATATTAATAATACTAAAAAATTAAATTTGCGAGATACAGTCACTGCAAAAGCCAGTGACCGTATCAATGATGGCTCACGTAACATGGTATATACCTTGCCCTTATCATATTTTTAGGTCATCTGTTATCCAGCTGATGTGGTTAGAAATAAGTATGCAGTACATAAACCGAGATAGATTCAGACCCTGTGCAAGACACAAACCTACATTGGATGGCTTTTCAAACGGTGACAGCCGGTCTCCTGATCTCTCACAGAAAGCGAATATTTTTTTTGTGTTGGATTCAAGAAACTCGAAACTTACTGAGAACTCGCATTACATTAGTTGCCTCATTATATTTCTCAGCAATATTTCAGTAACAGGGGTGGCACTTCTGACAAGATCAAGATTAGATAAGGAATCGTGACGTCATTGGCTGATAAGATGACGTCATTGTGTGTGATGTCATGAGTTTGGAATGTTTGGAATTTCCCTGGTGGCATATGTGTCAATGGCTTGAGTTCTTGTGTTTTTGTTTGTGTATGGAATTATGGGTGATGGCAGAGATAAGGATTTCTGTCATGACTGGTGGGACACTTTGAACCAGATCAAGATAAGGAATCGTGACGTGAATGATTGTTATTATCAGATGTAGAAAAGTGATGTAATTTGTTAGTTGTAAATAAGTGATGTTATTGTTTTAAATGGAAAAGTAAGGTATATTAGTGGATAAGGATTCGTGTCGTGATTGGTGGGATACCTCTGACAAGATAAAGATAAGGAATCATGACATGTATGTGTGTTCTTTTCAGATGAAGATAGGTGATGTAATTTGTTAGTTGTAAATAAGTAATGTAATTTTTTTGAATCGAAAAGGAAGATATTAGTGGATAAAGAATTGTGTCATAATTAGTGGGATACTATGAATAAAATAGGGATAGGGTGAATGGGGGAAGCGACGTCAGTGTCTTGGATGTGTATTATTATGAGTTGTAGATAAGTAAATGGTTTGCGTGTGGCATTATGGGTGATGGATAGAGTTAAGGTAATGTTTGGAATTTCACTGGGCCCCCTGCTTCTGTCAGGGACATCACATGATGTTGTTGTCCACATGATGAAAAAAAATGCTATTGTGGAATAATAGTAACAATAACAGTGATGTGAAAACTCCACAAGAGAAGGGCAACACTGCAAATTATCGTATTGGGAAACAAACATGGATTTTTACCTACCAGGTAAAATGTTGATTAGTTTTCTGTCCCATAGATGGCATCTTTTGCTTATGGGATATGTGAGTGTAAGGAATTATCCTTTAAAATACCCATAGGGAAAAGTGCATGTGTCTGTTGACACTATGCGCTTTGCAAAAGTGTATCCAAATCTTTTTGTTACGGAGGTTGTTTTGAGTTGACAGCTCCATTTGTCTCTATGGACAGAAAATGATAAAGGAATTTAGATGTTTTGTGACTCATCCCTTACTGCTGTTACCATAGATTCCAGATTAATATCAGTGGCTGCGTGAGAATTTAAAGTAAAGCCTTTGCATTTGGTCACAATCTTACCCCCCCCCTCCGAGTTCTGTAGGAATAAGATTTGGAGCCTGTGGTAACAAACTCAATTATAAAGTCACCATCGAGTTCATTACCTAGCTCCCCAAGTTGACCAGTGGAGAGTGAGTAATCACCAGGTTTTTCACTGAAAATGACGGAATCGGTATCTGTATACAAAAGCCATCTTTGCAAAGGTTCCCTGACCTCATATAACTTTATCCTACTGTAGGCAGCTACAAATGAAGAGATGACAGCATTCCCTTTCCTATTTTCAGACTCGGTGCCTTCAATATTAGAGCAGGCAACCATAATCTGCTCTTCTGAAACTAACCTGGCATCTTGGATATCTTTGCTGTTATCTAAAAAAGGTTCTACGAGGTCTTCATAAGAAGAAATCACCTGGGTCTGAGTTCTTAGCATTCTCATACCAAAGTGAATGTTTACCAGGATTTTTACTAGTGTCTTCACTATTTAATATAACACCTTCCCTTAGCAAAAATTCATCCAAATAAGACTGTCAGTTTTGACCTTCAGACCATCCAGATGCTTCCTGTTTCAGCTTCAGAAAGGTATCAATGTAGTGACCAAAGAAGTTTTCTTCATTCAAATTTTTGAGAAAAATGCCACACCTCGTAAAATTCTGAAACATTATAACCGCGAGCAAGTGCTAAATCTAATTCTGGAGTGCATCAATAACCTGTGAAAGATCGGTCCGTATGAGAGCACAATGGGGCCATTTCAGAAACACACTTTCCACACAGGGGGAAGATTAATTTTTCGTTAACTGTGATGGGCAAAACCGGTATAAAGAGATCAGTAGGTGCTTCCACTTTTGCATGGCAAATACCAAAGTATACCACAGGAGAATTGTCGAAATTATCAAGAATAACTTCGGGATGCCCCATAGGAAATACCTGGTATTTCATTACCCATGTATAAAGGCTATTGAAGTCAAAATAGCAAATAACTTTCCCTTCTGACTGAGTTTTGTGATACATTTTGTAGCAGTCAGTTCTGCCACCATGCAGAGCACTACAAGGTAAAATGGGATCTGGCATATATATTAAGAGCAGCAATAAAGTTTTTTCAAGGCTGTGTTTAAAGAAATTTCTGCATTAAACTGACATTCCCAAATTGAGATAACGTTGAATACTTTGCTACGAAAATAGTTTTCGCGATCCTTCGTTTGCTCAAAAAGAGAAATCATGTATGTGTTTCTGTATGGTTGGAATGTAGTTAGGCTGTAACATTTTTGGCACGCATGATGGAAGCGGCCATAGAATTCATCTAAAAAACGTCTGCATTTCCTATTGACAAAATAAGTTCCGATGCAGACTTCTCCCCCACACACAGAACGTACATATTGTATGGTTATGTTGTTGTGTTGTTCTTGCCATTTAAGCCAAGCCAAAGGCTTTTGACTTTGCACGTTTTCCCCTATGTAATCCCGAGCAGGAAGTATGGCCAAAGTGTTAAGTTTCAAAATGTTTTGGAGAAATACTCTCAAACATATTCCTGCAATTGTAATGTCATGGAGGAATGGATCGATCTGGGTGAGCTGTATGAAGAGAGTGCAAAAAGTGTTGTAGCTGTCATGCAAAACACGCACGTCATCCTTCATATAAGCCAAAAGTTCCGTTTTCAAACAGTATTCACTGTTTAGCCGATTTTCGTACCCAAGTCTCGAACTCTGTACGAGTTTCTTTGTTAATAAATTCCGGCTGGAAATATGATTTTTCTGGGATGACTCCGCGATAATCCAGAGAATCTGATATGTGAAAGGTATGAGGAAAGAAACCTTACGAACTTCAGGGAGATCAAACATGGCTGGTAGTCACCTTAGAGGGACACTAATGGAGGAAAAACTATCAAGAAATATAATGCTTAAACGGTCAAAATAGATAGCAAACAAATATCTTCAATCCGTCAAACACTACATGTGGTTGGAATTTGTTTGCAAAAAGGTATTCCAAAATAAAATACCCATCAAAACCACGAAAATTGTGTGCAATCGCACGGACATTTTCGTATTTTGGTTTGACAGTCCGTAGAATTCTACCATCTTGATTCATTTTCATGATTTCTTGACAGAAATAACTCATCTAGGATCTGGCCCACACAGTTTTCACCCCTGTTTAACGTCATGTTCCTTGAGACCTCCGATTTTTGCACAAAACACATGGGTTTTAAGTGAACTAATTTGCAGTGGTGGTGGTAGAAATGTTCATGTGGACAGACGTGGGTTTTATCTGTAGATAAAGTAGCCAAACACTGTGTGCAATGATGGAGTTTTGAACAAATATTATTTTGTATGTGCAAATTCAGACAATCACTGCCGTAGAAACATTTATTGCATGACTCACACAAAAGGTTCTGCACACTATGGGTGGCGTTTGTATGACAGCATATGCATATATTTTTAATCTATGCATTTGCTATTTGATAGAAGTGCTGTATGTTTTCGTGCAACTGGAGCAATAATAGGATTCGCCAAACAGAGCTGGCACACTATGCACAAAATCATGATGAGAGCTGTGGTATAAGAGACAGATCTATTTTCTTGCATTTGGGCCACGAATTACCACAGAAAATTCAGCATCTGCCAAAAATTTATTTGTTATTCCGGAATCAAATGCTTTTGAAAGAGACTTGCTTCTGGAGTACCACAAGAAGTGAGCGGAACCCCTGCAATTTTGTGGAGAGTTAAAGCCCTCTTTGTTTGCTACGTTTTACAATCTAATGGCACATGTCTGAATGTTTTTGCATCACATTGTGAAGAAACACCCAGAACAAGGGCTCGGGCCATGCAAAGATTGTCTTTGTTGGTAATTTCCACAATAGCTTTTTTATTTTCACAAATTCATCTAGGCTAAGCGGCGTTCTTCTTTTTACATTGGTTCTTCCACCACCATTGTTACTTATATTGATAAGTACGACATTGATAACAAGACCATTTGCCAAAAGAAACTCTCGTTTCGATTGGGACACAGCATAAAATGCATCAGCTATCTTTTGGATAGTTAATTCAGAAAGCAACATGAATTGTAAGTTAATATTGCTTTCTAAACTGGATGCACTGACGCCCAACCGAACATGACAAAAAGTTCCTAAACTCGATAAACACTGAATGATCTCATTAAGCATATCTCGAAACATTTCAAAAAAACACTCTGGTGGGAGTAGTTCAAGTTCACGAAATCGAATTTCATACTCCATTTGACATGTTTGATATTTGATAGAATTACATGATCAGCCCACCGAAACAGTATAAAAATCTCTGTAGAGTGAGGGGTCAGTAGTGGTAGAAGAGCTTTTAGTTTCACATTCAGAATGTAAAAATTGTGGGGGTCACAAGAGCTTCCAGCCACACTAGCAAGAGAAACACGTGCATTAACGCCATGACCTGTGTATTGTTCATGTTCACTTACAGATGAATCTGTTAAATCAACTTCGACAATAACTGGTGATTTGCACAATGCCGCCACTAACAAACCAAATGACTGATGATCGCTATAAAAAATTAAAAGAAATCTCTTTTATAAATAAATATTAATCATCCTAAGATGATTTTGCAATTGCGACACTACGCGATCCTTTCACTAACACAATTTTACTAAACATCACCCCTCAAAATCTTTCCAAAAAAAACACTAACAAACAAAAAAAATAATTATGACTTATGGAAATTTCACTTAACAAAAAACTAGTTTGAAGTATTTTCATGAACATGTTTTTAATTCCATTATAAAACCACCTTATCAACTTATATATTAAAAACTTAGACCTTAAAAAAATTACTTTCTAGATTTCAGATAAATATTACTCATAAAGTGTTTTTGCAATTGCTACACTAAGCAATCCTTTCACTAACACAATTTACTAAACATTAGCCCTCGAAAACACACATTAAAAAAATACTTTCTAGATTTCAGATAAATGATACTCATGATCATCATATTTATCAAGGATTTAGGAATAGCATGGCCTGTTCCGGCCTTAGAAGTCATCGTTGAATCATTTAAGAGGACGTCCTGGTTTTCTTTTCCCTAATGGTTTGTACTTTAAGGCTTGTTTTGGTAATCTTTCTGTTTTCATTCTTTGAACGTGTTCCATCCTTGTATGTTTATATTTTTTAATTTTTTCTATTACTGGCTCTTGGTTTAATTCTTTCATAATATCTTCATTTCTATTGTGATCAAATAGGGTATACTTTGCAGTTTTTCTCATAAACTTCATTTCTGCTGTTGTTAATCTTTGTCTTTTTGTTTTATTGTCTAGATTTAGCTTCCATACATTGACCGGTAAGGCTAATGTATTGTATACTTTTAGCCTGGTTTTGTTTTTGAACTAGGTTTGGTTTAAATATAGAGTTAATTACACCTGTTATTTTAAAATATTTTGCAATTTTTACGTTTATATCTTTTTCATTTTCATATGTGATCATACATCCTAGGTAGTTAAATGAATTCACCTGTTCTGAGATCTTGTTATCTAATACTATTTTAGTTCTTGCTGGATCTTGCCCTTTAAAGGCCATAGTTTTTGATTTTTTCTGTTGATATTATCATACCATAATCTTTGGATATCTCATTTAGATTTAAAATAGCGTTCTGTAAGTTATCTTCAGAATTTCTAATTATTATTTGGTCGTCTGCAAAGAGGAGAGTGTTTAAGTTAACTGTAGGTGAAAGTTTAATTCCTTGGTGTAAATTTTTACTCCATTTTATTATTATTTCATTTAAGTAGATATTAAAAAGAGTTGCTGAGAGGGGACATCCCTGTCTTACCCTTTGGTTTATCCCTCTTGTATGTGATAGCTTTTAGGATATTATTTGGTATTTGTGTTTCTTTTAATATGTTAAATAATATGTTTCTTTTAACTTGTCAAATACTTTTTCAAAGTCAATAAATGCAATATGTGTTTCCAAATTATATTATCTTCTTTTCTCTGCTATTAATTTTAGGCAAAAGGCTGGGTCTATACATGATCGTCCTTTTCTAAATCCATTCTGTACCTCTAGAATAAAGTTTTCGAAATATTTCCTTAGTTTGTTATTTAAGATTCTGCTATATATTTTGTAACAGGAATTTAGTATACTGATACCTCTATAGTTTTTAGGGTCATCTCTATTACCTTTCTTAAAGATAGGTAATAGAGATAATCCTAATCATAACTCATCATAATGTGTTTTGCAATTTCGACAATACGCAATGCTTTCACTAACACAATTTTACTGAATAACCACCCTCACTATCTTTTCCCAATCAATAACAAGCAAATACATATATAATGACTTATGGGATTTCACTTAACACCAAACAGATTGAAAATCATAAACATGATTTTTAATTTCCATTGCAAAAACCACCTTATAACCTTATAGACAAAATTCGCTAATGTAGTCACTAAAAAAAAAATTCAACTGATGTTAATATTTTCTAATGACATTGCCATGAAAATGATATAAAATTAACTTACATTTTCTCCAGAAAAACTCATTTTGGAACTACGAACTTCACAATACATACAGATATTCCAAATACTAGAAAGACCACGGGAAGCACTGAGTCCATTAGTCTATTTATAAAAAATCAGATCCAATGGAAAACCAATAATGACAACATGTGGCATCGAATAACTTAGTTCTCATCGATCACATGAGGTCAAATTGCAAACCTTTGCTACCCAACAGAAGTGTAATCAATTCCTGTATCACCTCGAAAACATTAGTCACATCAGAAATCATGAGTAATGTACAACCCTGGGAAAAATTTTACCTTTGAAGAAACCACGATACGTCTATGAAAGGAAGCGATTCGAAAACTTAGTTCTAATCGATCACGAGGTCAAATTGCAAACCTTTGCTACCCAACACTAGTGTAAACATTTAGTCACATCTGAAATCATGAGTAATGCAGAGCCCTTTGAAGAAACCGCAATACGTCTATGAAAGGAAGTGATTATTTGTTTACGTATGTTTAACTAATGTTCCCAAGCTCTGAAGGAGGACTGACCGGATATCAGTCACCCAGTTATCTATAAACAAGTCTAATGAATATTAACAGTGTGGGAAAATAAATCACACAGAGTTTATTTATTTATTTTACTCAGTTATTCTGGTTATAATATGTAGTTAACTGAATTTTAAAAGTAAAATAGAAAATAACCAATCATTTGAAATCCAAAGAACCATATCAAAAAACAAAAAAATCCGCATTGAGAGATGGGAAATTACTGATCGCTGACGGATATATTAGTCAAGAAAAGACAGTTTAAGCTTACACTCACCACATTGGGTATAAAAACATAGTATGACCCAATGCGAAGGAATTAACATTAGCAACTTTTCATGTCTATTTTTGTGATTGAGGGACACCAGCATATAATTAAATTATTCAGAAAAGCCTAAACGCTGCCGCCACTAGACTATTATACTCTAAGAATTCCCACCCTTTAACAGTAAAGAAATACACCAAATTGTATTGGAAAATTAGTAGAGCCATCTTTAGACAACCAAACACAAAAAGCGACGACAATGACGGATGTTTGTCACCCTGGGAAAATTCCAAGATATCTTGCCGTTTGGTTTTTTTCTCTTCACGGTAAACTAAAAAAAAACACCACTACACAAACATTTGTAAACAAGATAACGAAAATTCGAAAATGTGGTTGTCATTTTCCAATAATCTTTTAGTAAAAAAAGGTGTGTGTTTGAGGGACAACCTCCCTACCGGCCAATGTGGATGAAATAGTCGCACGAAATTGCACTTATTATCCATGTTATTCAATTTTTAGAGCTTCGTATTCAGATTTATCCTGAAATCTATAGACGCCGTGTCCTTTTGGGGGTTAAATTATTCCAAAAAGCCAATCACTGCAGCCATCACAACTCTATCTAAGAATTCCTACCCTTTAACAGGAAAGAAATACCCTAAAATGTATTGGAAAATTAGTACAGCCATCTATACCAAAGACAAAACATGACAATGACGAATGTGTGTCACCCTGGGAAAATTCCAAGATAGCTTATCTCAAAAACATCGCCCACAATTCCATAGCCAAACCGGAACACTATGTGATATCACAGAGAGACATATGTTCCCCAGAAATTTCCAAACACATAACGTCACGATTACTTACCTGTAAATAACACTCACAATGTTATACACGAACCCAACACACCACGTGATGTCCCTGACACAAGGGGCCCCCCAGCGAAATTCCGAAATTTAACTTATCACTGTCCATCACCCATAATGCCATACGCAAACCACTTTACAACTCATAACAATACACATCCAAGACACTGACGTCGCTTCCCCCAGTCACCCTACCCCTATTTTGTTCATACTATCCCACCAATCAGGAGACAATGATGTCCCTGACACAAGGGGCCCCCAGCGAAATTCCAAAATTTATCTTATCACTGTCCATCACCCATAATGCCATACGCAAACCACTTTACAACTCATAACAATACACATCCAAGACACTGACGTCGCTTCCCCCAGTCACCCTACCCCTATTTTGTTCATAATATCCCACCAATCAGGACACGAATCCTTATCCACTAATATCTTCCTTTTCCATTCAAAACAATAATGTCACTTATTTACAACTAACAAATTACGTCACTTATCTTCATCTGAAAACAACACACATACACGTCACGATTCCTTATCTTATCTTGATGTTGTCAGAATGTCCCACCAATCACGACACTAATCCTTATCTACTAGTATGTCTTTCTTTTCCATTCACAACAATAATAACGTCACTTATTTACAACAAACAAATAACGTCACTTATCTACATCTGATAATAATAATCATTCACGTCACGATTCCTTATCTTTTCTTGATGTGTCCAAAGTGTCCCACCAATCACGACAAAAATCGTTCTCTACCATCACCCATAATTCCATACGTGAACCAAAACACAAGAACTGAAGCCATTGACACCTACGCCCCCAGGGAATTCCAAACTCATAACGTCACACACACAATGACGTCATCTTCTTATCAACCAACGACATCACGATTCCTTATCTTATCTTAATCATGTCAGAAGTGCCACCCCTACTACTTACTTCCTTTTCACAATATACTTATTTAGTACTTTTTGTTTGTTGTTTTTAATTATACATCATTTAATATTGGACTGCTCTGCCTGATTCCACCTGAAGGTAATGCAAGTGAAGGCAGTCAATGTTTTTCCTTCCCAAATGCAATGAGTAGAGATATGTTGCTCAGTTTGATATCTATATCTGCAGATGAGGCTGAAATAAGAAACAATTTTCACCATATTGGTATCCCTGCGACCAATAGAGAGAGATACGAGAGGGTGACCTAGTAGACAGATCCATTCAACTAGTAGTTATCTGCTTCCACACTAATATGCAGTCTAATGCTAACCCTAAGTACATAATTTCATTTGCAAGTGCTCAGTCTAATCATGTTACAGGCATCATTCTAAAACGAGTTTTTAATTGTGAAAGGGAATTGGAAATAGTACTTCGAAGTTATATATCAGGAATTGCATTATCGTGTTATTATGGTTGGCGATATTTCTATGATAGGATATTTTGCCTACATTTTGTACGTACAATGGTGCTCATCTTATTTGTCGATGATAATAGCTAATTGCTTAATCATTAACGATGTACCTGAAGTGGTGTTATCAGCTTAACTAATGAGATAATTATTATGCATTTCCGAAAAATTAGTGGTGATTTTACCCTAATTAAATAATGTTAAAAGATAATGAGTTGCATTGCATGTAAGTATAAACCTGTGCATTTGGAATGTCCCAGTAGTGTACATTACGTGCTCTACTCATATGTCGTAAATCATTCAGTGCACCACGTGCGGGCGGACCACTTAATTTTTTTTTACCCCTAGCTTTCCGATAGTAATTTAATGATCTTAAAAGTGCTGTAACAAATAACTAAAAATTGAATACATGACAAGACTGAAGATGACCTGAGAAACCGATGAGATCAGGTTAGCAATGCGTGTAATAGAACTTCTTGTTACGTCGCTATCCATCTTGTCTTTCTGGGTTTACCGCTGGAAAAAAAAAAAGTTTTAGAGTAGTGCTAAAGAGTAATTTAACGCGTGTGACGTAATCTAATACAATATTTTTGTTCAACATAATCTCTTGGGATATTAAAAGAGAAAGTAATTAATTGTAATCATCTTCTTAGGCTTCAAGTAGGTAAAACTTAAAATATCTGAAACTGGGTGAAGGAAACATCGATTCAAAAAAACTTGCTAAACTTTTTTTTTCTCATAAGACTACAAACTTTCAACTTAAATAAATTGAAATTTTATAAGAAGAGTCGTAGCAAATAAATTTCTCTTCCGCACAACGAATGATTCAAAATGAATAGCTGTTACTCTGGACGACTGTGTTGATTCAAGAGTGGCAGGTCAAGAATACCTAAGATAATTCCAAACAGGAATGTTTTAAGATTTTGTTTTGATATTTTCGTCGTTTTCTCAAGTGCTATTGTGATGTCTCTAAAAAATGTAAGTCATTCAAAGAATTATCGAGAGCTGTCTTTGTTTTAAGAAACCCATCGAGTGTGTCATTAGTTGGTCGAGTCGAACCCGTTTCGACTATGAATCGAAAACAATCTGCTTCACCTATTATTTCTACTGTAACTCGTAGTACACATTTAAATCGATATTGGAAAACTTGAAATTTTAAAAGAATCCTAAATTTAAATTTCATCAGGCAGTTAGAAATTATGGTTCTGTTTTTTATTGGCAAAATAGTTCAGAATGACAATTCATGTTATGACACTTAAAGGAAATTTAGTACGAAGGATTATTACTAGAATTTTAGGAGTTGTGTGAATCCTACCCACAACAAGCTGTAAGCATATCGCACTTGTTATCTTAGGTGGGCTAAGAGTCAAATGATTCACTTTCCCTTTTCTGAAAACCGATCATGGAACTTGTCCAAGATATTTCAGATCTCCAATTAGTAGGGATTGTGGTCTCACATCAAGTGAAAAAATAAATTATAATACGCAACATCCATATCCATGACGTTGAAACCATTGTCTGTTGGTTGGAGAGGAAACAAATACATACGGCAAACCAGAGCTGGCATCTTTTAGTAGGGCTCAGGCAAAACAAACTAGTCTACAGTACGCATAGGACGAAATCCACTATGCTCAGTTGTGGACCATGATTATTTATATTTTGCTTCACAAGAAAGCTAGGAAGGCACACAGTTTTAATACCTCTCTGCAACTACCCAATTACAAAGTGGGATTGGCTCTCTTAAAGGCCACACACACCCTTGTTTATTATTGTGGGCTATATTTGGCTTAATGGTACCAACCAACTAGCTATATGTTTCAGAAGATAAAAAACGCAGCGGTTTTTTTATTAGTATTAGGTAAGAGTGTGTAGATATTTTTTAAACTAGTTGCTGAAATTTGTCTTAATGTTTTTATTTGCGTTAAAATGTAACAGCTGTGACCCATTTTGAACGAATATAGAAAATTCTGAATTTGATATTATAATTTAGAAAATTTAATTTAGTTTTAGATAATCCATATTTTAGTGCGTTTGAACACATTTCTTGGGTCACATGAAAAAAAGGACTCAAGGCCCCAAAATTTATGACCTGTGCAAGCATTCGAAGCTAAATCATGCAAAACACATTGACTAATCCTTACTTCTATAATCTGGCATGCTTGTTTAGAGGGGGGGGGGGGAATGGAGACAGTAGATTCCAGTAAGATAAATCACTTCCGAATGCTGAAAAGTTCCAAATGTTTTTTTTTTCCTGGTATTCCATGCCAAACCCTCTTAGCTGAACTACAGAAGTTCTGTAAAATTAGATGCAGAGTTATAAATTTTCCAAACTTTCATTGCATGGACTTTTACAGGAGTCGCATCCAAAATTCAAAAAAAGTAAACTTGTAAATTTTAAAATAAAAAAAAATCAGGTAACGCCTTTTTATTCCCGTATACGGGGAGTAGGCGAGGCCATTTTAGCCCTTTCTAACTTTTTGGAGATTGAGTGGGCAGTTCAGTCTCCACTGGTACCAATCAGAGATAGATGGCCCAAGGCTATCACTAATTAAGCGGTACACAGTGAAGAGAGACGGGTCAAATGTGCCACAATCTCGTGGTCCCTAACCCTAACACAATATATTTAATGTCTGAAAAAATAATGTGGGTTCTACGGTCGATTTTCTTGAGTTTACAGGACGAAAAACCCGCTTGCCCGTGCCAGAGATCGACTAACTCGGGAACCGGTCGAAGAAAGTCTTAGAAAAATTTCCTCTAGTCGCCGACTAGACTCGAAACCAAGTCTTCCTTCGTGCGGCCAAGCGCCGTGGTATGCAAACGCCACATCCACTGAACTACACAGGATTCCTTGTAAATTGTATATGTAAATAATACTAACAGCAATGAAAAATTAGCATGATACTATGTAAATTGAAGATATATGAATATGTAGTTAAAGGGAAAATGCCCTAGAAATCAGAAATATGTTAGAATTTATCTATGTAAGTAATACCAAAAGCCCGTGCAGAGGAATTAAACATTCTAAAATAGAGTAAACAGAAGTCTTAAAATAGAAGGTTAGGGGCAAGACTTTAGAATTCGGAAATGTATTTGATATTATCACTTAGTATTGGGTGAAAAAGAAACCTATTTAAACCAAAGCAGCCCGATACCACCTTAAAGGTAAACAGCAGAAGCTGTTACGCTATGCTGTAAAAAGGATTAAACGTACACTTAAGGGAGATTTAAAAGTGATAGACCAAACCCTAGCATAGAGGGGGATACAGAATAAGTCTGTAAATAAAATACGACTAAGTGCACTGTACCTATGGAGGAGTCATGTTTTTTGAAGTTTGTTGCAAACCTTTTTTTTTATGATGTGAAGCACTGTTTAGAAAGAATTTATAGAACTGCTATATACAGTAGATTTAAAACTTGTTCGCATAGAGAAGCTGTTTTTTAAAATAACTGTAAAAGAATTTAATGAAAATTTTGAATTACATTGTATTGTAAAGAACTGTTTCAGAAGAACTGACAAGATTATAGAATTTAGAAATATAATGTTATGATAAGTAGTTTGCTTAAAGAGTGTTGTGAAGGTTTGAATTGGAGGTTATAGTTAATCAAAGCATGGTAATTCCTAGACTGTAAATTGGCTGATAGTTAATAGTTATCTAATTTAATTGTTTAAGAATTTACATCATTTGTATTTGTTGCATGCCTAAGAATTTGTCCTGCATGACGTTTTTTTTTCCTAAGGTGCTTAGCTTAGAGAGGAAAGGAAAGTAGCATCATTTTTGTGCATACCTTGTATTACTGTTTTAGTATAAACAAACATGTTTGTTATATTTAAAAGGTCTGCCATCTGATCTTTTTTCGCAACTGCACTGTTCTCAAAAAAAAAAAAAAAAAAAAAACACCGATCCTGTGAGTGGGGGAGATTGGAATTTGGTATGAATTAAGAGTTAGCCTCGACTGCATATAATTATAGAGGAGGAACTTTACTGGAAGTATAAATATTTTCTTATGCCATTTGTTGAACTTTAGTGGCATAGCTAGTAAAAAAATAAATAAATTTCTAGAGATCTCTGGCATGAGGAAAGAATACTAAATGTAGAGAAAGGGAAATAAGATTAACTGAGTACATGAAAGGAACAAGATAAAGTTAAAGTTTAACGAATAAAATTATAGAAGGTAAGGATAAAGAAACCAATATTTTACAACAATCATCCAATAAAAAACCAACATATTATTACAGTTCTAAGATAATTGCATCAGTTGTCTAGTTTTTGAGTATTCACAAAAGACGAGTACCATTCTGACATCTTCCCATATTTTGCAGCGCAGATAATTTTCATCATTGGAGTGCTGTAAAAACTCGATGTTACAAGACACCTTAAACACCTTGTATAAAATATATCTATGCTTCCTATGCTTAAATTTTTCATAAACAACAAAATATGCCCAAAGGGAATTGACTCATTCGTTGTTCTAAAAACAGAAGTAGGATGTTTGAAACCAAGGGTAATGTCTATAAGTCGGCAGTTTCCTTTGAAAAGTGTTTACAAATCCTGTAGCAGGTGACCTGCAAGGTCAGTATTGAAAAGGCGTGGCTGGCATCAAACAGAAAGTCCCGTAGGCCACAACCAGATTAAGGATGCAAAAGGGGAAGAATAAGATTTGTCGGCAAATGTTCGAGGACTGCCAAACTTGTGCTGTTGTTCGTTGTTCTCGTAAATACGCGCAAGACAGATATGCACGTGGACATTTGGGGTCCCATGATCGTGAAGAAAAGTGCAGGGGTAATGTGATATATATAAGGCTCGGAATTTTGTTGAGAGAACTTCCTGTTTTCATCTTGCGTGATCTGTCCACAAGAGGTGCCGATTAGTTCCGGACGGGAGAGATGGGAATCCGTGCACAAAGGGAGTTTCTAATGTCTATAAGTAAGTCGGCAGTTTCCTATGAAAAGTGTTTACAAGGCCTGTAGCAGGTGACCTTCAAAGTCAGTATTGAAAAGTCGTGGATGGCATCAAATGGAAAGTCCCATAGGCCACCGGCGGATTAAGGATGCAAAAGGGGGAGAGCTTCCTGTTTTCATCTTGCGTGATCTGTCCATAAAGATGCCAAATAGTTCCAGATGGGAGTCCGTCCACAAAGGGAGTTTCCAGTCTGAAGCCAAGGATAAACCAGAGGTTACAGTCTAAGGAGAAATCTTGCAGTATTGGTCCAAGCCTTGCCGCTCTGATTGAGTAAGTGCATGCCCACCGACCTATGCAGTTCCTCGCCGGTCAGTTCCAAACGCTGGAAGAAACCTGTCCAGTATCCCGTAGGATGACGCAATCCCTCGACAGTGTCCTGAGACTCCTATCGAGGAATGGAGAAGAGACCCTTGAAGTCCCGGTAGAAAGTAAACAGAACAAGGAGGGAAGACGTGTGGAACACTGTCAAGGATCCACGTGAGTCAATATGTTCATTTCTTTTTTGTGTGCGAATTAAGACAATTCCCCTAAAGAACTGTTGAACTGCTTTGGTATAGAAAATTAGAGTTGTATCGTGCATGAATTACTCATAGATCTGTATAAGTGATCGATAAGCTAAACATGAGTGTAGTTAAATTCCATAGGAAGTAATTCGGCTAATTGAATTCGGTTTTAATAATTGTATGTGCTAATTTAAATACTTGTTGTAAATAATAGGAGGGTTTAATCTAGAAAGGATCAAATTATGCGAATGTGATCACCAGTCTCATAACTAAGTTCTTAAGTTAGAGAGAATCCAAGAGATATATTCTGTATGCATGGTGCATGTGTAAAGGCTAATCATGATTATTATTCTCACCTGAAATATTTTCTTGTTATATGAAAAGTCTGAAAAATTTGTAATATGAAATGTACTAATTGAGATTTAATTCAGAGGGCTTGAGAGAGTTCATGAAGGATCATCCCTGAGAATATATTCAAGACCTAGAATTTCTAAAGTGAATGAAGTATCGATTTCATGTATTGTATATAACTATCTGACCAGTAATTAAATTTTGATTGTTTATTAGTAAAATGATTCTGTCTCAGTTTAATCTTTTTTGCAATGCACTGATCCCAAATAAAACTGTTTCGTACATGTAAGGTGGGAATCCCGGAAGTTATTGGTTATTTGAATTCAATATAGAAATTTAGGCCATGACAACAAACCGTGCCTAAGTTAAGATAAGAATAAGTTCTTTGTCCAACTAGGGTATTAATGCTTGCTTGTGTGTTAAGGGGTACTTCTGAGGTTCAGTATTGATATTCAAATAAATATCTAGAGATCCCAGAGACAAAGTGGACTACTTTAGAATAGGACGGAAGGGGAGTAATACATTGAACCACCTGATATATGCAAGCCTATTGTTGTCATAGAAGCATAAGTAAGATGAGATGCGACATATGGAGGAACAGATAAAAAAATTAATAAAGTAAGATTACAGCTTATATCCACTGTTATTTTGATTCGGCATGAATTTGCTGTTATCATGCAAAGTACTATTAAAAAAAGCTCCTTGCGAGCGCAATGGATGTGACGTCATGCATGTTAGTTTACAGCTTTACCAATGCTGCGTATTGCATTTCTTTTTGAAATATACACTTTAATCATGACCAATAATTCAACATATAAAATATCATATAAATATTTAATATACACATAATAAACGTTTAATATGTGTTTACACACACACCTTTTAAAATCTTTTTAAAAGAGGTGTGTGTGTGTGTGTGTGTGTGTGTGTGTGTGTGTGTGTGTGTGTGTGTGTGTGTGTGTGTGTCTTTCTATAATATCATAATTATTGAAAGACTGCTCTTGGTTGAAAAGTGTATTATACTTGACAACAAATTATCTTTATTATTCTAACCATTAACCAAACACAAGCAAACGGAGCTTGAGCGTTTAGTATCATGACGAATGGTCTAATGGAATATAGAAGCTGTTCACTTCACATCACTTTATCCCACAACTCAGAAACATGGGAAAAGTCGCTATCGAAACCAGTTTTGATCTTTATTTAGGTCTGATAGTGGTAGCTATACTGTCAGGAAGACTCTACGACTAAATCGATACAGTTTCTAATACAATTTCTTGTATTAGAAATTGTATTAGAAAATGTATCTAATGCAATTCCTTGCCAAGTATAATATATTTTGTAATGGAATCAAAAACTTCCCGATTGAATTTTTTCAAGAATATTTTAATAATATCGCAATACACCATTTTCACTCTTGTATACGAACACATAAATTATGCATTCGTATTTGTAGCGTTTTTATAAAGGAAGGTGTTTGTAGATTTTGTTACTTTTTATTTTGTAGATACTGTGGTACTTCTCAGAATGTTTCCGTTATTTGCTATTTCATTTGTCTACGTAAGATATATGTGAAACAGCCAACATTGTGCAAGTAATTATAAAGAATTTCTACGAGAATTTTCTCTCCTTATTATTATTAATGTTAGTACTTTACTCAGCTTGCCTCCTTTAAATGGTCTTTGCGCTCCCAGGGAGTATAGCGGTTCTTCTACTCGGTGGCAGGTTTTTGGTGGAATCAAACCTTTCATATCACATAGTAAGGTTCAGAGTGATATCCAAACATTTGAGATCACTCAATGTTTGGAGATGGCTTTATCAGTACCTTTAATAGGAAGCCAAAACCAATCAGGTTAGTGACCCTGTTCTTAGTGTTGGTGGTGTTCAACCTTTTTTTACTACGTGGGCTACTTTTCTATAAAACGTTATTCGGTGATCTACTCTCTTATATAGATCACGTTCCCCCAACCTGACATCTGATTACGCACAAATAAACAACTAAAAACTTTGTGTATTTAAATATTTATTTATCAATTTTAATTATTTTAATACAACAAATATTTTAATGCAACAACAAAAAACAAATATATTGGAATAAAATATTTATTTCTCTATTTTGGAAAACCAAAGTTAGAAAAATCAACAAGTTGATTACAAACTCATAAGTTACACGAAATGCTGGTTGATCTTTTTTTTTTTAAAAAAAAGATGTTAATGTGAAATTTGGCATTGTTTGGAACTCGCAATATTTTCATAGTCAAGTTGATATGAAGAAGTGGCCAATCGCAGACAATCACCCAAATGATCATTTGTAATTTGGTTTCTTAATTGATTTTTTATGACGGTCATATTTGAAAAAGCGGATTCTGATAAGTATGTCCATCCGAAACACGACTGAATTTTTCGCGCAATATCAGTTAATATTGGGAATTTGAATTTTTCATGTGCATACTTCCAAATGACTTAATTGATTTTAAATGTAAACTATTCTGAATGTTTATTATCTCAAGTTCTACTTCAGCTTGGTTTATATCAAGCAGCCCACTAATTTTATTTGAAATTTCTGTGATGTTCAAGTTTTCTTGAAATGGATTATTGATAAAAGATACAATCATTTCAGTTTTATTAAAATCTTTAAATCTTGAATTTATTTCTTCTTCAAATAATTCTATTTCACGAATAAATTTTTTAAAACGTTTTAATAAATATGGGAGGTGTCTAAATTCGCGGTCTTCTTCAATAAAAGTAATATTGTTGGAAAGTTTTTATTGAATTTAACATGTCAATTAAATTTTTATCTCTACCTTGTAACTCTAAATTTCAAGTGCTTAATTTCGTACATAAATCTACTAAAAATGATAAGTGCAACAACCATCATTTTTCACTCAATTGTGGATAAATATCTCCTTTTTCATCAAGAAAAAATTTTATATCGTTAATTAATAAAAGAAATCTTATTAAAAATTGACTTCTGCTGAGCCAGAGAACATTATTTTACAACAGAAGTTCCCTATCATCATCTGCCTGTAATTTAAATAACCGCCGTTTTAGGGCTTTTCCTCGAACAGAATTTACAATTTTAAATGTAATATCCAAAACATCTTTTGTGTTTAATCTTTTACTACACAGTACTTGTTGGTGAATAATACAGTGGTACGTTAAAAAATCTAGATATTTGTCATCGTTTTTACATAATGAAATGAAGCCTGATTTATTACCTATCATTGCAGGAGCACCATCACAAGTTTAAAAAGCGAAAAACAAGTTTAGAATGCCGAAAAAATGTCTTCTCCCCTAGTCCTTCCCAATAATTGTATAATTTTCAAAAGTTCTTCTTTACTTGAATAATCTTGAAATACCATGCGAATAAATACCATTAACTAAGCAATATCAGTGAAGTTGTTTGATTCATCAAATTGCAACACACTGGTGAATGTCTGACATTAACTGAGTATTCAGATCGGCACTTAAAATTTTAACTCTTCTAATAACCGTTGTTCTGGCAAGTTGTAAATCTTTAATATTCGAAATGATTTTTATTTTTAAAATCAGAAAATAAAGATTCTGCTGCTGCAAGAAACGATTCTTTCATTAACTTTCCATCAGTAAAAGGCTTTTTTTGCTAATAAATGACACACTTTCAAAGATGCAATAGTGACTGATATTGGTTTATTTATTACTTTCGAAATCATAGTTTGTTGTGCAGAAAGTCCTGCTTTTAAATTTATAATTTTTGATTTATAATATTTCGGAATTTTTGGGAAAATCTTCCTATTTTGCATGTAGCTATCGAAAATGTCTCTCAATATTACATTTTTTTTGGAATTGCTACAGATGAATTACAAATCAAACAACAGCACTTTCCATTTACCATTGTAAAGAAAAAATCCGTTTCCCATGCCTTGTGAAAATGATATGTCTTCAATTTCTTTGATACACTCATGATTATTCTCAAATTAAACCAAACGGATACGATGTGCTTTTGTTATACGTCTACTTTTGCTATCCAGCGTTACTGCGACATTGTAAACTTTGATTATTATTTAACTTTGTATACTTGTAATTTCTATTAATTACTTGTGATGTCTTTTACTCTATACTTTATTCTCCGTTATTCTAATTTGCTGTGCGCGCTTTCTCTCTCTCTCTCAGAATCTCTCTTGTTTATCTTATTACGTGCTATGTTTATCTATTTTTCGCATTACTAATCTTATGCCTAAGATATTAGAAAATTTATTTAAACTGAGACTGCGTCACTAATATCTTTGATTAGCAAAAAGAACTCAAATATACAGCCGGTAGATTTCTCTCTCTTTCTCTAACACAAATTCCCACATTAAAACTTTCACAAACAGTCGTAGTCTATTCTTTTTCTTAATTTCACGCTTTGGCCAACTCACTTAGATTCCTGCTCAACAAGCCCGATTTATTTTAGAAACGGTGCAGTTGTAAATAAACAAATAGGTAGCACTCTTTTAACAAGAAAGTCAAATAACAGTTATTTACATTACTATGAAATATACACAATTTTAACGTTAGGGAGATTGCTTTCTCTATCCATCTATAAAAACTCTTTAGCAAAAATTAGAACCTTCTTTCTTCAACATTAAATACTTTAACACATAATGTTACCAAATCTCCGTTTACAAATTTTTACTTATTAATCTCTAAGCTTACTCGTAAAGAGGTTACCTAAATCTGTGTTATCTTTACACATTTGATATCAACCTCTAGCATGCCAATTGATTCTCTTATGGACATTTCTTAACATTATTAAACATATATCTTAAAAGTTTTTCTTGTATCAACTATAACAGGAATTATATAAACGTTTTGAACTTACAAAGACTCTGTATCTCACATTCAGTCAAAAGTCTTTCACTAAAAGTTCTAGGGCAATTCTTTAGTCGCAGATCTTCTTCATGAAATTTTTGCTCAGCTGCATCTCATCGGGAACATAGCGGGGTGTGGGCTCATTCAGCTCCGGCAAAAGGTTACTCTCCCTCTGCGAAAAGAAAAACTTATGAGCGAAGGTGCCTAGGTAAATTTGCCTTGTCTTTTCTCCTCTGCTTGGGCTCGCGGAAAATGCCTCAACGACTGCCGTCTTTTTCTGCCGTTTCACCAGATAGAACTACTGCCAACTGTTAACTGGATTCCTCTCTGACCTGGAAACTTTTCTCCGGCAATTGGAACTCTTCCTTTCGACAATTTGAAACCTTGTCTGCGGCCTAGAAGTAGTCTCTCCTTTTCTAGCGACGTCTCGACCAGAGAAACTCCTTTCTTGAAGCGGGAAACTCCTCTCTCAAGCAACGTGGATCCGGGCGGTCTCTCTGACGACGATAATGGACCGGGCAGCCTCCTCTCTGACAGCAATTCTGGAACCGGGCCCTTCTGCTTGCTTCAGTCCCTTTTTATTAGGCCTCTGAGACCTCCTATGAAGGTTGGCAACCCCTAAAGAATCAGTATGAGTCTTTCACCTTAAGTTTAAAGTTCAGCACGCCTTTGGTTCTCCTCCACTTTCTTTTGATTGTAAGTTGCCGGCCATCGTAAAGTTGTTTGAACCCTTTCTGACTGACTTCGGAGATGTTTACACTTAGAATCTGCAAGCTTTTCTCATACATAAAATTTTCAATAACAATCTTTCTAATGCTGCCATGTACAGTTTCGGCGACAAAAACATAGCCTTTGTTTTTAACACTCTAACATATTCTTATTAAAGCAGTATATACAGTTAGCTTAAAAGAAGTTATTTACAAAAACATCGAATACAAACTATACCGAGACAAACAAAGTTTATGTTTTTACAATATTCAGATGGACTTAACCTAAGTAAAAAATCGATGCAATGTGCTTTGGAATATTTAAGTTACAATCGAGTTTTTACATTTGGCTTATAATCCTATTCACTCGGCTCGCTGTTTGACTTCCACTGATCCAAATTAATTCATTTATAAGAAAATTACTGATTTGACAATTTTAACGAAAAATAAATAAAAATAGCAATACACTTAAAAATAATTAAAACATAATACAAAATAATGATAAATAAAATATTACGTTTTCAGTTTTAATTAAATTTGTGAGTAAGCAGGAATACACAAGAGATCGACCAAAAATCGCTCCGCGATCAACCGGTCGATCGCAATCGACGGGTTTAACACCCCTAGTGTATGGGATATCAGTAGTTTCTATGTATTATTTCCATACAGACATTTGTGAACTTCTCGCCCAAAATTTATTTGTCTACTCTTGTGTAAACTATTAAAACAGGAATATACAGTTAAGTGCTTGTCTATTATACTGTTTGTCCTTTTCGTGACATAATTATGTTATTTTGGTAGCATCGTTTACTATCTCCATATATTTACCTCGTATTCAATAATTCAGCTACTATCTATTATTCAGACCAGTATTTGAATAATAATCTCTTTAAGCTTTAATTTTATTGTCACATTTCATTTCGTTCACATAATTTGTTTTTAATCATTTCTTTACTGATTTGCTTATTGTTTACACATTAAAAGGCAGCACGGCCAAGTGCAGTATTATATAAAGCAAATGAATTGTTTATCTTTTCCAAGCGTAAATTTACTATTTCACTGATTATTGCAAGTTCAATTGGCCGTACTTACATTGCTAAGGCTTTGTATACATCGGTTCATCTAGAAGATGGGGAGCTTGTGTTCAGGTGTTCCGTTGGCAGGGATGATTTAGCGAGTGTTTACTTTCTTTCCTGAATAAACTGCCACATTAATCATAAAATGAATGTTAATTCTGATATCACAGCAGGTGGATTAGCCTACTTGCTGCGTAATTTTATGTTGTTTCTGTGCTTGAAACCAATTTCAAAGTAAGTTTCATATGCAGCTGCTAGTTTGCTTGGTAATGTTTTCTTATAATATACAGTATACGAAGTAATAGTGTACCTGTTTATTTTCTTATTTTCGTTATCATCAATCTCATGATATATACCCCTAAGAGAATGTTCAGGTTACTATCAGCAATACATGAAGTTTAGATTATCAATGATCTCCTATCAACAATTTTTTTCTCCAAATCAGTATTACTTGTCAGAATTCCAATATTGTCATATTTGACATTTCGTGTTAATAATGCACTTCTAACTGAATCAATTTAGCTAGACCTTGGTCTTCTAATGGGTCTCTTTCCTGCCATCTCGGCATCAAACATCTGTTTGCTAACTTTCTTCGCCTATTCTATTTAATTCACCGGTACCACTTTAGAGTACCTTTGCTGACACATTCTTGAATGCTAATAGTGTCAAGTGTCTTTCTAATATCTTCGTTTTTAATGATTCTGCTATTGATGCCTTCGGGTCAGTTCCCTAATTTCTTATCAGAACCATTGTATCTGTGGTCTCTAGTCTTTAAGTGCTTTATTTCTAAACCATCTCTCTCAGATCCATAACTTAAAACTGGTTTGAACGCTGTCTGGTATACTGATAATTTAGTGTTTTGGCTGATTTTTCTCTTATTCCATATCAATTTATTCAGCTGGCTACACACCATACCAGCGTTTCTTATTTTGTTGTCTATTTTCTGATTTAACCTGCCATCTTCACTAAAATAACGTGCCTAAATATCTGAAATATTTTACTTGTTCTATAGGTTATCCATTCAAAATGCAGCTGAAGTGTTTTATGCTCCTTCCTATTTTCATAGTTTTGGTCTTTTTTCAATTTATTTAGAGAATCCTGGAGACTTGCACTTGATGTGTTTAGGAGTACATCTTGTGCATAAAGCAAACAGCTAAGTTTGACATCTCGAATTCTAATATCAGATCTGCCACTTTCCTTTCATAATGTGGTCCATATAGATGATGAATAAGAGTGGAGATAGTGTGTCTTACAGCTGATTTCACATTAACCATATTCCTGTATTTCCTTCAATTCTAACTGTTGACTAGCAACTTAAATATACAGCATGTATTTTGAAAAACCTTTCTCTGGGAATCTTGTCGTATGCCTCTTCTAGGTCTACAGAACTTTACAGATCCTTGTCATATTCCCACGATTTCTCAGCTATTTGTCTTAAAGGAAAAATCTGATATTGACAACCTTTGTTTGGCCCGAAGCCTGCTTGTTCTTCTCTCTGTTTCATATAAAGCGATATCATTGTTGAATGCTATCGCTATTCCTTCCTTTCCTTGATCATTATTGCCTGAAAATAACATCTTGTACCTATTATTATTATTTAGCAAGATCCTGTTTTTTGTTTTCTTTGTCTCAGTAATGTCAATTATGGCCACGTGGTACGTTTTGAATATTTCTGAAAGTCCAATTTCCTTTCCATTAATTCTTCTTATATTGATGGTTACTATCTTCCGTTCTTCTGATGTCGAATTAATTCTTCTTGTAGAGGCCGATTCTTTATTCCACTTGGGACTTGTTCCACTAGCTGATTTTTCACTATTCGCCTTAGTTCCCTGAAAAAAAAAAAACAGTGGGGACCTTGTTCTACCGGGTGAAGCCACAGCTGGCATGAAATCTCATTTTGTACTGTCATGTGTGTGTGCGTGGTTTAAGCCAATATAGAGAGCATAATTTGATCGGCTAATCACAGATTGTCAGCACATCATCCTTCGTTCATTGACCAGTAGATACCTACTAACGGAGTGCACCACGTGAAGGTGAGTAGTGGATATTAGATCAGAAGCCCCAGTCGATTCTCCGCACCACGGAAACGCGATATGGGTAGGCTCCGAAGTTTCCCTTTGAACCTTAAGCGAACCCCCCCCCTCCCCTTATTTTCGTTATTTCAACCTAATTTACGTAAGTATATTATTCCCATTACCTTACTTTTAGATTCGTTTCTAAATAATCAAGCGTCCATTAGCTCCACTATGCTTGACAGCCACTCCAACTGAACAACAGAAGTGGCATGGCTGAGAGAGCTTTAATTAAATATTCCCTATATTTAAGTTTTCTAATGCATAAATATGGAGACTACTGAAATCAAAGGTTGATGAAAGAACGTTATGTAATTCGGTATTATCAAATCAATGATTTTTTATAGTTTTCATCGCTATTATAACTCAAAATTTGGACTTTTTACAATATCAAAATGATTTCGGTATTTGTAATTAGAGGGGGGCGGAGCAATCAAAAGATAAAGCAGTGCACATCAGAGCAATTGGAGACTAATGTGCCTCAGTAATGTCTAGTCCTTTCGCAGCAACCTGAACTTTGGCTTCTTAATAAGTTATCAGGCTCTCTCTTACGATTCCTTAGGCACTTTTGATTAGAACTAGCATATATCATTTCTTCTAAATCTATAGCAACAAGAGCAGCAGCTACTCTCCCATTAGGCTTGAACTACTGACTCACTAAATCTGCTTACTTACCCCCCCACCCCATTTTTTCAACTGACCTACAACAACACATTACTTAATTTCAGCTCGAAAGTATAAACGCGAACTGGTGATGATATTCTCGTGTCGGTTTATTATGAAATCTACCTATTACATTGCAATGGAGAATATTACGGATCAGCCATATTATAAAATATGGCTGGATCCATAAGATAATAATTATCAATTATTATCTTATGAAATATAAGGAATAAATTTCTTATCATTATCATTACTTCTGTATACGTTTCGTATTTTGTACAATATAATGTGGAAACCTTGCTAGACTGAATATGAATAATTTTATATCTGCATGCCTAAGATATGAGGAGTTCAGTCTGTTAACAATGATTACAAATTATAGACGAATTTATATGACAGCACATATTCGCAAATTTATGCAGTGCACTGCTTTTCAAATAATTAACTGTTGGTGACTGCTGCTCACTCTTCACATCGCAGTTAAAGTAGAGATATAAAATTAAGCAAACCTTTAAACAGGGATTGGATTGTAGTTCGGAACAAATATATAAAAACTAAATAAGAAGAATGTCTGAGTGGTTACGCGCTCCGCAACCATATGCCAGGGAAAGGAGTGTCCTGCGATAGATTCTCGTCGTTGACGTGAGGAGCGCAAGGATTTTAATCAGACATAGCCAAGTTAGCCGGTCTTGGGCAAACAATGATTCACAGACAATTACACATGGTTGAGCGTGGGGGGTAACGACTCCACCTCGTAGTGAGTTATGAAAACCCAAAAATGGGAGGCCAATGCCCTACATGGAGCTGTAGAGCAGAAGAAGAAAGAAGTATCATTTTCCCCTTTCAAGTTACCCTCATCTGAAATTCAACCAACTGCTCTTGGATTACGAAGGGTGAACGTGTAGCTAATGATGGTCTCGCATGAAGCACTAAAGCAACAACTACCAACACCAAAATAATTATTTGTCTTTTGTGTTAGTAATTGGAATTGCTAGAACGGTACAACACCTGTTTCACTGATAGATCATTATTTTATGTTGGTTTATAAGAAGAGGCTGGCGATGTAATTAAGATGAAGAAAAGAATTAATGACGCTTTAAAAAAATTAAACAAGTATTAAGCCAACCATGAATCCGATACGAAGAATGCAAAAAAATACAATTTTCATCTAGTAATATAGCTATTTAAAATCACTAGTACAAACGTTAAGTTTATGAGTTAATTCTAATTAACAAATGAATCAAATGAATTCGACCAACCAATTAGTTAAAAATAAATGTCAATGGGTCGAAGTTTTGGTAAAAATAAGTTTAAATATAAATACAAGCAATTAACGTAAATGCTGTATTAGATATTTAAACCACATATATTTGAATAGATATTACATTGTAGATTCAAGCTTCTTTAATAATAAAAATTGTTTTTCAAATTTCCGTTTAAAACTCGTAATAAATGTCGACTTGATATCAAGAAATGAATTGTGTGAGGAGAAAACCTTCTGTTTTAACACAAAACGGAAAAGAAATTAGGATCACTTGTAATGATTTTTAAATAAATCAGAAATTTATTTTCATGAGATGAAAACAATTGTTCAGAAATTCAAGCATGGAGAATGAAGAAATAGAATACATCACTCGAAAATAAAAGAAAAGACGCGTTGTAGGTTAACGTCCTTTTTAATAGACGTTTTGAAGAACTTATTTTAGCATATTTGATATCACCTATTGTAAGTTCACAATAATGAAACACTCGTCAGTGAATCAGACATGAAAATGCAGTATTTTTGGAAAATAATAGCAAACCTTTGATGTTATTTATCAAAATGTAATAAAAGTTCAACGAACGATAGAGGGCGTATTACCATTACGTGTTATGTGTTAGCGAAAAGTAAAGTATCCTTAAGCAACTATGAGATGTCACTTTACAGTTTAATAACAATAAATTCTTTAAATATTAAGTTATTTTTCTAAACTTACGAATCGTAAGTATCTTTATATTTTGCAATTACATAAATTCTGTTAAATGAAAAGCTTTTCATTTTATAAGCTTGATGGGATTGTAGTATGCACATAGCAATAAATACGTTATGTTATGCTTACCAAAATAATTCGTGTGTGCTGCACCGTCATAAAGCAAGGTGTCTCAACAGTGAGTGTGAATTTAATCCACCGTGAGATGCGGTGATTAATAATATCCTTGGAGGGTAATGGATGGCAATGCTGTAGCCAACGAAGTTCCAACTGAGGCTCGGCTATTGCTGTTACCCTCCTGCCATGATCAGAGCTTTAATAGCTCAATAACACCTTATCCCTACACTGTCCTCTACAGATAACGGGGAGATGAAAATCATTCTTGCTTCGCCCCTTTAAGCAGTCCTTATAAGGACTATAGATGATAATGTGAACAGTGCTACTTGCAACTTACTTTCACGACCAGTGTAGCACTCAAATAAAATATCTTGGCATACTCTGCACTTGCAAAAAGGACAGTAATGATACTAAAAGTGTTTAGCACTTTCGAACAAAGCACATTGCGTTAAAGAGAATACGAGGAACGTAGAAAATGGAATTTCTGTAATGGCAGTGTTCACAAGTAGGGAATATCTCTTTGAATTTTGAAAGGCCGAGAGCTTTTGGTTGGCGTGATGAAGACTTAATTCAATTTGAATGAAACTAAAATTCATTTAAATTCCTAACTTGAAAATGATTTTATGTTTGTTAAGTAGGTAGTAAGAGATTGCCGTTTGGGTAAATGCTATAAAGATAACACGTCGTCACGGACACATTTTACTTGAGTTTTTATCATTTGGCATAATTAGTTCTTTAAATAACAGTAAATTATTTCAGAAATAATTCCTGTCATATTGAACGTTTCAAGGCAGATTGGTTTTCAAAAGTGTTGCTGATAACGCTGGATGAATTCGCTTCATAAGTGAGATGCCCCAACTACAAATTTACCTAACGTGCTTTAAATGGCTGTGGGGTAAAAGAAATTTTTCTTGCACTTGACAGTGTATTTCTTTCAGCCTACCATAAAGCTTTATTAATGACTCCGGAAGACTTCCTTTATCCTGCTAATTAGTGTCGTTCTTTTGTGAGCACCGCTGAGAATATATCACTTACACAGCACCTGCAGAAAGTAGGTATACACATTGCCAAGCCATAAGTAAGAGTACTTATCGACCTAAACTCCATTCCTGTTGTCCCTTTTCTTATCTCTTTGGGTTATCCTTCTTAAATTATGTGCATTTACTTCTATTTAATTGGTAATTTGGGATGTTTTGAAATAATGAAACGTACTTTCAACCTCACATGAAGTGATATTTTTATTCTTAATTCCAAAATGCTGATCCTACGTACGTTAAGATTTAATGTGTGATACTTTCTCCAATATTCGCAGACTCATCTATTAACATTTCTCATTCTTTCTATATTCACGATATACCAAACCTACGACTTTTAGTTTGAATTTAGTTTTTGTGAAGTAAGAGAAGGAATCTGGGTATTCTTTTTGCAGATCCGTAGATTATAACTTCAGAAATAATTAAAGGGGAAGTACGTTCCTAGAATCCAGGTATATAGAATGAAAGATGAACGCTAGATGTTAAGTTTCAGAGCGTTAACAATTTACTTGTAAAAGATTGATTGATCACTGATCTGCAGGTATTGAAGGTTTATTAGAAATGGCAGCAGTGACTGATGCGAGTACTTCTGAACAGTGCCCATGGAAGTATCAGTAGAATACCACAGAAACTGACTAAACACATCACTGTTAAGTTCTGTCACAGTTTTTAATTGCAGAATTTTTCAGTCAATCTTCTTCGCCTCAGAATTTCATAAAACTTCATTTGTTGCTTTTATTTACTACATTTGTTATCTTATTACGATAATTCTTATCACTTTCTCTTTTGGGTTTTACCTATCCTCTCAGTTATCCAAATATTGATATCGCTTCGTATAAGAATTTTTTTCATATTTCAAACAGGCGTTTCTGAACCACCTTCCTAAACCAAGCTGGAAAAGAGAGATGTTGAAGTGATTTCTGATGTTGATGATCTAATATACTGTCCATTGCTTATTAGAAGAGCATCCATCCCTCATTTCCCCAACAACGTGCACATTCATTTAAACCGTTCTACCTATAAGTGTATTATACATCGCGGCCAAGTCACTTCGTAATTCCGACCATCATACACTGTTGAAGTTTATTTTTTTCGTTTAGTTTGCCACCACAGCGGTACCATTTGAATCGTTAGTGTATTACTGTTGACACTGTCTTCCTTTCTCCACAAATACCTTCTGTGACAGAATAATTGAACGAATTCTGTCTATAATGATAGTCAGCATGCTACACAATCCCTGACTCTATATCTGTATGTGTGCAAACTCTGCACTATAAAGATTCTAGTTATCTCCAATGACTGATGTCCAAAAATCCGAACTTCTCACTTACCCGAAACTACAACCCTACAACCTTAAAATTCCCATAGAAATCAAACTTTCAAGGGCAAAATGTGTAGAACTTACCTGAAATGGCAATCTACACAACATTTGGATTTCCATTCTTTAATTATCCCCCCTTCTCTCTCTCTCATATCATGATGGTATAACGGTAGCATCTTTCTAAAACAGACTTCTTGGTATTGGTTTCCCCCCCCCCTCCCTCCCTTAAACTCATGAAAGGCCAGTGAAACTCGCCTTCTGCTTTTTAACAATTTATTACATACTTCTTCTGATTTCCTGCCGGAAAGATATCAGGAAATTCCTCTTTATTGTTAATAACAAGCCTTCTGTTATAGATTTTATTTTATGTTGAGCCCCATATACGAGAGGTTGGTTTATCAGCATATTTCATTAATACCGTATATGGGTAACTGGTTAAGAAAGGAGAAACTTGTTTGCGTTTGATTTAAACCTCTATAAATATTCCTTAGGAAACGCGTCTGTTAAAGACTGTTTCAATACAGCGGTAAGAGGGATGGAGGAGGAGGAAAAGAAACTTGTTCTGTGGGTTTCAAGGTGTACTGTGAATGGATATTGAGCGATAGGTGCACGTGTTCCAACGGGCTTAGTACTAAGTGGGGGAATTATTGATGCTATTTCAGATGAACATTTACCATGGAAATATTTATAGAAAACACGAATTGCAGAAATCAAATGTGGGAAAGTGAGCTGGTAAGAAATGGATAATTAATCTCATTGCTCTTCTCTGTATTCAGTCAAGTATTTTGAGGAAGCTTTTAGGAGCCCCACTCCAAATGTGAGAACAGTATTCGATAGCTGGGCGGATTTGTGATTTTTATAAGGTTAACAGTTGTTTAGAGGTGAAGTAAAGTCTTGAGCGAAAGCGTAATTAGCCTTTTAGAAGCAGAGGATGTGTTTATGCCAGTAGAGGCTTGATGTCAGGGTAATTTCAAGGAGAGAAAACCCATCTTGTTTGGAAATTTCAGTGTTGTGAAAAATAATACTTAGAGAAAATGTTTTCTTTTTTTCGTGAGAAAAAAGACAGAAACAGATGATATCCCTGTAATTTAACTCAATGTTTGAGCTACGAAATAACACCCAATAACGCTTACCATATATCGTCATTTTTCGGCGTCGTCTATGACATCAGTCTAACATCATGAAATTGAGGACAGTACTTAAAGTGTGATGATGATAGACGCTCTGCCCTCTCGAAAACAATGGATACGTTTATTTTTAGTCTATTTGTTCACAGTGTCTACTGACTTGTCAATTAATGTGTGACAGTAATATGGCTTCTGCTACCCTGTGTCCCATAGATCTTAGTTCACCATGCCCACCTTTTAATACAAGAATGACAATGTTTTGAGAAGTTGAAGAAGCTCTTTCGGTTGAGTCTGGCATGGATGTCATTATTCGTTTTGTGACTCTATAGTGGATATTTCCTCCCTTTCGATTTTTCTATCAATGACAGGGTTCTGTGCTTTCCTCCAAACTCTTCTTTCTCTTCAGTAATCATCTTCTTCACTATTTTAGTGAAGACGAAGTACGAATACCGTTGGTACATATGAATGGTTTATCAAAAGTTTCGTAAGAATAGAGGCTCTCCAGAAAATGTTTCCAAAGTGTATCCATCTGTCATACTCTTCCGGTCACATCCATTTACACGTCTGTTTCTGCCTTTGTGTAAGTCTTGTGATGTACGCTAGTTCTACGGAACTGGCCGCTCCTGTTCCTGTGCTTCATAAACAACAAAAAAGAAGCAGCTTTAAAGTTACCGAACGAACTTCCCATTAACCACATTAATTAACAGATCAGATTCTTTTCCCTATCTTGTAAATCCTGCGAAGTATTGTGCGTGGAGCTGATGTATAAATCTTACATTATAGAAATTCCAATGTGTTATTATTCGTTCTAGATTATCACCATTCTAGGGGGGGGGGGTGTTACGTGATATTACCGATAACCAGAAAAGGGGACGTAATGTTGTAGCTGGACAAGTGAAAAGAACAGAGTCCATGATCATGGTGGAAACGACTGCTCACTTCCATAAATTAATATCGACCGTACTTGACAAGCGTACGAATCAATAACGCTGAACTAAAACTCAGTTTTCCAATATCGGTTTGGTTGACGATGCCATCGAGGTTTATGACGGACAGGAATTTGATCGAATCGATTTCCATCATTGCCCTACAGTGAACGGCACGTAACTTTGGAATATTAAAGTGCGCTTAATTAATTCATTAATTCGCTTAAACATAATACGTTTATCACTCACTCGCCCTTCTTGTCAAATTGATTTAGATTTACGGAGAGAAGAGGGCTCTGCTAAAGAATTGGATTCCGAATGCAAATTGATTTGAGAAACACCACTGGCATAATAATTGTTAAACTGATTTTCAATAACTCTTCAGAGTTTCTATAGGGAACTTTGATGTGTGATGAGTAAAAGGTTTGCACACGCATCACTACAAGACACAGATCACAGTTCTCAGCTGATGAAATTTAAATATGAAGTGCAACTGACGTTTCATCATCCATTGCTATTTACTAAGCCTAGATGGTCTTTCTGAAATTAACGATTGATGATAGTTTGAAAAGTAGAAAGGCCTCAAGGAAAATATATATTTCATAAAGATCTTTATAATTCAAGAAGATCTGAAATTGAGTCTTTGAAAGCTAAATACCAGTTTGTTCAACGAGCTGAATTTTCTTGATACAAGTTGTAAGAATCAAATTGTACTATACACGATTCACTAGTGTATCACTAAAGATCACAATGGCGGTCTTTATAACTGATTTAATTATGAAAGTAGATGACCCAAGCCAATAGAGGTTTCATCTAGAAAACCGGAGTTTTTGTCAAGAATTCGCGATTTGTCTGTTAACGTTCATGTGAGAGATTTTTGACATTCTTTGATCTTCGGGGTTTAAAGAACAAGAATGATTATTTTGATTCGGTGAGTCAAAACTTGTCCATATGCTTACCATTACGGCAAACAATTACGCATTACCATTATTTTCTTTGTGTTGGGGAGCAACAGGACATAATTAGGATTCGGTAAAAAGCAGTGGCCCAGGAGAGGAAACGATCATTTCTGCCTCAAAAATAATATTGTTACATACAGTTTAATCAATACAAGTAAAATTCTCTTATTGCCACTTAATATAAACTAGAGGTTTATATTAAGTGGCTTTTGAACCAAAGTTTACCAACCAAAGGGTATCTTCGAAGCCAAAAGATCTACGGAGGCTCAGTATAAACTAGGGGTTAATAAATTACAATTTTATATGTAAAAATATAATATATTTAGTTGCAGATGGAAGATTTGAGGAAGGCATGTCCGATAAAATGCATTCCTTGATTTCACAAAAACAACTGCAACGCTTCTTCAGAACATTTCTTAATAATTGAAAACTTTTTTGCGCTTATCATTATATGTTCATATAAGTTGAAAAATTAGATTATTATATGCACGTGAAGTTTTATTTCTTGTATTTGCATTTAGAGTATTTTCTGAGAATGTTTTGGGCGCAGTTAGGGCAGATTAGAATGAAATACACTGGACAAAATATCTACGCGAGGAATGGCAGGGTCAACTTCCCATTAGCCCTATCCTCAATGTTTTTGTCCATTCAGTGTAATTAACGAGGGTATAGAAATGTAACGGGGCTCTAGTACTTAGCAGGGTGACAAACTACAACTGGCATTGCAAAACGGTAAAACTGTTTCATGCCATACGAATAAGACTACAAAGAGTTGTTTCTACAGAAAGGTACAAGAATTTCTTCTAAGACAATAAGAATCCGAATAAGCTTTTATCGGTTCCTGTACCTCCATTTTATTGATTAATTTAAATACCGCTTGTTGTGAATCAAGTAAATCGTGCGATCCATAATTGAATATCATACTGGAAATTAATGAAACAAACTTACGATATTCAATGTCCACTCCGCTCAGGAAGATCAGTTTCGTATGATTGTGTTATTATCAAAAGGCTGTTCAAGTTCAGGAAAAGAGCTAGAAAATAACTCACTTCTGGGTAAGTCTATAAACTCAGTATTAGATCCTGGTTTTGTTTAGGGGAAACCTTCTATATGTTGACGTGTTTTTTATTGTTATGATTGTATTTTAAAGTTTGCTTATTTTTCGAATATTTCATATGAACTAGACGAAGAACTAATGCATTTTTCCTTGTAGGCTTGTTCTGCGATCTGTTTTCATAATTATAAGAGAACGGGCAAATTGAATGCGGCTTTCTTACTGGTTGATTATGCGTTCGTATATTTTGTAAAACTTTGAGAAAACCAGGTCTTAAATCTTCCGTTTTCACAAAGCTACGATAACAAGCACTCACCTACACTGCTTACTCAGAATGAGGGCCATTTAACCTGTGGGAAGTGAAACACTTGGTGTAGCAAGGTACATTCTGTTACTTCACAAGTAGAATAAGTTGAATTCACATCTAAACGTTAGGGAAGTCATTTTATCCCTTTTGAAGGTGTGTTACTATCTCATCTAGACTACTGTGAGCAGATCTCGTCTCTCTCCTGGTTTTGCAAGCGATGGAGATTCTATAGAGAGGATGGTGTTAAAGATGATACCGCGTCTAATTATGGAATGTAAATATGAGCAGAAAATAAGACTTTGTTCTATAAAGAGAAAAGATGATAACATTAAATATAGATACTATATATACAACTTTAACATCTTGAATTTTAAAGTAAGTTATATTTCAAATAAAATTTCAGTATCCATTGTGAAACGTATCCATTAAAATCATACAATGAAGTTAATTACGAGATAAACCTTTATTTGAATAGTTTTTTAATTATAGTACGCGAGAAATAAGTTTATTTTCATTTCTTTTTAAATGTGAAATGTGTATAAATGTCCATTAAATCTTGGAAGACAGTGCATATTTTTTTTTTTCAAGTTAGTCTTCTCTGACACCGCACAATCTTTTAACTTAGAAATATCAGTATTTCTGTACTTCCAGATTAAAATTTAACAACACAAGGAATTTATTCCTTTGTTTATGAATATAATCTTTTCCGAATGATGCCATTGATTACGTAATTCACGCAGAAGTAAAAAACTTCGCGTGACTGATTGCGTGAAAAGTCATATTGTGAGATCTTTGAATCCAGATTTATAAAAATAATTTCTCCAAGAAAGAACAGGCGTGGAAGCAAATGCGAGTCTCTAAGGCATTTGATTACGTGTAATATACATCAAAAAGGAATGTGGATCAAAGTTTGTCGCTTTCCCAGGTCAACAATTCTTAAATTTATTTGTTAATACGAAGAGTGGGTAAATGAAAATTCAATAGGATGTTTTTTTCTGCAGATTTTTGTTCGGTCTTAAAAATTATTAAATTTTACTGAGAATTTAAATATTACGAAATTAACACTACGATAAGCGAGTTTCTTTAGAAGTATATAAGTCGGATCATTGAAGATTATCGATTTTTTTTTTTTATTCCGTTACTTTCCGGAAAATGCAGATTACATGATTTTTGGTTTGTATACTTGGAACAGTCTATGCTTACTAACCTTTTCCCTACAAATTCATCTTGGTGATTTTTTTCACTTGTTCCGAAAAAGTGCACTGTTAAAATTAAATTAGTTTTCCAGATAATTTTTAATTGAATACGAACTTCAGTTAAATTTTTGAAGAGGCATTTTTTGTATATATGTATATATATATATAAGAAAAGATGTTATTTATTGCTTTCTTTAAATTTGCCGATAACTACTTAATGAACTAGGATGGAAAATTAAAGTTCTTCGTTAATAAATTAGTTTTATGTTTTGCAGTGGGTATAATTTCTCAATATTCCAAGTTCTGATTAAATCTCGAGTTTTAATTTGCTAATTCCCATGTCATTTCAGATATAATCTGTGCAGCCCCATCTCTGCAGAAAATTTATTTATGCAAAGATGGGACTTTCACTGAGATTTTCTTTTGGCATAACTACCGAAGTGAAAGCAATCCACTCAGTTATAAAAGGTTAGTTTGCAATTTATAATAACGAAAAATTGGTTTTCCCAGACCGAATTCAAACCAAATAAGTAATATTTTATTCATAGGCCCATGAAATATTGTTCCAGGAAACACAACTGACACTTCTCTACGCATTAATAACTGCACTAACTTTGATATGTTATATCGATGTTTTTATATGATTTATACTTAATTAGTTGTTTACTTAAATCTATCCTTTCTTACCTAAAACCTTATACAATCAAAATCCTACCGGCTGCTCTATTGTTCAATATTTACCTTTCGTTATTTATTCTTTCTTCTCTTACTTTAATCTTATTCTTATATCTTGGATTGTTTTCTCTTCGGATACTGGCAAATATATATTTTACTGCGCCAGCCAGTATCCTATAGCAGAAAAGGATCCTTACTCAGGGAGACAATACTAGAGTCTGAAGATTACTTACACAATATCTTACTTAAACTGCCGTATAGATTCAGATTATTGCAGTCGTGACCTATATCTATTATTCTATTCACTCTCTAAATCCTTCCCGGCAAAATAGGTTCTATTTTTATAAGTGGTAAGTTGGAATCGTAATCAGGCACGACTCAGGTTCTGGTAAATGTTTATTGGAATATCGAAAAGACAATACAAAATTCATACACTCAATTATGCTCAATACTAAATAAAACTAGAACAAAAAGATTAAAACATTCTAAACTAATTAAATCTTATAAAGCATGCTAAACACAGTAACTGCACATTGGAATATAGATAGCAAATGATATGAAGCTAAATTCCTTTCAGTAGTATTACTCGTAAGAGAAAACTAACAAACATTCTAATGTCACTGAGATGCTAAATTCTACTATTCTTACCGCATTAAATTAATCCTATCACATACAAAATTTACAAAAGATCTCTTCCCAACGAATATGACCTCCTTACTCTCAAAGGAAGTCAAATTTCTAAATAGAGACTGTCCACAGAGTTATTTAGAATACAGTAATTAATTTCATATTCGTAAACAATCTTCTCTCTTCTAATGAACTTTCACACAAAATTAGAGTAATTGCACCTTACCGAGCTTTTTCCGCGTCGTTAGGCATCACATGCATGTCTGGATACTTCTCATCTATTGGGTGTCCATACGCCAAGGTAGGGGTTACGCTATCTTCATTCCCTCTGCCGAAAACGGACTAAAATCTTTGCGTTTCAGGAACAACTCGATGGGACTTTTCAGCGACGGCTTGATTCTGCTAGGACTGGAATTTTTTCTTTCAGCTTTGCATAGAATCCTACTTCATTTTAAGAAAGCTCGCAGTCTGACAGCTTATCACAGACTTCACCCCCCCCCCTTACGCGAAACTGCCCGCTAACTTCCGAACCACCAAAACAGGAAAACGTTACGACCAGAGAGAGTGTTCCGATACGGGGCTCAAATCCTTATATTCTATTATATAGCTCCCTCTTTTCTCAGTCCCCTTTTTGCACACGGCCCTTATCTTTTCACCCCTTTGGGTTCAACCTTCGCTTTTCGACGTTGTTATACTTCGATTCACAGAATACATGGCAACGTAATTTTCCGAGTGAGCTATAGCCGCTAGCGTTACGCTGTGCACCTGTAGCTTTATGCCTTTCAAGAATTATTACTTAGCAACTTTTTAAATGACTCAGTAAATTTTACATAGCTTAAGTGAGGCTTAAATTTAAATGAGATTATCTCTCTTTTTAGACATACTTAAAAAAGAATTCTTAATTTAATCAGATCAGCTTAAATATAAGGCACTTGAAATAAAGAACACAAATTTTACATAAAGCGAAGAATTTTCACTTTTAATTACAGCTGATGTGCAGGTATGTCTCTTTGTTAGTAAGTTTAGTATGTTGGATTCTGAATGAATGATTTCTTTGCAAGATTCCTTCATTCAGGATCTAACAGATACCTGTAATATACTGGCAAATCTCCTGACGAAATATTTTCGTTGGTGTTAACTCCCACGCCTTGTTGGAAAACTGTTATAGGCGTTAAATCATATCGAAAACGTTCGTGTCATTATTATTAGATTATTATAATCTAATAATAATGCACTAACCTTGGAGTTCAGAAGAGCACACACATAATTCGTAGACTAGCCTCAAAATCTTTGTTGCTTCTGTCATAATTGCAAGGAGTTTTATTACTTAAACTATTAAATGTTTACTTACAAACTCAGTCAGATTTATGCTTTACTTTTAACTGTTTGGAAGATATGGTTCCTTTCCTTTATGAAAAGATTGGTGTTGGCTGATTAATTTACTTCCATTTTACTGGTAGGTATATCAGTAGGGTGAAGAGATTTGGAATAAGTGTAATGTTTAATATTTTGTAAATAACAAAACTGTTATTTTGTTATTTACAAAATAACAGTTTTGTAAATAAGAAAAAGCACTTTCCAGCATTGTGTAACGTTAGTGGGCTCCTCGGAACTGTTTGCTTATATGATTCCCCCTATCCCTTCCATTGTGAAGAACTACTGTTTTATCGCAACTTAAACTATTTTGGACGTTGCTAATTGGTCCTTCCGTTCTTACAATATAACGCACAAGTGAAAATTTGATTAGTCACATCGTTAATAGTCAAGCAATAAGCAACTCTTTATTAGGAGCATATTGGTATAAATGCAGTCCTAGTCCTTGCGATGTTTCCGCGTTAGTGCAATCCGGAGGTGGAATATTTTCTTTGTAAAAATAAAAACCTTGTTTTAAAGGAAGGAAATAATATCAGAGCTATTTAGTGTATAAGCTTGGCTAACTCAGTTGCATAACATAGTGTCAAGTTTATCCCATGGAAATTGTAAATTTCCAGCTTCAAAAATAAATAAATGACTACAAATATTACACAACTCCTTATTCCACTCACAGTACTTTGTGCTACAGGTTGACAACCTGTTGTGTGTGGAAGTCAATTTAAAAATAAATAAAAATATGAGCTACTGAGTCTATACGTTATTGAACAGATATGACAACATCGCTTACCCAAGAGCGCTAACTAACTGGATGTAAGTTGAAACTACACGAAGAAAAAATATTATTTTGGAATGCGTTAATTAAGTATGGAGTTGTTTTTTGTGTGTGTGTATAGCGTGGTTAGAAAAGAAAAAGCTTTACCTACATTACGGAATATGGAACGAAGATTTTTTTTTTCTTTGAAATAACTGGAAAACGTAAATCAAAATACATGCCATTCACCGGAATAATGTTCTGCATAAAATCCACAGAAGTGGCACTAAATAACACTTGCCAGAAAATTTTATGTAAAAAAGTTGTATGGAATTTGATACAAAATTATGAATCACATTAGCTTCAATAGTACACATTTTGTTTATTAATATTGCTGCGAGTGCAAATATGGTGTATAATTTCGTGTAAAACTGCGATATAAAATCAGAAATAAGTGACAGGAATTTCCAGTGTGTCACTTATTTTAGTAGTGTCGACCCAAGAAAAATATCAATTCACAATTGCATACATTACAGCATCATCTAATAGCTTACCTGTCGTCTTTTATCAAAATCTGGTTTTCATGGACACCATTTTTGATCTCATTTCTGATGAGCTGTCAGTGTTTCTGTTATTTCCTTGCTGCCCTTTTTTTAAATGGGCAACACCAAAATACTGCAATGCAATTTATCTAAAGCACTTCATCATGAAGTCTTAATGATGCGTTTAAAAACAATGGACATGTCCACGTTGCGAGCAGAAACTGTAATTACACTGTCATCCACAGATTTCTTCACCACGACAACTGACACTTTAGATTATATGGCCCCATCAATCGGGAGGGAACCTATAATCAAATCGCTGACTTCCTTTGTAGGTCACAGTATTTGTATAATCGAGAAAAATTCCCGGCAGTTCGGAAGTGTCACATAACATTTTGATAGTGCAGAAGTTCATTAGTAAAAATAAATAAATTAATTAATTAATGCATAACGGGTGCTGTATTATAGTGTTGTGAATTGTTCATAAGTAGCAATTGTGAAACATAAGAAATAATAAAAAGCGGATCTCCAAAAGCAACTGTAATAATTAACGCATAAAGTAGTGATACCACTTCATATAAGGTAGCTTGTCGAAGTACTAGCACACTTTTAAGAAGGTGATGAATCCTGTAACATTATTGACCGAGGCAAGCAAGATACGTCAGAGTCACCAACTTTGTACTTTCCAAGTTCGCTTGTCGCACGAGTCGATAACACACTTTTATTACTTGCAACTCTGTTCGTAACACCTACACTATAAACCGCCAAGGCCCGTCAACATGACTTTACGGAATGGTTTATGCCAGTGATGGCGAACCTTTTTATGTGCGCGTGCCAAAAATTTGCAAATCAAGTTGCTGACGTGCCGGGCAGATTTTAGTAGAGGAAAAATTAATATGAAATTAATTAATTCATTAATTTATAATATATATATATATATATATATATATGTAGAAAGTTTTTTTTTACCTTGGGCATATAGTATATTGAAAATACCAAGCAATTTTATAAGCTAGGTTTTAATCCTTTTTCCCAAGTAAGCAAGCAAACAGGCAAGTATCTATACTGGCCTACCATTGCTCTCTGTTTCGCGGTATGCCTTCACTTCTCATTAGTCATTCGTGAAGGATTGTTCTTTATGTATCTGAAGTCTTGTAAATTAATGTTAATTTTTTGCTTGGAATAATGGGAAGGAAGATTTCACTGTTTGTGTTTTTGAAAATCTTCGCATATATCTCGCGCTACAAATGTTTAGCTTTAATTATGGAGAAAAAAAGTGAGAATTATATTCGAATAAATACGGTATTTTCACATACATACGCACAATATTTTTATATGCAGAGTCTGTAATTTAATAAATAAAAATGTATGAATTTCTCAATTTAAACACTAGTTCCAACAATAATTATTAATATTTTGAATTTAAAAACACCTCACTTTAACGCAGCAATTAAAATTTATTGAAAAAGTTAAACTTCGTTTCTTTTACTACAACTGAGTTTTTGAAAGTTTTAGTTATGTCAGTGAGAATTTTGTTGCTGTTTTCTGTCCGTTAGCTTATTAATTCACGGATGAATTGAAGTGATAGCAGAAACGGAAACAGAAAGTTACAAGCGGTTCGTCTATTTCGTTATAAGCACAGTCATGACAGAAAATGCAGTTTCACAATTATATGTGGTGGAAAAACAAAGAAGAAATCGCATTGATATTTCATATAAATTTGGATATTAATTTTTCATTCTTATCCAGAATTTCGAATTACTCATAGAATTAAAAGTACTTTCCAGTCCTTTGTCCGATGATAATTTGATAACTTGAAAAGTTTCTTCATGGGAAAGGGTGTTCAACAAAAGGGTTCACAATCCACGTATTTTGCCTCCTGGGATCCTCATGTTCAGGATAAAGCTTTTCACACGACAACATCTTCAAGTGGGCTGAAACAACATCTGATACTGAATTGTGTGCATAGAAATAATCTGCTTCCATGATATAATCTCAGTACGACTGAAACATCTCATTATTTGTTTTCTGCAATCATATTAAGCCAGAGTTCGAGTTTCTTTTTGAATGATTCGCCCTTATTCCAAGCATTAAATATTGTTTATCTGGACCTTGAAGCTTTAAATTCAACTCGTTTATGTCAGAATATATTTCGCTGAGATATGCCAGCCTGGCTACCCATTTCTTATCCTGGAAATAATGGGACAGGTCACTTTTCTTATTAATTAGAAATAGCTCAGCTTCCTTTCGGAGTTCATATAACCTCTCGTGAACTTCACCGCAAGACAGTCAACGATCTTCCGAATGTTGAAAGATTTCGATGTCTGAAAATTTCCGATCATTCATGAATACTTTCATGTTTAAAAATATGCTGCTTCGTCACTGACATTTCCTACTGCACCTTATGCAGCAGAGCGTGCAACTGATCCATCCTGTATCTAACGCCAATATAAAAATCTAAGTGTTTTTTTATTTTCTAGATTTTAATTATTTCCGTATGTAATTAAAATGATATGCTTTTCTTCAGATTAATTATGTTCTCTTTACATATTTAGATTATTTTCTAGATGGCTAGTTTCTTATAAATTCACACCACTCTGATAATAAATTAAACAGTGAAGTTCATTACAATAATAATACGAGTACTTAAATATTTTGAGTATTTAGTTTGTATAATTTTTGAAATATATGACTTTATAGCAGTAAGCTGTTGTAATATTTTTCTTTTTCATTAGTCTTCGGTTTTGTTTAGTACTTAGAGACTAGATTATTGGTCACAAACAATCATTGCACAGTATTTATATTTACTCTAACTTATTAGAGAAAATAAACTTATTTGTACATAGGGTGGTTCAAAATTCCACGTACCAACTTTAAAGGGAGGTAGAGAACATCAAAATCAATCAAATATAATCACACAGGAAATCATGACCGGAAATGCCACCGGAAGGTACTAACAGGGACACAAAGATACAGAAATAACACAAGGCAGTAAGTAGTGTAAAAAACTTTATTAGGCGTAACTGAACAGTTCAATAGTAATTGGACAAATAATATGGTAAACGAGGTGCATGTCTGCCATCTCACCGTTCGTAAAACGACACATGTTCTTCGTACGACGTCGAAAGCTTGAATGAGGAATCCCCAATTACATGGAGCGCTGGCCAACAGCGCCGCCTATCACTTTCGGGTGGCGTTTCCCGTCATGCTTTCCTATGTGAATATGGTTGACTTTGATGTTCTCTACCTCCCCTCAAAGTTTGAACGTGGAAATTTGAACCACCCTGTATAGCAGTATACCGATTAACTTCTTAATGCTTCTGTTGACATGGAATCAATTAAAAATCAACTTGATTGTTTTATATGATGGCCCTAAGAGTCTTGTTGAGTTAAAGCAACCGACCCATCCTGGTTTATATTAATATTAGTTAAGCGTCACGTGCTAGGAGAAGTATAATTCTGAAACCCTTCTCTAGAACTCATTAGAGAACTAGGCTATCCATTCCTTCAACTTGGTCCTCAGTTTACATTACCATTAAGCCATTTCAACAAAATTTATTATTGATAATGAAAGGAGATTACTACTACGGATGATACGATTATTAATTCATTTCAGTTTTTATAACATGGACACTGTTTACCGTGTGCTTAGGCGTCATATCGTCTTTTGTATTACTTTTAAATATCTGAATTTTCCGAGAGACTTCGTGTTTAAAAGTACATACTGAGTTCACCGACAGATCGGAGATGGGCCGCTCTGGATTTCAATCGCCGCTAAAATTTGTCTCACAGGTGTTCGATGGGGATGAGGTCAGGACTCTGCGCAGGCCAAAGCAGACGTTTACCACCCATCCCTTCATACCATTCCATAACAGTTGCAGCTTTGTGGCATGGGGCGTGGTCGTTCCATAGAAGCTCCGCAGTGTAGACAACACTTGATTATCCAGAATATCAAGGTACGAGGCAACTCGTACAAGTCTTCTTCATGGACAATGATCAGTAGTCCCACTCCAAACCAGCTGAATGTACCCCACTTACCACTAATCATCCACCACCAAATTTTACTTAGGGTACAATACACTGTGTAACAAGCTTTCACTAGGCTGCCTCCCCCCCTGCTCTTAGACTAGAAATAGGTGAACCTTGATTCATCGCTCCAGAGTACCGTTTTTATGATCAATTATCGAGTTCACACGCTCTTTGCGCCAAGCCAGTGGAGCAACCGCCTTTGTTGTTGTAATGTTCGGCTTGTGTGCCTCTCTTCCGTGGAAACCCAGTAAATAGAGTTCTTTTCGTACAGTATTAGTGCTGACCATGGTAGTACTGGGGCTCTGGAACTCATCACCGATGGCCAGTGGCGATTGTAGCCGGTTTTTGCGTGCCACTCTTTTTAACATACTCTCCCTGTCAGTCATTTTCGGCAACCGCCCTGCAGCACTTTATCACACTTCCAACCGTTGATTTTGGATACTCCAGTTGAGCAACAATGGAATGTATGGACATGCCACCAATGTGACAGGCCACGATAACTCCTCGCGGTCACTGAGTTGACGTCGTGTTGCCATACCACCTGTATTCATCCTCTACGATCAAATACTGCTTCGTCCTATCTGTACACCGGTTTTTATGTTATTAACAAACCTGGAATGTTCTATAACTTCAAATAACAGGGATGGCAGGATAATTATTGATTGATAGCGTAAATCTCGACGCCTCTCCCTACTACCAACTACACACTACGACACTACTACCATCAATGCCTTCTACCATTCACCATCAATAATGACTTTTTTTTTTGTCTGTAAATTGCGTGCGTTCTCACGTGGGATGAAAAACCCGAGTATCTAGGAGAAAAAACCCTGCTACCTCCATATTTACTTGATTTATTACCAGAAAGCGATGGTGCGCCATCGTGTACTATTAAGAGTATATGCTAAAGAATATCCCAAAAGCAATTTTTTATAGAAATACGCTTAAAGCAACTAATACGCAAAGTAGCGCGACTTTGGCCAGAGTACTTGGTCGCCATCAAAAGAATAACAGAATGTAGGGTAAGTGAATATTTCATGAAACTGAAACCACACCAGTACTTACCTTCTCAATTTTTACATATTTCTCGAAATCAGATTCCCTAAAATAAGTACTCGAGCAGGCATTACCCACAGGAACTTCAAAATTCATGAGGACAAGCTATTCAAACAGAAGACTAACCGGTGAATATAAAATGTATAGTTAATAACAGTAACAATATTATGCTTGTTAGATCAAAGATTTGAAACATAGGAGTCCAACAAAAAAAAAAAGGTAAAACTATTTTAATCGACTATGTGGCAGAAGTTGGAATATTGGTTTCTATGGGCCCGTAGGGCAAAATCAAAGAAGCCTTGCATTAGGAATAGAGTGCGGAACTATTTTTAAAAAATACAAGCAACATGATAAATAGTGTAAATGTTGAAATTCGAGTCAATTATAACTGGAGTGAAATATCACTTATTAATGATAATGTGTTAAAATATCAATGGTGATTTATTTCTTTCAACAAAACATAGGAGAAAACTTACGATTAACAAACATAATACAATTGTGTGTGCTGTGATGTCCCTGATGTGATTGCATCCTACCTAAACTCAGTTTAAATTAATTCCATTCAGCTTATACTACAGATCCTGTTCATTGCATCTCTTGTTGAAGATGAACATGAGACAGTTGTTACAGAATATTCACATGCATCGACAAGATAGGAGATAAAATAGTATAGAATCATAACAATAAATTTTTAGGGAAATTTTCATGTGTAATTGATCCCTGATGTTGAAAAGTTGTACGCTTAATGTTTTTAATGCTAACGAACGACACATATTTTTCAATTAAAAGGAAGCGTAGATATTTTAATGGAATATTACAATACAATACATCATTCATATTGTCACAATATATGGAAATTATAGTTAGATGCTAGAATTCATTGATTTTTTATGTACCGAATCAAGTAATGGCATGAGAATATGTATTATGTTATTCCACTGCATGTATTTTCCAGCTGATTTGCCTGTTTTGCAGAAGTAATGGTTCCAATTTTTGGAAGAAAAATGTTAGCCTCATCGGTATTATCGGCCATCTCACCCTTAATTCTAAGCCCTTATAAATGGTTCCAACTTTCTATACGGGATTCAAACTGGACGTTTCCAACCTAAATACGTGTCCTCGTGCCTGCTGCTCTACGGAAACAAAATGTGAGAGAAGATCACAAATCGGTTGAGAGATGTTTGGAATTTTAAATGTTTCTTGTTTACACCCACGTGTTGTGTAAAGCACTTAGATAGAATAATAACCAGCTTGGTCCAAGTATATACATTGATAAAAAAAAAAAAGTTTCGAAACACTAGAGAATAAATAAAGAAAAGCTTCCATTTATTGAATAGGTATAAGCCTATTTTGCTGACCATTCTGTTCTTCACGTACGACCACCTGTTTTTCTGTTTGAGTTTGACTTCCATTGGCGATTCCATCCTTTCGTACACATTGAATCCTATGCTTACTTGTTCGGGAGCGGAGATGCTCTCCATTCAGCCAACCATGATAGCATTAATTTAAGTCCTTTAGCGCTTCGTTAAAGGATTTAAATTATGCTATCATGGTTGTTGAATGGAGTGCACTGGATGACAATTTTTTTAATTTATTCCATTTCATCTTACGAATGTTCAATCTCAAACCACTCTACAGTGGATGCTGTTTGTGTGGAAAGAGCAGTTCCCACTCTGTTAGCGCAGGTTTTTTTTTTTAAGTTTATTACTCGCTTTAATCTGAACATGGCACTTACTGATCCCTCCTTCATATGCTTCTTTCTAATTACGCCATTAAACTGAATTGTACCATTCTCATGTATCATTCTTTTTGAATTGTATTGGTTATTATTTTTAAATTATAGACGTAGTAACATTTATTAGTCATAAGTTATGATCCGATTGCCTTTTAAATTTTAAAACCCGTGGAGATTCTAATTTGTTACTTAAAGTTCATCTACTTAATTAACGTCGCCAAGTAACGTACCTGATGCTCTTACTCTAATTAGGGTTGTCAGAAGTGCTTAAGATTGTTTATAAAATTAGTTGCCTCATTGCTGTATTCAGTTATGGCGATAATGCAGTTATTAGGAGATAACATTAAGTGGTGTTTCCCTGATTTCGTTTAACTTAGATCACCTAGAAATATCTTGGGGTATATTATGTTATCTTCTTTCAAATAAATACCCTTTTTTATTTTATTTACTCTATTTCTTTTTTACTAAAATAAAAATTTGCATTTGCTTCGGCGCAACCGCAAAAGAAATGCAAAAAGGAGTTTTTTTTTTTTTATTTAGTTATAGCAGCAAAATCTAACCCTTGAATTTCAACTGTACTTTCATATCAGAACGTTACCATATCCTTTGTCTGGATAATATGAATAATATATAAGACTTAAAAGTCTTATATGGGTAGGGGTTTCGAAAATCTTGCCACTGTGGCATCTTATGATGACGGCAGGAGGGGAAAAGCGGTATACACAGAGCGTCAACTGTTGGAGTAATTAAACACCTAAGAAAAAGTTTTTACTTCTAGTATTACAAAACTAACCATTAATCTTTATGCATAAAATAAGTAGAATCTATATTTCGTGTTTTCTAAGAATAATTACCGCATTGAGAATGTGTTAAAACTGTAAAAAAAAAAAGAATGTTTTAATTAGATCACACTGTGATATAAACATGGCTGAGAACTGTATGAAAGAACAGTGTCTATAAGAAAAGTGATTCCTTGACTACCAAAGGGCATTGTGTTTGGTTCGTTGCTATTTGTCTGTGCATATATTAATTGAATATTTTGGGTATGTTTACTTATTTACGCACTTAACTTTAACTCCACTGGGAGCTTATGGCGTTGACCACAGATCACCGACTATTATGTGCTTCTCTTCATTCGTGTCCAGTTCGAATCTTCCCAAGCTCTAGTTTTATTCCTCGCCTCTAGTTCATCTTTAGTCAACCAGTCTTCCTCCTCTTTCCTTTCACATTCCACTCTAACGTCTGTTCGGGTTTGGGTTTTTCAGGTTTTCTTAGGTCCTGTACTCACTCCATTTTCTGAGACTGTTGACCTACTTTGCTGTTTTTTTTTTTTTTTTTTCTGGTTGGTTTAGTATTTTACCATAATTCTTTATTGGATATCCTTTCGGGCTATTTCTTAATCATTTATTTTCAAAACTTTGCAGTTTTTTCCCAATTGCAATTGTTGTTGTACATGTTCTTGATACATAGATTAGAACAGATTTAATATTTCTGTAAAATAATCTACTTTTGTTTTTTTTAAATTATGTTAAATATTTTCATGCTCCTCTCGTTACTTAAATTTTATTTATTTCTCTGCTATTTATTACCAAGATAAAAAAAAAAAAATCTAAATTTTGACCATCCATACATACGCATAAAAGCCACAGAATTAGAAACCTACATGAAGATCGTACGGAAACATCACGTACACAGCGCATATGCAAAATACTTGGTCACGTACGTCACATATTGCTGGTCAGTAACCGTTAGTAGTGTTGATCACAATGGGAAAAATAAAAGAACTTTCGCAGTTCGATAAAGGGCGTATTGTGGATGCCCGTGTGGCTGGTTTGAAACCACGATTTTATAAACAGCAAAGCTGACTGGTGTCTTAAAAGGAGAGCTATCACCGGTGTTAAATAATTCGAAAAATAACCCACAATGCTTGTCTAAGAGACGTAACTGTGGACGTCAATATCGTCTAAGAAAGCTTATATGGATTTATGTGCAGCAATTGACCGAAGCATTTAATGAAGACTATTCCAGACACCCATTACAGGGCAATGTGTAGGGAATTGAATCGGATCAGTATTGGCACTTTGAATACCTGTACAGAAACCACTGATATCTGCGAAGAATTGAAAAGTTCATCTGCAGTAGTGTCAGGAACACCGTGAACTTAAAGGACTGTCTGGCATGTGTAGACATAGATGCAATTCATCACCAATTCGAGCTTAAGATGGAACAACACGGTATTAATAAAAGTTTCTAATTCAGTAGTCGGTATGTAGTTTGCTGATAACAAACACCTACAGAGTCGAATGTTGGTGTTGCAGACTTAATAAAAATGGTGGAAACTGGTTGGGTTATCAGTTGGAGTTAGCTATACGTATCGTTTTGAAATTTAATTTAAAGAGCGAAGGCCTGCATGCTATGATACATTAATGGCGATTGTCCATCTAATAGCTGGGAGAGTGGAGATCTTTGAGTCAAGGAATAGAAATTGGTTCTGATGTTCCTGTGGCACGTTAAATTGATGGGGTCAATGAAGTTACTGATGCGTAAACTATTACGAATTTGGCCTATCCTTAATATAATGCTTGGAATCAGTATGAAATACCTTAGTTAATGTCCATATGCCATCAGCAAATCATGTGTTTACGCTACACGTCAAAATTGTACCACACTAATTCCTACAAATACAGGAATCCTATCCAGGCTTTTCTTGAAATTTCAACTGGCTCTGAAAACCAATCACTCCAGACACAATCAATCTCTTTGAGGATATATACATTTACTCTTTTTCAGGAACTGACCCTCTATTACTGTTTTGAGAAGCCTTCGATCCCTTTTTTTCTATGTGTACGTATATTTCAGCTTTGTTCTGTCATTTCTCTTAAGGAATCTGAAAGTTCTACAATTCCTTTCTAGGATCCATCTACATGCACACCCGTTTGGCGTATGAAATCCTCAAGTGTCGAGAATTTCGTGCAATACCACATGTCAAAAAGCAGCTTTCCTTTTCTTGCAACTTTCTTCAGATTACGAGTTTCATGATCCAAGTTTCATAAGCAAGGGATATATACTAGTGAAAAACAGCAGCATCCGTAATCATGTTTTAGATCCTATAGTGACATATATATCGTTCCACAATTCTTCCTTTAAGAAACTTTGTCTTGTTAAGGCTGCATTCAAGTCCTTTGTTCTTAACTTTGTCAAGGATTCGTCCCAACGCGTTTCTTTCGTTACAGAGGAGTACTGTCATTGGGATATCTCAGATTGCTGACCGTTATGGAAGCCCGCCTGACTTGTGTCTTTAGCTAGTAGCTAGGTTTCTGAATCCCACAGTAGCATAGACACGTTTCTTTTTAGATGGTATAAGACATTAATCGCGACTGTCGACATGCTTCTTACAAGATTTGTAATATGAAGCTAACTGAGGAAAGTTAGCTGTTTTGAGACTTCAGAGAGGGGATTTCCATAAGGTATTCACTTATTTGTGATGGCAAATAAGGAGGTGAGGTTTCAAGATAGAAACAGATATTTATCATTTTAAACTGAAAATGATAAATATTTATTTTCAGTTTAAAATATTAATCATTAATTAAACATAAAACAGACATTTTAAACTAAAAATTTATATTCAGTATAAATATGAAATGAATTATATATTTTAATACAATTCCAAAGAAAAAATTAAATTAAACTTCTGACGAGGAGCTTTTATAACAAGTAGTGTTAATCGCATACTATTGACAGTAATTTGGCGTTGAGACATCTAATTTAAACTTTCTCATTTCAGGGCGAAGCATTACATACAATATTCTGTGTAATCAATTCATTTAAATTGATGAGTATTATCAATGCTATTTTCTAGTTTATTCATGACTTGTGTTGTTCACCATTAATTGATACTCGTTTTGATAACTGGGTGCATTCTTGACTGATACGGAAAAATATTTAGAATGTGCAGCCAGCAACTGAAATATTTAAACACGTTCGTTAGTCCCTATAGGTATTACATAAAATCTTAGTTTGCTTTTTTTGGGGGGGAGGAGGGATGTAATCTGAATAACCGAGTTGAGTGTTATATTATGACTGGATTTATTCTGTCGATGATGACTTTTGAATTAAATAGCGCAAATGTAACGATTTATTCTGAAGTTAACACGTTGGAAATTAAATTAAACAAAAGTATAATAAATTGCACGAATGCTGTATTGTTTTAAATATAGTAGACAAAAAGAATTTAGAAATAAATAGAAGTGAAAATGTCACAATGAAATATGGGAATTTCCTATTGGATATAGAAAATTTATTTTTCAACATATTCACAAATTCATTTCCCAGGTTCGAAGAATAATTTAGCAGGGAGACTCATGGAGAAGTAACCTCGAGATTCTCTGCAGGAATACATTCACTTCTCGTCTTCAAAACAGATGGAGAATGTTCAGAGACGGGGAGTCTTTCCTTTGCAAGCAAGCGAATGACGAACTTCTAACGCGCACAGTACATAATCAATTGCTGTTTGTTGTGAGATGGAATAATATACAATCAGAAATCTGCATTAGTTAAACAAGCCAAGTAAACTAATGAGGGGTAATAGGGTCGATATTCCTATTTTGCTCCACGAATGATATAAATTAAGGTTTATAATTTTAATTACTCAAACTCGCATCGTGCGACTGATTCTAATTGGTCAGTAATACTGATGAAAATTTCAACAAAATATACAATCAGAAATCTGCATTAGTTAAACAAGCCAAGTAAACTAATGAGGGGTAATAGGGTCGATATTCCTATTTTGCTCCACGAATGATATAAATTAAGGTTTATAATTTTAATTACTCAAACTCGCATCGTGCGACTGATTCTAATTGGTCAGTAATACTGATGAAAATTTCAACAAAATATACAATCAGAAATCTGCATTAGTTAAACAAGCCAAGTAAACTAATGAGGGGTAATAGGGTCGATATTCCTATTTTGCTCCACGAATGATATAAATTAAGGTTTATAATTTTAATTACTCAAACTCGCATCGTGCGACTGATTCTAATTGGTCAGTAATACTGATGAAAATTTCAACAAAATATACAATCAGAAATCTGCATTAGTTAAACAAGCCAAGTAAACTAATGAGGGGTAATAGGGTCGATATTCCTATTTTGCTCCACGAATGATATAAATTAAGGTTTATAATTTTAATTACTCAAACTCGCATCGTGCGACTGATTCTAATTGGTCAGTAATACTGATGAAAATTTCAACAAAATATACAATCAAAAATCTGCATTAGTTAAACAAGCCAAGTAAACTAATGAGGGGTAATAGGGTCGATATTCCTATTTTGCTCCACGAATGATATAAATTAAGGTTTATAATTTTAATTACTCAAACTCGCATCGTGCGACTGATTCTAATTGGTCAGTAATACTGATGAAAATTTCAACAAAATATACAATCAGAAATCTGCATTAGTTAAACAAGCCAAGTAAACTAATGAGGGGTAATAGGGTCGATATTCCTATTTTGCTCCACGAATGATATAAATTAAGGTTTATAATTTTAATTACTCAAACTCGCATCGTGCGACTGATTCTAATTGGTCAGTAATACTGATGAAAATTTCAACAAAATATACAATCAGAAATCTGCATTAGTTAAACAAGCCAAGTAAACTAATGAGGGGTAATAGGGTCGATATTCCTATTTTGCTCCACGAATGATATAAATTAAGGTTTATAATTTTAATTACTCAAACTCGCATCGTGCGACTGATTCTAATTGGTCAGTAATACTGATGAAAATTTCAACAGAAACTTGTTTTAAGCGTCATTGAATAATGAAAATAACTTATTCCAGTAGGAGAGCTTAGCTTTTTTTTTTCTAATTTTTTTAAAGCCTATTTAGGAGATATCTCTCCATTCAGGTGAGTCTGTTAGTGACTTGTCCTGCAAAGGAATATGAAATAAAATATCTTTAGCTTAATAGTGTTTTAATTACGAACTATTTTTCCGGCGGCGTAAATTAAGTTAAGGGAATAATAATAAATCCTCATTATTTTATTTTAATTTTATATTTTAAATTTTTTAATTTTTAAAAAAATTTTTATTTTAAATTTATTTTATTTTATTTTAAAATAAAATAATGAGGGATTTATTATCCCCTTAACTTAGTATTTTAATTACTTTGAGAACCTTATTGTAAATGCACAAAAGGAGAATCGCTTAAAACAGAATGCTATTGAAGATATTTATTGTTCAGTTGGAAGGATCAGGGCTCGAACCAACTCTTATGACGCGTGCAACATTTTTAAATATTTTTAAGTCGAAAGCATTAACCAGTCGCATATGCTGGTAATTTGTTTTAAGCATGACGAAAAAATCGTTCAATGAACTGATATAATACGCTTGCCATATTGCCTTAGCTTCTTCTTTTCAAGGAAACCACTGAAGGTAAAGATTTCAACTAAAACACTGAAGGTGTTTTGAGACCGAGACTTCTACTGTTACAAAGAATTAAACATTGTCACGCAATAATACTACATGTGTTTTTTTGCCACGTCACTTAATTTCTTAAGGATTTTTTTTCTCGAATTGCGCATTGTAATATTGACTCTTAGGCATTCAAGTTGATGTGAAGTTTTCCCAACACATGTGTTTGAAGAACGTCTTGAAGTCACACAAGTAAAAGGTTAACAGTCTAACAAATAGTGCATTTTACCAATTGTTATTGGGGCTATATGTAGAAAATATGGTTTTTGTTCTTTTTGGATTCGGTAATGGTAATAATTTATGGAATATTTATGAACGTGTAAATTTAAGGTTCATATCATAAATGCGTAACATCACCATAGAAGCATACACATCTGCCAGTGCAGAAAGCGTATGAACACTTTTCAAGAGCTCGAATCGCCGTCTGCTTTTGCAGTGAACAAAATATAATTCGGATGTTAATGGTAGGAAGCAAACGTAATTTGCAGTTCCCTTAGCAGGAAAAAGAAATTTCCTTTGTTTATTTATGGAAAATGGAACCCTTAGGAATCCAACCTAATGCAAGATTCTCATTTGGAGAGTGAAAGCAAGCAGGAGCCTACAGGGGATAATCAATACGAAACCAACATTGGAGTTTTTTTTTTTTTTTTTTACCTCGTTGTTTTCCTCTCCCTCTATCTAGAGCTTTCTTTCCGATATCAGGCCCGACTGTGGTCACTCTCCCAAACTAATCAAAGCAACCCTGAACAGCAATCCCGATTTTCGGAAATCTTAATGAAAAAATCAATATCTTGCTCTGAAGATCAGAGCCTTCTGCAGATGCAGTTTTATGGAGTTGGGCAGAATGCATTTTGTGCTTTAGAATTATTTTTCGAAACTGATCTACTGGCAGAGAATCCCTTTAATTCAAAACGCACAATTTCTTTATATTTCAAAACTAATCTTGTTCTTTTACGCATGACAACGGTCTTCTTTGCTATTAGAGACAGTACAGCCGTTTGACAGAAATATTGATCTTTTCGTACCCACGAGACGTTCTAAAAATATCTGCTGAAGAAAATGCGCCAAGTAGAATGATTATTGCAGTGGGAATGTGAATTGTGAGTTCTGGTCCATAGACGCCAATTTAAAGCAGTTATTTTCAGTTCTCACGAGTTGAACTTATGTAAGCGAAGAACTAATATATCTTGCCTGAATCTACTATTTGCGTTTTCAAGGAACTTGCTCGTAGACTGTGCAACGTTAAAAAAAATATCAGTTTATGAAAAAAGTATTTCCGCGTTAATTTAACTTAGGAAAAAACATCTAGCAAACGGCGCCAACTTTACGTTTGTTTTTCAACCTCTTGAATACTTCTAGTAAATATATCGAATCGCCGTCTGCTTTTGCAGTGAACAAAATATAATTCGGATGTTAATGGTAGGAAGCAAACGTAATTTGCAGTTCCCTTAGCAGGAAAAAGAAATTTCCTTTGTTTATTTATGGAAAATGGAACCCTTAGGAATCCAACCTAATGCAAGATTCTCATTTGGAGAGTGAAAGCAAGCAGGAGCCTACAGGGGATAATCAATACGAAACCAACATTGGAGTTTTTTTTTTTTTTTTTTACCTCGTTGTTTTCCTCTCCCTCTATCTAGAGCTTTCTTTCCGATATCAGGCCCGACTGTGGTCACTCTCCCAAACTAATCAAAGCAACCCTGAACAGCAATCCCGATTTTCGGAAATCTTAATGAAAAAATCAATATCTTGCTCTGAAGATCAGAGCCTTCTGCAGATGCAGTTTTATGGAGTTGGGCAGAATGCATTTTGTGCTTTAGAATTATTTTTCGAAACTGATCTACTGGCAGAGAATCCCTTTAATTCAAAACGCACAATTTCTTTATATTTCAAAACTAATCTTGTTCTTTTACGCATGACAACGGTCTTCTTTGCTATTAGAGACAGTACAGCCGTTTGACAGAAATATTGATCTTTTCGTACCCACGAGACGTTCTAAAAATATCTGCTGAAGAAAATGCGCCAAGTAGAATGATTATTGCAGTGGGAATGTGAATTGTGAGTTCTGGTCCATAGACGCCAATTTAAAGCAGTTATTTTCAGTTCTCACGAGTTGAACTTATGTAAGCGAAGAACTAATATATCTTGCCTGAATCTACTATTTGCGTTTTCAAGGAACTTGCTCGTAGACTGTGCAACGTTAAAAAAAATATCAGTTTATGAAAAAAGTATTTCCGCGTTAATTTAACTTAGGAAAAAACATCTAGCAAACGGCGCCAACTTTACGTTTGTTTTTCAACCTCTTGAATACACTTTATATTTACTCTATAAATATATCTGAATAAGAGTTATATTTCTAGTAAATTTACAGTAGAGACTACGAAGCCTATTACCTAATCAGGAGATCTTACATTAATGACTTTTTAAAGCCTATTCAGACTCCAATCTACTGGATGATATCTGAAAGTCTTTTACCATGAAGACTTTCGCAATCATCCTTATTACAGTAGGTACGGCTGCTCACCTTGTTGGTTTCAAAATTACACACTCGGTTCAGTCACTCACTTATTCAGGCTTTTAGGCTATTTTTCAAAGAGAAAGAAATAAGTCCATATCATAATGTCTCTTGACTGCAAGCACTACTAAAGAAGTGAGAAAATCCCTACTTACAGTCGGATTACTTCCTCTGAGGCTAACCTGTTAATAATTCACACACTATCCTGAACTAAGTCTACCACTGTGCAATGAAACACATCTCTTGAAATCGGCAAGTATCCATCCCCCCCCCCGTATTATCTGAACTTCTCACTTATTGGTTGACGAGTGGTTACACTATCAGCATAATCAAGTAGACTGGCACTCAGACTATTAATTTATCAAGTGCTATTCTCTGAAAGAACGCAAGCAAAATATTTTTTTTTCGTTAGTAAACGCGTGTGTGCTGAAGAGTTGTGATAATCAGCATGAAGGAATTGAGGTAAAACTATGTAACTTATAGATTATTCTACATATTTTACATGTTCTCTAAACAGGGTTCTAAGATATGCTCCTTCTTGTTGTTATATCAGTTGAACATAATTTTGGTTTTAGGTGTTTATCAGAACTTTAAAGCCCTCTCGTATGTTATAAGCATTACTGTTTTGTTTAACATATACAGTACTTCTGATACTGCCTGCTTGCTAGAACACAACTGGCGTAGTAACAAAAGCTACAAAATGATTCAAAGAGCTTAATAACTGTTCAGAGATGTCTATAGGCTGAAGAGAGGAATTGACCTCCTTGTATGTTGTGTGTGTGCTATATATGAGCAGATGAATTGTGTTACCCTATTTCATTGGTACTGCCTATTACAATGTTTAAAACACACGGCTTGTATTTGTATTCAATTCGCATGCCCTTCTTCAGCTTGAAATACTCGTATCGTTAATGAACAATTTGAAACCTAACAATATAATTAGTCGAATATTCAGGCAGATGATTTCAAAATCCAAATGTCAAATACATGAAAATCCATTCCTAAAATTATTTTAATCGAGTTTGATTAGTAGCCATGTACTGAAGTTTATAGTGGAGGAAATGTCGTTGTGTAATTTCATCGAAGTGTTTTGGCTAATGCGTTGCTTCTAGAAACATTGTTCATGATGTTTCAAATTTTGCTTTACTTTTTTCGAGGATTTTTTTATGGCTAGGTATACCTGAAGCCCATACTCAAAATTTTCTAAAATTAAATCCCTTTAAACTAATAAATACACAGCATAAACTCTACAGGACTTAAATGATAAATATTTGTGTATAATGGTTCCGATACTAAAATATTGCAGTGCAATAATAATACATAAGCTCTTCTAGACCAAATAATTTATGTGCAGTCATCGTATAAACCTGCAGTATCCTAAAAGAAATCCTAAGTAGTTTGCCAATGGATCGTTTTTGTTTTAGATGCAGAACTTTAAATATTAAAGTCTATAAGCATTTCGTGAATTCCTTCATGAAAATATATCCTCAATCGAGTGCAATGTATGGGTAATTCGTGTACCCCATAGGAACAAACATGAGTAAAAAATGCATCTTTATGACTGACAGAAATTGTGTTTCTTGGAATATATTATGAGTGCATGCAACTTTTATTGGATCTTAAACAAAAAAACACTCGATGAAGTGATTGTCACGACAATTTTATACCTTAAAATCATATATTTTCCAGACGTCGCCGCACTCCTCTTTTTGTTTTTAATTCTTTTTTCAGTAAAATATACATTCGCGTGATAGAATGGTAAGAAAGATTAAATCACGGTCTGTTTTATTTGGAATAACAGTGCCCTGGATTTGACGGATGTTGACGTAATGATATTCGCAATCTTTAATCATATTTATTAAGTTTTTAATTTCAACTCAGTGCTCGTAAAAATGCAATTAATTACGATCCCTCGCGACATTTTTGGTAATGAAAATTATCATGTTACGAAAATGATTTATTTGAAATGTAAATGCAAAATAAAATAGCAGACTTAACAGACCAAAAGTCAGACTTACTTTACTGTAACAGAATGCACTGACTGAAGAGAAATCATTTGGTATTAACTGTTGGCAAAACCTCAAACAGAACACTTCTAGTGGTCTCACGTTATACTTATAAGGGAACCACAGGAATAGTTAGAAAGTATAGTATAATACAGCGAACTGCTTGTTGCACAGCATTGCGCCGATGACGTTCGGTGGGACCTTCCATTAGTATGTTTTGGTGGGGCTTTTTTTTTATTATTATTTTGAGAATCCGTATCTTCTTGGGTGCTTCAATGCAAAGATTGGTTAGGTAGCAATGATACTTAAGGAATAGTGATTACAGAACAAGGTGGTTTCTCGTTGCCGTTGCAAATTCTAACTGCCCTACAGTTAGAATTTGTGTCTATACATATGTTTAGCAGATTTCCTGATCAGAAGGGTTAAAAACTCCGAATTTCCCGAAGGGGGGGGGGGGGCACCACCGTGTGCGTCGTCCGGCTAACTCACCGTTTCATTGCACAATTCTGATAATGGTTTTTCGCGCCGCAGATGGCTTTCGAACCCAGGTCTTTTCACTCAAATGGCTCTGTCTTAACGAGGAGAGCCACGGAGGTTCTACAGTCATTAAAGTAGGAAACAATGGATTGTTTTGACTTTTTGGTATATAATTATAATGGAAGACCTGAAATAGTATAAAATCCAGAGTACTCTGCCAATTTGCGGCTTTCGTAATTCTCGTCCTATATAAAATATTATTTTTACGTGGTATTTCAGCTTATCCTCTATGCAGCTAATTAAAAATATCGTATATTTGAATATAAATATATATATTTGATTTCGAATGTGGCTTCCTGCATAAGATATTCTAATATTAAATAAGCATTTATGATTTCTACATGGCTTCGTATTTTGATAAAACTCCCGAACATCGAATGGAACATGGCAATAATAGTTGATCATTTTAAGTGAGGAAATATTTTTGCTGCCACGAGCCATGCAGATGCCAATATTAATTAGTGTACTTTTAAATGCTTGTATTTTATTATATATTTCCAAACAGCCCAGCAAAAAAAAAAAAAAAGTCATTTCCAAATGACATTATTAATCTGCACAGTATTCTGGTAGTGAGTGTTCTAAATATTCTATTGTCAAACAGCAGAGTGAAGAATGGTGCATAGCGTGATGATTCGCAGAACTTATTGCATTTTTTTAAATATGGTTCCCACCCAGAGAAGGCGCATATAAACCTACAGTAGGTTCGTGTCCTGAGTGGGCTATGCATATTCCGCCCATTTTTATTAATTATATATCATTTATTTCATTACTTTTTATATATTCCGGAAATCCTTCTCTAGAGACCAAACATGAAACTTTTAAACCGCTTCAGTCTCAGACCTGATGATGAAATTTTGACCCGAGATGACTACGGCAATCCTGCGAGGGATACTTTACATATGCGATCAATGGAAATTTTGGACCATTCTGAACTGTGCGGGGCAGACGTTTCTTTGTCCACGCACGATGCTTCGTTCCGCAGATGTTCAATAGGGGTTGAGATAAACGCACTGCGGAGTTTAAGTGTGGTGACGTTCTTGTCAAAAACCACGCAGTTACAGCAACCAGTGTCTTGCTGAAAGAGACGATAGAAACGCCACAAAGAAGGAAGCATTGCATTGTCGATAATGTACAGATGTCTCTCGGAGTTGAATATTCTTGGCACCACAGACAGATGGCCGAAACCAAACAGGAAAACTGGACCATACCACACTCCCACTTTCGAATTTCAGAGTTTGGGTTACTCACTTTGATAAGAGACATTCACCGGCCATCCACCGCATCCGTCCTGCACGATAGAGGGTGTAGCGTTATTTGTCGCTTCATAAAAGAGTTTTCCGAGTTTCCACGTCCCCTTTGCAGCATTGAAAACGACTCTGCATCTTTTCTCGGGTTATATTAGTCTTGCATATTGTGGTCTTACCATGGAAAGCCATGTTGTGAGCCTTGGTTCTGAATGTTTCTGTGCAGATTCGTGTTCCAGTCGATGACCGTAACTCCGCATTCGGCGAATGGCGATTTTTACATATTATCCTTCATAACATCCTACAGTCAGGTTCGGTGAGTGTAGTGTGGGGGCACTTGCATTTGACTCCTGTGCATCTATGTCAGTATGGTATCGGTGATTATTGACCTTCGATGGCCCTTGTGAAACAGATAGGCCTGCAGCTTGGCGTTCTAACAACGCGTATTTCTAACTCCGTGATTCCCTGATAGAGGTTATTTCACCCGGACACAGTTACACTGAATCGGGAGCTTAATATTTCTCAATTTATACCGGCCACAAACACGTGACTCGTTACACTGCACGATACCACTTTTTTCGAATTGCAATTATTTTTTATTTCTAATATTACATAAATACCGAGAGGGAGGGGTAACCTGATTTTTTTAAAATATTTTTATTATTTATAGAATATAATTACAGGTAACTAATTATTCGCATATTTGGGTTCTCAAGAATCGCCGCATGCATCGGAAACGCCTGAAAGGGGACGCTTGTAACATGGGATAATAGAGGCTGGGCTCCCAAACGAACTAAATCCCGGTATTTTAAGCTTAATTTAATCGAAAGTGCAGCTATTTTTCAAATATATTAAGGCGCTAGAGTGGCAAATAAAATATGCATTATGTATAAAACAAATAACTATTAAAGGAGCTCTTTATTTTTAAGATTAATATCGTAACGAACATCTTAATCACATCTTCAGCCGAATGTTCCTCACGAATTGGATTTCTTAAGCCTTTTCTTCGCTGGGTCTTGATTCGCATTCTTCATTTCTCTCTTAGTTTCCGTTTCTCTCTCTCTCTCTCTCCTGCCAAGTCAACTTACTCGATGGCCGCAGAAGTTAATTAAAAATAAAGACAATAACGCAGTAGGAATACAAAATGGAGCCACCAGTTTGAATAGGAAGAAACGATGTTCCTTATGTACAGAAATGAAAACCACGTAAATGAAAAAACTTGCAAAATGAAAGCGCGTATGAGCGGATTCAACTGCACTGCACTGATTAAAACACAATAAGTGATGATAAATAAGCAAATGTTTAAATGAAAAACCCATAATTGTACGGAAACCTTAAGAAGAATACAAACGACATGCGAAAATCATTAAAGAAATGTGAATCCTATGTTCACCCCCCTCCCCGTTTTATGATATCATCCTGACCTGTGTATGAAACATCTGATAGATAATAATAATACAAATATTATTCCTGGCCTTCAAATAGGCCGCATCTTATTACTATCCTACTGCGACCCCTTGCGAAATTTCGATTAATCATCACTAATTCAATTGTGCTTGTTACTAAACACATTTTATTAACAGAAGCAATGTTAATCTTGCAATGAGCATTATAATTGTGTAAATCGTGTGCAGAAGCTGAGCAATTTACGTAGAAATTGCTCAGCTAATACGTAGAAAGCATATTGCTGGGCATACGGAAAAAAATGAGCCCCAAACTTTCAAGAGAATTACTTTGTGTCTGTTTAATTGGATTAATTGAGAAAGCACGTGTCATGAAACCAATCCACTTATTCTATAACTAGTAGTGATTTAAGCACTTATATTCTAATCGGGGGTTAATTACGACAACGTAAGAGACTTATCCTAAATAAGGTGGAATACTGCAGAGAGATTCATTAGCTTTCTATTGCAGTGAATTAACCATTTCTTTTTCATTATGCCGAAGAGCATTTTCGATGAAGTGTGCTGCTTTAAACCATGTTCGAGAAGAACGCAGTGAATTTTTATAGTCCATGAATGACTGACTGACCCAAAGATATATAACTTTTATAGGTCATAAAACAATATTCCCAAACAAGGAACTTAGTTTTATTGCCGAATGTCTTTTTGCCCGGCATTAGTAAGGTGGGGTGTCACAGATCCCAAAGATTTTAAATTGACTATAACTTTTTAACGACGCGTGGCAGGGAGCCATGCCTCAATACAGCTTCCCCACCCGTAACCCGCTACTCGACGCCATAGACGACTGCCTGTTGCGCGCAAGCAAGTTTAGTGTATCAAGTGTGCTGGGGTCCACAAAACCCCACCTTACCAAAAGCGTGACTATATTTACTTCCGAAACGTGAGTTGTCTTCATATATATTCTACTAAAATACCATCGTTACTGCTATGTCTTATATATTTTTACAAACCAACTATAAGCAAATACGTTTTCGTAAATATTTAGAGGGTATTTTGAGAATATCTTTATTTTTACCAGATGAGTAACGAGCAGGAAGAACAGAGGTTACGTCAACTTATAGGTGACGCTTTGACAGACGAGGAGCCATTTAGCGGAGATGATGATAGTGAAATTGATTTAGAATTAGTCAATAACCATGAGTCTGATACAGAACAAGACTGCGAGGAAGAATTTCTAGAGGAAGAATCCACAGAGAACCCACTGATATTGATTAAAAAGATATGGATTTCTATAATACCGTACATTATTTGGGTGAGTCTGTGGGAGCCCCACCTTACCACTTTTGTTATGTTTTCCCACCTCACCATCGCCAGGTTAAACATTGGATCCCACGACCGAATATTAGTTGAAAAAATATAGTGAAAATAGTCACACGGACATCGAGTTTGGTTGTATGTCGAAGAAGCATTATAAATATAGAACTTAATTAGTCAATTGTTTATAATTTTTTTTTTGGGGGGGGGGGAATGGGTGAGTTGGTTACATGGAGTTATGGATTTTAAGATATCAAATTCACTCAGCGATTCAAACGGAGATAAATTATATATTGTAGGATTTGTAGCATGAATATTGATCGTCTTGTATATTAAACTTGTCTTTGTATCAACAACCAAAAGAGGCCGATATGAATAAAAGCAAGCATGGAAAAGACATAAAGTACTTGCATGTTGCGAATATTTCTTTTTGGATCCAACTGTTTTTTTTTTTTTTTTAAATATTCTTCCTATTTATATTTTAACAATTAAGGAAATTGAGAACCAAATTTTGTCCTACTACCCGCTGAAAGGTTGTAAAAACCTTTAATTGGTGGAAGTCCAGCAGGTAGTGTGTATGTATAATTGATACTTTTTTCCCGATTTTGCACTAGACAGACATCCAACGGAAATTGAAATTTAGGGTAATTATTAATGCCAGGTGGGCGCATTCTGCAATATTTAGCTAACACAGTGTGTGTGACAGTTATAATCAATACCGAAACACAATGTCTCTGATGTATCTTAAATCTGATATTTGACTAGATTATAACAGCCAAGTCACACCGGAGTGATTGTAAACATTTAAGTTTTTGATTTATGCCAGAATACCAAATTTAACTGAAATCTGTCCGATCGCAGCCGCAGAATAACTTGTAAAACCAAATAAAATCTAAATGTGCCTTATTTATCGAAAAAAGAACTGAGAGTTTTTTACCTCTTTAATAAAAATAAATGTTTTCTTCCATGTTTTCTGAAACATACATTAAATGACTTTATATTGTTGAAATAAATGTCATTGGGTTAATTTACAAGTGTTTGCGTTTTCTTCCCTCTCATTTAGGGATTCATTATTAAGGTTTATTTTAAATCCAACTCCATCAGGCGTACACTTGATACTGATGTACATTATTTGCTCCGCATGAAGCAGGAGTGTTGCTACTCTCCATGTAAATTAACGGATTTATTAGCAAATATCTTACGCAAGTTCGTTAGCATAATACCAGCAGAGGTCACATAAGTGTGCTCCCGACACTAATACTACCCGGGAATTTGTTTAATGACAACGCCGTGAATTATTAAGTGATGATGATGAGAGACTCACCTTGTGTGATCTGCGTGTCGGTAAAGAAGCTTACATTTCTCGCAGATAAGAAAATCTAATCGACAGCTTGTAATTTTCTAACCCGAACGGATCGATGATAAAAAGGAGTTAAGCACTGGTCACGTCTTAAATTAGAAGTTCCGGAGCGCCTTGATGTTAGATTTCCTGTGAAGTTTGTATTACAACTGAAGACCGTCTCGCAAGTTTCTATGAATGTCTCCGATAAACACCAGCGTCGATTTGCGATTTTTTTTTCCTCCTGGTAGATATTAAAGATATTATCGGTCTTGCTAATAAGAGAAATGAGTTTTTTTTTTATTATTATTGATTGTTTTATTGTTTTGCATTCCATAGAAAACTTTAACTTGCTAAGTTTATTTCGATCCTTGCAGTCCTCATAATTAAATGGGGTCGGCCACGTGCAACTTTCTTTTATTGTATCACAGCAGTAATCAACAGTAGTCATGATCAATACTGGTTAACGGTGAATTAAAACCAATTGTGCATTGTTCGTTAAAGAGACCTCATCTGGATGAAGAGCACTTACGGCTGTACTCAGTTAATTTCCAGTTTTGTATGTGTTTCATCTCATTATGATAAATTACATTTCCATGAAGTTGAAACATTCGAAAAGCCCACTGAACTTGAACACATCCATGCATTTAGAATTATGAGGTTTTGTTATTTGCAAGATTTTATTTTCGAAACGTATCCTTTTAAAAATTACAGAGAATTTTTTATGACTTTGCAGGAGATCACTATGCTTTTTATCGCTCCACCCCTATAAAAGCGTTTTTTAAGATGATAATGACGTTTTCATAGCTAATTAAAACTGTTTACCACTGTAGTTTTACGGTTCTCGGAATATCACCAATATTTCACTTACCTTATTATATTAGTTAAAATAGTTAGACGTTAGAGGATTTATTTCATTTATTTACAAAACAAGTAAGTGAAGCTCCTTTAGCCTAATTTTTTTAAGATAAGCCGGCCTCCAACCAGCATTCATCACTGCCAGTCAGATGAAACAAGATTTCGGAAGGGTGATTGTCCGGCCAGTGTCGCCATCTCGTGGTCTGAAATTCTAACAGTTATATGTTATGTAGGAAACGATGTGTGGTCTACAGTTTAATTTCATCATGTGGGATAAAAAAACAAAACAAAAACTAATTACCTTTACAAGATCGAAAAAGCCAATAAAAAGTTCGTTTAGTCTACGAGATATGGTTCTGAACCTTCCGCTGTAATATGTATATTGACTGATCTCATCCATACTGATGAATAAAGCAATATACAAGTAATATATTGTCCTTATATGTACGTGATTTTACTGAAGAAAATAAATAGATAAATAAAAAAGATGCAATGTACCAGCTGATAAATAATTGAAACTACTGATGAACTCATTTATATAAACAGAAGTTAACGTATTTTATAAAATACAAACGCAACAATGTCAAAGGACAATAAAAAATGTAATCAAGGATTAGCATTAGGAGCGAAAATCCTGAGTGCTTAAAAGTGATATCTAGAGCTCGACCCCTGTATCTTATATCTAGTTTTACTGAAAATTTCTTGAAGGGTGCTATGTTTATTATTTGTTTCTCAAAACTTCGACCATACTGAAGAGTCAGTTGTTATCCAATTTGGAAAGGTTGTGCTTTTCCCTATTTCCAATGGGGAATGGGTGTTAGAGGATTTATATATTTTGTTTATTTATATTTAGAGGATTTAATTTGTTTTAACTTGATAGCATACGATATTTTACCATTCATTTGGAGACAGATTTAGAAACTTTCACAACAAGAGCAAATAATTCATTATTTGAAATCATTTCCAGATCAGTAGAACTATCTAATTTTTTGCATTTTGACTGAATCAGCTTTCTTATCTGTTTAATTCTAATTTCTTATTCTATTTGTTAAATAATTAACTTCAGAACTTGAAATTATGAACGAAATGCTACTTAATAATTGAGATGACTTTTAATGCATTTCGTTAATTAAGTTTAATTAACGTTTAATTAATTAAGTTTAATTTCGTTAATCAATTTTAATTAAGTAAAGAAAGTTGAAAATATTCTTACTTAACAGAAGCATTCTTTATTAATCCCTGCTTTCTTTGAAATGCTTTATGTAGCTATTATTTTAGTTGTAACTTTAATTATTTTTTTTCAGTCTCGTTAATCAATTTTTCGAATTTTTTTATTAACGTGCAATCTCGTTCTGATTTAAAAAAAAAAAAAAAAAACTAGCTATGTTTATTGGTGTCAGTTCTATTCGCTTTGCCTGCATTTCCAAATGGTTCATTTTAAAAACCAATTAAATTCTATTTTGTTATCGAAACGTGCGCGTACCTGCTATACTTTCGCGTAAGCATAATATTGACATTTCGGGTCAGCTTTAAAATTTTAACACTTTTAAAGTTTTAAAGCTGACATTTCGGGTCAGCTTTAAAACTTTAACATTGCAAGCGCACCCCCGGGGATACGTGGCAATTTTCGGCTATGCATCATTAACGCATGGAATCATTATTAAGAAAAACAGAATTATTTTAAACGTATATATGTCTCAATAAATTATATATTATGTATGAATTCTCCTACTCAAATCGAGTTATTATCGCCACGACGTTCAGGTCCCAGCGATAGTAACTCGTTCCGTACGGTAAACAACATGCCCTCCCCAACAGAATCACTATACTGAGTAGATACAATAAAACTAATTATAGTTATATTGTATCCCTGAATAAGGTACAGAGACATTTGCAGTCTATAATTTCTCAACCAACTGGGATAAAAACGGCACTAACTAATGAATCACATCTCCTACAGAAACTGCTGTATAGACCCGAGCAAAACTATATATTGCCAGTGCAACATATGGTTTTGCTTGACACCATCCAATCATGAACGTGTTAAAACTAAGAAATATATATATATATATATATATAGCGAATGTGTTTCAGATATTATGGAATTCGGTTGAAGAGAATTAACATTTCAACTCAACTGTTGGATTGCCTTTGCTTTGGTTCGGGCGATCTTTTGTTAATACCGCACCAACCATATGCACTTGTTCATAGCTCTATCGCTACTGGCCTGCCATTTCTGTCTGTTTTGCACTCTGCTCTTTTACTTCTCGTTAGTCATTTGTGAAGGATTGTTCATTAAGTATCTCAAGTCTTATAAATTACTGGTAATTTTTGCTTGAAATAATGGGAAAGAAGATGAAGCTATTTCGGTAGATGACTTTGACGATACACACAAGGAAGCTGTTCTCGATGCCAAAAGTAGCGATAGCGAATAGGAGCTTCTAGGTAAGTCACCAAATTTTCAGTTTTTTCTGAAAACTTTAGTTATCAAAAATCCCCGCATATATCTCGCATCATGATTTTTTAGCTTTAATTTTGGGAAAAAAAAGTGCGAGTTATATTCGAGTAAATACGGTAAATTTTTTAGCTTTCAAATTCTTAAGTATGCATCATTGGTTAAAGACTGGATTTATAAAACGCACAAAAGAGAGCAATATAACAAATACAAATGGCTGTAAGCAACAAGAAAACGTTGATATTGTATCTAGATCAAAATAAATTGATAAGAGTTTGTCGTCGGACATCTCTAGAAAACCAACTAGGAAGAAGAAAAAAATCTTCGTAAGTAGGATATGAATTACTTGAAAGATGGATTTTCGTGGACGGGAAATGAAGAGGAACCTATTCCAAATTTTGTTCTATTAAAAAAAATCATATTTTTTGTTTACATGAACATATAAATTCACAATGAAATACACTGTATTTATTATTATTTTGATAAGGGATAATTGGTAATAATGAAAATTTAAGAAGGGGTACGCGGATATCTGAAGTCCGAGAAACACTGGTTTAGGACATCGGTTCTCAAATGGTGTTACGCGCTGGGTCGTTCAGGGGTACACGAAAAATAATCAGTAATGGCGGAAAGCATGTAAAGTAAACAAAATGCAAAACGTTAGTTATGGAACAGTAAATGTCAGTATTTAAAAACAACTAATTTAAAAACAAGGGGTACAACTTATAGAAATGGGTTTAAAAGGGGTACACAAGTGGGAAAAAGTTGGAACCACTGGTTTAGGATAATATATCTATTCGTTTCTGTTAGGACTAATTCAGTGAAAAGCTTGTCTTACTCGAGTGCATTTGTGTTTTCCTTACCCGACTAATAATTTCATATCAGTGAAAACAGCTTGGGTGACTCCTTAAACTATTTTAATATATAAATCTTAATTAATTTTTCCGATATTATGAGAATAAATTTATTAGCTCAGTTGTGCTTGAAAGGTATCACGACTTGATCGTATTACAGATTCTCTATTTCTCTGTTTGCATTTTAATACTTCCTTTGAAATTCCGTTAAGGATGAACAGAATAATTCTCTCGTTTAGATGATTTTCTTGTGTTTTACTGATGTGTTTGGCATTACTCAGGACTTAAGTTAACACTTTCATTGCCAAGCTGAAAATTGGAATTTCGTGTGGTGGCCAAATTTTTTTTTATTTAGTTAGAGACGTCAACGCGATAACGCGTGATCGGCCGTTTGGTGAGAACTCGCATCGCGCGATATCGCGTGATTGGCAATGAACGTGTTAATTGCTAGATCTTATCTCTAATGTTTGGCTATTTCATTCTGACAATTGGTTGTTCGCGCAAAAAAATAAAATAAAATATTGCAACAATATGTCAGGATCAACTATGTGACTGTTCGAGCCACGGATAAGGAAGAGGATGAAAATAACGACCATAGGGTCAATTTGACCGTGGCTTAATAATGAAGGTATGATGCTACGATGCTTGTGGAATTTAAAAAAGAAGAAGAAGAAGAATACAAGAAAACACTCACCTGGTAAATCATTTTCGCCACCTTCAAGGTCTCCTCTTGGATGATTGAATTAGGCTCCGTACTTAGTGTTTAAAGCAGTTTCCCTATTATGGCCCTGAATATAAAGTTGATTTGTGAACAAAAACTATATGATTTCTGATATGGGTGATACATGTAGCGTCCCGATGTGTCCAACTCCCCGAAGGTCTCTCATATTAATAATTTTTATGAATAAGAATCCGAATGGCATTACTAATTTTGTTGAGGTTCCATCATTTTCTCCAAGATATGCTTAACTCAAAGATGGAAAAACAGATTATCAGTTTATGTGCGTAGAAAAATGCATCATGCATTACAAGAATGGGGAACCATCGTGCGATAAGCGATTCAAACGTACAAAAACTGACTATAAAAATAGGCAGAGAGAGAGATGTCAGTAGTATTCATGTGAAAAATGACTGCGCTTTTCCTGTACAAAATACATATTGTGTTAGTAGTAGTACACAACATTAAGAACACAGGTCTGAAATCTGTGAATTGTAAATGAGATTTACCACTTTAAAATTAATCTTGCTAATTTTTAAGCAATTCACTAGATTTATCAGAAATTAAAAAAAATGTTTATTTCAATCATATTTTAACAACCATTAAGCATTACGTAAGAAAATTCCCAATAAATGGACTGAAACAGACGAACATGAAAGAAGGTTTTGTATAAATATGACTTTATTCGATATCTAAATCATGAAGAAAAGCATTTTCTATTTTTTGATTACTTGAATATTCTGTACTCTTTAAGTGATGCACTAGTTGATCTCCTTCCCTTTAAGAACATCAACAGTAGTCTGCTATCACATCATGACGTCCAAAATATTCCTTATATTCTTGTAAGCCTTAAAATCTGCTTTTCAGGTCCACACTGGTTCCAGCACTAATTCCAAGCAGTAAGTAGATGAATAGTGCGAAAGAAGAATTCCCAGAAATAATTGAGTCGAGTATGCCACAGTAGCTTGTGGAAGAGTGTTGAATTGAGTTAAGAAACGGACTGCTCTGCAATTAGTTCTTGTGTCAAGAGAAGTGGTCTTTTATGTAGAAAGCATTACGTCTTATTTGGTGAATATCAATCGGCATTTATCCTTCCATGCGCTGCAACCGAAGGTACGAGTCCATTCTAGAAGAAAGTGCTCCAGATAACTCCGAAACCAAATTGCAGATTCATCTTAAATATGTAATCTGGATTCGCTGTAGACCTCGGACATCTGACATCATACTCTTATACCAGCGACAAATATTATTGCACGGTGTTCGTATTTCCATTGATCTATCCTGGTAAGATATTGTTTATACCGTTATAGTCTTTCCTGTTGATTTTGTGAATTTCCACTGGGAAGATTGTAAAACTATCGTACTATTTGGAGAATAAAGTCAGTTATTCTGGTTGACATAATTTAGAGTACAAACAGTAAGAGTAGTTTTTTTCCAAGCTATCAAGCCATCTAATAAAGAGATCGCTGGTTTCATCAGACCACGAAAAACATCCACCTCCTAAACATTAGTTCCCAAATGAAGATTACCATCGTGTAGATATTTCTGCACGATGCCAAACTTTATAAGCATTTTTTTTTTTTAATTGAAAGTTTATTTAGCCAGGAGATGACAGTTTTTTCTCCCAGAAATTCGTGTTTTTCATCTCGCAAAGCGAAAACGCACAATTACCATATTCAGTTAACTAATCCAACGCTAATAATCAGGCCAACTATTTCGCTTTGTCGATAACGTTCCGCTACTAATGATACTCCGCATACAATGAGACCATCTGCCTGTTAATGCCAAGTATTGGTATTCAAGACACAAATGGAGACAGCAGAAACATGTAACAGCTAATTCAATGTCATTCGCTGAAGAAATGTATGAAGGATTTATAAGTATGTTATCGTTATTGTGCATTCTGAAATGTTCGTGATACTGAATGTGACGGATGACGAAATGTTTAAAATACTTAGAATTACTTTCTTATGATCATCTATGAGTTACATATTATTTTACAGTGTCGCAAATGGTGAGAAAACAGAACAGTGTTGTTCGAATTAAGTTGAGAAAGTGATGAAACCACTTAAAGAACCGATTCCATACTCTCCTATCCATATATAAATATATTCCAGCCATTTCTCTACTAGTTCTTTCCTAAATAAATTATTTTAAAAATTTTTATCGGCTATTATTAACCTAAAAGTTAATGTTTGCTCATTACTGACCGGGACAATAAATATATTGCAAATTAAATCATCGCCGTCGGTTGTATTACGAACATGCTAAGAATGTGTAAATGTAATCCTCAGGCTGCAGGAAAAGAAAAAAACAAAACCGGGGTATTTCGGATTGTTCGTCTGATGTAATCCGATTACCTTCTTGGAATCTCTGTCCAGTCTTTGATGACGCCAGACTTTGTGAATGTGCTTCCCTCCAGGGAATACAGAAACTACAAAGATTTGCCGTAATGTTTCGTGGGAGATAAATTTCTCTGAAATTCTTTCATTTCGGACATAAATTGCTATCCTTTCCTCCAGTAAACAGAGGGGTTAGGGATAAGTTTAACCCATAAATTCTGATTGATAGCCAAACGTAAAGTTAATATTTTCTGCCTGCTCGGAATCGTCGCATTACATATGTTTTGCTAGCTTTATTCGTTCGATATTTGGTAGTAAATCGAGAAATGTTTCTCTTTGGGCGTTTATTTGGCAGCAAATTCTCGAATTATGAAATAGACATTTACAACAGTTTTCCTGTTAGTAACCAATGATTGAAGAGAGAAAAGAAAGCTCATGATATAAAAATAACCATTTTTCATATGAAAAAGTAATATTTCTCCAAAATAAGACTTATGGGATTAAATTAGATTTGTGTTGGATCCTATACGGGCTCGGATAAATGATACCAACACTAGCCAAGCTTCAAGTGCGTATTGCTTGACGTATGTGAAAATTTGTTGTAACTATTACAACAGATATTAGAGCACGAAGAAATTTTTACGAATATACTATTTTTTATATTAATGGTAAAGTTCACATTAAGGATTCATGCAAAATACGTTCTCCGACCGTGACACTGTTTTGCTTATGTTATTCAACAAAAATCACTCGTCACATATCACTTATTATCCCCCCCCTCCCTCCTCGATAGGTGGTAACATTAAAACGTGAAGCCTGACTCAATAGTGCTTTGAAGTGTGTTACAAGAGAAGCCTAATGTCACTAGTGACGATCATCATTACATTTTATTATTAAAATATAGACTTAAAATTCTTTAATTTGGTATAAATAAGATATTGGTTTGGAGGATATTACAGATTCAGTCACATTTTATAATCAAATATAAAAAAGAAACAAACTTACGAAAATTATCACAGCTTATCGGAACATACGGTAATTTTCGCCATCGGAGTTGCGTAGTGTGCGCTACTTAAGACACAAGCTCTGTCCTGGAGTCTTTATGATCGTCTTTTATTAGCTATTAAATTAGATTCCACTGTTTCTAAGTTGTTGGCTCATCAGAGGCCATGCAGAAACCAGAGATTATAATTTCAGTAGAACAGATGGAGTCCAGCTTACTTCGTAACAAACTATCAGAAATTCCTACCATATATTAGCCCTCTTTCGTTCGTCTTCTCTATTTATTTATCTCACTAAACATTTTCGAAATTTCGTTCTATTCAGCGTACAACCTACCTGTTTGACCCTACCTAAATTCGTCCGCTATAACTACGAACCATTCAATCAAAGGTAAGCGTCTCATTTCATGATGATTTAATATGATTCAGCCCTAAAACAGAGCTAGATTCAACAGAAGAACATATCTAGATATGTTCTTCTGTTTAATATCATAGATATTTTAATCCTCACTGACAATATTAATTCATTGTGGTAATACTTTTATGTTATCCTCCCCCACCCGAAAAGTTGTAAACCTACAGTGGTTTCCGACAGTGAACTGCGGATTAGATAAATCAGGAACTCCGAAATCTGAAAATTATTTGCCTACTCCCTTAATTTGCTGAAATATTGTGATTTTAGGGTGTCTGCATTTTAATTATTATTCGTAAAAGAATCTTAAAATATAGAGGAATTTTTCACCAACAAATTCGGTGGGTATCGTAACAATGATATCACTGTTGTTGTTTTCAATAGCTGCTGCTTAAATATTTATTTAATGGTCCTTACTTGCACATTTCGAAATCAGTCAGTTAAATTAACATCTTAAGTTAACAGATCACGATGAATACTTAAGGACAATTAATGCAGTAATAAATGGTTGATTGAATGAATAAATATGAGCTAGATTATATCCACATTAACTTACTCCGCTAGATTACATCTTTACGGAATGGAATAAGTTAATGTGGTTGCTAATTATTGTGAATAATATCGATCATAGTTAAGTTTTAATAATTTGACACCGTAATATGGGATTATTTAAAGATGATTAATATAGCATGAATTGTAAATTATATTTCATTGTCTGTTACTGCATGTAATCAGCAGTAATTAGTATTGTAGTTTGATATGTAATTGCGCCGTTACGTGTGCAACCACAATAATGAATATTTGAAAATAAGATGAATAAAAAATAATGATGATAATCCCCCACACACACACCGAAGATAACCGAAGTTTCCAACAAATGGATTGATGGGATTAAGTTGTGTAGGATTTCAAACTCCAGTTTTAAACTAGGCAGCTAACGTAGCGTAACCCTGATCCAGAATTTCTACCGCATACTTATGAGCGCGTTCGAACCTTTCCCTGCCCTTCTGCAGAGCACTTATCGTTCGAATTTTAATAGTAAACTGTGGAGTTCACTGCATTAATCCAGAGCAATGCTAAAAATTAAACAAACTTTAAACTAAATGCTAAACTGTTTACTGAGTCTGCGAGGTCCTTACTCTGCTTAACACAGTTCATTTCTTTAAATTCTAGTGATTAGTGTTTTGTCATGTTAAAATAAAAAAAAAATTAAGTCTCTTCTATCACCTTGTTCATACACACTCATTTCTTAGTCTTAATAATACAGTACATAAGTGAGGTTTGGCCATTCTCACAGTGATGGCGCAGTTAATTCTGTATCAATGTTTACTTTGTGTCACATAAACCACATCTTAGAATTAGTAATCTCTTTATAATTTTTGTTTAGAAATTATGGACTTTACAACCGTGTTATAAATAACTCTTAATTTCCCGACGTTTCGACCTTCATATGAAGGTCATCGTCTGAAGTATATACAAGGACAAGCTGAGTTACATTTCACACAGTAAGCTAAAGAAACAATGATTTGATCACCGGGTATTCTACTGGCACGACCTCTAGTGGGAAAAAATAGATAAAATTACAAATTAATTATTTAGAAACTACATCAAAGATAAATTCTATTTAAGATAACACGAGAAAAACATTATTTCTTAGAGATAGTTTTCTTACAGTAACACTGATGCCCTATTTTTAACATTACAATTGTTATTTTAGTTTAAGATTCTGGCGACGAATTACCTGCAGACGATTGGTGGCTCCTGTTGTTTCTTGAAAAAGATGATTTATTAGTCAGTTTTGACGTCTCTGCCCTCTTTACGAATGTCCCAATTAATAACACAAACCTTCTTTTACAGAACAAATTCCTTCCAGATATCAATGAGCTCTTCGCGCATGTATTGCTTTCTACCTACAAAAAGAAGGCACAGCCATGGGCTCGCTCTTATCCACCACCCTACTGCTAACTTTTATATGGAGCATTTTGATCAACATGCTCCGGATTCCACTCGTTTAAAACCCAATGTCTGCTTAGATACGTTGACGATGTTTTCGCGATCTGGTCCCATGGCTACTAGACACTTTGCTCAGCCACCTAAACAAACGGCACAAACAGTTCACAATTGAGATTGAAAAACAGAACACACTTCCGTTTCTAGATACACTTGTCACGCGTCTTCTTTCTGGCAGTCTTTCCTTCACTGTTTACCGGAAACTGACACATATTCGCCAATATATACACATAAACTCCTACCATCACCCAACACAAAAAGTAGGTGTCATTAATACTCTAAAAAACGGGGCTTTGAAGATTTGCTCCAATGAACATGCCCTGAATGAAGAATTTAAAGTTATCAGCAAAACTTTTCTAAAAAATGGGTACACCAAAACACTACTAACAAAATTCTCTACAAGACCTCAATAAAAAAAAAAAGATAAACCAGACTATATAAAGGAATTAAAGGAACATCAGATAAAATAAACAGAATACTACAAAAATACAACCTCAAAGCCACCTTTAAACCTCCTGCAAAATTAAAAAGTTTACTCAACTCATCCAAAGACTCACTCCCTCCGCTGGCCCATCCTGGAGTATACCGTATTTATTGCACCTGTAATACACCCTATATAAGGGAAACAGGACGTACAATTCCTATCAGACAAAAATAACATAAACGACACATTGAATATAATAACTATGGTGAAGCTCACCTTTCTGATCATGCCCGGAACACTTTACATAGAACTGACTGGGAAAGCACCAGTTGTTTACATCACACCAAAACATGGTATGAACGCAAATTTAAGGAAGCCTATGAGATTCTTAACAAACACCCCAATCTGAACGATAATGATGGTCTAAAAATCCCAAGCATGTGGAAGACACATATTCTACCCACGGAACCTTTCTCTCTAAGAGTTAACTATAAATAGGACTGTAGATAATCCTAAATCTAAAATAAAAATTGTAATGTTAAAATTAGAACTCATTTTTATTGAGAAAACTATCTGTAAAATGTTTCTCATGTTATTCTAAATAGAATTTAGCTTTGATGTAGTTTCTAAATAATTTTTAATTTTTTCTATATATTTTTTTTCACTAGAGGTCATGCCAGTAGAATAACCGGTGATCAAATCATTGTTTCTTTAACTTACCGTGTGAAATGTAACTCAGCCTCTCCTTGTATAGACTCCAGATGATGACTTGTCGAAACGTCAGGAAATTAAAAGTTATTTATAACATGGTTGTAAAGTCCATAATTTCTAAATTGAATGCCGATCATCGTGAAACACTAAAAGAAAGGATAGTAATCTCCCTTATGTAGCGCTAGTGATCAGCAATAATTTTGAAAAATTCTAATAGCTTAATAGGATAAATGTTTGCGAAATATTATTAGTGTATGGCAACGACGATCATAAATGAATTAATTCCTGAGTTGTGTTGCTTAAGTACATCGTGCTAGAAAACCCAATAACACGGCAGTAGTTTGTATGGAACATGCTCATTTATAACATCATCCGACAGCTACCCTGCAGTGCCTAATATCTGATAATCCAATCAGCGCGGCTACAGCCCACCTTAGTGTACCTGCTATTAGTCTGACACTCGTTGGCTGTCTCCAGTGTGACATGTGCAGGCAAACAACTTTGCTATTGACAGGAGAATCCTAGGTATCGCGCTGTTTAAGAATACGGCTTACAAGAATAAGATGAATGGTATATATCAAGCCCAACTAATGTTATAGCAACGCTTTATCAACTGTGATTAGTTTCGCATGCGCAGTATATGAAACAAGTGGCCAATATAACTCTGAGAACTGCTAAAGAAACTAGAACGCGTAAGTTGTGTTTCAGAGTTAAAGTAGAGTATCATAATATGGGGAAATGGTGGATTATTCCTTTTGGGAAAAGAATGCACATTGTGATAAAGGTGGTTTGTTTTATCCCGTGAGTAATATCGATTTTATTCACTGCTACTACAGTTTCGAGTATCTGTTTTGCTATTTTTTAAGGTTCGCAAGCCTCTTCACATTGACAATTATTTCTCATCTATTCATGTGCTTTACTATGAGCCTCAATTGATAACAGAGATGGCTATGAGATGGGAACTGGTCTGCTATCCGAATAACAATAGGGATTCATAATCGCGTGCCCTTTTATTCAAGCTCATTTGCTCTCTAGTTCCTCGTTGTAAAAATAACCTCATTTTATATATATAATTGAAAATGAAATTGCTGAAAGCAAACTACGTAGTTGCATGCTATTTTGAAATTATTGGCACGTTCAGTAATAACGTTTCGACTCTTTCTGTATGATGATGCATAATCAGCATTGTTGATTTTTCTACAATGGATTTGTGACATCCTTGAAATATTTTTTATTGCCTCCAGAATAAAGTGAAAAATATATTATTGCGAGAAGTCAGAATGAGCTAAGAGAAGAATCTCCGCATTAAGAAGTACCCACTGATGTTTCTCATTTTGGATAATGAGAAAGAATTCGAAAACTCATCACTTAACAAGTAGTGGCACTTCCACTTCACCCAGTTTTGAAATTAGTAATGCAATCAAGATTTTGTTATTTGCTACTTTGCAAGGTCGACAGTACTGTCTCTTCCTTCTCTGCGATAAGGATTTGCTATCTTATAGTCTGAAAATCATCTTCTAGAACAAAGGGTTGTCATTCCCACTAAGGATTTGCGCTAATCTGAGCTGCTTTTCACCCTTTCTTAAAGAAAAGGAAGTTAGAAGAAATAAGTCAAAAGCATATTCGAACAAGAACCTATTTCTTGTTCTTCCTACATCACTTATAAACAAAGTGGTACAGATCGATGAAATTTATAGAAGAAACAAAACGAAATCACAACGTAAACGAGGTAACATTAAGCACAAAAAATGAACAGACTTTTGCTTAACAGCTAAAGAAATATTAATTCAATGAGCACGATTTTAAAAACTATTAATTGAGCATCTTGAAAGCTTACAGGATGATAATTATCACATTTCAATGACAATCATCTCTAAATTTGCAATTTGTAGTTTTAAATTAATGTAATTTTAAAATTTATTGTCTGTTGCATGATAAAGCTGGTTTTCTCAGAAACCATTAATTCGTATTGATTTATACGACGTGTTTAATATGCTATGAACATAATTTGCATCTACTGATAGGGTTTGTTTTCTTATGGAGCGTTTACAATATGCACAAACGTGAAACCATAAATATTCAAAGAGTTCCATTACGTAATTTACCAGATAATCAGGTGATGTTTTCTGGCCTGGAATAATGCATTAATAATTAGTAAAAAAAACAAAATCAGCAGATATTGATATTTCATCAATATCTGTCGCTGTATATACCATTGTGATGAACAAAGCAGGGTTTGAGGCTTTACATCAATTTCATTATATTTATTATCCATGTATACTGAAAATTAGATTAAATGACATGGACTTGATTCCCAAAACGTAGGTGCAATAAAGAAATTATTACATGGAAAAAATATTCCAACCCGCAGAGCTTGTTAAGCCCTCTGGGACTGAATGACCAAATATTCTGAGTAAGTCTCAAATCTGTTTCCTGATTATTGGCCACCTCTTTAGCTGTAATGAAGATATCCTTTGTATGGAAAATTCATAGTTCGAATCCCATCCTGACTGAGACCAACTAACTCACCTGCAATTGAAGAAAGGCCCTTGGGTTTTCAATTGTAGAGGAACACATAGCCGGAATTGACATTTTTCTTTAGCAGCAAGAAGAACACATTGCCGGAATAAGGCATGGATTTGCCTTGGGCGGCTGAAGAAAAACTCTGTCAATTTTTGATCAATTTCTTTGTCACCTACTATTAAAATTTCCAGCATGGTAGTTGCTCATATGAACCTTTACTTTCGAAACGGACAAGGCTATTATTTGTCTCTCTGGCTTTTAGGCTGGATTCTTATCGACATAAATTGTAACAGCGGTATGGTTGGGATGCATTAAGTAAAATTCAAGCTGATTAATATCTCCATGTAACTTATTCACTGCCTGTAACATGCGAGAAAGTTCAGTAGAGATATCATATTCACGTCTTAGCATGATTAAGCAGACAAAATGACTATCTAGTATTTTAACACTTCTTATTAACTAAGGTTTTAATAATAATGCTCACGAAAGATTAAAGGCTTTTAGCAAAGTGCTGGGTAGACGAAGTCTAGACAATGCATGGTTTCTATGTTCATCCAGTATCTAATTCTTTTCAATTACATGATACATCATCTCCCTACTTAAAAAAAAAAAAAAATCTCAATAATCGATAGACGCGCAAGATTCATAGTTCAATAGTCTGCAGTTGCAATTCCTCCACCTCCGAAAACTGATGTTTTACATCAGGTAGGGGGGAAACTCGCCTTCGGTTGCAAAAGTCAAAGGTTTCTGCTCTCCTAAGCATTCGAATCTAATTCCTTTCAACAAGAAGGCAAATATCGCATCCTCCTCTAAAGTGAAGTATTCATGAGAAAAAGGCGTACATCAGAACTTCAAATTGTTGACTCGCTGCTAACAGTGCTCACTGAGATATAAAAATACTGTTTTTGCTTGAACCCCTTGATGCCATGAAAACGCAAAAAAAAATCCTAACGAAAGCATCATGATGGATACGATTAAGAAAAATTAAGTCAGTTTTTATAAAATTTGTTATCCGATGAGATAATGTTCAGTTCAGTGAACAGAAGCGATTTAGTCTTTAATTAACAAATAATATTCGGTAAAAAAAAAGGTGCGTGGTACACAAGTTAAACATTTGTCTTAGAAATGCATCCTCCAATGGTTGCGGAGAATGTTATCCGAGGTGTCGTTATTTTCATTCGAAGAAGTTAGCCGGAATTTCATTTCTCTTTGAATCAAATGGCTGGGGCGGGGAGTTAATCAGGATATCGCCGCAGTTTATCTCTAGATTTAATTTATCTGAATTTTGAATAAAGTTCGTGAGCGCATGTCTGTTTTCATTTGAATTGTTTTTTTGAAATAGGCAATTATATAAATTTATTTAAGTTAAGGGATATTACATCCCATATTGTTTCATAGCCGAATAAGAAACTAAGAGTTTCATGCCGAATATAGAAACTATATAAAGTTCGGCGAGTCCAAGCGTACGCAAATACCTGGATAGTGCAACACCTGACCCATTTGGTAGTGCAGAACTGAGACAACTCATAGCAAGGGTGGAGCAAGTTCCGATCACTATTCTTGGTATTTACCCATAATGCGAAACCCAGCTCCTAGGAGCTGTAATACTGTTCTGCATTATGAGAGAAGGTCACTACCCAGACCGGTTTCAACCTTTATTGAGGTCTCATAAGTGAGTAGGTAGACCTAGATAATACCAAGTTTGTAGCAAACGGAACTTATCTTATTCGGCTATGAAACAATACGGGTTGTAATATCAGTAGTAGGGGTGATGGTTTGAACCAGATCAAGATAAGATAAGGAATCGTGACGTGATTGGTTGACGTCATTGTGGGAGTGGCTTCATGGGTTTGGAATGTTAGGAATTTCCCTGTGGGCATATGTGTCAATGGCTTCAGTTGTTGTGTTTTGGTTCGCGTATGGCATTATGGGTGATGGTAGAGATAAGGATTCGTGTCGTGATTAGTGGACACTTCGAATCAGATGAAGGTAAGATAAGGAATCGTGACGTAAATGTTTGTTATGAGATGTAGATAAGTGATGTTATTTGTAAATAAGTGATGTCATCTGTTAGTTGTAAATAAGTGACATATTAGAGATAAGGAATCGTGTCATGATTGGTGGACATTTTAAACCAGATCAAGATAAGATAAGGAATTGTGACGTGAATGTTTGTTGTTGTCAGATGAATATCAGTGACGTCGTTGTTAGTTGTAAATAAGTGACGTTATTGTTTTGAATGGAAAGGAAGATATATTAGAGATAAGGAATCGTGTCATGATTGGTGGACATTTTAAACAAGATCAAGATAAGGAATCGTGATGCGAATGTTTGTTATTGATTTTGGAATTTCGCTGGGGCCCTCGTTTGTCGGGGACATCACGTGAATAATTTAATTATATATACTAATGTAACTCAAATACACTTTTTTTTTCTTCTATAAATGATTGTACTAATTTTCCAATACATTTTTGGGGTATTTCTTTAATGTTAAAGGGTGGGAATTCTGAGAGTACGTCGTGATGACCATTGTGATTAGTTTTCTGAATAAACACACACACACAACACATGAAAACTCGCTAACGTGTCCATGCAGATACTGTAATATATACCCTATGATTATTCTTATGAAAAAAAAAAAAACGTTCAGTTTTTGAATTACGTTTACTAAAAACATACGACCACTGATTATTGTATTACAATTATCAATTGTTATGTTTAAGTTAAAATTCACTTATATTTCTTTCCAGAATGAGAACATCTTGGTACTATCTAGGTTTTCTGAATATTCCAAATTGTTGATTTTTAACATATATATTCACAGCACAGAACACAACTCTGAAATCCATTTGACTTTTTCATTATAGGTTTTACTTTTTAAAATTCAGTTAACTACATATTATAACCAGAATAACTGAGTAAAATAAATAAATTGTGTGTGAATTATTTTCCCACACTGTTAATTTTCATTAACCTTGTTTGTAGATAACTGAGTGACTCATTTCCGGTCAGCCAGTCATCTTTTCTTAGCCGTATATAGCGCTTACTTCAAAAGTAAAATATTTTCAGGGTAGTGTATTAGTCAAGCTTTCATGTGAGTAATGTTTACAATAGTGTTAGGTAGCAAAGGTTTGTAAAACACCTCATGTGATCTTTGAGACCTAACTTGTTCGCATCACTTCCTATCCTACACATATTGCACTCAAGCTTAATGTTGTGACTAAGTGTTTTCGAGGTGATACACTATGGGTAGCAAAGGTTCGTAATTTGACCTTGAGTGATCGTTGAGAACTAAATTATTCATTGTCACATGTTGTGATTATTGGTTTTCCATTGGTTCTGATTTTTTATAAATAGACCAATGGGGTGGGTGGGTGGTTCCATTTGAGTTTCTAGTAGTAACTTTCTAGTAGTATTTGTAATATTTGGTCGTATTCATTTGAGTTTCTAGTATTGGTAATTTGGTATGCATTCAGAAGATTGTAGTTTGAAAATGAGTTTTTCTGGAGAAAAGGTAAGTTAATTTTGTCATTTTATAGCAATGTCATTTGAATTTTCGTGACTACATTAGCGATTTTTGTCTATAAAGTTATAAGGTGGTTTTTGCAATGGAAAAATAAAAATCATGTTTATGTTATTCAACCTGTTTTGTTTTAAGTGAAATCCCATAAGTCATATATATATATATAATTTTTTTTTATTGGGAAAAGATATTGAGTGTGGTTATTTAGTAATATTGTGTTAGTGAAACCATTGCGTTGTGTGGAAATTGCTGAAAACATTATGATGAGTAACATTTAGTTTTATTTTTTTTTTGGTTATTAGGATTTTTGGGGGAAAATTTTTGAGGGGTAATATTTAGTAAAAATGTGTTAGTGAAACTCTCATGTAGTGTCGAAATTGCTAAAATCACCTTGAGTTTTTTTTATTTCTGAATGATATTTCTGAAATCTAGAAAGTAATTTCTTTTTTTTTTATAGCGACCATCTGTTATTCGTTATGTTGATGGTAATGGGAATATATTCAATCATCAACCCACCATTGTAGAGGTTGATTTGACTGGAGAATATGGTTGTGAAAATGAACAAACCATAGGACGTGGTATTAGTTCTAATGTAACAATTGCTGGTGTGGCTGGAGGAAATCGCGACACTCCCCAAAATTTATATAATTCACATTCAGTTACTGGATGTGAAAGTAAACTCTCTACTTCTACTACTATTGAACCCTCACTCTACAGGGACTTTTAAACTGTTTCGGTGGCCCGATCACGTAAATCTATCAAGTATCAATCTCGACAATTGGAGTATCAAGTTCGATTTCGTGATCTGGAACTCTTTTCACCAGAGCATTTTTTGAAATATTTCGAGATATGATTAATGAGATCATTCAGCGATTATCGGGTTCTGGAACTTTTTCTCACGTTCGGTTGGACGTTAGTGCATTCAGTTTAGAAAGCAACATTAACTTACCGTTCATGTTGCTTTCTGAACTAACTTTCTGTCAAGAATATCATGAAACAGGGACAAGATGGTAGGATCCTTCGGACTGTCAAACCAAAATACGAAAATGTCCGTGTAATTGCACACAATTTTCGTGGTTTTGACGGGTATTATATTTTGGAATTTCTTTTTTCAAAAAATTTCCAACCCCGTGTAGTGTTTGACGGATCGAAGATACTTGCTATCTATTATGACCCTTTAAACATCATATTTCTTGATAGTTTTTCCTACATTAGTGTCGCTCTTAGGAAACTACCAGCCATGTTCGTGTCCCAGAAGTTCATAAGGGTTTCTTTCCTCATAAGTTTCATACAACTGATTCTCTGGATTATCGCGGAGTCATCCCAGAAAAATCATATTTCCAGCCAGAATTTATGAATAAAGAAACTCGTACAGAGTTCGAGACTTGGTAAGAAAATCAGCTAGACACTGAAAACTGTCTGAAAGCAGAACTTTTAGCTTATACGAAAGATGACGTGCGTGTTTTGCGTGACAGTTGCAACACTTTTCGCACTCTCTTCATGCAGCTCACTCAGATTGATCCCTTTCTCCATGACATTACAATTGCAGGAGTATGTTTGAGAGTATTTCTCCAAAACTTTTTGAAACCTAATACATTGGCCATACTTCCTGCTCGGGGTTACATAGGGGCAAACGTACAAAGTCAAAAGGCTTTGGCTTGGCTCAAATGGCAAGAACAACATAACCATACAACATGCACGTTCTGTGGGGGGGGAGAAGTCCGCATCGGACCTTATTTTGTCGATGGGAAATGTGGAAGCATTTTATATGATTTCTACGGCAGCTTCTTCCACGGTTGTCAATTTTGTTACAGACCAAATACATTCCAACCATACAGAAACACTGACATGATAACCCTTTTTGAGCAAATGAAGGATCGTGAAAACTACTTTCGTAGCCAAGGATTCGACGTTATCTCAATTTGGGAATGTCAGTTTAATGCAGAAATTTCTGAAAACACAGCCTTGAAAACCTTTATTGTTGCTCTTAATATTCCAGATCCCATATTACCTCCTAGTGCTCTGCATGGTGGCAGAACCGACTACTACAAAATGTATCACAAAATTCAGTCAGAAGGGGAAGTTATTCGCTATTTGGACTTCAATAGCCTTTATCCATGGGTAATGAAATACCAGGTATTTCCTATGGGGCATCCCGAAGTTATTATCGATAATTTCGACTATTCTCCTGGGGTATACTTTGGTATTTGCCATTCAAAAGTGGAAGCACCTACCGATCTCTTTTTACCGGTATTGCCCATCACAGTTAACGAAAAATTAATCTTCCCACTGTGTGGAAAATGTGCTTTCGAAATAGCCCCATTATGCTCTCATACGGACCGATTATTTACAGGTTATTGGTGCAGTCCAGAGTTAGATTTAGCACGTTCTCGCGGTTATAAAGTTATTGAATTTTACGAGGTGTGGCATTTTTCTCAAAAATGTGAAGGGGAAGAAAACTTCTTTGCTCACTATATTGATACCTTTCTGAAGCTGAAACAGGAAGCATCTGGATGGCCTGAAGGTCAAAACCGAGAGGCTTATCTGGACGAGTTTTTGCTAAGGGAAGGTGTTATGTTAAATAGTGAACACATTAGTAAAAACCCTGGTAAACGTTCACTTGCTAAGCTTTGTTTGAATTCTCTATGGGGAAGGCTTGGCATGAGAATGTTAAGAACTCAGACCCAGGTGATTTCCTCTTATGAAGAACTCTTAGAACTTTTTTTAGATAACAGTAAAGTTATCCAAGATGCCAGGTTAGTTTCAGAAGAGCAGATGATGGTTGCCTACTCATCTATTGAAGGCACTGGGCCTGAAAATAGGAAAGGGAATGCTGTCATCTCATTTGTAGCTGCCTACGGTAGGATAAAGTTATACGAGGTCATGGAACCTTTGCAAAGACGGCTTTTATACAGAGATACTGATTCTGTCATTTTCATTGAAAAACTGGGCGATTACTCACCGTCCATTGGTCACTTCCTTGGGGAGCTAGGTGACGAACACGACGGTGACTTTATTGTTGAGTTTGTTACCACAGGCCCCAAATCTTATTTTAAATGCAAAGGCATTACTTTAAATGCAAAGGCATTACTTTAAATTCTCGCGCGGCCACTGAGATTAATCTGGAATCTATGATTGCAGCAGTAAGGGATGAGTCACAAAACATCCAAGTTCCTGTACTATTTTCTGTCCACAGAGACAAATGGAGCTGTCAACTCAAAACGACCTCAGTAACAAAAAGATTTGGATACACATTTGCGAAGCGCATAGTGTCAACAGACACATGCACTTTTCCCTATGGGTATTTTAAAGGATAATTCCTTACACTCACATATCCCATAAGCAAAAGATGCCATCTATGGGACAGAAAACTAAACAACATTCTACCTGGTAGGTAAAAATCCATGGTTGTTTCCCAACACGATGATTTGCAGTGTCCCCCTTCTCTTGTGCATTTTTTACATCAATGTTATTGTTACTATTATTCCACAATAGCTTTTTTTTTTTCTTAGAATTAAAAAAGAAAATTTCGTCTTGGCATGATTACATGGTGACTGTGATAAAAAAAAAATTGACAAGGTGATTTTTTGATATTAAAAAAAGTATCTATTTGTTTTTACATGATCTCCGATTATATAAAAATAATCACAGTCTTATTATGTTATCATTTTTGATATGTTCATACATCCATTTACATGTATAATTTCGGTAGCTACTCAGTCAGGAAAAACAACATTCGTGTTTTTCTCTCATAGAACATTGTAATCAACTAATCAAACCACCACCGGAACGAATCGTTTACTGTTACAATGAAAATCAGGATAAATTTAAAAAATTTACCAATATAGAATTCGTGAATGGTTTGAAGTTACCTGAATTTGTTTCTAATGTGAAAAATTTACTCATAATCGATGATTTGGTTCACCAGGCTAAGTTACAGCACGGAAATAGCTGATGTATTCATAAAAGGTTCACATCACCGTAACCTTGGTGTCATTCTACTGACACAAAATTTATTCTGTAAAGGTCCACATTTTCGTACAATTTCTTTCAATAGCCATTATGTTATTGCTTTTAAAAATCCCCGAGACTCTTTACAGTTTTCTCATTTAGCTTCCCAAATATTTCCAGGACAAACGAACGTGTTAGTTCAGATTTATAAAGATGCAACACGCGAACCCCACTCATATTTAGACTTTAGACAGGAAACACCTGATATTTTATGCTTGAGGTCACGGATTTTGCCAGGAGAAGAACCCAATACAGTATTTATCCCTGAATGGCTGATAGACTCAAACGCTATGAATATCTCATCAAGTACTTATCTCATTCCTCTCCCAAACAAGCAAATGATGCTTTAAAACATTGCACCTCCAGCCAAATCACCACACTCTGTGAAATATGCAAAAATGTTTTATGTGGAAATATTCCAATAAAACATAATCAGAAGTCACGCCTACGAAGGAAAAAAAAAATTATAAGAGCACTAAGTAACAAATCGCTTCCCTTCATAACCAGAAGAAAACTGGTTTTACAGCATGGAGGAGCACTGTTCCCATTATTAGGCAGTATCATTGCTCCTTTATTGACTTCACTTATTAGAAAATGAATATGTTTAAAAAGTTTACACTTCTCCAATCACCAGAGTAGCGTGAACTATACACACTCGATGACGAAATGAGTGTCATTTTAAAAATAAGAAATAAACATGCAGATGAAAAAGTAAAAGCATATTTAAATGTTTTGCAAAAGTATTTAGGGTTGAAAAACCAATTGGCTCACACAGAAGGAGAGCAACAGGAACATAGACTACCACGTCCAGAACCTTTACTGAACAAACCAAATACCCAGAACCATCAACGTCAGCCAGTCCCAGTGAAGAAAATGCTTCCACTCCAATCCCTCCCCGCACTAGAGCTCGAAGAAGGAGTACCAAATTCATCTCTCTATCTCCCCGAAAGCTGCTTGGGAATAAGAAACTGGTTTGGAAAAAATGGTAAGTGAAAACAACAATTTTTTTTTAAAATTATTTTTTTATTTTCAGTAAATGATCTGTAACAGCATTAGTTACTACAATATCATTTAACCACAAATCCTTAGAATAATATTTTGCATAGAAAGACCACGACATCTCAATATTAAAATACACACAATGCAAACCACACGCGACAGATTCCTTAGCTTGTACAGCTACAGAATTATAATACCATTTATTAGTATTAATATTCAGAAAGTTAACAATATCGTTTTCGGGTGGACGACCGAAGCTATCGAAAAAATCACCGTGTTTGTCTTTAATATAGATAGCTTGCCAATGTTGTCCTGGCAACCAGGTCGGATCTGTGTTCACGACGAACATCGACTCTTGTTTTCTGATCGGATATTGTGGCAATTCATCACGAGCACAAACTCCTAAACCCACTTTTCTCGTGCTGGGTTCTAACTCTAGTATGCTTACTAATTGTTCAGTGTTCATAGTCCAGTAACACAGAACGATCCTTTGTTACGGATAACGTACACTCAAATTCTGCATAAAGAACCACTGTGATGTTTTCAGGAAGAGGTTGAGCAAATTTAACTTCGAGTAGCACACTTTCTCTTCTTAACAGACTGACATAGGGGGCAACGGCATTTTGATCTGGCGATAAGTCAAATCCATAGAGAACGTTTCCCTTTACATATTCTTCATAAGAAATGTCATTACCACAGTCTCTGTTCCATTTACCTAGTGATGTGAACAGTGACATGTAACATCTGCTGTAATGCCTTTCTTTGAAGTTCGGAGTCAAAGGTTGTGAGGGATACTGAATACCGTTAGCTGTCACCACAAGAAAATTCAGATTGAAATGATGAAAATTAAATGGATTTCTGTTGAAAGTGCCATTAAATCCATCACTAGCGACCAGTCCAATAATTAATCTAGATGGTATTTCACCTAGATACAGATTGTCTCGTGTGGCACATGACATACCCTTGGGAATCGAAAAATAAGACACTTGCACACGATTGATGGGATATATCATGTTTGACTTGTCTAACACAGACCTGTGAGCCAGTTGAATCTTTGAATTTATTTTGACTTTTCGGACAGAAAAGTGTAGCCTCTTCAATTTGCAGTTTAGCCTTAGAATCAGCATTTGCAGTGAGTAAACAAAATTCTGGAGAACTGCGAACCATACGAACAGTAACGTTATTGATCAAGTACCAGTCTTGATGCATGATGTCAGCGTGTATTCGCCCAAGCATCTCGACACTTTTCGATTGGTTAATTCGAGCTTGTCGTCTACGCATCCCACATTCACTTTTGGTAAACATATCACTAACATTAGCCACATCATCTTTAACAAATAGTTCATTTGTGAGTTGACTGTTTTTAGCATCTCTGTCATAATTTAGTAGGTTTTCAATATAAGCCCTATAAGGATAAGTGTCTGATGCCACATTCACTAGTTTATCTTGGAGAAAAAAGTCACCTTGACTGAACAGGGAATGGAAAAAATTATTCACAACAACAACTGAAGAATCTTCGATATGTTTATTATCATTGTCAGTGATACGAACACGTAGGTATGAGTTTCCCAAATCCAAGTATTCTTCAGATGTACCTGGTATGCAAAATTCCACAGGAAATTCCTCCACTGTCAGTACTGGATATTGGTTGGTAAGTAACATAAGAACTTCTTTCCACACACATGTTGACACGAGGGTGGGAAAAAAGATCTAACTCTGACATCATATCCTCAGCAAAAGATGTCATCTCGCTTGCGTTTTTTTTTCTTCTTGCTTCCTTGACCTCTTTGAAGTAATCGACTCTGAGCCTTATCAGCAATGGTTTTCCCAGCTTAAGATGCTCTGTTTATAAAGGCTCGACGTACAGGTACCCCTTCCAATACATCTCCTATCATATGCTGACCGGCTTTTAAGGCTTGACGACCGACAAATTGAGCTGCAGGTTTTAAAAGTGGACTTAGAGAGGAGAAGGCACTTCTGAAAATGCTACTTAATCCGTACCCACGTTGTATTGGGGGGGCGTAAACATTTGAGACCCACCTGCCTGCAAAGTGTAATATCTGAGATAATCAGTCATCCTTCACTTGTCGGAACTGTAATTTAATTATTGTCTTGCCACCACGAAAGTGGAACAACTCGCCGCTGTCAGAACGAATTTCAATGCTAATTGACTGAAATGTTTGTTTTCGTAACGGATAATAATCAGGTTGAGCAAAAACGAAGGAGCACTTAGTGCTGCACTGAACAACTCGTAACAATGGTGCACATGTATCACCAACTATCTGTTCTTGGATTAAATCAGAATAAACAAAATATGCGGCTACACCCCTCTTAATATCAACTGGATATTTTCCTGTGATTGTACCTTTCAGTTTAACACCAATCTGATTAAAACCCAGTAGAAGACCCAAACCCGAGGCCTCCTTGGGAAACAGGTTGTAATCTTTTGGGACTGTCAGAGAAAGTGTTGTTTGGGTTCTTTTTCCAGTAATCAGAGAACTCACATCAAACTTTGCTTGAAGTTCATAGGGTGAATTGTAACTGCCTTGGGGAATCTTGTACACTTTGTAAAATCCTTCTTTAGACTTTTCAAAAACTTTATTTCCTGCGATATTGTTGACACCTCCCCCAATTGCACGTATCATATGAAACTCATCGTAACCGGAATCGAGGTTATTAAATTCTCCCGGAAGATGAATTTCGGCAAGAGCAACTTCCTATTTACCTTTAAGTCTGATCTCGTGTGGTAATTTCGTTTGCGTGTTTGTAGGAAACATTTTAATGCTGGGAAGGGTTAAGTAAAACATCTTCGCTACGAACCCAAGAATTATACGATGAGGGATAACCGAGCCACTTAACAAAATACTGAAGCTTTCCTTTCTGTTTGCGCTGCTTAAGTACTTGTTCGATTAGATACATGTCTTCCGGAAGTTCATTGGGTATATTAGCCTTTTGCAGTTGAGGTTCAGAGAAAGTTCTCTCCGTCCCGACTGCGAACTCTTTACTACAGGGTTTCTATTAATAACCTGAGCAATAGTGAACAATTCTCGTGTCCAATTACCTTTTTCTAAATTTGTGGGTATCATCACTTAAAACCACACTATCACCTACTTGAAATTTTGGTTTGGTAGTCTCCTCTTGGGTTCCGTACAAATGTTTCCAAACACGATGGTGTGGTGTGAGGTTATAAGTATGTACAAGGGTCGGCAATACATTTGTATAACTTTTACTATGAGTATACGTCATCCACTTGTAGATCTTTGTTTTCAATGTTCTGATAAATTGTCGGCAATGGCTGCTTTCATTTCGCTCCTGGTGGTGTAGAAATGAATATTATGGTTCTTAAACAATGCATATCTATCTTGTTGCAAAACTCTTTTCCTTGATCAGTGCTTATGTAACATGGCACTTCCTCTTTAAAAATAGACTCGAAAGCATTATCAACATCGTCTGCTGATTTCTTCTTCAGTGTTCGAACCCACGCAAATCGAGAAAAACAATCAATGCATACAAGAAGGAAACACACACCCCCATTCTCTTTTGCAAGGGATGGCATATCTGCCAAATCACATTGAAAAGTGTGTAAAAGTGTCGGGACTTTGATTTGATTGCGTTTATGTCTCACATAAGTAGGTTGTGTTGCTAACCAACCTTTCACGGTTTCATGTGACAAATTTGTATGTTTCTATAAAGCTTTGATACTTCCAAAATTAACTACTGTATTAGGATTATAGTAATCTGCTAACTTTTCCATTACTCTCAATGATTTTTTTTTCTTTGCAGGTGAAAATCAAGAAACATCACAAAAGTGCTAGGTACTGGTAATATTAGTGACCGGAGAAATAGCCATAATCATTTGGGAAGTAGTATCAAAATCAGTCAATCAAACTTGCCTCATCAAAGAAATGTTACGCCAAGAAAAACACCATTTGCATTGGTGATATATGTAAATTCAATTCCTATTTCTGCATATTGCATTGTAAATAATATCTGTGAAATAAATATGTAAACTTAAAAGAACAAACAGCGTCGTTGATGTGTTATATTTAAGTAAGAACACTTTTGAAATCATCGTGAATTCACATACGATTTGTTTAATTATTGAACTTTAAGATCTTAATTTTAGACAAATCAAAATATTCGCATGATATGAACCTGATTAGAATATGTATATATAGAAGAAAATACACATGAGGTATGGAAAAAAAAAGTATGCGTGTTTGAGTGACATCAGTATATAATTAATTATTCAGAAAAGCTCGAAAGACTGCCGCCATCACGACTTACTCTAAGAATTCCCACCCTTTAACAGGAAACAAATATCCCAAATATATTGGAAAATTAGTACAACCATCTTTTTTTATATAGTGTATTTGAGTGACATTAGTATATATAATTAAATTATTCACGTGATGTCCCCGACAAACGAGGGCCCCAGCGAAATTCCAAAATCAACAACAACACATTCGCGTCACGATTCCTTATCTTATCTTGATCTGGTTTAAAATGTCCACCAATCACGTCACGATTCCTTATCTTGATCTGGTTCAAACCGTCACCCCTACTACTAATATCCCTTAACTTAAATAAGTTCACGTCCCCGAATTGAAGCCTTTGGCTCTTCATATAATTAGTAATTATATAAATGTTTCACCACACGCAAAAAAATCGTAAGAATGTGTTTATTCATATAGAAATATTCATGTGAAATTACGCAAATATTGTGGTGTTTGATCCACTCATTACTTCCAAGTATTTACTATTTCTATTCACATTCCATTGATTTACTGTGCATTTCTCAAATATTTATTGTTGCATATTTGACAAAGAAATTTTCTGTTGCGAAAAGATAATGAAGCCGAAAATTTCGAAACACTGCTGCAGAAATAAGTTGCGTAACTTTCTTATTTCATCTTATATTGTAGACTTCTGTGTATGTTTTCTGTGACGCCTACTACTTTCACTGCTGAAATTCAAAGATTTAAAATAATGCCCAGCTTACGTGTCTTCCTTCCGCGTACCATCTGAAGCATTACTAACTAAAGTAACCGGAATGTTTAGTGGTTATGAATGGCCACCGTAATGCGGTGTGCATAAGACAGCTGCTGTCACTCGGTTAATAAGCATGTTAATAACCATCAGTGGTTACTGAACAGTATCGTAAGGAGCTGCCAATTCCGCGAGTGAGATGGCTGACAGACCTTATCCTCACCAAAATCCAGCTTCATGAGAACAGATCTAATAAGATGCAACAAATTAAGAGTACGTTTTACACACTACAGCTCTCTCTCTTTCTTTTATTTCGAAACTCATTTGTTACTTTGTGCTGTGGCCAAACTCCCTGAACAGGAAGACAATTAAAATCCACCCAATAATTAATTAAGTCACTGTTAATAAAACTGCGTTGAAGAATCTAGAAGGCTTCCTTTTCGCGTTGTAAAGTTATAAAGGATATATACATCGTTATTGTTGTCAAATATATTTAAATAAGAAAAATGTCGAAATTGATCAAACAGCCTCTAAGAATATGACTTTGGACATCTCCATGGCAACTCCGATGCCAAACGTGTATTGTTATGAGCTCTGTAGTCAGTTTCAAAGTTTTACAGTCACAAATTAATTATTTGGCTACGAATTAAAACAGACAGAAGAGGAAAGAAAACAATTATCCTGTGTTCTTGACCAACTTAACTTTGTAAAAATAGTTTTACCAAAAGTGTGTATCCAATAATGCAGCGTTGTAAGAAAACTAAATGTATAAATAAAAAAATACATAAAAACTCAAAATATCAGCATCTTAATAATTCGATATCCCAATATTTAGCTTATGTGGCATAATTTCTTCAGATATTTCTGAAAAGATTAATATGATATTAACATTGTTCGCAGAGATTGCCATTAAGTTCTGACACAGACGATGACTCACGCATCATTCCACTTCATCACATCAATGATCAAGCGAATTAAAATCTGACCAAGAGAGCTACCTATTTTATCATCATTCCAAGCGATATAGTTTGTGTTACGGGGGTTGTTATCGGATGTAACAGCTATGGTGATTTTGTGTTGAATTTTGCAGTTGCAGCATTATTCTGAATGAGGAGATGTACTTTTCAGTTAACGGGCCAAGAGAAATACCATTCCTGTTTCCACAGCAGCTGAGACAAGAATGGCCTCGTAGTATCCTCCCACCCGACAACTATAGCGAGAATCAACGTAATTGGCCTTTGCTTATCGTCCAGGATGAGGATTTTGATGTTTTAAAACTTTATGCTGATCATCACCCAAACGATGATGATCAGCATAAACTTTTATGATCGCTGTGTGGGTGATAGCTCACCCAGGGAAATTCCGTGCGTACAATGCTCTGCTAACTATCATTCACTATTACATGAGTTTTGGACTTCCTGAGTGATTGGGTTCCAGCTTTTCTTGGGAAATTGTGGCGACACATGCTATATTTTTCAGAGATCCTATTTTCTGTCCTTCAAGGTCGAAGTCACACTTTGTTATCTTCATTTATTTTTTTTCATTTTCAGTGTTGGGGAAAACCGTCTCAGAAATTGCTCTGATGTCAGCTCTGCAATATGACATTCACCAGTCAGTCCTTTTTAGAATTGGGTAAGCATTGCGCCTTGTGATGCGTATAGTTTACATAAAATGTGATGTGCATGGTGCCATTTAACTTAAATGCCATTTGCATCGTTTGGGAAGTGCTTATTATTGCAATAATCTGGTGCAGTGTCTCAGTTCTTCTGGTAACTAAGTGTAGAGGGTTGCAGTACCTAAAATGTATGGCCAAAACTCAAATGAATAGTTATCAATCCTAAAAACAAATATGTTCAAAATGCTATTATTTCTATTTCGTCCTGGGATGTTATTTTTGTTATCTTTTAGACACCAACCAATTTAATATTTTGAAGCCCTGACTTACGTCAGATTTACATGTTCTTAATCCTCCATACACGAGTATACTCTTCTCTTCAGTGAGCTGTTTGTTCTTAACCCTAGTTCTAGCACCCTGTGCGTCCTGCGTGTACCCTGATGAGTTCCATGTTCGGAAATCTATAGAGTTTCATGCCCGTGCTTGTAACGAAATATTTGGATTCTATTCAAAAGTTGGCTTTGTTGAGCGATGGGAAAACCCGCATCTGGAGGGAAATATGTATTACACATATTAAGTTGATACTTAACGCAAAGTAATATCTAGTAAGGCAGTCAATTAACAAATGAATTAAATTCTTCAACACTGGCCAGGAATGTTCGTTAATAAATATTCTTTAGCTAATTTTTTTCATTTCTTACTCTACCGGTGTTCTGCTGCTGTGAGGTTTTCTTTACAGCTACTTCTACAATCACCACTTCGTTGTAATACTCAAACAGTGCAGCAACATCCAATAACTGTTTAAGTTTTCCAACCCAAATTTCACGTGAACTAAATATTATTGTTATTCATTCATCTGACGAATGTTGACTTATTTAGTTCAATTCATGCTTCCTACTTTAAGTTGATTATCACCAAATGCATAATAGGTCTTTCCGAAGTGTTTCAGTGTACCCTAAAATGCATGGCAATTATAAAAAAAAGAAATATAAAGTAATATACAGTGACGAGTAAGAATAGAAGCTGCCGTTATGGGCGATAGTTCGATATCTTTTCACGCCATCCAATGAAAAATGAGACAGTTAATATCCATCATGAGTGAGTTTATTCAAAGTGTAAGCACTATCATCTACTCTGGTATATTGTAAAATGGATACGTCGAAAGTCCAAGTTTGTGTATGTGTCATGATGGTTAACGTTTATCAATTCAGCCGACCAATAATAATTCTTGGCGCTGATTCAGATGAAATCTGATTAATGCAATACTGATCGAGTTCCTTTGTCGCGGTGGATTTCGTGCGTCGGAAATATCTTAAAGGCCAATCGTTAATTACTAGACTGCCTGTAAATCCATTCTCCAATGTCTTGCTCTTGAAATGCGCATACACCAGCCTCACGAATAATGCTAACTTCATGTTATGTTTTCACTGAATATCCAGAAATCATTAGCCAACTCACAGCATTCCAGTGTTTTCCATATCTACTAAGCGATAAGATTTGTTTCTTGAAAACTCCTTTCGTTAGTATGGAAGTAAGTACCGCGGAGGGAACTGAAGAGTTTTTAATTCTAATCGTTTATCCATAAATCTATCGGCTATGTTTCATAAGGCATGCGAAATTTTTCCATTATGGATTATTAATTTGAAAAAAGAAAATGAACATTAAGAGAAGCAAAACATAAATTTACTGTCGGACCATACTTGATTACTTGATCGAAAGGAGTGTAGACATGCCAATATTAATTGTCCAATACGAAAACACGGGAACGGAATTTTCAACTGCTTAAAAATTACAAGTTACGCCAAACGAGCAACTGCTGTATGAAACTGCCACTTAAATGATTTCCCAAATGATAGAATGAAGGAGAAAATTTTGGGAAATGAAAACAAACATTTTATGACTATACAAATCATGCGAAGCAATAATACTAAGTTTGAACCGGAACAATGGCTGTGATATTCATATTTCAGTTCAATAACTATGTGGCAACTATTGAGCATTTAATTTAGAAAATCCTGAAATTAAATCTCTTCAACAGTAAACAGAATGCTGGATGATGAGAGAGTAAACGATTGGTTATTTCGTTTGTAAAATTGCCACTAAAGCAATTATGGTTTGGGGATGAGTGAAATTTCCGGCTTTTCGTCCGGAAAATTCGATTTGTCACACAGCATTTTGCGTTAAGAGACGCAAAATGCTTTGGCCATAATTCTAGAAACTCATTGCAAACTATATTTCCTGTTAATCCTGAGTAGTATGGGAGGCACTTCTGACCAAATGCTTCCGGTGGGCGTGGCTTTTCCCTGAGGGTATATGTGTCAATGGCTTCAGGTTGGAGGTTCCGACCAAATGCTTCCGGTGGGCGTGGCTTCCTGACGTCATTGTGAGTGACGTCATGAGTTTGGAATGTTTGGAATTTCCATGGGGGCAAGTGTGTGAATGGCTTCAGTTGTGTTTTGGTTCGCGTATGGGATTATGGGGGATTTTTTTGGTTCGCCTATGGAATTATGGCTGATGATAGAGATAAGGATTCGTGTTGTGATTGGTGGGACACTTTAAACCAAATGCTTCCGGTGTGCGTGGCTTCCTGAGTCAGAAATTTCCCTGGGAGCATATGTGGTCACTGGCTTCAGTTCTTGTGTTTTGGTACGCGTATGGAATTATGGGTGATGGTAGAGATAAGGATTCGTGTTGTGGGTGTGTTGTTGTTGTCAGATGAATATCAGTGACGTCATTTGTTATTTGTAAATAAATGTCGTCATTTGTAAATAAGTGACGTTGTTGTTTTGAATGGAAAGGATGATATTAGTGGATAAGAAATCGTCTCGTGATTGGTGGGACACTTCTGACAAGATCAAGATAACATTAGGATTCGTGACGTGAATGTTCGTTGTTATTGAGTTTGGAATGATAATTTAATTTAACTATATTCTATGTCACACAAACATACAGTTTTTTTTTCTTCTATAGATGGTTGTACTAATTTTCTAATACATTTTGGGTATTTCTTTCCTGTTAAAGTGTGGAAATTCTTAGAGAAAGTCGTGATGGCTCTCGTGTTTCGAGTTTTCTGAATAATTAATTATATACTTAAAAAACCTGTCCTTAAACACACATAGACACACACATATACATATAAAAAATCGCTAATGTATCCATGTTGATACTCTAATATATACCCTATGATTATTCTTATGGAAAAAAAAACTATTCAGTATTAGAAATACGCTTACCAAAAACATACGAGCAGTTGTTATGTTTAAGTTAAATGTGACACACATCTGTCATTGTCGTCTGTGGGAATTCTTAGAGTATGTCGTGATGGCGGGTGTGATTAGATTTTTATGAATAACTAATTATATACTGGTGTCACTCAAACATACGGTTTTTTTTATTTTATATAGATGGTTGTACTAATTTTCCAATACATTTGGGGTATTTGTTTCCTGTTAAAGGGTGGGAATTCTTAGAGTAAGTCGTGATGGCGGCAGTTAGTGGTTAAGTAATCGTGTCGTGATTGGTGGGACACTTCTGACAAGATCAAGATAACATTAGGATTCGTGACATGAATGTTTGTTGTTATTGCGTTTGGAATGATAATTTAATTTAACTATATTCTATGTCACACAAACATACAGTTTTTTTTTCTTCTATAGATGGTTGTACTAATTTTCCAATACATTTTGGGTATTTCTTTCCTGTTAAAGTGTGGGAATTCTTAGAGAAAGTCGTGATGGCTCTCATGTTTCGAGCTTTTCTGAATAATTAATTATATACTTAAAGTACCTGTCCTTAAACACACACACACACATTAGACATAAAAATCGCTAATGTGTCCATGTTGATACTCTAATATATACCCTATGATTATTCTTATGGGAAAAAAAAAATACTATTCAGTATTAGAATTACGCTTACCAAACAACATGCGATCAGTTATGTTTAAGTTAAAAAAGTACTTACAGCTTTCCAGATGACTCTTCTAAATACGAATATTCCAAAATAGTTCAATTTTATATCCACAACACAAACACAAAAACCACAAAGAATGAAATTTCTGTAAATACTGTAACCTGAACTAGTTACTTCATCCTTTTGGATTACAGACCGTAGATGCTGTGGTTTCATCATTTGCAATAACCGTCATTTGCAATAGCATGTGAAAACAGGTCGTTGAGTCATCAGCGCAAAAGGTTCATTTTTGAAGGAACGGTCAGGGTAGGGGTTGGTAAGTGTAAACACTACTATAAGAAAATACCAGAGAGTCGAGTGACTTTGGAGTACTGCAGCTGCTGTTTTGTGATTTGTGTTTGGTAATGCAAAAATAATGGGTGAGCCACAAATTCTTTGAAAGTTTCTTTGTGAAAAGTTCTAATTGTTTAGAATTTTGTAAACGAATGTTACCATAAAGTATACGATCAGAGCTAATAATCAGTGAAATAATAAATAACTATTTATTTGTGGTGCCATATGAAGTAATCGAAGAAGAAGAATGAAGGAAAACGATTATGAAAAATCGACAGTGGCTGAAAAATACGAATCTTCAGTTATCATTGGGATAATTGATGTACAATTTTTGTTGAACAAGAGTTCAAATTTATTTCCTAAAGAAATTTGTATTTCTGATGGAATTAGTGTAAGATATGCAGTGACAAAATCACCTTGTAGTTGGAAAGAATTACCTGAAAGAGTTAAAAAACAGAATTCTTGGTTAATAAAATATAACCATCAGCTGAAGTGGGAAATTGGTTCACTAGCTTTGGACAAACTAAGAGATTGGATGATAGAATCAACATGCAAATATCATATATTACTTGCCAAAGGAAGAGAAAAATCAAAAACATTAACGAAGTTAATAGGGAGGCCTGTTCTTGATTTAAATGAAATTGGATGCCCGAAATGTGAAAACATAACGTGTACTTTTAAATGCTTTTGGAAACATAACGAAAGATTCTGTGCTTTTAATAATTCTCTGAAGTATACGTATTGGTTTCAAAGAAATAAATACACAACCCTTAATTTTACTACAGTAATAAATTCCCAACGAACGCCAAACGAAAAATTAACTTTCAGATGAAAGTCACATTGTCAAAACCATACGATGGCAATTCCACAACCATGGAAGAATCTTTGATGTATTTTTCAATTTATTTATTTTCTGTATTGTTAGATTCAGTAAATACAATTTGTAAATAATATTTCGTTCAATAAAATGTGTAAATTAAAATGAACAAATTGGGTGTCGTATATGTGTTATACAAATTTAAGAAGGAAGATAACTTTTTTTTTTTTCCCTTGTGAAATTTCATGCCACAAAGTAACCAGAGATTTTTTTTTTTGATTCATTGAATTAAAAGTCTTATTTGTTCGTTATCTACAAACAAGGTTAATGAATGAAAATTAACAGTGTGGGAAAATAATTCACAAATAAATTCTACTTACAGAAATAGGTTAAGAGCACAAGGAATCGAAGGTAAAATTAATAGTTATATTGGTAATTTCCCAACGGAAACCAAGAGTTCAAAACAAAACACACAATTTCTCACCTACGTACAACAAAAGGCGACCGGATAAGATAGATACCTTAAAAGGTAAGACTTAATCAGAAATATACAGTGGTGAAAATAAATTCTCATATACTTTATTAATTCTGCTCAGTTATTCTGTTAGAATATGACCTGTAAAAGTAAAATACAGAAAATAACGAATCAATTGAAAAAAAAAAAAAATAAAAATCTCACTTGTCTGAATTCCATACTCTAACAGCAATCGGAATTCGAAACCGGAAATAACACTTACCCTAAACAAAACGGCGCATAGACTTTCCCAAGTGGGAAAGAATTAATACAGACAACCAACCGGATACTACTCTAAATTAAAATGAAATGTAAGCATTAATTAACAACACCAATGAATCCCGACGGTAACGAAGAATGAATAATTTTAGGATATGTGTTATTCAAACATCTTGATACTAAGTCCTTAATCATATGTAATTATTTGAGAAATATCCAAACTTGAGGAAATGCTACCCAATTTACGGATGTGACTCATGTCATCCCCTTTGAAGAAAACCGCTCGCTGGAGGATATTGCAAATGACGAAACCACAGCATCTACGGTCTGTAATCCAAAAGGATGAAGTAACTAGTTCAGGTTACAGTATTTACAGAAATTTCATTCTTTGTGGTTTTTGTGTTGTGGATATAAAATTGAACTATTTTGGAATATTCGTATTTAGAAGAGTCATCTGGAAAGCTGTAAGTACTTTTTTTAACTTAAACATAACTGATCGCATGTTGTTTGGTAAGCGTAATTCTAATACTGAATAGTATTTTTTTTTCCCATAAGAATAACCATAGGGTATATATTAGAGTATCAACATGGACACATTAGCGATTTTTATGTCTAGTGTGTGTGTGTGTTTAAGGACAGGTACTTTAAGTATATAATTAATTATTCAGAAAAGCTCGAAACACGAGAGCCATCACGACTTTCTCTAAGAATTCCCACCCTTTAACAGGAAACAAATACCCCAAATGTATTGGAAAATTAGTACAACCATCTATATAAAATAAAATAAATAAAAAAAACCGTATGTTTGAGTGACACCAGTATATAATTAATTATTCAGAAAAATCTAATCACACCCGCCATCACGACATACTCTAAGAATTCCCACAGACGACAATGACAGATGTGTGTCACATTTAACTTATACATAACAACTGCTCGTATGTTTTTGGTAAGCGTAATTCTAATACTGAATATTTTTTTTTTCCATAAGAATAATCATAGGGTATATATTAGAGTATCAACATGGATACATTAGCGATTTTTTATATCTAATGTGTATGTGTGTTTAAGGACAGGTTTTTTAAGTATATAATTAATTATTCAGAAAAACTCGAAACACGAGAGCCATCACGACTTTCTCTAAGAATTCCCACACTTTAACAGGAAAGAAATACCCAAAATGTATTGGAAAATTAGTACAACCATCTGTAGACGAAAAAAAAAAACTATGTTTGTGTGACATAGAATATAGTTAAATTAAATTATCATTCCAAACTTAATAACAACAAACATTCACGTCACGAATCCTAATGTTATCTTGATCTTGTCAGAAGTGTCCCACCAATCACGAGACGATTTCTTATCCACTAATATCATCCTTTCCATTCAAAACAACAACGTCACTTATTTACAAATGACGACATTTATTTACAAATAACAAATGACGTCACTGATATTCATCTGACAACAACACACACCCACAACACGAATCCTTATCTCTACCATCACCCATAATTCCATACGCGAACCAAAACACAAGAACTGAAGCCAGTGACCACATATGCTCCCAGGGAAATTCCTGACTCAGGAAGCCACGCACACCGGAAGCATTTGGTTTAAAGTGTCCCACCAATCACAACACGAATCCTTATCTCTATCATCAGCCATAATTCCATAGGCGAACCAAAAAAATCCCCCATAATCCCATACGCGAACCAAAACACAAGAACTGAAGCCATTCACACACTTGCCCACATGGAAATTCCAAACATTCCAAACGCATGACGTCACTCACAATGACGTCAGGAAGCCACGCCCACCGGTAGCATTCGGTCAGAACCTCCAACCTGAAGCCATTGACACATATACCCTCAGGGAAAAGCCACGCCCACCGGAAGCATTGGTCAGAAGTGCCTCCCATACTACTATCCTGATTATAATAATAAGTACACTTCTGGATTAAAAAATCCTGAATTTTCACAAGGGAATCGAATTCTTCCTCTATATGAGAACGATACACAGTTCAAAAACATTTATAAAACTGCTTTGGGAGCCAAAAAAAAAAAGCGGATGATTTCTATTATCTCTAAAATGAATGTAACGCCTTATTCATTTTTCACATTTGACATCAGTAGATGCCGTATCTCACATAGTTTTGGCAATGATGTCTTCTTTTAGAATTTTACCAGTTGATTGGCCTTGTGATTGTCCTACAAACTATGTGGAAAGGGAATCTGCGATCCTACCAATTATTCTAGCAGTAGACATCATTGCCAAAACCATGTGATGTACAGCAGTGACCATACGGCGTATATGGACGTCAAATGTGAGAAAAAAAAAAATTCTTTTTTGAGTTAGGAAATAAAATTAGAGATCAGTTGCAGTAGGTTGAAACTTCAATTTAGTCACTGATTTAAAGTAATGAAATGTTTAGAATTTTCATCGACTCTTGCTATAATGATAATCTCGTTTATATATAAACTCATTATACCAAATACTGAGGAATTTATACTAGCATGTTTTAATTGTCCTAAGAGGCCAAAATAAACTTTGACCGAGAACAGCTTGTTTAATACGTATGATTTTGAGTATTTTAATAAGAATATGCAAGAAACCGTGTTCGCCAATTACAATGCTTAACGATAAAGTCCAATCAATGAATTTGTTACCTTGGGAATGAAAAGCCCACATCATAAGGAAATTGCCAAACCCTTAAACCGTATAATTGAGGCCACATCGTGAATAATCGTGCTGCATCTTTGTAATGTTCATTTAATTCCTCTCAATGGCGAAATTAGGAATTGTACTTTTCAAAATTTAAGGTGAATTAAAATAACCGTAAAAATTTGAATATACAGTAAACAAAAAGTGGCTTTAGCTACCAACAACAAACGATGTAAACACTTGGGATATTTAAGTTCTTAATTACAATATTATCTACCGATTCTCTCTACCCCCCCACCCATGTGTGTTTTATTTCTTAAACTGTTTGATGAGTCATAGCAAAGTTGTCTTGTTCGTGTACCGAGATGATCTTATTTCATCTCAGATGACTATTACAAAAGGTCTAATCCTGATCAGATTCGCTTTCACCCGTTAATCCTTACTCATATTGCAACCTTTCCATAGCTTGTTAGATTGCAATGACATTTGATAGTTCCGATCTTACGAAACCATTCCACTATTTTTCAGTTTTAAAATTCTGCCATTTACAGCGCAAGCAAAAATAACAAGAACGTTTACAAAAAACGCACTGAAATCGATTCCACAAATTAAAACGTCTGTGGTTGAAATGGTGTGATAATGAATATTTGAAAAGTCCTCCAAACAAGAATGCTGTTTGGAAACCCATTTTCACGAAATATTTTAAGAACTGTTTTGATTACAATAACTGGCATTGTAACGATTATGATTAAAGAAACCCGATCAGATATTTGGTGTTATCATTTTAAAGATCATAAGTTGAAAAGTATTCCTCTAAATCTTCCGTTTTTTAAAATCTTTTCTTTTCAAAGATGGAACAATAAAGTAACCGACGCGATTATTGGAAGACGCTCAGATATTCTGCTCTTTGCATTTTTCTGCATTTCATTCAAAGGCATGAAATATGAACCGTATCGAAACCCCGCCTTCGTATATTTTTTTTCTTCGATCACTCAGCTTGTTATTTCGTATCATGAATGGTGAAATATGATATTTGACCGGGAGATGAGAAAAATTCACGGAGTAAAAGCGGTCGGGAACACCTCGATCTAGGTGGAGATGATGATGAATAGAAGTAATGGCATACTTGTCTCTGCCACACGAGACTGGAAACCTCACAATCAGAAATGCATTCGAAGATCATTAATTCTCTGGTCACTCCACTGACCAGAACCTGAAAATAATGCTTTCAGTGCGTGACTCGTGATGTTCGCATTGAAATCACTGTAATGGAAGACAAACAACTGTGATAACTTCAACCATTCATCTTCGAATTAAATCGCCAACTTTTCAGAATGGATTTTTCCCCCGCTAAATCTTGACTGTGACCGATGAACTACACTGGAAGAAAAAAGGCAAAACAGAAAATACTTTCCACCAGTTTTTTGTACTAAGGGAATTATCATTTCGGATAACAGGCCCGAACTGGATGAATTACAGGAATTAACAATAATCGCTTATCTACAAATGAAATCATGCACTGTTACGTAACACAACAGTCTGTTTAAAATATGCTCTTTGCGATGCATAACAAAACGGTATCTGTTTAAGCATATGCTCCCTTAATAATAAACGTTAAATTTGGTCGAACAGAAGTTTCAGTTTAAAGGAATGAAGAGGTTAATCGTGTATTCTCTTTAGGATGCGGCTCTCTGAATTATCCTAAGCAGCTATGGATACACATCCTTCATTGGTATAATTTTAACACTATTATTCATCTTTTTGTTTTCTTTTAAATTATTTTCTTTGAATCTTGACCAAAATAAATTAAAAACCCTATTACTTATTAAATACGTACATTTTGGTTTTAATATCGGTCTTTTATATGTTCTACTTTATTTGCTCATTATAATAAGTGATTTCATTCTTTAAACAGCATTTATTCTCTAGCTCTCCAAGAATATAGTTCTCTTGGGGAATTTAAGCTGTTCATTCCCTTCGTCTATTACCGTTTTACATTAACTGTAAGTTCAGTTATTATGTTTATGTTGCTTTAAACTATTGCAGTCTTCACATTGTCATACTGGGTAACTCTAAAATGCGCAGTAAATGACATAGAAATAATGTATATTAGCTATTAGGATACGTTATCACCAGTGGTACAATGCTATATAAAATGTATTCAGTGACCAAATCTGTTCGGATTCAGTACACCTAACTGGATTTTATTGGTTTGCTTCAAAAGAAGAGTGGTATGGCTGAGTAAGCGGGTTTCTTTTTTTTTTTTTAAAGTAAGTAAAGTTGACTAAAGTAAGATAGCTAAATTCTTCACATGATTTTATATTAAAAGAATAAAATTCCAGGAACGAATCGATCTGCGTAAAAGACATAACCGAAAAGGAGTATAGCAATAAAGCATCCTCTTGTTAGAATGTCAGTTGTGCAGAACTTTATTTCCTTTTTTGCCTACTTTTGTCAATTAGCTTTCTTAAACTTGATGTGTAGTCACGCTTGCACGAGAGTGATTAGAAGTAATGCCAATACCTTTTTATGTATATCATAAAATTAAACCATGTAAAGTACCATTTTAGAGAATACGCAGTAGTATACAATAATATAGTATACAAGTCTATAATATAAATTCAATGGATGTTCTCGATTATCATAAAATGAAACAGTTGGATTGCCAGAAATATTCGTATATAAAATATAAATCACTGTAGCACAATTGATCATAGCACTCTTTTTGAAACATTCCTTAAGTAACATCGATTAAAATTGTTGAGGCTCATTAATAAAACATTTGGAATATTTCATTGGTTTAAACGTATACATTCAGTTTTCACACTGAACTGTGTTCTAATAGTTTATCTAATAATAATTACCTGCTCATGTCAACATTATTTATTCATTAGGAAGTGAATTAAAATGATACAAAAAAAGACAGATGCCATCTTAAATAAATTAACTAAATGAATGAAAAATTGACAACAGGAAGATTGCTTTGTTAGTAATGCTAATTATCAGACTGCTTCTACTTAGAAAATATACCGTAATTGTACATTGTTTAAAAAAACAAAATTGAATACAAAAAAGGACAAATGTTTACATGTTTGCTTTATAATTTGCCAACTCTAATTTGGGTTCTTCCATTCTTCTTGTTCCATTTACTTAATCAGTTGTCTTCCCGTAGTGGCGTTTTCCTGAAATTTTTCTGGTGTTTCACCCCCCCCCTCGCATTCTAATTGAAAGATTATCCCTGCTCACATAGTCTTCGATATTATAATCCCCCTTTTTCTTACCGGATATCTTGATCTTGAATATGTTCTTCCATTGATGCTGAATCATCGTAATTTCTCTCAGAAGTCGGTCTTTCATTAATGAACCTGCTTCATTGTATAATTAAAAGGAAACCAGTTTGAAACCAGTCTCGTACATTGTTAGTTAGGGCGACTGACTACTTTTTCTTTGTATACTTTCACAATTTTCTACCCATCACATCATTACAAATATGTAGATTCATATTTATTTCCTAACTTCTTAGCGCAGTTGTGACATTTTTTTCTATTCTGAGAATCTCAATTGAACGACAAGAACTTTTGTAAAAGCTTTAAACTGAAGATATCATACCAGACTACACTCCCAGTCCAGAAACTCAGTTTTCATCGTTCAAAACCGGTAAACACTCCACCCCGCCAAAAAAAAAAAAAAAAATCAATAAAACCCAATTATTAACGATATAATATACTGTCCACAGTTGCTTTCTGTTTTCCTACGTGTTTTAATAATTTTCATTTTGTCCTTGATTTTACCTAAACTGCGTCTCAACGATTTAAACCTCGTTCACTTAAGAGAGCATGAAACAATTTAGTCCAATGCACTCTCCCTAAATTGTTCAATGTAAACAATAAATCAGAGCAGAAATTGCTCCTTCTTGCATTCTACTGATTTTCTAACCTCTTTCCCCCTGCACCTCATTGGATTTTCAATACCCATTTGCAAATCGAATTTTAAGATGTATATCACTGCGAATGTGGTCACAGTTTTGTCATAAAGTTTAATGTTGTAAACAGTTTCTTAATTGCTTGACTCGTTTTATGTCCTATAATTATTTTTCTTTTGAAATCATTATGAATGGAATAGTGCTTGAACTTTCATATTTGCCTTAAACACTTTTCTCTCATTTTTTTTTTTTTTCTTTTCAGGAATTCGCTCGGAGAAAACTCCAATAAAATCTTTAACTCTGTTTTATTGTCCTTTTTGTGGATTGCTTCAGTGACTGTAGTATTCTAGTCTGTGAATCGATCCCTTGACGTGCATTCTGAATTACCCACAGGTATAAAATTTTTATAATTCATATTTATGCATTTTGGGTGGAATATAAAATCGCCTGATAGAGGCACCTTGCTGCAATTTGGATTTCTAACGGCTTTATCTACTTCCAGTATTCAAACATTTTCTTAAATCGATATTTTTTCGAATTGGGGGGTGGGGGGTAATTTATCTTGCCATGACTTATTATTTTCTTCGAAGGTTTACTACAAATATTCTTATATAAAATTGGTGCAGAGGATATTATACTTTCATATCCCCTAAATCTTGTTTGACTGGGATTCTATTCTACAATAAGTTTAACATGAAGAGGAATAATGTGCCTTGTCATCAGCAACAATATGGATAGGATTTGTGGTCAGTGCGAATAGGCCATTTATGAACTCGGGGAGGGGGGGTTCTCATAAACACCCAGAAACAAAAATAATATGGTTTGTGCAACAGAAATTATTCTACATATTCTCCACTTAGTACTATACAATGGTTACAACGCTGCTGCATCATTTGGAATCCTCTGACAAAAAGTATTTCCCTTGTTGCGCAGACCAATCATTTTTGTTCTAGGTGTGTAAATGAATGTTTCGACCCGTCTTTGTATACATGTAAGCGAGAGCGAAAGTACGGAGAAGTGGGAAATTCTAAGGGGAAGCCATCATATGAGAAAACCCATAACACATAGTGAGTAGTCGGAAAACGCTGCAGTGGTCAAGTCGCGAATAGTAGAAGACAAACGATAAGATGGGTTTGATAAATTACCTTCCATTCCAGATGAGCCCAATTACTCCTAAAATTGTTAGGAGCGACTCCACGGGTTTCTTCGAATCTTTCCATTGCTTATTTTCAAATATCAGGGAGTGCTAGCTAAGGAGATCATCTATGTATGGATGTAGACAGCAACGGAAGTCATTGTCGATCACCAGTTAAATGTTGTCGAAGAAAGTTTCGATTATATTTTATGCGCAAATGGGCGATAGCCTTTATCGTCTTTTCTTGGAAAAAGCTTAACATTTACTAGATGGCGTTGTAGGGTATATTCAGATAAGCAGTAAAGATGAGCGACTTACACTCCTAAACGGTAAAGCTAGAGACCGAATCTACCCTATATATATAAAATGATAAGCCTTTTTGTTTAACGTTTTCCTGTCACGTTTTTTTTAAGTTATTTGAAACTAAGCGGAGAACCGGCCTACCAGTCCGGAACTCGGGGGGGTTGGGCGCCATAGGTGCCGGGGTCGAACCTCCCCCCCCCCCTTTCGAGTCTATGAGTCATCAGAATTCAAGGAGAATTCAACCCCCGAATTCCGGCCTACCGGTCCGGAACTCGGGGGTTGGTTGGGCGCCGTAGGTGCCAAGGGGAGCGGAAACGCTTTCGAGTCTTCGAAATTCGAGTCATCAGAATTTAAGGAGAACTGGCCTACCAGTCCGGAATACAGGGGACGTCGGAGGCGCCAGAGCCCCCTAGTATATATATTCGTGCCACAGCTATCTGTGGCGCGAATTATCTGAATTAATATTATTATCTGAAATGATGTAATTGCTACAGTTGCAATACTTCACTGGCGATTAATAAATCGATGTAAAACTCATTAATATAACGTTGGTTAAACTTCTAACGAGTTCTGTTTCCAGGATTATGTAACCTTTCATTCAACTGTGGTACTAATATTAAATAGATTCATAACCACCTTTTATTGGTGGAATACACATACAAATGATATATGCTTTTGCTGTATCATTTGGTTCTTCCCTGCTGCTTGGTATTAGAAATATAAGAGTGTCGGTTTCAAGAAATGACTCATCATAATTTAATAACGAAGAAATAACACTGAAATCTCACTGCTAATCTTTTGCATGCACCTCACGAGTTCAGAATATCTGAAGGTTTTAAGTTATTTAGTGAGAAGCTGCAAGCGTTGCTAGGACATGAGATCCGACATGTTTGGCTATTTCAGTTGGAGCACAATCGAAGCAAACGCATAAATAATGATACATTTCGCTTGATTTGCTCCTATGTCTCGATCTGAAATGTCGGGAAGAACAGGATTGTAATCCCTTTGGGAATACTAAGGAAATGGAGTAAGAGTTTATCACTAACGATAAACGTAGCAGATCTCGATGCTGTCCCAGAGTTTGTTACGTACGTAAGAGTGAAGTGAGGAGAAAACAAGGCAACTCGTACATTATATAGCATGCAGTGCAATCCTGGGATTCCTAAGAGGGATGAAAACAGCCTTTCGATTTCTAATTTATAGTTAAGAATTCAGAGTTGTAATTATAAAAAAAAAAAAAGTAATTTGGTAAAGACAGTCACTGAAAGCAGTTATCAGCAAAAAGAGGCAATCGCCAATTTGGGAAACTTGAAGGAACGTGAAACTAAGGCAAGAGTTCTTCTCCTCGACTGGAAACGTAATATTTGAGCAGTTCACCCTGAACTCTTCTTATAATCTGCCATTCCGATTTCACGAGATTTACCCGCAGCACGCGTATTAATAAGGACTGCGGGTAAATTAAAATTATTATTTAAATATGATTTTACCAATATGCAGGGTTTTAAGGGTGCATTGTTTAGAGTACCACCAGAGCAACTCACGGAACAGTGCATTTTTTGTATCGTTTATGTGAATTGCTTTCTCCAAATGTAAACAAAGCTCTTTCTTTTCATATATGAAGATTATATTTTCTTTCATATTCGCTGACTGAAAAAATTTATGCTGTGCAGTAATGTTGCCTGATTGTTCAGTACATAACAAAACAAGTCACGATGTCGCAGTTCTTTGGTTTAAGCAAGTCCGCGTCAACCACGGGTAGCCATTACTTAAACAAAAAAAATTCATTTCAAAAATAATAAAAACGACATTATTTTTGCATACGTTTAACATGAAGAAAGTTGTAAGTAATGTTCGAGATGGGTATTGTTTATGATATCTTTTTTTTCAATGCATTCCCTGTAGTTCTCAAGATTCGAGTATTTTGCTTAAGTATCGTAAAGTACTTGGTGTATTTTATTGTATTTGCAGTTTTTATGTTATTATATATTACCATGTATGACTGTCATTGATTCATACGTTAGTATTTTATTTCTGTCTGCTAATAAAGCAAGTGCACCCCAATCTCATTTCTTATATGACCCTCAGGAAACGCGATCGTCGGTATGTGCATTACTTATTGAAATATAAAAAAACAAGCCAGTAAGCACTCTTTCTTATTACTTCCCACCTAACTGAAAGGTCACTTCGGCTATTGAATGGGGAAAGACTCCATTTCGAATCTCTCTGTATTGCTTGCTCGGAATCTTCACAATTGCTTTCCAAGTGACAGCGAATTGACCAGTGTGATGCGGAATTGGAAAGGCTTTTCATCCCACTTACACAAATCGGCAAGATAAGAGCAGCAATTAACCGACCGAACAGCGCTTTATTTATGTCTATCCTTTTCTGGTTAGAAGTAGATGTGTAGCGTCTTGTCTCGAGAAACCTCCCGTCTTTTACCCAGAGAATTAATTCTTCACTTGTCCACCCACTAACTGCGTATAAATCTGCATAACCTTAAAATACTCTTCGTACATTTGGAGTGGTGCACCAAAAATCCTCCATAAACATTTTTGTTGCTGTCCAAAACAGGATATTTCTTCATTCGACAACCCTACTCTTTAGCCTCAGCATGCTATAATCTGTTTCTGCATTGTATTTTGTATGAGTGGCAATTGCAGAACGCCAGTTACGCTTCAACTGCTAATCTAATAAACCTACTTCCGATTCCTCTTTCCTTGCATTTTATTTGTCCATTACAACAGATTTCCTCACAAAGCACCTCAGTGACTTTAAGATACAGAAGCATAAAGAAAGAATATTTATAGGTTTGTTTATTTTTTCTTAAAAACTACTCGACATTCCCCACCACAAAATTTCACTAATGTGGAATAGTTTATGAAACTTTACTCGACTGCTTTTGTTAAAATTAAAAGAACGAAAACAAGCATTGGTACTGTTATATTTCCAGACGAATATTTGCCTCACAGTAGCTGGTGTAAGCAACAAATGGGAATATCTGTTCAAAGCATGTTAAAGAGCTCTGTAATGACTGGCTTTTACTGATAAATGAAAATCATCGCAGACTGGGTTCCCTTTCTAGAACAGATAGGAAGTACGTAAAATTTTAGGCAACTCTTTGCTAGTCAAAAAAAAAAAAAAATATATATATATAGGGGATCCGCTCCCTGACGCCTACGCCCCCCCCCCCCCCGAGTTCCGGACTGGTAGGCCGGTTCTCTTTGAATTCTGATGACTCGAAAAGGGGTTTCTCCCCTCCGAGTTCGGACTGGTAGGCTGGTTCTCCTTGAATTCTGATAACTCGACACCCAGGGTAGCCCCTGAGTTTCAAAACGTTTAAAATAACTTTACAAAGAAGGTGACACAAAAACGTTACCAAAAAGCTTATCATTTTATATTATAGAGTAGATATATATTTGTTTCTGATAGGCAGAATACACTCATAATAATTTACGAATCAAAATAGGTTAGTCCATCTCTACTTTTAAATCATTTTCTTAAAACGTTCGTTCAACCTCATGCTCTGAGTAATAAAAATAATTCTGCTCTACGTCATCAATTTGAGTGTAAAGGAAATGTGTTTGTTTAAAGAGAAGATCACGGAGACAGAGAATGGCAAAAAATATTGAGACTTGTGTCAACAGAGAATCCATCCTTCACAAATGTGTGCGATGAACTGTCAACCTTGTAGTATAATCAACACAACAGATATTTGGATTATAAGACCATAGATTTAATACATATAGGTACAAATAGGTCGAATAGTTTCATGCCAAAATAAAATTTACTTTATTTTGTCATGAAAGCAATCATCAATTACCTTTTTGACAAGTATATCCAATACTTGTCAAAAGAGTAGAGAATGAAGATATTAAACTTACTATATATAAGAAACCCACAGATACTGGACGGTATCTCCATTAATCTTCAATAATGGAGATACCGTCTAAATCTCTTTCTCAAAATGGGTGTCCTCTAAACTTAATCAATAAAATGCTCTATAAAAACAACCTCCAGCAACCATTTTCATAGCCCATGTTGGTTTAGTCTCCAATAAAATAGCTAGAATTTTAAAATCTTATAAAACATCAGAGTGGTGTTTAAACCGACCGCTACCACTAGACAGTTTTAAGATCCCCTAAAGACAGTGCATTTTTTCAAATATGCAGGTGTTTACAGCATACCTTGTACTATAATACATAGGCAAAACTTGGAAAAGCTTAGAAATTAGACAGAAGGAACATGTCGGAGGCGTTAATCATAACAGAACAGACACCTCAAGTTTGGCGCATCACTTCTCAACTTAAAACCATGCTATAGATTGGGATAACAGCTCAATACCACACATGGAGGAAGATTACAGATGTCGAATATTTAAAGAAGCTGCAGTGGTCCAACGAACAGGAAACAACCTTAATAGAAACCAAGGAGTAATATTAAAGGATATATGAAAAAATCTTAACTCATTAAGTTTAGCGAAACTACAGTACGCCCAAAACTATGTAACGCGTATTTATAACAATGACTGAAGTATATCGCTTCACGCATACCATGTCACGCGGTGCCTTCCAATTTTGTTGTCTAACCGTTTTAAATGTTACTGCATTCCTTCGTTTTTTTTGCATTTATTAGATTTTTCACCGTTTAGTCTTGATAAAGCTAGTCAGTTTTGCTAGCGAAACTAGTCGACGAATTCGTACATATATGTATTAAACTTATGGTCTTATAATCCAAATATCTGTTGTGTTGATTATAGTTAATAAAGACCAAATATAACTTTTCAACATTGCAGTATATCACTATTATACTATGTCTTCGGATAAAGAAAAGAGCTGCTTTGTTATTTAGGATTTCTTTCTAAAATAATAAATAAAATTGCCTTCTGAAGAGACATTCTTGCTACAAATACTTCATTCTGACCAGTTAACTCCGTTATATGAAGTGAAAATGAAGTCATCCTCCAGAAACGCATAAATCTAGAATTAAGCTTTCAATGATGCCATTAATTAGTAACTGTAATAGTGATGCCTTACACACTGAATGTTTCGTTACAATTTAAGGATTTCTAAAACGACTGCCTCCCAGCCACTGGTTCTCTCATTAGGAGGATGATTTCGTACTAGACAAGATGGTGAATAAAGTCAAAATCATCAAGTGCATTCTCAAATATCTCCATGCCGAAGAAGGGAAGTGGCAGGGTTTTCCTTTAAAACATTCCAGAAAAAGTATTTATGAAGATTTATCAATCGAAGGGGGGGGGAAATATCAGGCACAGCACACACACTCCTAGTGTTGTTTAGAATTATGGAAGAAGTGACTAACAACATCCATTACCACAATGAGTTAGATTTGAGAGCATGCTCCATGGAGAGCAGATATATTTGGTCAACATGTGTGGTTCTTAATAATATACTAAGAACCACACTGACACCTGTGGTTCTTAGTCCATGCGAAAAACATGTCAGAAAAGGTTTAGATCAACAGAAAACATGTATGGACTATTTCGAACAAAACTTGAGTCAAAACGCGGGAAAGAATCTTATAAAAAAGCGTGGTCTTTTTTCGAGAAGCAGACCAACAATTCTCACATTCTAACGTGTCATATCGTCTGATTTAAAAGAGGAAAAAAAATCCATTGAACCCAGAGTCGTTACCAATTCTCCATTCATTCTTCCTGGCAGGTAGTTGACTGTTTTTTTAACTGCCGCACTTGGTGCTCTGTTAGGAATTTACTCAGTTTTTGTATCTTTTAAACATTTGGAAATTTAAGGATTTGAGTCCCGTCCAGGAAGCTAAACACATTTTTGAAGATTTATCAATCGAAGGAGAGTAACGGTTACACGAGGAAGTGGTTTTTTTAGTGAACGAAGCAGAAATGGTCTGGAGAATATACGTAATATACAAATCGTACACTGGACTACTCTCAGCCTTGAATGATGTAGCGGTAATACTAATCAACAGCGTTAATCAGCGAAGATATTTTGATAAAAAGAAAATTAAGGAACGCACAGAAATATACAGGGTGTTCGGGATAAATTTGACATATTTATAATTAATTATATTTTTCCGTAAGTTACATGTATTAACACACACTTCTCTTCATTTAAAAGTTTGGACCCTTCTTCATTCATATACAAGATGTCAGAAAGGATGGATAGCTGGAACCCACCTGAATCATGGAAGAGAATAACTTGTATCATGATGATTCGTGCCCGCCATCAAAATAAGGATATTACGACTGCTGCCCAATGCTCCCTGAATACAGTAAAAACAATCAGGCATGAACTAGAGACTTGCAATGGTGACTACGAGGATGTAGCAAGAAGAAAGATCCCTAGCAGACGATCTGATTGCGTTCGTACAGCAGAATTCCTCGCAAATCTGCAGGAACAGGTGTTGAAGAACCCTGGCATTGGAATTCGGGCTTTGTTCGTGGAGTTGCTAACTGTAGTCAAGCCCTGGATAACAAGGGTAGCCAATGGTAGGCCGTATGTATGGCAGCAGGATTCGGCCCCTTGCCACACCTCTGGGAAAAGTCAAAAATGGTTGTCTGAAAATTTCTACGACTTCACCAGTCCAAATGTTTGGCCTCCAAACTCCCCAGACCTTAACCCCATGGATTATTTTGTATGGGGCGCAGTTGAAAAAGACACCAATCGCACTTCCAGTAATACAAAAGCCCAGTTAATGGATAAAATTAAAACAGTTTTTGCGGCCCTTCCCAGGGAGACTGTAGCATCAGCTTGTTCGAGGTTCCGAAGCAGAATTGAAGCTGTGATCGATGCTAATGGTGGTTACTTTGAGTAAATCTTGTTGATAGTATTGTAATTAACTCTGCCTGTAATGTTTTTTTGTCAATTCATTAAATTTAATAGATACAAAGAAGATTTTCTTTTTCCTTACGAAACTGTCAACTTTATCCCGAACACCCTGTACATCTACTTGAGTGTCAGAATATATCGCTTAGTGAAGGCCTAAACTGATTTTTAAAAAATCCAAATTTCATCTCTAAAGCTGGATTTTCGGTTTAGTTAATACTTTGCGAACGACAGTATGTGTATTACAGATTATATATATATATATATATATACACACACACACACACACCCTCTGTCCAAAAAGAAACCAAACTTTTCGAAAATAGAAGAAACTAGTGGCGCCACCTGTTATGTTTTTGTTGTCAAAAGCGGCAACCTTCATTAGTGTTGTGTCAACTGTTTATAACATTTGTTTCATTAGAAGCAGAGTTATAGTGCGTTTTGAAGAACGGTCGGAAAATGAGTTTCAAAAAGAGGACTGCGATTGACTTTTGTGTTAAACTTGGTGAACGTTTTACCGAAACGCATAGAATGCTTATCCCGTACTCAAGTTTACGAGTGTTTTAAGCGATTTCAAAGTGGGATTTCAAAGCATCGTTAGACGCTTGAGGACGACGAAAAGCCGGGCCTTCAAAAAACTGAACTGAGCATAGTTAACATCCAAAACGTGCGTGATTTCATCAAAGAAAACTCGAAATCGTCCGTGAGATTGATTGAAGATGAATCGGGAAATCCAAGATGTTGTGTTTTGAGTAAGCACCAGAGTGCTGAGTGGAGACCACCAGAAGAGGAGCATGGGAAAAAATAACGTCGCTTGGAGAAGTCGAAGGTAAAGACAATGCTGATTTGTTTCTACGATTGCAAGGGCATTATCCAAAAAGAATTGGTTTCGCCTGACCAAATTCTCAATGGTGAGTTTTATCTCGAAGTTTTAAAGCGATTGATAGCGAGAATTCGTCGCGTACGGCATGAATATTGACGACCGACCGTTCTTCAAAACATAGTCACTTTTGGCACTATAACTCGACGTCAAATGTAGTAAACAGTTGAAACAAAACTAACGTAAGTTTGAGCTTTTGACAACAAAAAGATACAATAGGTGGCGCCACTAGTTTCTTCTATTTTCGAAAAGTTCGGTTTCGTTTTAGACAGAGGGTGTATATCTACCCTACATATATATAATGATAAGCTTTTTGTGCCTAATCCCCCAAGTTCCGGCCTACCAGTCCGGAACTCGGGGGATTCTGTGCCGGGGTGGGGAGCGGAAAACCCCCCTTTCGGGTCTTCGATATTCGAGTAATCAGAATTCAAGGAGAACCGGCCTACCGGTCCGGAACTCGGGGAGTGAGGAACCCCTTTCGAGTCTTTGAAATTCAAGAACTGGACTACCTGTCAGGAATACGGGGGGGGGGGGAGCCGTATGCGCCAGAACCCCTAGTGTGTGTGTATATATATATATACACACACACACACACACATTCGGAATCATTTCAATAAACTGAATTGAACCTGCAGTAGAAAATACTTGAACTGCAAGAAATCTCTTCTCCGTAGTATTTAATATCGAGAAAATAAGGACTTAATTATTCTGTTAATGTCCATCCACTTCAGATAGATCCAACATTTCCTCCCTTTTTTAAGACGATGGTTTCATATGTAATTTTCTCCCCACTTCATTCTACTTTATTTTGTTTCATTTCATTATAGTATTAGTTTATGAGTCTGATCCAGAGAGAAATTTACGTTTTCGGCAAATAGGGATCTGATAAATTAGAGTAAAAACGTTTGCATTGATTGAATAAATCACTTCATTTTTTGAAATTAATAAACTTAGTGTTTTTAGCCGAAAAATTATTAATACAGAGAAAAAATAAGAACGTTCAGCACGGACAATATTCGTTCGTGTTCCTCTCACCACTAACCATTCAGGGACCAAACAATTTAATTCCTAGTGGCGCATTTCCAGTATTTGGCTTCATAGCGCATACCCAAGAAAGGACATTTTGCCTTTCTATCGAAAAGATTCGATTCCCGTCGGTGACGTGAGGAGCTAAAGGATCTTCCATAGCCAAGTTAGCCGGTCTTGGGTGTGGACAGCAGGGTTTTTTACCCCAGTTTATTCTGGGGTTTTTCATCCCGCTAAACAGGCAAACCGGGCTTGAGAACTCAGCATACGGACATAGGATGCACCGTGGCGTAGGGCTTGACCACTTTATCCTGTTAATGGTTTGAGGTCAGATGATTAATAAACCCTCGACAACGCAAAGTAAAAGAGGGAAAGGAAGATGAGATAAGGGGTATGCTGATCATAAGTACCGTTTTGAAGCGGACAGTACCGTTTTTTCATATTTCCAGGCCGTCCGGTGGTTTTAATAAAAATGTAAATTTTGTCCCTTTTTTAATAAAAATATATACTTTTAATATTGGTCAATCATAAATTATTATTCATAACCTCTAATCGTATATTAAAGATTATGGATACCAGTAATTTGTATAACCATGAAGTGGCATTGTTCGATACTTAATATCGATATCTGCAGTGATTTATTCAGAGAAAAAAAAATACATGTTGGCAATACTTGCGCGTCTGTTCTGCTGTAGCGATAGTTTTTGTTTTTCCTGTATACTAACCGGTTTTGTTATTCAATGCCGGTGTTTTAAATTTAAAACTTTAAAAAAATATGAAGTTGTATTTTTTAAATCTTTGAAAGGATAGACCTAAAGCTCGATTTTTTTAATGTCAAAGAGGCGAAACTTAAGTTTCAATAACGATCTCCATAAAAAATTCAAATTCATTAAATTGGACAAGCTGTGTAGCGATGGAACAAAACTGGTATGCCAACATTGTAATGTTCATTTTTCCGTTGCTCATAGAGGCAGAATCGACATCAACCAACATTTACATAGCCAGAAACATAAGGATGCTGAAAAGACTCTGGCTTCAGTTAACAACATTAGCTCGTTTATGGAGAGACGTGATGGTCATAGTGAAAACGATAAAACTGCAGCAAGTGAAGCTCACGTTGCTTATCATACTGTGCGTCACGGCCAAAGTTTGCGCGCAAACTTTGGCCGTAACTTTGGCAAACGTTAGCAATAACTGCTTGTCGACATCGATACATAAAATTTATGAACCAAAATTTTCTTCAGCATGTACCAAATCAGAAGCAATAATTACCAACCTTTTATCCCTATACATATTGGGTAAAGAAAACTTTTTTTTTTTATCGTCTTACTTTTTCGTGGATACAGAATATTACATAACCTCGTCCCGGTTTTTCTCACAGAAATATGGCCAACCTAGATAAGGGTGATTCATGATGTATACTACCAATCTGAACGACTTAAGAAATGGAACAAGGAGAAAATTTAATTTCCTTAGCCATTCTAAGACAAACAGAACTTGCACGAGGTTGTAATTATCTAAAGGAATGAATTGAATTTTCATTTTTTACTAAAAGTGCAATAATAAAGAATGTCATCAGGAATTGACCAAGGTGACTTACTGATATTTCTAAGGGTAGTTTGGCTTGTTTTCAAAACTTAAATTTCCTGCTATTATCCTTCAGGGTTTTATCAGTAAGCGATAAGATTTTCCATACAAGAAATCAGAGTTATTCTGCATGAACGTCCTCTGCTGCAAATAGGGGGATGTTTAGGTGGGGGGGAGGAGTGCACGACGAGAGATATTACACATGGAAAGCCATATACGATTGGAATGCATTCTGAGGACATAATCTGTACGTAACGACATATCAACGTCACAATTCCAATGGACAATATTATGTGTGCACTTTTGTAGGTGGATAATAAAAAATATTAAAATCTTTATTTTGGAATTGGGGACGGACCGGAACAAACTGCTACGTTATTGTAGCAGTCTGTTCTGGTTAACTGACTGACATCTTCACTCCAAAAAAAAAAAATCCATCTTTTTGATTTGAATTCCACAATTGTTGAAAATTATTTCAGCAAATAGTTGAAATAATGTTGGATTCAATACCACTTAATTTGAGTAATTTTGCATCGCCGAAGTGAAGCCTTTGGGCTCTCTTTTTCAGTAATTCTTGGTGCCTTTTGTGATGCGAGTTGCTAGAAAGGGTAAGATATGCATCACTTCAACCCGAGTATTTACATCTGGATCCCACTGACGAGGCCTCAACAAAGGTCGAAACCGGTCTAGGTTGTGACCCCCCCATAATATATAACATCATACATCTGCGCTAGGAGATCTGTTTTACATTATGGGAAATAATAAGGATAGTGATCAGAGCTTACTCCACCTTTACTACGAGTTTCCCCTGTCATTAAAGGTTTGCTTCGGCTTGGATCCGCCGAAAATTTTATAGTTCCTCTATTCGGCTTTTAAATAATGTTGGATTCAATATTCCTTAATTTGAAAAGTTCAGTATTTTTAAGACTACGTTAGAAGTTTTGAAATATCAACTTTAAAAATGTTTTTAATAAACTTAATTCATATTTATAAAGAAATGTAATTATTTAAACTTTTCTATACTTTTTTTTTTAAAGAAATCACCTCTCTTATAATTTCTTACAATTTAGGTAGTTCTTATATATTTTAATTTCGTATTCAAAGATCTGGACAGTTGCTGCCATCTATTGATCTCTAATGTAATGTCACAAATATTCCTGTGTAATTAATCTCCGGAAATGGTCTATTCTGGTTTCGCATATCGTGTGGGATAAAAGATATTTTGCATAATTCTGAACATGAAAAGATTAAAATTCATAAATAATAATATATATTAAATTTCGTCAGAGTAATGTTTTGCGAGATTTACACTTTTATACAAATCTGCATTTAGTACTGCTAGTATATAATTAATAAGTTTCGAAATAATTTACTTCTGGGCAACAGCAGAACACTTTCCTGACCGAATGTAAGTAGTTTGACTCCCACCAACAAAAGTTTGTTAAACTGTAGTGCATTAGTGTCGCGGATTTTTTTTTTTTTTTTTTTTTTGGTGGTGGTGGGTTAATTCTTTTTACCTTGCGAGGAAGGCCTGCTGTACAGACCAAATATGAAAATTTCTTAAGTCGTTTCAGGCGTTACGCCGCCCAAAGAAATTTATCTACCAAATAATGATAATCGCCATCATCCACGTCCAGACGGGAAACTAAGCTGCAGCTTATTCGTTGGAGAGAAGATAAGCTAAGGACTCAGCTGTCTAGACAGACATTGGACCTTGTTTAACTGAAATTACGGAAGTAACAAAGTATGTCATCATCAGCTCTGACAAAACTTGATGTTTTGGAGAAGGGCTAACTCGAGTTATGTTCAGGAGGAAAGCCTCTCCATAACTCTACGGAATTCACTAATAATAATAATAATATATAGATAGATATATTGAAGTATCTGTCTATTTTAGTCTCTTGCTTGCAAAATATACCAGCAGAAGTGGAATATTTGTGAAATGACCAATTCGCGTAGAAGCAAGTTGAAAGGATAGGGCAGTTCAGTCGATGTCTACTTGGATGCAGTTAGGCAGTGCAATCCTGGCACTCAATTCTATCAGAGTGACGGAATTATTTTTCTAGACATACTCGAGCGATGCTGACTTATTTTTTAGGAGAGTACAATTGGTAACTTGATATTTCTCCTCTCAAAGAACAACGAAACCAGTAGATGAACACATGCTATTTATAACACTAAAAGGGGTTCGTGAAAAATAATCATAAAAGTTGATTCTAAGTGAACTCAATGTGGTTAATCGAGTTATTGACCATTATTTTGTAAGTTTTTAGAGTTTAATAAACTCTAAGTAAGCCTGTTTTCTTGAATTGGTCAGTATATATCGAAGAACACTGTACACATAATAAGTATTATACAAATAAAATATATTCAACAGCAGATTTAAAACATATATATGGATACAAAATGGATTTACAATATTTATGATGAAACAAAGGATATTTTTTATAGAAATGTCGCCTTGTTTCCTATCTCGATACTTTGCATATCACGGATTCGTATGGCTTAACGTTTTAAAACTATTTCGTTTTAACATTTATCTAAGATCAGCCTGCAATTACAGGAAACCGTATTTCATATAAATGGCAGCCTGGTTGGCCGAGTGGCTAACACGCGCTTTCTGCAACCTAGAGGCTGTGGTTGGAGGCACGGATATGAGTTTCATCACCCGTGCGCGAGAAGGCCACATATTTAATTGCAGATGTGCAATGGGTGGAGAACGTTTCATGTTTAGTTCCTAGCGCGGAGTTTTCGGACTTCGTTAAAAACAAATTTCTCTATCCGCCTACGGTGCTAAATGTTGACAAGCTTTTCTGGGTGGGAGTGACATTAAAGAAAGTATAGAAATGAAATTCCGTCAAGTCTAATTTTTTTATATTAAATACTGCTATATTGTGGTTTTCTTTAATTGTTGAACTTATTAAGAACGATATTAGAATTTACTCTGTTTTTCTGTAAATGAATGTGAAAAAGATGAGAATTTCCACGCCTTTGAATGAGGTGATAATAAGAAATATTAATGCTGGCCTTTATCGCACACATCCGTGCTTAATGATGAAGGTACGTGCGATAAATTGGGAATTTCTAATTACATAATTAAATTCTTTATCGGCTTTGAGTAGTTTTCTGAAGCTGAAAGTGTGCCATCCGAAACGTTGTTTGCATGATTAATTATGGCCTTTCGCTGCAACCTAAATGCGGTTTCTTGTAACTGCCGCAGAGGATGGAAATTATAAACTAGCTGGTATATTTGATTAGGTTATTATTTTTAAAATGGCAAATTGATCAAGATTAATGTTACTGCCTTTCTTGCTAGAAGTCGATGAAATGGCTATTAAGAATCGTGTCAGTCTATTACAAACATAAAACGCTGCGTTTTGTGTACAGAGTGATACATGGAAGTACTCAACTGGTTACTTAAAAAAGCTGTCCACTTAAAAAGAATTCAAACAAAGAAATATGCAAACATACGCGAGAAATGCCTTGTTCTTTACAAATAACATACGAGAGTTTCCCTTTTAATCCTTGAAATAATTTAAAGAATGACGTAATAAATACCGCACTGTTAAACTCATATTGAGTTTAATATGCAAAATAATGCTTTCATTGTTTACAACAGGTTTGTTGAATCTTGATTGAAGATAAAATGTTTAATTACCTGCGTCGAGAATATACTGAAGAACTAGAACACGGGGTTTAAAACTTGAAAAAGGTGATAGGTTGTGGTTGCATTAAATAATTTTGCCAGACTGCTTGAGGAAAGTCATGATATATTCATATGAGATCGGCTAAATCACCTTACGCATAATGTTCTTCACATTCAAGATAGGAATCAAATTTCAGCATAAGGTCCTTCTTAAAACCGACTAAACTATGGAAGCAATACAGTTTTAAACGTAGCGTAAATTCATAGTGAATTAACGCCCTAAGTACAGAAACTTTGAGATACTAGGGTGGTCTGAAAAGTTCTCAGCCTCACGGCAAGATTTTTTTTCTACATTGGTACCTCGTCCCCCCCCCCCCCAAAAAAAAAACATGCTTGCTCTCGGAATAATTGCGTCTGCCATACAGAGCAGTCACCTGGCTTAAATTGTTTATAGTTGTGACATCGGTCTCCTCTTTGGCCATTCACTAGACATCATGATGGATTTCATTGTTTTATCTCTTCAGATTTTATCAGTAAGGCCTTTTTGTTCTCTCTCTCTCTCTCTCTCTGTTGACCCAAGTTTAGTTATTTGTTAATCCAGTTTTATTTAGAGATTTCGGAATCTTAGTAAAAATGAGTACATGAAATTCTTCCCAGAAGTTTATCGCAATGCACAACCGAACACGTGCCACTACTGCTGGTGATGACGCCCAAATTGCTTAACATTACGAGAATCAGTAATGCAAAAATAAGAACCGAATTCAAATTCACTGCTTTCATTTCAAAAATAAGTACGCGGTATAATGGATGAAATAAATGCCTCTGTAATTATTTAGCAATAAACTGCTGGCAACTCCCGATGTTTTCCTATTAAATCAGCAGTAGGATCCTGTTTTAAAAAATAACTTGGCTGTGGGCCTGGTTATAGTTGGCAGAAGACGCGCACGCATGTTGTAGCCTTACTTCGGTGCATTGTTCTACTTGACAGAGGAAGAAAAGAAATGGGAGAGACGAATTCTGTCACCTTTTTTCATGCTGCAGAAAACGTGATTTGCTTTTTGTAAAAGAAATCACGTTTTCTGCAGCATTCGATGCATTTCAACTCCAAGGTTGAAATGCATCGAATACTCTTTCTAGCGAAATGAAATAATAAAACCTTTGACCAGATATCAGTTATAATCAAAGACGAATTTGGAAAATAAGATGTGCATGCTTGCAGTTTCAACCTTGGAGTTGAAATTGTTAATTTTCAGTGCCTTTTGTATATATTAGACCATTTTTCTAAAACTGTGCAAAGAAAAAGAAAAAAAAGATTCTGCTTAATAAGCATAAAGGAAGTACTGAAAAAAAAAGTACTTATTTCAGTGATTTCTATTTAAATTAGTCAGTATTTTACTTCTGCGCTTTTAATGAAATATTTATACTTGAAAAATCACTAAATACAGTGAACGCCATTGTTAGGTTTCGGTTTGAGGTTTGCAGATTGTGTGAATGTTGCAGCAATGTGGAATTATTTAGCAACAAAAAAAAAAAACACAAATTAACAGGTCACCAATACGATTGAGATATTATGAAGGATTTCTTACACGAGAACGAAAATAATAATAATACAGAGAAACAGATAAAAGACATGCCATGATCTTTCGGAAATAAATGTACGTGATACTGAATGCTGAAGATTGGTGTGACTGCTCACCACGAGATCGAGTTCACTATAAGGTCTGATGCCCTTTGACTACAGACGATAGCACGTGTGAAGAACATAAGACATTCGCATAAATTGAATTCCAATAAAATGAACGCTATCCAGTAGGCACGTCAGATATTCCTTTGGTTGGTTTGCATCACAGCAGGCTGGTGCATTAAACGACCATGAAGGAAAAAAACTGGATTCACTTCCAGTTTCTAATGGCAACGATACAACGAATAAGCGAAGGTGGCTGATCGATGAACTAATATGTTTGAAACATTAACTTATAAAGATATATCTGGCTGAAAATGCATAATTCCTTGGTTTTTATTTGTTTCTAAACACTGTATACAGATAAAAATCTAAGATGCAACCGAAAACAATTCTTTCCCTAGAGAACATGCAATCTCCTCCGGTCCAAAATGATGCCACTCTTAATCTTGTGATATTTTGGAAATTTTTATGAGCTTCTTACCCGACAGCGTATTAAAACTTCAGGGGTTCCACACGCTCGCTGTTGTAGTTTGAAATTTTCTCCTGTTAAAACTATATGACAATTATTGAACTTACCTTGCACAGCTGGCATACGCGAGGGTAAAACCGTGTGTGAAACGACTCGCCCAACTGATAAGGGCATTCCGATATTTATTCTACTGTTGTTTATGCTGTAGCCGCTTTAATAGCCATAATATACAGCTTATTTCTTAAATTATATGAGAGGCATTGTCCAGGAAATAAAGAATTAATCCGTTTAATTGTGGTTTTGTAAAAATATTCCCATAACGTTTGTTTCACGGATTATTGCTGACAATTCTGATTCGTTGTTACCCAGCAGAGACAATCCACCTCGCAAAATGTGATATTTGGCTGTTTACGCGTAATATCACATTATTGCGTTTCTATCATCAACAATGGTGATGAATATTTGAAGTGCGTTTTTGTAACTATTCAAGTTTATTTGTATGTAAGCCTGTTTAATCATTCTTAAGCTATTGCTTAGTAAACCGAATGAAATACTGAAAAGAACATTCCATCCAGTCACTGATATTACAAAGGATTTAACAGGGAAAATGCAGGACGAATTCAATACAATCTAATTGATTCTTCAATAGAACTGCTCTTTGCTTTAATCCGATTTTTGAAAATAAGATCAGACATTATAAGCGAGAAAGAAAAACGTTTATTGATCTTGTATAAACATTCATAATCGCACACTATTACTGCGTCAGGTCACTGCTTCTCAGCGTGTCTATGTGCTAACGAAGGACAGGAGATGAAGCTTTAACAAATACTAGCCACAGTTAATTGTGGACGAGAAGATGAGATTATCTATTGTCACGATTAAAACGCGAAAAATAAACTGCAAGAAATAACTTAGATATGGCGATATCTACTCACTCAAGTCGGTGAACCCAAGTTCCTTGTATGCATGGAAGGTGTGATGAGAGAAAGATGCAAAGTTGTATTGTTCCATGTATTTCTATTTGGCTGCTATGTGATCATCACGTTGTGAATCCACTGTTTTATGTTATTTTCTATTCAACACAGGGTAAAGACTGTTGCGTCACAGGTCGATTGATCGAAAACAATTGATAACCCTGTTTTTTTACAGGATTGCCATTTTACCACAGCCATCTTGCGTTCGGCAACCGTTTTATGCAGGATATCGCAAGAGATGAATGATATCAGATTCAAGCTCGAAACTTTGTAAGCAACTACATGTGGTGAGCTGTTTACTCCGTAAAAGCCAACAGTGGATTTGGGTCCCCTGGCGAAACTGTCTTTACAAGTACCCGCACCCAAGCGTGAAATTGCCACGCCATGATCTTCACTGCAGCAAGATAAATGCAACGGAGACACACTGGTGTGATGTACACGAGGAAGGATATTTAATTTTAGCCACGATGTTTATTTTTCTGAAGGACTTCTCTGTCAACTATACAGGCTGTTGAAAAGTTTAAGTCGTCTTAACTTCGACGTGAAATTTTATCTTCCGTTTCGCCATTCAGAGTCTACCATTTAAATATTTTGTTACATTTCTTAAACAACTTCTCTTATTATAGGATAGTCGTAGACTGAAAAGAATCGGATCCGAATCCAGTCCAGTACGTTAAGAACCTTTCTTTTCAAATAAAAGTGGATTAGAACAAAATCCTAAATAGTCATCTCTTCACAAAATTATCCTAAATTTAGGGGTACGAGAGCAATCTACACAGGGCCTTGAGGAACTAAAAGTACGACGGCGGTTTATTAATATCATTACTTTCATTAGAGTAAAGTACGTAATAAGAATCCACGGACCTGCCATTTCGGGTCCGTTTGAAATATTTGGATGTTTATAATGTCTTAAGTGCTGTCCCAATCCTTGAACAAGACAGGCATAGGATTAAAGAGCAGCTTTTTAATAGTTTATTTAACCAAATGAACTTTCCTGTCTGCAATCCCAGTCATATTTAATCTCGTGTTCTCTTGGCTGGATTAATCAATTATAGCGGATGCGAATAATAGCGGCTCGTCTTAGAGGGAGGAAGGAAGCTACTCCAAGGTAATGCAGAGATCTTTTTCTTACTAACACTCAAGTATTTTCTTAATTTTCATTTTGCTAATTTCGCCCCAGAAGATGTTGATGCAGTTTATGGAATTTATACTTTTTACTAGAAAATGTAAATCCAGGTTGCTTGGTGGTGTATAAATTAAAAGCAATTGTTCTCTTCATTTGTTTCTCAGAACGAGGTGCACGTGATTCGACCGCTTAGGATTACACGAATTGCAGACATAGCCTGAGTTTCCTTTATTATGATTTCAAATCATTTCGCCCAAAAATAGATATCTGATGTTGATTTCTCCCGTGAAATTGGACTAATATGCGATAACGAGTTGCGGCGATCAAGGCGTCCTCTGCTAAACCCAATGAAACCATGTTCGCCTTTCACTTCTCAAAGTTCCGCTATTGCAACTCCATGCGCGATAATCTTTGATAGGCGTGATTGCTACGCCAATCCCTTCCTCCTCTCTGGACATCGCAGGAGACTGATTACGTCAGGAATGTCGTAGGCTCACAAACTGATTTTCTGTTTACGGAAAATGTAATCTCTAGACTTGACTCGCTTCTGTTCAATAAATATCTCGGAAGGGATTTTTAAACTCCACAATCGCGCTTTCAAGTATTTCAACAATAAACGCACGAGTCTAAGAAATATATTAAAGATTCTTTGTCAGGCTTTCTCAGAAATAATTCGATGACGATTTTTGCGAAAATCTCGCCGATAAGAATACCTGGGAACGAATTAGAATTGTGTTAAGTGCTGAAAGCATTCCACAGGATGCAGATGATGATACGGCGGTGTTGTATCATCTCGTACCGGATGCAAAAGACGAAAGTTGCAAAAACTTAATAGAGAAGGCGAAACAATAATGCAACATGTCCCTTTTGTCGAAGAGATCTTGGTTCGAATCCCATCTAGGACAACACTAGTGACCTTTAGTAAAGATTAATATTTAAGTTAAGGGGATAATTTACGTCTACGGAAAAAAATAGCCTCCTGGCTCTTTATTAAAGCTTAAATATAACAAAAGCAGGTCTTCCTTTACGGAAAGTAGAATTTTCATCCTCCAAATCAAGCACAGTGGCGTGGCGTGGCTAGGGAGGAGGCAGTCCACCCCGAGAGGCATTTTGCGTTTAAGAAATCTTGCCATACTGGATAGAGAACAGCAACTGAGTGACGAAATAGCAAAATCATCGATGACATTGTCGACGTCTAACGGGAAAGCAAGAAAAATAGCATTTTAGAATGTTGAAATTAAAGTTTTACTTAAAAAATAAACAGTGTTTTCATTTATTTCCCTATATGTAGTATTTTTGTGGACTGAGAGGGGCGGCAAAAGCTATAGCTACGGCACTGGAAGAATCCCATGCAGATTATCAGACATTTGAATTATTTCTCATGTCGTAATTCACAGATCTTGAGAACCTTATTTTTTTAGATTGTAATCTCAGCTAGACAAACCCCACCGAACCTCATCTTACACATACACAAATGAGTTGAGATTCAGTAAAGTGTGATAGTCATCCTGCTGAAACCCTTTTGGAAGTCATAGATACTTCTTACGATTTGCGAACATTAAGTCATTTCACTACTGTTTGGAGACCGAGCAGTGTCAAGAAATGTATTCTGACACTGTTATTAACCAGTCAGATTTTTTATCACACCCTAAAAGAATCCTTTTTACATTTAAATTGCCAAAAATTCTCGATTATATTAGTCCGTGGTTGGAAACATGCACATTCGGAAGATTTGTTGATTAAAACTGCCCAATGTTGCGAGAAACACAGCGAACAGCTCATTATTGCGTGTCTGTCATTCTTCATTTGCATCTAAGATATCCCTGAGATAATCGGTGGTTTTTTATAGTTTCAGGAATTACATTTTAAAATAATATTCTGCTAACACAATTTTCATTCATTTTATTGCACATTTTCATTTTGCTGTATTTAAAGATTTCTGATTTGCATTCAACTCTTTTACGATTAAAGAAAACCAATGCAATCGTAAATGGCTGTCAATATATACTCTTTGCGGAGCCATACCATTATCGGTCGCTGCTGCGTTCTAATCGTCTTTCACTACGAGTTTTCAGTAAACAGTATAGTTTTTCCTTGGGAACTCATCTACAGGGAAAAAAAAAAATCCAAACTTCCCCCGAACCACTTTAAAATTCTTCATTTAGCAGACTAGGAAAAGTTGTGACCACCAAAAGCGGATGAAAAAAAATCTTTCAAGGTGCTTTGGAGAGTAAAGACAGTTCATTTACAAACTGTGTTTCTTCGATAATGGATAATGTGTGCTTACCATCTCGTCTCTCAACAGTTTGAAAGCATTCGCTATCAGTGTTTGAAAAGAGAAAAGGGTATTTTGGCTTTACTCGATTGTTTTGAAAGTAATTGTTGCTATTTCACGTGCTGCCATCTAGTGACTGTTCAGAAAATAAACAAAATAATTGTAAAATGCTTTGCGTAGTCAGTCGGATAAATTACATATATTTCTTTTACTAGAGTTGGCGAATAGTGTTAAAACTAGAATAGTGTAAAAACATCTAAAATCAGGAATATTAAGCTGGGGAAATACCCACTCCTGGGGTCCCCAGGGACACCTTGAAAATCCTTATACACCCAAAGACGGGTGTATTGAATTTCCTAGGGTCGATTTTCTTGTGCGTGAGGGGAACCGGAGAAAACCTCACTCCACGGGCCGAGATCGACTAACTCGGCACCGAGTGAAAGTAGGTTGGAAAAACTTCCTTAACGCCTCCTGCTGGATTCGAACCGGGGAACAAGCACGTTTCCACAGTGGACAGCCAGAACATTCCGTGTTAGTCATCAGATCAATACAATGAAACGCCACGAAGCGTTCATCCACAATGGTGATAACTGACATGCGCTGCGCACCATCAATGACAATGATCTCCTCTGTACTACGCAAAACGTGGTGTCCTGAATTAGTCGGATTTGTATATTGTGCTTAATTTTTAATGAAATTAAGCTCTATAAGGTGCATTTGCACCTAACAAAATACCAGGAACTTCTTACGCCACACCAGGTCCGGCTGGCCTCAAATGAGGTGCTCAAAGCGGGAAATTTCCAGCGAGCACGAGCTTATCGTAGAGAAGTTGGCTATTTAGAGACCATCGTTAGATTCGAAGAGGAGGTGTGCTATTTATTTCCACTCTGCCCCGGCACAGCAAGTGTTGGTAACTTTCTTGTCTGACTCTCTAGCGATGGGTGTCTCATTAGGACGATTTGGTGATTCAGAGTAGGGACCAGCCACCAACGAATTAATCTATAACGAGGAGAATAACATCTAGTTAGGAGTAGGTAAGGGTCATGCTTCTAGGATTACGTTAGTTTGTAAGCTAGGTTAAACTGGGATATGGTCATGTACTTGGTAAAATGAGAACAGGAAGGTGCAGGTTCGACTGGCGGACTGCATCGTTCAAGTGATAAAACGTGCAAGTGCGGGCGTATCGGGGTCGACTGTTAAAGAATTCGTAGGGAATCAAAAGATGAAGGTAAACCAAAATTTAAATCTCCTAAAACAAGCGCCAAAGAAAGAAAACCATCGAAACCGTAGCTTTGAATGATTTTGATGTACACGTTATAAGAAGAACTATTCACGAATTTTACGTGGTCGAGAAAAGGTTCCGAAATTGATTCCTGTGCTTAAAGTTTCTCTTTTCCAAGGAAAATACTTAATGAAATCGGATTTTGTTTTAAAAAGTCCCAGAATAAAAGGAAACTTTTCATGGAACGCAGTATTTGAGAGCAATAAGACGTTTCGGGGAGGAGAAAAGACCGATTGTGTATCTAGATGAAACTTGGATTGATAGTAATAAAACTTATGCAAAATGTTGACAGTCTAAAGAAGACTCTGAAGATTAAAAGGATTTTTCCATGGGTTTGTTAAAAGTGTCATAAATAATTAATCGGTTTAGGACATTAAAGTGTCTCAGTTTTTTCAACTGTAAGTTGAGAATATCTGAGTTCATTTGAAAAAAATTTCTGTTTTTCTGTATAATTATTTTTATTTTATAGAAAACTTAGTTAAATTTTTTGTTTTATGCTATACCTTTTTTTAATTTTGTTAATACTCTACGTATTAACTTTGTAGTTTTTAATGTTCGTAAAAGAAAAGCTAAATTTTCCGACCTGTAATAATAAACTCAACCCAGAAGACAGATTGATTACCCTATTATCGGAATGGATTCTCCTTTTTCTGATATACGCAGAAGTGTCGAAGGATCTCTAATCGGTCTGCGAACATATTACAAAGCTGCCACACACGCGGGAACTTCTTAAGTATCGAAAATAAGAACAAGCCGAGGCTGGACGAAGAAAAGATGTAAAAACTTGATAAGTCACGCGAAAACGGACAGAAGGATTGATGATCCGATGTTGACAGTGTGATAAACGATACTGCAGAATTCCATGGTGTTATGAGACATTGCAAGCGATCTCTTTATGTATGCTTTGAATACCGCCCTCCTCTATGCTCCACTCTGGGCTTAGGGCAAGTCTCATTTCCAAGAGACTATTATGAGGGAATTTTTATCCTGTCCGAGAAATAAGCATTGCTTGCATTTATTTTTTTTAAAATCCTGTTGGGTTGTACGAGAAATGATTCAGGAAATGTACGTGTTTTTAAATGCATAATTGAAATCTGGATTTCGAAGAAAAAATAAAGACATCTTGAATTTCGTCTACAGAAATCACAAAGGAAACAATAGTGGATATTTTCTCCCGCTGTATCATGAATATTCTAAATTATTTTGTCAACACAATATCTAAAGGAGATTTTCATTTCAGATGTATATGAGGCTGATGTTAGTGATTAAGGTTTTGTTTCCCCGGCTAATATTCATAATTACATGAATTGACTAATTTTTTTTTCGTTTTAAACAATAAGAAAATGCTACTTATCTACAAAGGAAGTTATTATAAAGAATTAGGTAAGGTTTCTGCCTGGGTTATAATATGCACTTGATGGGCTCCTTCCGCGAAAAACGCCTTAAAAAAAAATTAAGTCACACTACGTCGTCATCTGCAATGCCATTTATTTAATTTCTCATTGATCTTATAAAAACATAATTTAAAGAACCCTCCATGCAAAGTGTCACGCATGGGTTTTGATATTTAGTGAAATGAATAAGAACCAATGAGTTTATAATTTATGCAAGTGCATTTAAATTTCTCGTGAGTATTCGTAAAGTCTTAAATTGTTTTAATATCTGGCGTAGATGTAATTATTACAAAGTGCAGTTATGCCTTAATATGCACTAATATTGTGGTGCTATCCGCTACTGAAGTATAATTTCTTTTGTCGTATTTTCATTAATTTTTGCCCCCGTATAATTGTTAATTTCACTAGAATACTTATGCAGTTGTCCTTCCGTCATGGCGGGCTGAACGAGCCATCCGAGTATTAGTTATTATGGATGGTCTCGAAATAGGAATATTCATTCTGCTAACACATTATTTAATCCTCCTCTGCCATTTTTGATATAATCAAAATTTTCCCCCTTTCTCATCAAACAGTGTAAGGAAGGTTATTTATTTTCTCGAAATCATCTTTGATAAAGATGTTTTCGAGAAAATTTTAACTGGTTCGTATTTTTCACAGACAGTGAAAGCATTCGTTATTTTCTGATAATACATTAAACTGAATACGAAACAGATTGGCTATTTTCTTTTCTATTTCATGCAGAATACATAGCACTTTTTTCCCTTTTCTAGGTAGAGTTGAAGCTACAAAGAAGATCCTACAAGAAAGCACTCTGAATTAGTTTTATTTCGCAGATGCAATGGATTTCCGCCGTTTCTTAATTTATCTTAAATACCATTTTAGGATCGATTATGACTGATTTGGTTTTTAAAGAAATGTATGCACTTTCGATAAATAAAATTTTTTTCTGCATACTTGGTGTAGCGTGGTTTTGTTTACTGTTATTTCTGAATTCATTTGCTCGTAAACCATGGTTCCTACTAGAAGTAGACAATATGTTCCTGTCATTTGTGCAAATTCTTTATTGCTCCTGAAAAATAAGCGACTAATTCATGTTACGTTTCTGATCCGAAATTATTAGCTTCATCTCTTATTATAAAAGGGAGTGGTAACAAACAGAACAGCCTGTCCACGAGTGTTAGTTAGCAATTTTTTCTCTGGGGAAGTATATTTTCAGCCAAGGAAAAGCCGGACGGACCTATTGGATGAAGAACGTATAAGAGGCGTTGTACACAAATTACAGGAGCTTGAAAAAACGAAACCAGATTTATATAGTAACTGAAACAAATGTCTTTGTGTCATAACGTCAAGACATGCAGGGAATTTAAATGCCGTAACATTGGTAGATTTTCGTGTCTTCACCAGGTATTTTAAGAATCATATGATCAGTTGTTGATTGCATTATCGCAAATTTTAAATTAGCGGAGTTAATCTTAGATGAAAGAGCATATCGAAGTTTTTTTTTTTTTTCATTACAAGATTCCCGGCAAAAATCAGTAAGATGAAACTAGAAAATGATAACTAAGCCACAGGCAAAAATGATTGATATATTTTTTGTTAGATGTCAGAAAAAGGACAATATAAACATGGAATCGTACAAAGATTCAGGTGAAATGTTTTTCAGTAAAAAGAAATGGTTATCCTAAATTATGAAAGACAACTGCAATAATTATTATTTTAATATTCCTAACACTAATGTAGAGAATTTATTTTTCTGAATCCAAACTTCCATAGACATAATTTTCACTCTAAATTTATTAATCGAAAACAAACATTGGCCTTCAGCATAAAACTTCTTTGATAAAATTAATAGACAATATCAAACCAGCTGTTACATTCTATTCAGGAAATAAAATGAGAACAAGCATTACATTCCTGTACGCTTCTCATTAAAATCTGGAAACAGAATAATCTCTTCGGTATAGAGATCGATCTACAGACAATAGTGAAAACAATTGATATTGTAAAGATACAAATAATGGCTTTCAAAGGAGGAACCCAAAAGGAAGTTCTAATATAATCAATATTTTATAATTATTTTAATATTAATACCCGGGATGCGACTATATATTTTGGACTTCCAAATTTTGATAAACGGCATAATAAATAACGTATTTAAGTCGTCCCTCTCCCGATTAAAAATACGCACACCAGAATCAGACTGTATATATCACGTTCTATCTTAATCTACTTTATATACCAAGTTGGACCATTGATTCTGATATTTTCATGCTGGTACAAGATAGAAGAGTGTACAAAAGATTTAAAATTGGAAATACATATTACTTAGCTGGATGAAAAGAAAACCTTCTTACAATGTGATATTCAAAGTTGAAAAGGTAAACTGTAGACTCAACTATACATCGTTATTGTATATAGAGTAAATGGAACATTTACCGAGTCTATATGCCACTTTCTTTTATGAAGTGGCATTGAGCGAGGGTGTCCTAAACACATTTAGTGCAAGTCTCCAGGATTCTGTAACAAATATGGCAGGAACATAATCTTCAACTACTTTCTGAATGGAGATCATCTACAGCTAGTCAAATATGGAAATAGAAAACAGAATAAGCAAAGTTTGTAGCCATTGATGCAACACGTTTACTCCATTAAACTGCTTAGTTTTAATTAGACAGTCGGATTCCCCTAGTTCGGGCCGTCCGGTTTCGCCCTGTCTTTATCTCGAGGCTATGGATACGTATTGCCGACTTTCCTTACCTACATTTGTCTATATGGTGTAAAACTTAGAGACCTTCTGCGTATACATGTACGTCCGACACGAAAATCACGCTGGCTTCCTGATTTTTCAAGGGTCGACAGGAACGCTCCGGACGAACTGATTACAACAAAGAAAAGATAACTCTCCTTGTCCTGAACCCGGAGAGTTATCTTTTAAAATGAGCTGTTCCCGTCGGGAACAGCTCATTTTTCTTTCCATGCTCACATGGAATCCTGATCCACTTCAGTCCTCACGTGAGTATTTGCTACTGCACAAACGGGGGCTCTAGGCAGGCACCTTCCACCCATGCCGCATAAGAGTCAAGTTTATATTTGCGGTAGTGTATGGACTAGAAGCTGGAGCGCCATCCATTTTCAGGGCTAGCTGCTTCTGCAGGTAAATTGTTACACACTCTAGGGTTCACAGTTTATGAACAAGAGAGATATTTAGGCACTTTTAGTGAGGATGGCAGGTTAAATCTGGAAATGGACAACAAAATAAGCAAAGCTGGTATAGTGGTGGCCAACTGAATGAGAGAAAAAATTAGCCAATAGATGTGTTCAGACCAATTTTAACCTATGGATCAGAGGGTTCCCGAAAAAAAATTAGGGGAGTGAACTGATGGTAGAATCATATCAAAAAGGAACTTGTCATTCAAGAATGTGTCTGCAGAGTTAATCTAAGGTGGTATGGCTACTTAAATAGAAATGTTCTCAAAACAGGTGAAAGCAAGACCAAGGTGAATTGATTTAGAAGTGGCTTAAAAGCACGAAATGTTAGCTATCACAATACTGGGAGGTTAACGAGTAATGCAATAATTTGAAGTGGATAAATTGTGGATAAATAGTGCTATCTCATTATGTTTATTAAAAATGCAGTCATAGAAGTTAAAATCCCTTGATCGTAAATAGTAGAATATTGAATATAAAATCAATTAAATAAACAAAAATTGTCGGGACATCTAAATCGAATGGATGATACCAAACTCCCAAAATAAAATGCAGAAGACCAAGAAAAGGAGGACGCGCTACTACAAATGGTGAAATGAGGTTTATTATTCATTTGAGGGACAACACCGCTCTAGAGGAAGCACGTTGAAACTTGAATATAAATATATAAACTTATTTAAAACATTTATTTCTTGAGGCAATGTGGCACGCAGTTCTGTTCTTGAATGGCAATCATAAAAATGCCTTTAATCTGAACCAGTGGGAGTGCTGCAACTTTCGAATTATACTCACACAGTGTATACGTGTTTGGATAAAATATCAAAATTATGATAAAATATTGTCATCGATAAAATTTTACCGTTTAGTATAATTCAAATTTATTAAAAATAAAATCCATACCTTTAATTGTAATGTCGAAATATTTAAATTGACGGAGTAAACACGATAAGCACTACGAACACACTCTGCTACTGGCTCAAACTGCATATAAACAACAGTGGAACTGCTCGAAGGACAGTGCCGCATTACGCTAATAGCTCACTATAACGTGCATATGACACTGTGGTAAACACAGGTGCTGCAAGCATCCTAAGTCCTACAAGATGGGTTTTTATTATTTTTTATACAAATTAATTGTACAGGTTTGTTAATGATAATATTAATAGATATATCGAGAAAAATTGGGAGTGCTGCAATTCCACAGTGCCTATGCACGAGCCGCCCTTGAGAACTGAAAATGAGAGACTACCGTAATGAAAACGTTTATTAAGATGAAAAGCTTACCTAAGTTCATGCCGCCCACTAAAGGTTGCAAACCCATAATAATTCATTAAGCCAACTTCCACGATTACGTAACGAATTCAGTGTTGTGTTCGCTTCGACAAGAAATAAAAATTTAGATTCGAACCCTTTCAATTGAAATTCACGAAATGAGAATTTATTTCAAAAGGCTCATATATATATGGATCCACTTTTAACTGAAGAAATGAATACACGAGTTTAAAAAAAAAAGATTCTACTTAAGCCTTTTAGATAACTATTTTGGAATTAAGTCCATCATGCCACTTCTGTAAAACAAACTCTTAGTCTCACTGGGCTAACCACCTTATCATCGGCACCACAAGGTAAAAGAGAGGTGGGGGAGAGAACAAGAACTCTCAGTCCTGGTAAGCCCTATCCAACTGCTAGTCAATTAAGTCTTGGCTAGAAGTGGATTTACATTAATTGTTGATCAAGTCAGTAAATGACCGCCTTTCATAGTCAACATATTCAGATTCCTCAGAACGTGGCTGTTTTGTTTTAGATGCATTGAGTTTGCGTAGTGCAGTCGCCCTTGGGTTCGATTCCAGTCTAGAAAGCGATGAACCTTTTTCCGGGGTTTTCAAATGAAGGTGAGTTAGTGAGGGTAGGGAGGTTCAGCCAGAAGAACATACGCAATTTGCAAACATACTACGGGAGGAACACCCATCATCTTACTTCGTCGGATCTAGTTTAGAAACGCTGCATGGCCTACGCATATGCTTACAACACGAAGGAACGAAAGAAAGTGAAGTAGCCCAGAACAATACATAGCGAATATAACATCTTCCTGAGTTATACCATGAAGTGAGTTCCCTCATTATGCTAACGCCCACTTTTTATTTAAATACTTCACAGAAATCATTTTCATCTCGCTCGTCTAAAACAGGGGTCGCCAAAGTTATTTGCCCGTCGACCCCCTCTATATATTTTACTATTACGTAATTATAATAGGACAAGCAAAAAAGACGCTTATGTGAGTTTTTAGATTGTTTATTTTATAGTTACAATAAACACTGTAGGTATAATAGAGTATATATTACTATCACTGGTATTACTACCAGCGCTGCTCAACTCTTCAACATAGAGAAGTTTAGTTCGTGAATGAACGATTGAATTATAATATGTATGTTGATGAATTTTAGAACATTAACTCTCACTTGTATGTCGATTCACAAAAATGAGATGGGATCGAATACTTGTATCAGTAAATAAGAACCACGCACGTGTTGCAATCTCGCTCCCACTGTGCCGGCCGGCAGGAACCACCAACATCCGTTTATTGGTAAATACGTCATTTTGGCCTACTTGATTGGCCTCAGTAACTATTTTCATGACCTTACTCCATCTTACAGGTCCTATTCACGGACGTGTAAGATGGAGGTACTGATCCCACGATTCACTCTTAATTGCGTTGTCATTACCTCCATGTCTTTTGTCATGGAGGTAATCCAAGCTAACCGAATTAAATATTACCCATACAATGATGTCTTATATTTTTCTGGCGACCACTGGTCTAAAAGAATGCTATTCTCTCAGTCAAGGAGTGATATTCTGTGTTCTTCGAAATTTAGACCATCATCTGCATTATAATAAATTCGCATCTGATTTATCATTAGGTATGACATTATTTATTCTGAAAATTAAAAGTTTTGTTGTTTAATATATTATAGAAAATGCGCAGCTACATCATTTTCTTAAAGTTAACCAAGCTTAAGGCGGTGCCAGAAAACGATAATTGCAAAGCAGAAATCCGTTCACAACCAACTGTATTTTAAATAATGTGTTTCAAAGTCCCGAAGGATTTTTCAAGTTTGAATATCGATCAGTTAAAATGGCTAAATGGCAATACACTAAATGAGCTTTTGATTCCAGAGAATTAATTTGAAAAGGGAAAATAGAATTTATATCAACGTACGCTAATAATTCTTAGCAATCTACACTACTTCAAGAGAAAGTACTTGGGGGGAAAAAATTTAGACTTTGCAATGCCATTAGCGATCCGACATAAATTGTATATATAAGGAGGATCGAATTTATTTTGGTTGTTTATAGATTGATATTTAGAAATATGGTTGAGTCGTTGAATACAGGATGGATATTTTATACCCGTCTAACGCAGCTGATGTTAATCAGCCATTTGCACTCTCTACTACCCAAACAATTTGGGAGGGGGGGGGGGTATATTTGTTTTGTTGTTTTTTTTAATTATAGCATGGCATTCAAAATATATGTATGGCTATCTACTGAAATTTCTCTTCTGTGACTTTTAAGATAGATTTCTTACCCAAGCTGAATGGTCTTCTTACTTTTTTTTAATCAAGAAATATTTATACATACACATCCTTAAACAGAACTTTTTGATATTTCCATGCATCATTGTTGTAAACCAAAAGCTAACAGACTTCCGTGGTATGATTTAGACTTTTAGGAACTTTCGATTGCCAATTCACGTAAGAATACATTCCACCCTTGATAATCATTCTGTATAAAAAGGGAATATTCTGTCTTTTATTTTAACGTTTATGAGAGAATTACATCACCTCAACGGTCTTTCGAAGATGATCGATTTCTGGAGTAACCCGCTGGCCGATAGTGGGTACTTTTCACCGCTTGATAAAAAGGTAACTTGAAGACGACACATGCTCATAAACCGCTTAGCTTTGTTAAAATATTATACTTTGTTTGATATATGCTTAACTGAAATAGTAGCATTATTTCAGGACTTGAGGACTTGGCTATGAAAACATACATGTGGAGCATTGCATTATATGATTGTGATACCTGGACGCTAACAAAACAAGACATCAACAAGTTGGAGGCATTTGAACTGTGGCGCTGGAGGAAGATAATGAAAATTAGTTGGACAGAAAGAAAAAGTAATCAAGTTCATGAAGAGTGGTTACTAATGGACACCATCTGAGGAATGGGGGACTGTAGAAGGAAAGAGGCCACGAGGCAGACCAAGAATTTCGTATATAAATAACATAACTCTTAGCGTCATTATGAAGAGATAAAAAAGGAGGTCACAAGACAGGTTGTTATGATGTGCTGCTATAACTAACCAATCTTCGGATTGATGCGCCAAAGAAGAAAAAAAAATTAATAATGAAAGGAACACCGCAGTATTACGTTAAGGAAATATTTATACAAAAAAAAAAAAAAAAAATGGTGCTTCCTTTCTTGTTACACAAATAACAATGTAAAGATATCTTTAGACTTCCCGCAGCTGTAGCAATGCTGTTGGGATAACGTTTTATATTCGGGCTCGCTATCTACATATTAATATTTAAACATCTAGCATAAGTGTCTTGCAGTTCCTAGTAAAAACTGATGAATGCAGAAAAAACCCAACAATCGATATGTTGACGAAGTCAAACAAACTGGGAGACTTAGAGGGGAGGGAATAAATTTTAGTTCCTTGAGTAACCAGCAGATACCATGACGTCACCTCTGGTATAAAAATTGAAGCGGCTTTTATTGATTTATTAATAGTGTGGAAAGATTTCGCTAATCCAATTTTCAGTTATTACATTTTGGATTAGATGCGTAATAACATTTTACCCTTACGTATTAAAATGAGGATTTTCAAAATCCTATTCACATCCATTCATGTTTCGAAAGTAGATTTACACCACACGTTTTAGTTTTGCCATCTGCTATTCATCTCAATTATCGAAAATCGGACATTTGTTATGTCCATGCTCACAGCCTTTCCACAGAAACTTCAATTTAAAAAGTGATAATTGAAACTTTTGGTTTTGGCTTTTGGTTTAATTACTATATTTATAATCGCAGTAATCCGGGTTGAAATGGTTTTCGATTCTAGAGATGCCAAATATCAGTCATTGTTTACTAAAATGCTTCACTTTAAATATTTATTATTCAGTAGGAGAGATGTACTCACAAATCTAACAATTTTCTCAGATTAATGCCAAATAAAAAGGAATTACAATATTATTGTTGATGGTGTGTAAAGATATCAATTAATTATATATCAACTTATCCGAGGCACTCGCAAACTTTTCTAATACTAAGCTACTTCAGCATTTTGAGTTTACTGCCATTTCTGGTATGTTCTCTTCATGCATACTTTAACAATGAATAAAACTTGCTCAGAACATTTTAACTCCCCATACTAGTCTCAAATTGAAGATTAGAACAAAATGCACTTCATGGAAACCTAACCATCGATATTCGCTTTATGAAAGAAAACGGAAGCTTTCGTGGATGAATCTCTCAACAAGGATAAAAAACAAAATCGTTGTTTAAAGAAAGTGAACCACCAATCTCTCTCCTTTATCACAGATCATCATCTTAAAGCCTCTCTTATAGTAGGGTGCTGTATTTCTACGAGCTTTTATCAGAAAAAAATAAAGAACTAAATAAATATTTTGAATGAAATAATCTAAACGAAGAAGTTTCACATCATACAAAGAGTATCTCACATTACCTTTACAAATGGAGTTTTGATTTGAAACATTAACAATAGAAATAAAAGCAAGCATTCCGATAGGTTATTGTAACACAGGATTCAAACCACTATAAAAACTGATAATGTTATTTATATTACACGCGCAATATACTTTTCTCACTCCCTCCTTTTACTGCGATGTGTGTTTAATTTTTCCTTTCCTCCGAGTTTTATACGTAAGCCAACACACAAATGATTTAAATAAAATTGCATCGAAGGGAAAGTCGATTCTTTGTCATAAAAAAATTACTGCCAACTTATGAAGTAAGTTAAATGTGTATCGTAATCAATATTATGTACACTTCCGAATCAAAAAAATTGATTATTCTAAGAAAATGTGTTAATTGATTTGCAATTCTACTTCATTGCATAAAAAATTATTACAAATATCTAAATCTCTCGTAGTTTGTGGATTATTATAACCATGAAACCTTCGCAATATTAGAATAATGTAAAAATTAAATCACAAAGAGAAACAACGTGATAATTAGTACTTTGTTGAGTCATGTGAACATTATACAAATTCTCAATGGAGTATAAATCTGGTGAGTTTGCCGGCCAAGGAAAACTGCAAATTTTTTTTTAAACATCGTTTTTCGATTAAAAAAAAAAAAATCCGTGTATATACTGTCTTAGGAGAATAAAAATTCACTTTTCTTTTAATTCGAGATTTCGTACTTATTTTCATTATTAACTCTACTGTGCAACTTCCTTCTTCGCTGTCATCATATTATTAGCACAGCAAAACGCCATGCAGCTATAAGTTGACTAACGCGGATTCTTCTGGCGGTCCACGGTGGCACAATGGAAGCGTGCTTATTCCCCGAGTGAAAGGAGCTGGGTTCGATTCCAGCAAAAGGCGTTAAGGAAGATTTTACTTCCTACTTTCACTCGGTGCCGAGTTAGTCGGTCTCGGGCCGTGGAGTGAGGTTTACTCTGGTTTCCCCTCACGCACAAGAAAATCGACCATAGAACATACACTGAGACAGACACCTACACAACCCTTTGGAAATTCAATACACCCGTTTTGGGGTGTATTGGATTTTCAAGGTGGTCCTGGGGAATTACCGCCAAGAGTGAGTAAGTTCCCCAGCTTACGATTTTTTTTTTTTTTTTTTTTTTTTTTTAATATTACTCTAGTAAAAGAAATATGTATGTAATTGATCCGCCTAAGCAAAGTGATTTACAAGTATTATTTCTTCTCTTAACATGAATGAAATGGAGAAAAAAAAAAAGATTTTCTCAATGGTTACTAGATGGCACCCACGAGAGACCTCCAAAAAAAAAAAAAAAAAAAAAAACAGAGTTTCGCGCTGTCTATTACGACAATGCTATTGTTGAAATGACAAGAGAATAACTTCGCAACAAATCGAGTAAGAAGACTAAATACCGTTTCACCACTGAAAGAGATGATTTGCTGCAACTAAATATCGAATGCCTGAAAACTGTGGAGAGAAAGAGGTTAAGTACGCATTATCAATTTGTCTAACATGAGAACAAATAAAATAAAAAATAAAGATTACATACAAACCGTCTTCAGTGGCACTCCAACGAAAAATCTTTAAATGCTTTTTTTTTTTTGAAGGGGACAAAAAGTCAACCGTAGTCCAATCTGTGGTGCCACCAGTTGACCAATTTAAAATATCTTAATGACAGAGGAACACAAAAATGTAAATCGCCATAAATGAAAATTCCCTAGTCAGCTAAATAATAATAAAAAAATAACTAATTTAACTAAAATCCTATATGACTTCTCTCGTTATTATATTACCTTGATATGGAAATGAATTACGAAGAAGGGTTATAATGTCAAATGATTCGATGCGTAGGCTGTGTAGAGGGAATGGATGTATTAGAGGAATGGCCAACACCTGAAGGTGTTTGGCATCACGAGCTTGAAAAATTATTGATATAAGACCTAACAGTCAGTAAAACTGATTCTGGTACGAGGAAACGTGAGAATCTGCGTATAAGAGCGAAGCGACAATATTATTAACTGTGTTAATGATTTGAATGTTTGCCATTATTTTGGAAATGATTATGAAGAGAGAACGATTGCGTGTTCGTCCAGTTCGGATCTATCAGGCATGTGCCTACAAGGTGTCGAAATGTGACCACAGACAAGCTTATACAAAAGGGCTTGCAAATTATCTGACTAATAACAACAAACAAAAGTGCTTGCAAATTATATCCGTACACGAATGCCAGAAGTACCAGAAACAATGAAGTAGAGTTCGTTGTCATGGATATCATATGACCTCATATTTTAGGCATTAGTGACACCACAGAACATCAGTAGAAGGTATCGAGAGTGAAGGGTGCAGTATTTTTAGGGAGGATAGGAGGGGGCGTACTGCTTATGATATCAGATGACTTGAATCAAGTTAGATGCGAGACCTATTACTGCAATACCATAACACTTTTTAAGTGACAATGAGTTTCAAGCCAGCTGTTGTGAGGTGGACTTTAACAAGATTAAATACATAGTGGGATGATAGACCTCGTCGACTAGTTGTCAGTGACGAAGAAATGCATCAACAAATAAATACGATCGGTGAGAAAACATTAATCATAACAAGGGGGCTTTAATTATCCGAAAATTCATTGGGCACCCATGTAATCGTGAGACGAATGACATTGGATCTATTTAACGGTTATGCGCCAACTTACTCGAACATCATGTAACAGAGAACTCGAAGTCAAAGAGTGTTAGATTTGATTAGTGTCAGAGGGCATTTCATTTAAGACGTAACTCTTCTGCCTCCGGTTGGTGACAGTTATCATGCGGTACTCACTTGGGAAGTCACTAAGTTTATGAATGTTCCATTCAGAAAAAGTTACACCCAGAACTATAAGACAAGAAATTATGACTACCTGAGGGGGAACGCGCTGTCTGTTCAAATGTGAACAGACTCCTCCTTTCTCCTATTCCTCTTGCCCACAATCGGCACTAGTGTGCTATAAGTCTTGTGAACCAGGTATAAAAAATGCTCGGTTCTGAACAATGGTATCATTTATTGGTAAAAGGATATTGATATTATGTGGGATGTGTTTAAAAAGACGCTTATCAGAATTTGTCCATAGAGTTCGAAGAAGAAATAGAGTCGGAGTGAAATGGATGTGCATTAATTACAAGATGATGTGGGAGAAATAGCGTGTACGTTAGGATGAGCTCAGTTATGATAATTATAAGCAACAGGCCAGGCCAGAAGAGTCACAATTGTTGTACGGAAAGCTACGTCCGAGCATGAAAAGAAAGTAGCTTTTCAATTTAAAAACAACCTTAAAGATGAGGAGTAACTCATGTCCCTATTGCTGAATAAGAATTCTACAATAAGGACTGATGGGATATCAGCACGTTTGTTAAAAGAGTGTTCAGCTGAACTAGCCATTCCTCTGACCAGGATATGTAATGAGTCTCAGAACAGGGAAGATTCCACAGAAATGGAAGGAATGTATGGTAATTCTATTGCAAGGGTGGTGCAAAGACCGATGTATCCAACTATCAACCAATCAGTATCTCAGGAGTGGGGATGAAGATTTCGGAAAAGTAGGTAAGGACTCGCATTCGGGAATGGGTTGACAGCGAGTCTCTACTTTGCAATGAACAACACGGGTTTACTAATGGAAGGTCATGTTTTAGCAACTTGCTTACATTCTATAATAATATTAACACTAAGTTAGACAAGGGAAATGGATACACCATGATACTACTTTCTGGATTTTGCTGAGGCTTTTGACAGACTGCTGCATAAATTGGCCAATATGGGTCTGGATTATAAAATATTAGCGCTGATAATAGGATGGCAGACATATTAAAGTCGTTTATGAATCTGCAAGATTCATAAACGACTTTAATGATGGAATTTTTCAATTTATGGAGGGTGGGGAAAGAAGAATGGGATTGGAGCTAAATTTTTCTTTCAATAGAATGCTGCGTGACTGGAATGGATGTTGTGAACAGCATGAATGAATTCAAGAACAGGCATGACAGCTGGTGCGAATGGTACGATCTTCCTCGATGAGTTCGGGACCCCTGGAGGTCTCTATTAATAATAATCATAGCCTATCGTTCTTACTTATGTTGGGTCAACCTAACACACCACAAACATATTACTGATAATCATTTGAGCGAAGCGGTTAATATAAACAGAATTGCAATGTGCAATGGCTCCATGTTATGCTCCTCCTAAATGGAGAAACGAATTCCCTTAAGTTGATCTAACTCTTTTATGAGTGAAGAAAATTATTGATTACTGTAAGGAAGACCAAAACGTAATATCTATCTCCTAATACTTAAATTGATAGGTTCAATATCACATTGATTTTAACTGCTCAGCTCTCTGAATATACTTATAATTGATTAACTCATTAAAAATATATTGGCTCGGTCAATCAACGACCATTCCTGAGTATGTTCCGGGTACTTTTATACATCCGGATAATTCTCTTAAAGAGAGTCATTACCCTTCCTTTAAGGATATAATCACCAATGCAACTGACGTGCAGCATGCGATAGATCAGCCGTGCGCATTACGTGATATTTGTTATCAATTCCAATTCGGTGCAGCATCCGATAGATTGGATCTCTTGTGTATGAAACGGACCCACCTAGCTTGGAATGTGTGATCTGCGATCGTTATGAATTGCGTGTTTTATCATATATGTGCAACAGATTAATATTTGTGTGGATAATTTTTCCTGCATTAGTAGTTTATGAAAGATAAATATAAACGAATAAAACAATTTTTTTATGTTATATCAGAACGCTGGAATTTTTGCTAATGCCACAGGTATAAAACACAATGCAGCTAATGCTGATGTGCAGGTGGAGCGACTGACTCTGGAGGTGAACTTTACTAAATAGAACAAACGTTTAATGGACTATACACGTTCATAAGGCACAAAGACTAGTACCATAGAGATGGGTAATCCTATTTTCGACACTCCCTAAAGCTAGGAGCGGAACACGGGATTTTCGGGCACACAATTGCCCGTGAAGCATTTTTAAAGTGCCAGATACTGAAGCGTCGAACATCCTCCAAAATTTTTTTTTTTTTAGTTCGCATGTGAACCGCACATCACTAGTTACGGATTACGCACTAGGCTAGTATCCTGAATTCTTTTCTAGAGTGACAATCAGTTGTCACTCTAGAATAAAAAGAAAAATATTTATAACTTTAAGAGAGGGGGAAGAACAATCTGGTTTTATTTATTTTAAGGGATAATGCGCATGCTTGATCGAAATATCATACCAATGTGCGATGGCTTAGTAGAGGAAAAATACTCGAGAGGTTTTTAAATTTATTACCTCAAGTGATGGAGTTTGTAATGTCGACGAATGAATATTGCTTAACATGTTCATTGCCAATCACGTGATATCGCGTGTTGCGAGTTCTCACCGAACGGCCGATTACGCATTATCGCGTGAACGTCGCTAACTAAATAAAAAAAATAAAAAAAATTTGGCCACCACACGAAATTCCAATTTTCAGCTTGGCAATGAACGCGTTAAAATTAGAAGACAAAACATGGTTACTTGATCTTGGATTTCTTACTTATTTAACGGGTAAATTTAATGAATTAAATTTGCGATTACAAGCAATTTTGTATTAATTAATTTATTAATTATAATTAATAAATTCAATGATAATTATTACTGAATTGGCGGCCTGGTTGGCCGCGTGGTTGGCGTATCCGCTCTCCAGCCAAGAGGCTGCGGCTCGAATCCCGCCTAAGGCATGGATGTCCATGATTGTCTTCCATCTTCATATTAGTGAATAAACACTCTCCTGAAATGGAGTGGGTCACCACGTGAGAAGTAGACCCAACCCTCCCGTAAGGGGAGGACTTTACCCCAGCAGCGGGGAAAAGTTACAGGCTGAAGAAAAAAAAAGTGTATTGAATATTCTTTAAGCTTACAACTTCCCCTCCAGCAAATTAAGGTCAAGTGCCCTTTGTCATAAGCCAGCCGAACTCTGCTTTAAAGAAACTATTTATGGCTTCCGTTGCGTGAAACCCAACTCCCACGTCTTAGCGTTAGAGGCGAATTCGTTACTTTTCACAAGTAGAAAAGGGACTTCACTACAGGTGTCCAATATCAACACACTGAACTTAAACAAAAAAAAAAAAAAAAAAGCGAACATTCTAATACTGACGAAGATTTTATATAGCAAGTTAATTCATTTTACCAAAGCAGAACTACTAATGCAACTTTACATAACGAAGTAAGAATCACATGATAAATATCACTAATGAATTAACTATAGATTTAAATATCTATTCTTTATTATTTAATTTCATCCATTAGCAGCTATAGTTATGGTCATCATTTCTTTCTGTGGATAAATTTTTTGCCGCCAGTGAGCGATGTTATATTCACACCCAAAAGTTAACATCTTCTGTTCCGTTTTAAATATCAGCGAGCGTGTTAAGATTTCTAACTGGAACGATGCGAGAAATGCTTAATGGACCACAGTAAAACAGTTTTAAAAATTAATGGAATTGAAATCCAGCTCACGGTGGTATTCGAACCAACCCGAATCAAGCACGATCTCATAACGTTTTGGTACATTTATAAATAGATTTATTGTCTGAAGTGAAAGCGATACCGTTATCTGTACACATCCTTTCAATTAACATTTGTCTTAATACTTTGATTTATTCAGTTGTTACATTAAAAGAGGAGACGATGGCAGATATTCAGATTGCTGCAATTGTTTAAGTGCTCGACATCTGTGATGAGAAACAGCTGCTAAACATACGAAATTTTTCATCAAAATCACAAATGAAATGCAAATACACGCAACTCTTAGAGAATATAAAAAGCACAATATCGAGTCAAATCAAAAAGAAGTCCAGTATTGCATTTTTTTATTCTCTCGGTCAGTATTGAAAACTTCAGTTTGAGAGACATCACTTGGTGTAAAATTACAGAATATTTATTGCATTCCACTTAGTTATGTTTTTCTCCCATGTCAAAAATCTTTAAGGCTACTAAATTCAAATCATCTCATTAATCTATAATCGATTTTCATCGATACTTGGAGAATTTTCTGTTATTTTGCAACCTGCAATCCCCATAAACTCGCCGAGGGCTAAGTGGGAAGGTGCGCTGCTTGAGGCAACATCTGTCAACTGAACTCTCAGTAATAGGATTTTGCATGCACGCGACTCGTATCAGCATTTACTGACTTAATGGCGAATCAATAATGCTTCACATTTCTTTGTGCAGTTAAGAGGAGTCACAGTACACCCAGCTGAATAATTCCACACGACCGCACTTCAAAATCTTAAAGCTTGTACGTTTGTAAATACGAAGGAGATTTTTCGTAAGAATATTTTCCTGATTTAATTTTAATTTCTAAATGACAAGGCTTAGGGTATCACACTTAACTAATATTTACGAGCTAACTACGAAATTTCTGATAATCTTTTAAACGAAGCATTCGTAGACGAAGTTTGTCCAAGTGTCCATCGCTTACTTCGAAGTACACTGGGCAATGATACATAACGCTACGGAGTTCTCCCGAGCGCAGGAAATAGTAACGAATAAACAAGTTTATAAAAAATAAAGAAAAATAAACAATTACAACGAAAAAAACTAAATTAAAAAAAAAAAGAATAAGCTAGAAACATGAACAAGAACGCGAGAAGAATGCAACCTTCCTGCATATGCTTGAAAGAACCAACCGTACCGCCAACATCCCCCCCCCCCGCTTTTTTTTTTTTTTTTTTCCATTTTACAAGAATACCAGTTCCTAATCAGAATAAAGAAGTCTTTGGCGGTCAAAAGAAAGCGTATGATAATGAGAGTGAGTTCTATTTTGCTTACGCTGAAAGACAGAGGGTATGGTGCAACATAACCGTAAGAAAACCTTCCCTCAAACTAAGTCATTTACTTTCACTGAGATATTGTCGAATCTTAGAAAGAAGGGCGAGGTAGGAATGCAGGTGCTATTTCTCTTTACTATCAAAGGACATTATTCGCTTTGAAAACAAGTCAAATTTGAAATATCTGTCTTTTACAATGAAAAGTACACAAATAAAGGAGATTTGAACAGTTTACGTACCTTGAGGACTCAATGCTATTAACGTCGGTTGATTTAATTAGAATTCATCTTTTTTTTTTTTTTTAATTTACTTTGAATTCATTATAAGCAACGATACGCTATTAATGGGCGGGAACATAAAAACCATCTTTAGTACATAAAAACTGCTTAAACATAGATCACGTAAGCACAAGAAAAGTCAGACGATATACGCCCACATCTGAAAAGAGTTCCCTCTGGTGTCAGTATTGAAAAAACTTTGAACCAAATGACGATATTAGAAAAATTATTACAATAGTTGAACGCGCAATCAACATACGTAAACAAAGCATAATGTCAACAACTTTCAAGCTTCTTGAATAAATAAACTAATAGCGATTTCGTTTTCAAAATTCAAATTCAAAAGACATTCAATTTCAAACTAAGACAAATTCTATGAGAATAAATTCTTAATGGTTTATATTACGCACGGCCATCTGTCCAACGGAACCGAGGATCATTCAATAGCTATTTGAATTTTAACATTTTCTTCACTACTGTCTTTACACAGAGCGCGTGCTACTACGGTATGAATTATTCGCCAGTTTTAGTGTAATATTATCCAAAACAGATTCTTGTTTGTTTAAAGGTCCAGTAAAAATTTGGAACTTCTCAATAACTTGAACTTCAATCTTTATACTACATTCAAATAACTACTCAGTTTTCGCAATGATAAGAATGGATTTCTGGAATGGATTTTATTCTCTTGCCATACCTTCTCGAGAAAGCAACACTTTCCTAAGTCAACCCAAACAAAAACACAACCAACTTCAGTTTCCAGGGGTTTACAAAATCATCTGCAGCTGCGGTAAACCTTATTATGGATAAACCGATAAGTCTGTCTCATTACGTCTTGAAGAACATCAGCGTGACATCTCTTACAAGAGAACCCGTGCGAGCGCCCTCCCCAGTCATGTTCTTTTCTCTGTTAACTCCAATCTAATAGAACGCCAACATCAAATCGACTGGAATCTTACGACCACTATCCATAAATGCGGTGACGAACTAGAGAGACGTATCTTCGAATCCAAAGAAATAGTTCTTGACTCATCACACATGAACAATAATTTAAGCTACAGCTTACCTGAGAACCTCAGCGCAACGATTCAGTTCTGGCGCTCTCCAGTCAGTAGCCACTCACTTATGCCTCAGGCTCCGGCCACGCGATTTGACTGTTGCTATTCCAAATTTGTTTATATGAGAAGTCCATGTTTTTCAACTTGTTATTTTTTCCAGTGTTTTTTTTTTTTTTTTTGTAATTATTTACACACCTGAAGAAGTCGGCGTTCCGACGAAACTACTTGTGTTTTATTAAAGTTTTTTTTTCATACCTTTCTCGGCGTTCCTAGTCTGTATAATTATTTAAAAAAAAATATATATATATATACGTATATAGATAGATAGATAGATATATAGCATATTACATAAATCAAATGAAGTCAAGCAAATCAAGATCCCGACACATTTGCATACCTTTCGATGTGATTAGGCAGATATGTCATCCCATGCAAAAGAGAATGGAGGAGTGTGCTTTCTTGTTTGCATGTCTTGTTTTTAGCGATATGCGTGGGGGTTCGACCTTTGAAATAGAAATCACCAGAAGCTGTTGTTAATGCATTCGAGGCTATTTTTAAAGAAATGCCACGTTACATAAACATAGACTGAGGAATTGAATTTTGCTACAAGAAAGTTCGAGCATTATCCAAGAAACATAATATCGATTTCTACACAACCAGGTGCGCGATAAAACCAATAATTGAAGAAAAGTTTATCAGAAGATTGAAAACGAAGATCTACAAAAGTATTTCTGATCCCTGTGTGTACTCTTAATCTCCCTCCACATCGCTTGATCGGAATGTCTGCTTTTGAAGCTAACGTACACAACGAGAATTGTGATGGGAAGTGTTTGTGTGGAACCCAGGAGGAGCCTGCCAACAAGACATAGGTAACATTGTGGTTTTGAGCGATAATACGGACATATTTATATAAGGATTTTGGGTAACTGGACACGACAATTATTCACTATTGCACAGTTATATATTAAGCAAAAAATATTTTGCCTAACCCTACCCATTAACGCCAGAATGAAGATATTTCTTACTAACACGCAAACGAAATTACCACACGAAATCAGACTGAATGGTAAATGGGAAGTTGCGCTTGCTGAAATGCCTCTTCCTGAAGAATTTAATAACAGTGAGTTTCATCTCATTTGGAGAAAATATGCAAGCGACATTGTCTCCTTCATAATGTACTGCTTATCATTTTCTAGTCTTCAGCAGGTATTTGAGAGTGCTGATGGGTAGGTTTTCTCAGAAATTAGTAGGCGGTAATATGCTACATTTACACAGAAGTCGGCAAAAATTCTTTGTCTTCACAAAGCATCGGGTACAAGACAGTACTGATAGCGTTAACATATTCACAGGATACTGAGGTCGTATGCACATCTTTTCCAGTGGGAGGAGTCAATATCATCGACAACAACATACGAAATATTGTTTTCGAGACCTGAACGGTCTTCAAAAGTGTACAAGATTCAAGATGGGAGTTAAAAATCACTCTCTGTGCTTCTCCAAACAGTATTTCATGCGAGTTCTCTGATCACTGGGAAAAAGATCTCAAATCACACCATTTCTTTGACAATCCAAATTAATTTTAATATTTTGTTTCTCACAGAATTCCAGGTCTTCTACTGGGCTTTCATCAGATTGTTGATAAGCTCAAAAGCGTCATCATTGAAAAATATGCGATTGATATAAAGAAAGTAGTAGCTGCGTAGTTTGTTTATTTTGATTTAATCCAAGAGCAAATAGTTGGAAATACTTGTGCGCCACTGTTAAGAGTTGACCCATGCAACATGAAGTGTTGCAGTCAGGTGGGGCTCAAAGATTTAAGGAGACTCCAGTTCAGCGTGGGTTTTGACCAAGTAGCATTTTCAGAAGTGCCTTTCTTTCTTAAGTGAAACTTTAAAACCAGGAAGTCAATTTGTCAGTCGTCAAGCTTCAAAAGCAGATCAGGAACCTGTTTTGAAGAGGAACCTGTACACTGCACCTTAATAACCAGAGCTTCAAGAGCTGGGAAAACCATTGCTGAAAACGCTCTGAGTTAAATATTTCAATAGACAGAAAGAGAGAGAGAGAGAGATCAAGGAAGAAAGGAGACAAAAGAAGAGTAAGTGAGATACCATTTTTAGCTGATGATATGATGTCGGGTTTTTTTCCCCGCACTCATGTCAACTTGTGGGTAGAAAAAAGTTGTTATGTCACTTGCCAACTGATATCGAGTTGACAGTGTTATTTTATTAATTTGTTTGAATAAATTAATTTGTTAAGAATAAATGGAGTTGGGAAAAGCATACCTACGCGTTTGTGTCCAGTGGCGGCCGGTGAAAATTTTAAGTGCTGAATATACAAAATAAAAAATATAGTAAAAATAAAAATTCTTTTTTTCCTAATCAGTAATCAATTTATTAATAAATAAATTTACATATTAAAAAATTGCTTTATTAAAAATATTTCACCATCGCCACAAACAAACACCAATAATAAAAGTTTCGTATCTCACAGAAATAACGCGCGCATGCATACAATTTATCTGCAAGCGACACTGCCCAAACGAGCAGTGTCAGAATCACTTGTAATGTGCAATGACAAGCGTAAACGAATATCGGCGAGTTTAGGTGCAACTGGCGCGATAATTCTGACATTTGTTTCGTGTAACGATAATTGAGAAAATATAATTATTTTCCTATTTTCAACAGTGATACTCGTAATAATTCAGCCTTGTATATATAATAAATAAATAATTATATGTTATTTTAACAAAATAAAATAAGATTAACAAAAAATAGTTCACCCTCATCACGAACACACACCAATAATAAAAGTTTCGTATCTCACAGAAATAACGCGCGCAAGCATACGATACACTGCCCAAACGAGCAGTGTCGGAATTACTTGTAATGTGCAATGAGAAGCGCAAACTAATATCAGCGAGTCTAGCTGCAATTGGCCGAACGTGATAATTCTGACACTGAGTGAGATCGCAGTGCATTTGTGTCGTAATCTAAATTACGACACAAATGCACTGAGTTAATCGAACAATTCCAATTATCAACTATTCAATCACTGTCGAAACATGAGCTGTAACCTTTCAACATGTTGTATTGCATTTATATAATGTAAGCATTGTTATTATTTATAAACACGAACAAAATTTTATTTTTTCATTTTTCCTTCGGGGTACTGCAGTATCGCAGTGCTTATGTACGAGCCGCCACTGTTTCTGTCATTGATAACGACGATAAACTTAATGAAGATTCTTTTGTTGGCGTTGTGAAAATTTTCTATATTCCCTGTTCAGTCAAATTGATTTGTTCCTGCAGGTCAAGCTAGTCAATGTCAGTTATCTAGAAGTAACAGCTGATGATATTCGACATTTCTCACTGCCACTCACTCCAAACTACATGGAAGGGCATTATAGCATACGCTGCATGTCATTATTCACATTACTGGACAATGAAACAGACTGTGGTAATGACATTTCTTTTATTCAAATTAAGTGGATATTAAATCCAACATTATTTCAAAGCCGAATCGAGAAACTACAAGAGTTTCATGCCGAATATAGAAACTATAAAAGTTTCAGCGGATCCAAGCATAAGCAAACCTTTCACGACAGGGGCAACTTGTATTTATTATCCCATAATGAAAAACACATTATGGGAAACATCATACATCTCCTAGCGGACATGCATGATGTTATACATTATGGGGGAGGTCACTACCCAAACCGGATTCGACCTTTGCTGAGGTCTCGTCAGCGGGAGACAGACCGGTAAATACTCACGTTGAAGTGATGCATAACTTATACTTTACCATACGAGTTTCTAAACAAGGTGTCGCATCACAAAAGGCACCAAAAATTACTGAAAAAGAGAGCCAAAATTCTGCACTTCGGCGATGCAAACTTATTCAAATTAAGTGGATATTGAATCCAACATTATTTCAAAGCCGATTAGAGAAACTGCAGGAGTTTCATGCCGAATATAGAAACTATAAAAGATTTTTGACTCTCTTTTTCAGTTATGACATTGATTTGGCACGCAGTGATGTAAACATACTTACCGTATGTGTTTAATCTTTTGCCTGATCAAAAAAAAAAAAAAAAAAAAAAGAGCCGCTGCTTCTCATGTTAATAAGAGTGTTTACCTTCGTGTAAAATTTGCTTAAGGTGTTCCTGAGAACATCACCTTGGTTCTCTATTCAGAATATGTATGCACGATATCTATAAAAAAGGACTGTCCCATGATAATGGACTACAAGCACTGAATAACCACTAAGCATACTGGGGATGGAACCCTGCACAAAAAAGTGCCTTTAGGCGTGTGCTCGTAGCGAATTGTCACGTCATCTGCACAGACAATGGCAGTCGAGGTTCGTCGTAAATATAGATCCAACTTGGTTGCAAAACTGGCAGGATTTCTAAATCAAAGACAAAAGCGGTGATTTTTTCGGTAGCTTTGGTCATCGACCCGAAACGACATCTCAAACTTTTCGAATATCCACGCTTATCCATGGGGATTAAAATAGCGTACCTTTGCAAGCTAAGGAATCTGGCATTTGGTATGCACTGCATATATTATTAACATTGAGATGTCGCGGTGTTTCTATGCAAAATATTATTGATTTATTAACCAAATGTTATTGATTTATGGTGTTGTAGTCATCTATGCTGTTACAGATCATTACTGACCGTTTTCATTTACCACTTAATCCACACCAGTTTCTTTTTCCCATGCAGTTCTCGAGAAGATAACTAAGGAAATTGGCGCTGATTCGCCAATTTCCTTAGTTATCTATGTGGGGGGGTAGAATGTTCCAATTCTATCCCCCCACCCACACATCTGCAGGCTGTGTGTGTGTGGGGGGGGTAGAATGGGAACATTTTCCTAACTGGCTGTGACTGAAGAAGCAAGATGGGGTTGAGAAAGCCTCCTCTGCTCTCGTGCTACTAGAGCCAGATGTTTTTTTCGAAATGTGACTAGCATTGCTCTCTTTCCGCGAGAACCAATTGGTTTTTCAAACCCAAATAGTTCTGTACAAGATATATAAATATGCTTAGAGTCGTTCATTAGGATTGCCATTAGACCTTTCAAAAATGGCACTCACATCTTGACCAAAACGATAACTCTCACTGCTCTGGTGATTGTAGAAGGGTACATTTTTTAAACATACTGTTCATTTTATAATAAATGAACTCAATAAAGAAACAAAGGTGCCACGTGATAACGGGAACAGTGCTCCACCATGCTGCAAAGGCAGTTTTCTTCGACTTCTGAATCGAAACGATTTGTTGCTTAGTGCTGTTAATTTTTTTTTCTTCGTTAGGCGAGCGTTTTAGTGACTATTATCTGGATGCATAAATTATCTGGAGTTTTCTGTCTACAGGCTAAATTTGAACATGAGTGCAATTCCGGGGTAGCTTTTTTATAAATATCTGCCAGCACACCCTAAATCGATCTGAAACACTTTAGTAACAAGATGAGAAATTTGTAATGAGTCTCGAGAATTTTTAAACTCAGTGGCTATCTAGAGAGAAATAGTTCAGAATGTGTTCCCTGACAAAATAAATTTCTTGTTGGTAGAAAATCATGCTGATGTTCCAGCGATGCAATTCTTAGTCTGTTGAACCAAATCATCGATAATGAGTAAATTTCACATTCAGTAAAAATTGGGGCCAGTTTAAACCATTCACAAATGTTGGTGACTTTTTTCGTAATTTATCCTGCTTTTCTCTATTACAATTACAAATCGCTCAGGTGGTAGTGTTGAGATAACATGGAGGTTGATTTCCTAACTGAGTAGCCCCCAAAATAATGTAAGTATGGATGGATGAACATCCTGCAAATGATAAAATAATTAGCCGATGTTTCATTTTTATTCAATTACGGATCAGTTAGGAATAGATACAAAATTGTTCTTATTTTTTATAACTGATTTTTTTCCAAAAACATGTGTAATGTCTCCCTCCATGTAACTATTCAAAAGTGGAATTTTTTTTTTTATTTCTCAAAAAAGTACAGTTATCATGGATTAAAATGTAACAGTAACAGTCACGTGTATAATGCGAAGAAAATGCAGATTAGTTTAGTGGGAAACAACCATGGATTTTTTTTTGCAAGGTAGAATAATGTTCTAGTTTTCTGGCCTCAGATGACATCATTTGCTTATAGGTATATGAATTTAAGAAATTATCCTTTAAAACACCCTTAGGTGTTTTAAAGGATAATGCATGTGTCGTTTGACACAATGCGCTTCGCAAAAATGTATCCAAATATTTTTGTTATGGAAGTGGATTTCAACTGACAATCCATTTTACCCATTTGGACAGAAACGCGCAGAGCAATCTGAATGTTTTTGTAGCTCCCTCCTTACTGCTGCTGCTATCATAGATTATAGATTTATATATGAGATCGAGAGAAAATTTAATAAATATCTTTGTATTTGGTCACAAACTTATCCCTTCGCATTCTGTAAGAATAAGATTTGGGAGTCGTTGGGCCTAAACAGTGACGCCACGGCAGTTCGTCTACTAACTCCCCAAGGAAGCAACCAGTGGATGGCGAAAATTTACCAGATTTTTCGGTGAAAATTAGAAACTCGGTGTCATCAATAAACTCATAACTTTATCTTGCTATAGCAGCTACAGAAGAAGAGAAAACGGCATTCCCTTTCCTATTTCCAGGCCTGCCATCTTGAATAGGATGGTAGGCAATGACCATCTGCTCTTCCAAAAGTAACCTATCATCTTGAGTAATTTACTTGAATAACTTCTACGAGGTCTTCGTAACAGGAAACGACTTGCGTGTGACTGCAGAAAGTTCCCATTTCAGGATGTTCCTATGATGATTCAAGGAAGTCTTTGCAAGTAATTGCTTTGTGGGAATATTACTAATGTGTTCACTTAATATCTTCTCTTAGGAAAAACTCATAGAGGATACATTGCCGGTGTTACATGAGGTTACCATCAAGAAGATTCATGTTTTACCTTCAGAAATTTGTTAATATTATGTGCCTTTGATTTTTTAGAAAAATGCCACATCTCGTAAATTTATAAACGTCATAATAACCGCTTGTACTTACGAGATCGAATTCTGGAGTGCAAAACCTAAAAACGACGGATCTGCATGCGAACAGAAGAGTTCAATTTCAGAAGCACAGAAGCCACATAAGGGGAAAGTAATTTTTTTTAAAATTCATTGACATGAACAAAACCGGTAAAAAGAGTTCAAGTGCTTCCACTTTGGTATGGCAAATAGCAAAATTGTATTTGGTGGTATTAAACAAAATGTGGAATATAATTAAAAAATATAAAAGAAAACAAAATTACTGAAGGTGTTTTAAACCCTTTCATATTGTCGTAAAACCACAAGCACCTCATTCTCCACAGACCTGCATAATTTACGGATGAACCTTGACAACCGTTTCCACAAGATAATAAGCAAATTACTACCGCAAAATATCGCAACTTAAAAAACTTGTGACATTACTAAATTAGACTGTTGTAAAAATTACACAGCGGACGGATTTAGTTGCACACTCCAAGATTTATCAATTTATCAATTTCAAGATTTATCAATTAATTTCATGCTACATCTCATGATAACGAATGGAGTAGAGAAGGCTACTAAAAGAAATAACTAAGTATAAACCAAAGGGAAAAAGAAACATGGGAAGACCTTGAAAGAAAATGAAAATATAGTCTTTAGGATGTCGAAAGAGGCTTTTAGCTTATATCTTGAAAGAAGGAGTTTCAGGATAACGTTTTCTACGAACAAAAACTATAAATTGGATATCATGTAACCGTTGTCAGTCTAATGCGAATCCATGCATAATTTTCGAAAGACTTCCAGTTTAATTAATAATTTATCAAATACAAGATCCCAAATATTTCAGTGGTATACATTTTTCTAATAGAAAGTTTGTCTTCAGTAGTATGGATTAAATTTTGAAATATTTTCATAACGAGGTTTAATCCACAGAATACTGTTTTTATCGATATTTTTGAGCATTTCACTGCTAACTTTCTTCGGCTCTCTAATACTTCACATTCGCGCTCTTTTCATCCCCACACTTTTTTTGAAATGAAAACCCTCTACATCTCATGATAAGAATCAAACAGAACAATTAGCGATAGGGCAATTCATGATTACTCGCACATTCCACCGATTATACGTGTGCCATTCTTGATATTTTGTCATCAAAAGAGTATACGTACTCTATATATAGTTTATGCGCTACTTGTAAGAAATAAGTAAATTGTTGTGTATAACGTAAATGATGGTTCGAGCTGAGGCAGAAACGTGATGGTGGGCACCTAACACTTTAGAACTAATTCACCAAACCTTTGAATACTTAGTGCAGCCTGAAGTAGCTGGAATGTTCCATGTTTGTTCCCTACAGCAAGAGTTTTCGGATCATGTTAAAAAATAAAACATAAAACTAGAAAATATAATAACAAATAGGGAAAAATAAATAAAATCCGTAGCTTCCCCACTGTACTAATGTGCTATTAGTCTACTTTTCGTGAGTACAAGCTACATAAATAAATACGTAGACAGAGGGGTCCACGTCTAACTGCCCAGTTGGATAAAATCTGACTACATATTGTGCATTTAGCGAAATCCCTATACCATTCCATGAAACTAAATAATGCTAATTTGTATTTCATCGTATATTATGAATTGAAAGTATACAGTTCTTATAAGCTGTCATATGCTGTTTTATGAATTCTGTAAAAATAATCCTAGATATTTCACTATATTCATTTATATTTTTCTAATAACTGTCTTGTTTAAAACACACTGTATATTCTTTTTATTAATCTATTCTTTTTTTTTTTTGTATCAGTTCTTTGGTATTATTTTCTGTTCTTTATGCGTGCTTTGTGAGCTTTTATATTATTACCTGTGTATTTTTTTAAAATTGTATTTTTACTTGTTCTGTATGACTAGTATTTTGTTGTATTCACTAAATATCGGCGGCCGCAGCTTTTACTATTTACAAGAACAGCTACGTTCTGAATGACATTTCTGTGGTTTTCAGAACAAACCAGATAGAATTATGAAGGAAATTCTATTAAACACGGAACAGCCGCGCAATGCAATTTTGAAAAATAGAAATAATACTTCATACAAATTACTGCTCTATAGCCGAAATTGCAAATACCTTTTGCATTTGAAACTCAAAATAGATTAAATGGACCTTGAGATACTCATATGCCTTTGTATTGAGATAACTGTAACACGCCAAACTCGGTCATTAGTTTGTATTTATCTCATTTTTAGTGCTTGTAAAAGTTTGAAGCCTTTACATATCTGATCTGATGAATACTAACAGTTCTAAATGGCTTTGAGTTGCATCCTTTGGTATAATATCATACCAACGGATTCCAGAGGTCTTGAAATAAGACTTGAAATGTTATTTTAGGTACATAAAATTAAAAATGAAGCAAAATATAAGACTAGACTAGATGTGTATTATATTGTGTCAAATATAATAGAATTATGATTTTCAGCAAAACGTCGACAATTATTAATATGGAAATAATGCCCAGTGTGAATGAATTTACGATAATTAGTCTACAGCTGGATGAAATCTATCATGAAGGTATTCGCGACAGGCATAACAGAACTAGTAATTCTATTTTATCTTAATTATGCATATTTTATAAAAATAGTATAACATAAATAAATTCGAACCATACCCATAGGCCTAAGCATTTCACACAAAATATTAATTTCATGCGGCACAGATATGAATCAAGCATTTGAGAGTGAAATTATACAGCATTACTGATCTTTGTTCTTATATAGCTTGGTAACTCAATGCTCACTTCCCATGCAATTAGAGAATGAAAGCAATTCTTTTAACTATCGGTACTTCCACACTTATACAATTATTTAAGATGTATTTTTTTTTATGTTGGGTAATTAGAGGAGTAATTAGTAAGCAATGTAGTGATTATACAAATCGAAATTACACTGGCAGGACTTAAAATCCGGCATTAAGTCGGAAGGAGACAAATAGCCTCCTTTAGTGTTTTAAGTGACTCTTCCATAAGAAAAAGATGTTCTGCGTCTGTTCTCACATAACCTTAAACGACCTCACAGTAGGCCATTAACTCTTAACGAACTACCTAATGGTCCTCTCAAATCCTCTGGCACAAAAGTAAAGGAATAGATGACATTTTTGCCGTAGAGAAACAATCATTCACGCTAATCCAGTAGAGCAGGTCCGTAATTGGATGCATTTAAGTACCGTTATGGTTAAATGGAAACAGGAAGTTCAATTTATGTCAAATACTACAATCCCTAAATCGTCCGCTGCCAGTAGCCAGACTCAACGAGTATGAATGCCGCTCCATCAAGAACAGAATAGAATGAACAGGCTGAGAGGAAAAGAAATGTGTGTCTGCACTGAAGATAAGGTAACTGTCAAAGAAATGAAAACTTAAAGGAATTTCTCCTGGAGCGAATATGCGAATTTATGTGCTCCAAAGTTTCTTCTAAATGTCTTTCTGTCAGAAACAAAAGGGACGTTTAGACAGCTTTTTGAAGTCTGCTCTTCGGAACTTGTTTACATTCTGCAGCAATAAAGAGAACAGTTTGTTCACGAGAAAAATCAATAAAAATAACTCTTGGCTTTGTGAAAACATTTGGACACAAACATCTTGCAAGTATGAGATAGAAATACAACGGTGGTATTACCTTTCTATCTCTCCGTCCGTAAAGCATGAAAAATCACCTCTCAATTCTGTGGAATGTCTAGTAACAGTTTGTAAACCTGCAGGAGGTAAAATAAATTGCAGATATTAAAGGCTTTAAACACTGCCTGCAATTGTTGTTCAATGAAAATATTAATACATACCACAGAAATTTACTGAAAAAAAAAACGCAGACTAAATTGAATCATGTAACTGGAAAGAGAAAAGGTTTGACACGATAGTTGAGTTAATGAATTTATTAATTTACGTAAGATTGAAGCTGTCCGCTTGTGCTATGGGTAGATGGGGAATAAAGTACTTTCCTTGCTCTTTTTTTTTCTTGAATTTACTAATCTTACTCTCCCTTCTCATCACTCGAACGAACGTCGTGTAACTACTTTTCAGCCAAATCAAGATGGTGTCGTCGATTCACAGCAAAGTTCAGAATCGAGTGCTTTATCTTTGGGTATTATAGTTTGCTCATAGGAAAACAGAGGTCAAAACATGTTTTTATTCCAAGTTGCTGATGCGATGATGCAATCAGTTACGAGGACCGCTAGACTGTTTCTAATCTTACTCTCCCTTCTCATCGCTCGAATTACGTTGGATAACTACGTTTTTTTTTTCTTTTATTCAAATCAAGATGGTGTTATGTTACCAGTCTGCTCTAAATTTTATTTTTCTTTATAATGATATATTTCATTTCTGTGCACAGTTTATTTCATTTGTATGTATTTCTATAATCATTCAGTCTTTCATATTCACCTTGCAGTGAGATTTTCGTGCGCAAGGATCAAGAAAGACAGCTTCCATGTAATACAGTTTATATTCCTTGAGTATGGATGATTTGGTTGCCGACAATATACACTGAACTGACAAACGTAATCGTTCACTGTTCCTATCAAACAAAGCAAATGAATTGTATTTGAGAGGTAAAACATGAGATCAAATTAGAAAATGTCATCATCATATACGATAGCCATTTGAGATATTTTTTACGTGCATATCTTCCTACCCATATCAGTTTGAGTAAAGTGGGCAATAACGAGATATATCTTTTGAAATTAAAATAAAATGCCCAGCATGCAGGCATACACGTATCATTCTGGATATACAGTAAGTATTGAAAATAATACGTCCGAACAAGTTATTGCTTGTGTAGGGAAGTTAATCTCAAATGTGTTGCGCCTATCTTATGTGGTCTGTGAGATACTTGGACGTGTATTGTATGAACTGCATTTCGTATTTCTGAGAATAAGTTGGAATATATGAAGATTAACTTTTGTATAAAAATCAGTAAGACAGAAATCAAAATCACAAATTAATGCATATAGAATTTGGCGAATGACATCTTATACGTGATGACCAAAAGGAGTTTGAGCGTATTCTTTCCAAAACCAAATTAAAGCTGATTGTTCACTCGGACCATGAATAAAATAGACATCAGGATTCCTTTTTGTTTTTGATTTTGGACAGAATGGAGTATCTTCCACTTCATCATGAATTCGAATGAGAAAGCAACGACGGTGACCGACTCATGACTTCTAGAAATTGTTTAAAAAATTTATTTTAGAGATTTGATATGGATCGGATGAGCTGCCGGTTAAATGTAAGAGCAAACCTAGAATTGTTTGGCTGATCAACAGAATGAAATGGCTTTAATTCTTGAAGAGTGAAATCGCCAAACCATACAAGTCGAAAGGAAGTTAACAAAAAGAAAAACTTAGAGTTTTTTCTATTTAACGTTTACATTGCTGCCAAAAGATATGAATTATAGTATTCTCATCCGTCAGGATTAAATGGTTTATTCTGTGCTTTAATAAATTAAGTACATGCGTACGTTTTAATAACAATAATGGTGGAAATAATACTCATGAAAAAAAAAAGGGGGGGGAGAGTAGTCGTCCGAACTTTATTGCTTCGTATGAGGTGCGATACCTAAAGAATACAAAATTCGGTAGACTAAACTTTAAAACGATGGATAAATAACAAAACAAAAAGGCCTGAAAATTAAAAAAAAAAAGTTTAAAAAATCTTTCACCGCCTGAAATGCAGTTCTTCGTAAAGGTAACTTAATGTTAATAATAACAAAAAATAAAAAAATACCGAGTCTGGCACTTAAGATAGTTTTATATCCTGGACAAAGTTCATTATAAAAAAACCTAAGACATAGCGTGAAAAAATCAAGATTGGAGGGTTTTTTTGGATTCGAAACATGGAGATTAAAATGATATCTAGTAAAAGAACACATTAGTGAATTGGGAGGGCTGTCAATCTATATACAGAGACAATGTATATGCTGCTAAGAAAAAAGTTACACCAATTACTGGAGTCTTTTCTCAGAGTAAATTGAAGTGCGCATCAGGGATGAATAGCCACGAATTCGTGGACTCCCGTGCTCTGAATAAATACCTTTCGCATTTCATAAATTCAGATGGCTTCCTAAAAATAATATTGAGCTGCCACTTTACAATAGAAAATGGAATTTTTATTGACTGCATTTGTATGTCACAAAGAGCGATATTTTTCGAAGAAAATGTGCAAAACGCATGCAACATTTTATCGGCTTCTGATAAGAAACAGAAGTTCAAAGCAAATTTCTTGATTCTTCCCCTTTCAATTCTATTTATTTGGTGATTCGGACTAGATTGGTATCTTGTATTAAAATCAAATACTGAGCTATGAACCGATCTGTTGCAGTGAGTGTGCAGCTGATCGTACATAAAACTAACAGATTTTAAGCAGAAATATTTATTTATTCGAATAAAAATTTGTTGCAGTACGTCAAAGGTTTCTTAACACGTGAGAAATCAGAATGAATTCCTTAGATAAGAAAAATTTGTTTTAATTATAAACATGCATAAAAAATCTTCCTTCCTTCTCGGTAATTATCTTTCGTATTTTATTAAATTTAGCTGCTTTCTTTCCTACATTTAGATAATATTTGGAGTGTTTACATGTTCAGCTCTTTTTATTTATAGTTAATATAATATGTAAAACTTTCCGGCTCCATTATTTTTATCCTTACATTGTATTCTTTGCACTATTCATTAATTACTGCATTGACTTTGCCATTAACTCCACCGTGCGACTTTTATATGCTTTGTTACAACGAAATTCTTTATAAATTTAACACCTATGTAGCAAATATACTGGATATGAATTAATTTTGCCACATTATTCCCCCCGAAACAACCTTTAAATCAGTATATGAAGTCCACGAAGTGGCACTGACGCTCCACAACATGCGGCTTGATTAAACTGTCGTCCAACTGAATTGGCAAACTATAAAATTACTATAGGTATTATTTATGGGAAAATTCCCACTACAAAATTAGCCGGACAGTCAAGTAGAGCAAATCATTCTATTTAAAAAAAAAGAAAAAAGATACAGTATTTTAAACTGATAGGTTGATTTTGAGACTTCGCACAGCATCTTTTTAAACCCTGGGCTTGATGAGGTGGGTTGTTTTGAATTATTTTCAAAGCAGCTAAGGTTGTGAAAATGGATGTAATGCGTCTGTTAACGGCGTGTTTTGCGACCCGTTTGCCGAATAAAAAAAAGTGTTTCGAGCATGCGGAATACGCAATAGTATCCAATTAAGCTTTATTTGAATTAGTGGATATTAAATCCCACATTGTTTTTAAACCGAATAAGAAACTCCAAGATCGGAATCAAAGAGTTTCATGCCGAATATAGTAACTATAAAAGGTATAGGAGACTACTAGCGTGAGCCAAAGCATGTAGTACAAACTAGGGCAACTCGTTGCAAAGGTGGGGAAAGTTCTGACCGCTAACTTAGTATTTTCCATAATGTAGAACCCATCTCCTAGGTTCTAGGAGATGTATGATGTTACACATTATGGTGGGAGGTCACTACCCAGACCGGTTTCGATCTTTATTGAAATCTCGTCAGTGAGTAGCTAGACCAAAGTATAATACTAAGGGTATAGCGAAAAGAACTTATATACTCTGCTATACGAGTTGTTAAAAAGGTGCACCCATAAATTATTTAAAATAAAGAACCAATAGGCTTCATTTCTATATTCGGCATGAAACTCTTTGATTCCGATCTTTGAGTTTCTTATTCGGTTTTAAAACAATGTGGGATTTAATATCCCCTAATTTAAATAATGTTTTACATCACCGAAAAAATGAAGCCTATTGGCTCTTTATTTTAAAATAAAATATCCAATTAAGCTGTTCAAAATTTATAAGACGCTTCATCAAAAAAGGTGCCAAAAGCTTCGTTCTACACCAATAACCCAGCGGGTGGCTGACATTTGTATTTTTAAAAACACGTTGTAACGTTTTAATTAAATTATAGAAAAATTCATACCTTTTTAGGTAGAAAGATCACTTTTATTGCTGTGTAAGACCGGATCGAAAAGGATCTAATTTTAGTCTATTGCAGGTTTTTCAGAAATATCTAATCTCATCCATGAAAACAGATGAATTTTCTCCATCAACATAAACGAAGATCTGCATACATCATCAGCAATTGAACTATTTTTATGCAATTACAAATGACTTAAGGATAAATATTCCTATGATTTTCATTTATTATACTGTATTTAGTTTCAGTTTGAAAATGAATTATCAGCGAAAGCTGATAATTGCTAGACATTTTTCAACATATACGCCTACGTCGGTTCTGGAATATCATCATCATGCTTATCAAGGATTTAGGCATAGAGTGGGCCTGTTAAGGCTCTAGAACTCATCATTGAATCTCTTAATGATGAGTTCTAGGGGTCGTCTTTGTTTTCTTTTCCCTAACGGTTTGTAATTGAAGGACTGTTTTCATAATCTTTCTGGTTTCATTCTTTCAACGTGTTCCATCCATTTATGTTTATTTTATTTATTTTTCTATTACTCATTCCTGATATAACTGGCATCTAAATTAATGAATCATTAAATTAAATCTGTACCAGAAAATGGTATGTCTTAGTTCTTAATAAGTGAAAATGAATATGAAGTTACGCTGGAATTAAAGCCTAAAAGGTTTCTCTCACTGCTCGTACTAGAGTTGAAATAGTCCGCTGTGCAGATAAATTCGTATTCTTCTGCAAGCTGTGGATTACAGCGTTGTAACACATCGCCTAACATCCACACATCTAGCTTGGCTAGTGCTATTGGTCTTTTGGGAGTTATCTGTTGGTTATCCAGTCACCTTTCAAATAATGAGCTCCACTGGATTGCCGAAGGTGGAACACCGCCGAAACAGCGAAATTGGAAATGACAAACTCACTGTCTCAGAAATAGATGTTCTCTATAGTCACCAGTTATAAACGACATGACCTTGTCTGAATTATGACGAAACGGTGAATAGGAGAATTTCTCTCTCTCTCTCTCTCTCTCTCTCCCCGTGTCACAGTTCCTGAAAATAAGAACTCAGCCATTTATTAGATGCACATAATCCAGAAAAGTTAACTTCAGCAATAAAAATGTGTTTTTTTCTCTCATAAACATCAATAAATCATCAATATTTAAAATAAATGGTGCTGTGGGCGCGCATTAAAAGCAGTTCAATGGATCAGTAAAGGATAGGCGTCTGATAACTTTCCTTAAGTCGTCCCATTTCCACATTATCTGAAATTTAAATTTACATATTTTCCACAATATTTCTGCACTTGATATCATTTTAATGATCTTTCACCCCACAGTAGATTTTCAAAATAATCTTAAACACAAACCCAAGCTCCAAGATCTTTTTTGACTGAAACACCGAATTCCTTGCCATTCTTCAATGGGACGAAAATAACGTTCTGAACTTCTGGGATTGCCGAAATAGAGTGCTGTCTTCTTTCCTGCAATGAAGACCCCACTATACTTATGATGATGGCCAAAAGAACAGACAAGATCAGATATTCTTCTTTTTGACTGATTTGCACTAGTCCTCTACGAGAGCGGACACTATATATCTGCCATCCACCGTCTTCGTTTACCACATCATATCCTTTTCCGATTATGTATAAGAAACTTTCCTGTTGGTACAATTGCTAACGCTATAAATCCCAATCCAAGCAATCTTAAAATATCTTTCTCACATGTCGGTTGGTGGTGCACCAATCCCTTAATATATGAATATACTATTCAGAATGAAGCCAGCAGAATCACCTGTCTCTCTCTCTCTCTCACACACACACACACACACACACACACACACACACACACACACACACACACACACACACACACACACACACTTTACTGGAATGTGGCATGGAGTGAGTTCCTCTTGGAAGATGAGTTCTTGGTCTTTTTGGATCTGCGGGACCATTCTCTTCTCCAATATTTTTATGCATTGGTCACTTTTCATCATACCTTCAACAGGCAAAAGTAATCCTGGACCTCATGTGTAAAATAACCTCAGAACATCTTTTTAGCTAGGTGTTTAGGAGCTTGTTGGGGTGGGAGAAGTCTTCTTAGCCGCTGATTCGCAAACATAGGGTACTCGCTCTCCGTGGACAAAGAAATGGATCTCATCTGAGAATATGATCTTCTTCCACTTCTCGACAGTCTAATCTTTGTACTGGAGTCTCTTTTTCGGCATAGCCTTAGTCAACATTTGTTTTCTTTTTTGGTTTGGGGTCAGTCCTCCCTGCTTCCAACAATCGTCGACGGTTTGTCATGTCAGAAACATTAATCTCACTAGCTGCAAAATCTCTATTTAATCCTTCAGAAGATAATCTTGGATTTATTTTGCTTTTCTTAACTAATACTGATCTTGAGTAAGTGTCGTTTTCATTTTTCGTCCACGTTTTCCTTATATGTCAGAAAAAAGGTACCTATATCCCTAAACCTCTTTAAAATTGAATTAACAGTATCCTCAAACGAACACCATTTGCAATTTGTCTTTGAGTCATGGGTGTGTGATGAGAAAGAGTGCATAGTTCTGAACGCTTACTTGGAGATGTGTCCATTTTATAGCTGCACTAAGAATAAAACAACAGGAATTCCAACTTGTTTACGCGATTAAAAGCGCACAACGTATTAATTAATAAACATCGAAGAGACAGTTACAAGCAGCACTCAACCAATACAGCGAACTAAAACCAAAGTTATTGAACTGAAACAAAAGTGAACCTAAACCAAAAAATTACAACAATTCGGCTTGTTCGGATTAATTTCTTTGTTGCTGTATTTGTAAAGAATTTCCTATTCAAAAAAGGAAGTTTAAGACCACATTTGCATGAGCTTTTTAATGATTCTTAAAGATTTGCCATTATAAAAGATAACCAAACATGTACAGAATATGAATTCAAGACAGAGAAACCATTCACCATCCATGTCTGTTCATTACAAGAAGTAATGAACAGACATGGATGGTGAATCCTGTATTTTCATCTACGTTATTTGAAAATGCAATTTATTCGATTGATAGAACCGCTTTCCTTCGCTACAGAGTATTATTATACAGGTGTTGTGTTTTGTCTTTCATCCAATATTTGTATTTGCTAGCTGTTGGTTGACCCCATATGCAAACATAAAGAAAATTTTATTACACGTATTGCACCACTCTATATTTGAAATCACACAATTATCGTGAAGGAATCAAGCATCAAATAACACTACAGGCCGATAATTTCTTAACTATATTTAGGGTTTCCCGCAAGATTCGCATTTTAATGAGCGGTGCAATGAAACTGAAATTAGGCAAGCACAAGAATCAAGTTAAACAAGATATTTAATTCTCTGACAAAATTATTCTTACATAAGAAAAAAGAACTCTATTAAGATCAGTACAATTAGAAAACAATTTATGCATTCTATAAATTAGATTCTACTCAGCTGAGTATATCATTTACTGCTAGAACTTATATGATTTTCACAATTCATATCCGTTGGGATTTCAACTTAGTTTCAATTTAAACAATATCAGTATTCAGCAAAACATTAAAAAGTTAGTTCTGTTTAGTCTCAGTGAAATATTCGTAAACTTCAATTTATCAAACACTTGACATTCATCATCAATATTTATCAGAGGATTAAAATAGTTCTTAAAAGGCTCAGTCTTGATTTTACATATACGTAGTGAGATAACACATTAAAACCACGAACTAATTCTTCAATGAAGTTTCTCTCATTAATTTCGCAAGGAAATGTTTTATAATATCACTCATTCAAGCTTGACTAGCTGGCTCCAGCAACACGAAATTTGACCAAGTTCTCCGGACACAAGCAACACTTTCACACGTTAGTTATAGAATAGATGTTCTTACCGGTATGATCATCATAGATTGCACATTATGGAAAATACTTACAACACTTTTAGGCACTCGATAATCTTCGACTATAGGCAACACAAACTTATGGGATTCCTGAGTTCAATAACTTATTTGTTAAGACTGGAAAATGTATTTTCTTGCTCGTAATTACTTATCTTACGATAAATCTCGATCATATTATTATCCTTTCGCTTGGGTAAATTCCTTTACAAGATGACAGGAAACTATAAATAAATATGAGTTCGAAGTAAGATTCATTAAAATCGGAACAAGTTTCCAAATCATTATTATGTCGTACGATCCCAGGTTACATCACATCTCACGACCTTCCTACACTCTCTCCATTTTCCCTCTGGCTATTTCTTCCTATATCACCTCTCTCCTTCCTTTTTCCCGCCCAAACTTGTTTTTTTTTCCTCTCGTTCAGTTTACAACGAAAATTCTCACGTGATCGTTATACAGTTCCCCAACGCTATGGCAGGCGCTATCTAAAAATAACTTAGTTTACTGACAACAGCCAATCAAATCACATCAGCAGTGTCCGTTAGAAATACTTTCACTTTCTGGACAACAAATAAAATGCATATATTAAAGTTCACTTAGGATATATTTACAAGTTCTATAAAGAATTTATACAGAATAAATAAGTAAAAAAAATTACAATTATTATTTCAATAAAAATTTAATAGTAAGTGTTTAATTTACAATCTACACAGGAGCAAACTTAGCTCAGGAAATACAATACATGTTAAATCATGAATGAAGTATTAATAAATCATAAAATTCTTCATTCACAATTTAAATACGGGCATCTCCTAGGTGTCATCCGGGAGAGCAACAGTAACCATTTTTCACACAGTACTAATCACACCTCTCCTTAAACAGATTCAGTCTCAATACATTCGCAACTACCTCTGGCAATCTACTGAACTCATTTACTTCAAGTAAAAAAATCTAGTCCACAGTTTTACAAAACTTCTAGGATGTTGTTCTCCCTTCTTTTTTTTTTTTTTGTAAAATCTTATAAAACTCCTTTAGTAACTTAGCAATTTCTATAACACCCTCTCTGTTCCCGCCACTCAACAAGACTTTGCAACCCACACGCCCTCGATCTATCTTAATAGGAAGGATTCCAGACCTACAGCAATTTCACCAGCTTGGTCACCCGTCTCTAAACCCTCCACTACTTCTTGTCCCCCGAAGAAACTCAGACCCAATTCATTCAGGACTCATATCCTTAAAGAGGGATAAATAATCTTCCCCTCTTTACTTGTTCACAGGACTTTTTGCAATTTGCCCTCTGAATTTCAATTCTGCACATCATCGCTATCAACTTTAAGGTCCTGCAATCCACTATCATGAAGGAAATACACAGCGTGTAATATTTTCATGCCAAAATGTGTGACAGTCTACATTTTGTGAGATTAAACTGACAACCATTAGCCTTCATCCACACTGCCAATCTATTTAATTATCCTGCAGCATCTTTATCAATCATTGCCATCTGCAGTTTTGCATCATCAGCAAACAACTGAAGATACCCCTTAAATCATTCTCTATATCATCAATATACAAAATGAACAGTAAATACCATAGTGGAAACCCAGAGTTACTTCACTATTTACCCCTATCCTCCTAGACTTCATTCCACCATACACACAATTCTCTGGACTGTAAGACAGCCATCTTCCTATCCGTGCCACTGCCTCATATCCATTCCCATGGGAAACGTAATAGTCTTCGGTACGGTATTTTGAAATGCCTTTGAGAAGTCCAGCAATCATTACTCTTATCTAATTCCGTCTTGACTAGTTATTGGAAAAAAATCCTAAAACGTGACGAACTTTGAACTCTTCACTTACTTCATTAGATATTCTAATTATTGTACGGAATATTCTTTACCAAATTCAATCTCTAAACTTGCTTTTGGAAATGCTTTTTCAGATTTGTTTCAGGTAATAGTCCGTTTAGATCAATCAGCTATCCGTTGTTGGCGCCGTTACTATGGCAAGTCTTGTTGGGGGTTTTGATTGCAACTAGAGCCTCCGTAGCTCAATCAATATATAGACGAAGCCCTTTTGTCAGAAAGACCTGAGTTCGATTTCCGTCCATGACGTGAGGAACCTTCATCTGGTCTCTTTCGAAGAAAGGTGAAGTAGCCGGTCTCATACGGAGGTAGGGGTTTTTTTTTACTCGGATACTCGGGTTTTCGTCCCTCAGAACGTGCGCGCGCACACACACACACACACACACACACACACACACGGATCTTCAGTCATCCCCGCATGAGGGGCCTCAACTAGTCCTCATAGGGAGGGGGGAGGTGTCTCCATAACAATAAATAAATAAATAAACTGCAACTGCCGATAAGTCATCTGGTTGCATATTATTTTACGTAACACTCTTTTGCTGTAATGAGAACCATTCTGGTTTCCAGATTTTGTGGTTACCTTCAAATATTAGACTACTAAAGATGGCTTCTTGAGAACTTGTAGAACATACTTAATCCAATTAATCGCTAATATATTTTATTTATAATTTATACTAATATTTATTTATTAGGAACTGTTTTCTCTTAAATAACAAGCTAAACCATGATAAGGTTTACAATAACAATATTTTTATTTAAATTGTGGGGAGTGCTAATGTCTGCTTGGGGCTTCACTACGTTAAAGGATGCAAAGTGGACTTAAGCTGGAACAGATCGTGCAGGCGAATTCCACTCTACCAACTCATAGTTTTCGTTATCAAGTAGAAACGCAGAAAACAGAATTATGATGCAGTTTGCATCAACCAGATTACGCGAACAGAACCATTCTGTTCCCTCCAAAACCATCCAAAAAAACCCTGGGAGTTATCTGAAGAATGCAGCTAATTAAATATGAATTACGAGGAAAGCTGGAAAAAAAAGCGCAAGTGAGATATGACATTTTTTGCTCAGATGAAAAAAAAGAAGAGTCTGGAGAGAAGATTAAGCACAGCAGCAGAAGTCTTGCTGTCAGCTAATATGGCACTCCATAAAAAAAAAAAAACTATCAAATGCAAATTTATCTTTCTCCACAAAACCAGTCAGGCTAAGTGGGTCTGTTAAATATTTCCAGGGCGCATTTCCACTTTTCACGATCGCTGTCGTCAATATTGAACACTAAAATAGATAAACGGATATAAAAGTCATGCATGATCTTAACAAACTGGGTGACTGAAATTATCTGCCAATCAGGAATGCAGAAATTTAGTTTCTATTTATAGAACATTAATGTTATTCATTGATTTTCATACTAAATTAAATTTCTCACAGTTATGAGGAAACAGCTCTTGGTCGGGGAGGGAAGTAACTGCATTGTGAAATATATTTGATTGTTCAGTTGTAATAAGTATGGTTGTGGAAAAAATGCCCATAAACATTCCTTATGTTTGAATGCGATAATTCTAAAATTCTTTTTATTTATGAGTAGCAAGTCCGGTTTTAATTTATTAGTGTGTGAATTTACTTATCCATCCAAGATGGTCTATTTTGGAAGTGTGGTGTGCATCTTCGTTTTACCAGTTTCATCCTACATCAAAAGAAGTTGTTTTCACTAGAGTATTTTTGCAATTCACATACAGATAAGGGAAATGAATTGTGCGAACACCTGCTATTTCAAAGTTTTCCCACAGCAATGGGGTTCCGTTGTATTATAAACATTCTGAAGTTTTCGTTATCATGATTACCATACAAACGCTTATGTAGTATGGAAGATGCACATTGTGCGAGCTTATTAGGAAATCCACCCCTTATCCCTCTTTATCCATTCCTATATAGATTATCAATCGTATATATCTTGAAAGCCCCAGCAATATAACTGTGTTTGTATGACACTCTCTAACACTATTCTAATTGTAAATATGAAGCTAACTCGCATTTCTAGTTACCTTGTACAACATTCCAGGTCTGCAGTAGGAGATTTCGTTATATTAATCGTCTTTTCCGAAATATATCAGATTTTATGGCAGAAGCACGTGTGGTTAACCGTTTCAAAACTATTTACTATATAATCAAGGACGCAGGACATATATGGCGCAGAGGGTGAAGCTTGACGCTTTTCATATTCCCTGTTGTCTGCTTCGTGAGCAGTGATGGGAGAGATTTGTGAGTTATTTTAGCTCGCCCTGAGTAGGCAGAAGTGGTTATTCGTCGTTGAGTGTTAGGATGGCTTTCGGTCTTTTGTTTCCAGTGGTCATTTACTGTCATAGTTTCCGGCTTGCTGTATTAGTTGGTTTGGATGCGTAGATGTCTTCATAAAGAATTTTTTCTGCTAGGGAGCGTAGTAGTGGAGAGATGTAGGGGATATTTATGTCCCGGTGAATCTGGGCGTTCCTGATGAACCACAGGGCGTCCAGTATCATTCGCAGGCACTTGTTCTGTAGTCTTTGTAGCTTGAGGATGTTTGTCTTGGAGGTATGGCTCCAGGCTGGGGAGGCGTATATAATTGTGGGACGGATCACTGTCTTGTACAGTAGAATTTTGTTTCTTGAACTTAGTTTGCTGTGTCTGTAGATCAAGGGGTATAGCTGGGAGAGAACTTTTGGAGCTTTGGCGCATGTGCTCTTGATGTGGCGGTTGAAGCATAATTGCTTATCGAGAATTATTCCGAGGTATTTTGCTTCAGTTTTCCAGGGAATTTTGGAGTTGAACAGGGTGATGCCTCCTTTGGGGATGCTCGTCTTCCTGTGAAGAGTATCGTTTTGCTTTTCTGGGGGTTTAATTGTAGTCGCCAGACTTTAAACCATTTTTCTAGATTCAGGATGGTGTCTTGTACTTTTTTTGATAACGAGATGTGGTTGGCGAGATCTGGCTAGAATAGCCGTGTCATCTGCATAAAGGGCGATGGTGGATGTAAGAGGATTTTGAGGGATGGCTGCCATATAGATGTTGAACAAGACCGGGGCTAGCAGTGATCCTTGAGGAACTCCAGCGAGGATTTTTCGTTGGGTTGAAACTGTTTCATTGATTTTGACTTGCATTCTCCTGTTGGAGAGGGTATGATTTGATCAGATGTATCATGTTTAGTGGAAGGTTAGTGATAATAAGTTTGTAGAGGAGGCCTTGGTGCCAGATCTTATCGAAGGCCTTTGAGATGTCCAGGAAGACGGCTCCAGTGTATTGATTCCAATTAAATCCTGTGGTGATGTATTCTACCAGTCTATGGATCTGTTGGGTGGTGATGTGATTTTGACGGAAGCCAAATTGTTTCGGTGGAATGATATTTAGTTGGTTAACATGATCTTGGAGTCTGATGAGGATGATTTTCTCAGCTATTTTCCATAAGTTGGATAGCAGGCTGATGGGACCGTAATTTTCAGGTAGGTGTGGGTCTTTGCCTGGTTTGTGAATTGGGATGATGTCAGCTATTTCCCATGAGTGGGGGAAGTGCTGCCATTTGAGGATGGAATTTATGATGTTTGCCAGATGTGCTATGGCTATGCATAGTAGTGACTTGATGACTTGGTTAGTGATGCCGTCAGGACCTGGGGCTTTTTTGATCTTCAGATGGTTGATGATGCCGATTATTTCGGTAGGTGAGGTAGGCATTATAGGGCTTGGATTGACATCGGGACGATTTACTGTGAACCTGACTTTACGATGGATCTTGTATACATGGCTGATGTTTAGGTTCTCATATGCAGGACTGCGTTGTTTCTCTATGTTTCTTGCTATGGCTTCAGCTTTGTCAGCATCTGTGTATGCAAGGTGCTGTTCTGCTTGCAGAGGTGGGGAGGGATTTGCGCTTGTTCCTGAGGTTGTTTAGGAATTTCCATATGGAATGATCTGCTGTGGAGGTGGAGGTGAACTTGTTGTCCCATTGTTTGTTCCTGTGGTTCTGAAGAGATTCTCGGACAGATTTGTTTATTTTGTTGAGGGCTGTTTTGTGCTGGGGAGCACGAGTGTTGTGATATCTTTTTCTTTGTCTGTTTTTTTTCCCTTATTAAGTCCATGATTTCTTCCGGGAGACGATTTTGTTTGTGGGTAATCGTGGATACTGTGGCTGCTGTTATGGCTTTATTGATTTGATTGGTGAGATTCTTTATTGCCGTGTCTATTTCGTCCTTGGTTTTTATATCGGGAACGGGACCAATGTGTTCTGGTAGCACTTTCCTAAGTTTCTCCCAGACAATGGAGGTTTGGGGAGGAGGTGACTGGTCTTTGTTCCCTAAGTGAAGTAGGATTGGGTTGTGGTCTGATGATAATTCATTCAATGCTTGAATGCTGTGTTGGTATTTGATACTATATAATCAAGATATTTAAAAAACGCTAAATAATTCTGTTATGAAGATAAATCACAGGTGTTCATGTTTGCATAAGTAACTGATGAGATTATTTTCTCCTTAGTCCATTTTGAGGTTTTCATAGAACTGGCAATTGTGGATTAAAACTGCTTACTAATTAAGAAAGTTAACATGAACTGAAAAAAATGGAAAAAAAGTAGATTAAGATTTTAGGCGCTGAAAGATATTGATGGCGCGCACTTAGCACCATGTGGTTGTGATGAATTTATGAAACTATTCCCAGGCTATAAAACACACTGGAGATAAACGCAGGAAAACCTTCCAGGATATTCATTTAATACTGTAGCGGAAACAAGGCCATACAATATGTGCTAAAATTAACCTGTATCGGTTAATTGTTTTTACCAATTTACGATACGAATTCGATCCATTTTCTATACTTCAAGGATATAATATTTGATTTGATCTACATCCGCAATCCACAGCGAAAACAGGCATAGAATCGGGTAAGAGAAGTGCCCAACACAGTCTTCCAATCCACCAGAATAATGCAAATAGATGGATAAAATTCAAGAAGAAACGATGAGAATTTCAGTATTTTTTATTCTACATTAACACCATAATCACATGATAATATTTGTTTAACTTATTTCTTGATGCTGTGTTTTTCGTCAACCGTCGTAGCAGAGTTGGTAACAGACGATCGCAGTTTACCGCACAGGAGTGAAATCGAAAACTGAGTAAAATGATGATTCTTGTAAAAGCTTTCTCTGAAGGAGATTTGTGTAGATCTTTCAGTTTATAAGATTTGTCTTATAGGAAAAAAGGAATTATTCCGTTTAAGCAAACTTTAGTTTATTAAAAACAACAAAGGAATTGAATTCCACTACGTATTCTAATACACCAGAGTAACAGAAAAAAAAAGTGAAAGAATATAATAGACAGTAAAAGGGAAATGTAGGTGTATTATAATTATTCGACTGTAATACACCTATTTCCTTTGATGGTTTCCTTACATATTCAAATGTTATTCTGGGTGAAAAACTGAAGACATATCGGAGGGAAAAAATAATCAGTTCTTATGAGACCAGGTAACTGGAAAGCAGGTATTTTCAGCTCAAGGATATGGGAGCCCTCCAATTTGGAATATGATTTGGAGCACTAATAGTTTGGGATATGATTTATTATCATATAACAGAATTTATGCTGAATGGATGTCACTTATTTGCGCTGATATTGTTCTGTTGAAAAGAAGTTCAGTATGAAAATACCAGTGCGCAGTCATACTGTTACTACAGTGGCGACTTGATTGGCAGAAACGGGAGTAGATAAGGCTAACCAGCGCAGATTCCAAGAATGAACATTACAGAATACCATTGGGAAAAAGGATTATTAGTTAAACTCGATAACGCATCCAACCCACTTGCATGAATCGACTGCTGTTTGGTGGAGGAAGAGGGCAAAATACCAATTCTTACACATCAACATTTGGTGGATGGTTTAATCAAGACGAGATTCATGTTAACCAAATACTATTCCGAAGTTTGTAAAAATGAAGGATATTTAAATACTCACGTAAGATTCAGCATTTTACAACTTAATGTATGAAACGGTTGAGTTACATAGACGTTTTTTGCGATCTAAAATTATTGAAAGGGTGAATATGTCACTCATAACTGTACGACTAAGATATTATTGCAGGACATGACTAATTAAAAGTATTAGCGGTTGCTTGAAAGGAAATAACAGCGAAATACGCAAAATCACCTCCTTAGATATGTTTGTCTTTTTCGAGGGATGAATATTTGTTCTGACAAAACCTACAAAATTATGTAGGAATAAATCATGAAACCACTGTTTTCATGTTAATGAAGGCAGTGCTATTTAATTTCTGCCATCTACTTAATATATTCATTATATCATGATTTTTATATACATTTAAGGCATATCCTTCCCTCCCGCCCTCTAGCGTCCAACTTGCACAGAAAATAATCTAGCACTGTTTCTTTATTAAACCCAGAAGAATACGATGTTTCACGAAAAACAAAATACAGTAATTCCCTTTTTTAGATTTTCTGGTAACAGAAATACCATTCCTTCCTCTCGCCTGTTCAAGCCTTGTACCGTATTTCCCTTTGTCCATTTTCCAATTCCTTTTGCTACGTTCTTACTGCTAAGTCTACTAACAAAATAACATCAGCAACAATTACTTCGGCACTAAAAGGTCAATGAACTTTACTTGGGAATTCAAAAGATTTGTAGATCTTTTACTATAATAAACAATAGTACTTTGCTGAAATAGATGAACGAAAGAGCAGCACTCTTGTCTGTTTTATGAATTCATTTGCATCCTAAAAATAGTTGACTTTCGCAAATATTCTTCTTCTTCTCTTCCAGGGGTCATCCCGTTTGGTGGAGGGTCAGCTATTTACATGATGCGACTTTACGCAAACCCAACTGGCCTGTCGCCGAGCCTGACGTTGGGGAGAAATGTATTTATGTCTGTAGATGTGTGTTCACGTGGCCGATTTACCTTTTCTGAGGGACGAAAAACCCGAGTTTCCTGGTGAAAAAACCTCCTCCCTCCGTATGAGACCGACTGTCTCACCTTTAGTCGAAAGATACCCGGTAAATGTTTCTCACTCATGGACGGAAATCGAACCCAGGTCTTTCCGAACAAACGGATTTCTCTACACGACTGAGCTACGGGGCTCTTAGTTGTCTTTCGCGAATGCATTTTAATATTTCAAAATTGAACAAGAAATCCTTGCAACGACAACTAGACAGTATATTTTTAACAGCGTTACATATATGTATACGCCAACTTACTTTGATATTCTCTGCACACACACACACACACACACACACACACACACACACACACCACTGAATTAGAAACCTTTATGTAGATAAACGTAAACGTCACTTACCCGACGTATATGCAAAATACTCAGTCGCGTGCATCATCACGTGCTTTTAAGAATGCTGCTTGTCAGCTATCGTCAAAAGCATTCATCACAATAGGAAACGCAAAGGATCTTTTGGAGTTCGATAAAGAGCTTATTGTGGGTGTGCCTGTCTAGCTAGAGCCACAATTTTGAAAGCAGAGCTGGCTGGTTTCTCAAATGGTGAAAAAAGGGATGTTTAATCAGTGAAAAAATATCCTACATTATTTGTCCAAGAGGCGTAACTGTGGTTCTAACGTCTGTCAGGAACTAGATCGATTGTCGTCGTCTGAGAAGGCTTGCGCTTGAAGCAATTAACGAAAGCTGTTCCCGACCAATATCTCACAGAATTATACGCAAGTAACTGGCAGTCGCATGCCCATGCGAAAACCACTGATTTCTGCGAAGGACAGGAAAGTTTCTCTAAACTGACCAGGAACACCGTGCGTGGACACTATAAAAAGTTATGTGGTCCGGCGATTTGTTCTGTACGGATGGTTGGTAGGCACCCTACGAATGAATGACCCCAGCTTGCCTTGTAAACACAGCTCAAGGTTCTCGTGTTGGTGTAATGGTGTGGGACACATCTTCCGTTGGTGTGGAACGGGTCCCCTGATATTGCTGGAAGGTCGAGTATCTTCCAGGTGAGGGTTGTTTCATGGATAACAATGCTACTTCCACCCATCGGGCAAAAACTGTTCAGCATTGATTGATAGCGACTTCAACTATATTACCTGGCCACGACAAAGTCCGGATCTGAACCCCATTGAGAATGTGTGGAATATATGTGCAAAATCCTCTTCCGTCAAATCTGAGCCAGTTAAAGACTGTTTGGTGAACTCTTGCTATACTGAAGGCGCCATCCGATACCTTGTGGAATCCATTACAAACTTTACACGTGCTATAATTAGTCCTAAGTAGGTCTAACAGGTATTAACTAAAACATTATAATTCAATACCCAGTGTGTGTGTGTGTGTGTGATTTAATGAGAAAAGTGCGTAGAATTAAGAATTTAATTTCCCTTTTATAATTCTATTAATACGTTTGAGATATTCACAGGAAATATTTTTTAAAAAGTCGAAACAGCAATTTTTGAAAGGCAGAATGTTCCTAGGCAAAAACGGAGTTCAATCGCTAATTCTTCAATAATACTTTATATTTGTTTAGAAGACTTTTTTTTGTTGTTTTATTAATTTGTGTTCTATTCTTGCTTCATGCTGCACGCGTGACAAGAAATCGCAAAGCAGCCTAAAATGTTCGTCTTCTCAAATAATCCAACAAATTTTAAATGCAGTATCGCGGCGGCGTGGTTGGCTGAGTGCTTTCCTGCTCTCCAGTCATGAGGCTGCAGGTTCGAATCCCTCCGTGGGCATGGATGCCTGTGATTGTATTTCACCTTCATACTTTCATTCATACAAATATGTATACATTCTCCCAAGATGGAATGGGTCAGCATGGGAGAATTAGACTCAATTCTCCTGCAATGCGAGAAACCTGTAGTGGGTGAAAAGATAGACCGATAATAATCATCCTCATGCAGTATCGGGTAATTTTTTCCTTCACTGTACCTTTATTAAATACGGAACGTGCACTATCAAGTACATAAAATACAAAAAACGTGTAAACACACAATTTTCCTGTTATTATCCAAGAATAGAAAATTCACATAATTAATATTTACAAGATATTAACGCAAAGTGATGAATTCATGTTTAATTATGAAAAAGTAACCGTAAAAATGCAAGTAAATTAAATATGCTACCATGCTTATTTTTTTAATTTTGTTTCGGAACCTTAGAAATATTAAGCTTAATTTGTAAGCGTTTTATAAATATAATGTTAGTATGTACTGTTAACTGTCAATTAATTATTTTATTATTTCGAATTTTAATTAGTTACATCCTGTTTAATTGAAATATATTTATTTTTAATGGTCTTTTATTTTTAAATCATCGTTAGTATATTTTTTCTCTGATATGCTGTCCAATCGGATTTCTTTATAGTTTGGCAAATGAGCATGCTCAGATGCAGTTTTCGTTTCTACGGAAACAGTAGTAGTTTAAAACGATAATCTGTTTAACTTTGTGACAAACAACAGATTAAAAGAAATTAAACAGTTTTACTACGCGTGCATTTCGAATAATTTCCATTCAAAGAGAAATTATTGTGCGATTCAATAGTAAATCTTATGTGGGCCGGGCCGTTTGCTTACTCCAACATTAATTCCCGTTAATAAACAAAAAGTTGTTAAGAAAATTCTCGCCAGATGACACTTCTATCCACATGTTTCTTTGGCATTTATGTATGAATAACTTTATACATCTTGTAAAATAAAGTAATGTAGTGCAATTCATTTTAATTCCAAGAACAGCTGCAAATTAAGTTTCAAACCGGCAAATATTTGTAATAATTTTATCCACAAATTTGATGTGTGATTTAGTCCTGTTTAAGCAAACATTTAAAATTTCTTTCCGGTTTAAGTAAGTCATTTTGGGAAAAGTAAAGCTGTCAAAATGTACAGAAATAATAACTAAGTCTAAAAGTGGTAATGGCAGTCTTTTATTACTCAAAGTATATTTATAAAATTTCCTCGCTGTCACACACAGTCTTGTACAACTCGTGAATAATTTAAGGCCATGTCAGGATGACTTAAAGGTAGGAAAATATGTTTGAATTCATTTATCTCCAGACTGATGTTAATTAGAACGTATTGTTAAAATAAATATTCATTTATCTACTGAACATTTATAAGCTTTCCTCGAATAAATATTCGACTACGCATAGCTTATGACTGCAAGTGATTTGATTATAGCTTCTTGTAGTAGTTTCATTATTATAATTATGATATACATAACAGAACGCATTAGATTATTAAACAGGGTTTGAAATGTAGTGGCTCCAATTTAGTAGCTGTTTATGAAACCTTTTCTCTCTTTCTCTCTCTCTCTCTCTGATTTTGTGGCATGGATACATACTTTATTGAATGTTATGTTGTATTCGGTAACAACATAATCATTTGTTCGAAATTACCACCGGCAAAGCAAAAAAATAAATAAATAAACAGTTTACGTAAATATGTTGAGATCAAACACAGGTTATACTTGTATTCTGCTCAATTATACAGGAAACCAGTTCGGATGTGCGTAATAAAACCAATCACTCACTATCCGTTAACAATTTTTCCCATTAATAAAATATATTATACTGCATTTGTTCGCCTTTAAATGCCCTTAAATTTCATAAATGTTCAGGACATAAATCTGAAAAAGTAGCGGGGTGACAGTTATTGTAGTTTTAACACATCACTGACATTAATTTCTGTTTTATGGCACACATGTTACATATTAATAATATTTTTCCTACCCAGCGGACCAATGCAGCAAAATTTCTTTCAATATTTTACAGCATGCTCCATTTAAGAAAGGATACATAAATTATGCATTCATTATTGTGCGAATAAAAGGTTATATATTGCAGTTATATATATAGACACTTTGGACTCGTTACATTAACTAATTTTTTTAAAACTTCTTAAATAGAGAAGACTCAGTTTATGTTAATAGACTGTAATTTTAATCTAATTATAATGACTGTGATTTTTTTACAAGAAGCAAGCAGGGGCGAGGAACATGTTTTAAAAATCAATTTTTTTTTCCTGATCAAATACTGATGGGAAGCATTAGAACTGTAACCAAGAGAAGAGAACTAAAGTCTTTTTGGCGCTCTCAATGACAGTTTAAATGTCATTACATGGATTCCATGAAATTGAGAAATAAGAAATGGATTTAGTTAGAAAATTTAAAAGCAGTAAACCAGCAAACTGGTTAAATAATACATGGAATTAACAAATATCTATTAGTTAATTCATCATCATCGAAGTTTTTAAGGTCATAAATTCCATTAACCCATATCATGTATTTGCATAAACTCTTTATTTTGAAACAGTTCTGCGATTTGCGGAATAGTCGATTCAATCCTAACATACTGCCAGGCTGGATGGTCGAAAATTTAAGAACCGTCGATAATTCGTATAGGGATCATTCCGTTTACGCCCCGAAATGCGAACTCCGTGAACATTTTTTGGCATGTTTATCTAATGAATGATGAAAATGTTAGGTACTCGGAACACACAGCCGCAATGCTATGTTTGTGCTAAGTCATAATCATAAGATTGAAATCAGTAGTTCAATATTTCTAAAGAAACCTGGAAATGTTTAACAAACTTGGTTACACTCTAACTGAAGAAAAAAAAAAGAAATTTTTTCTTTCTTCAGTGAGAAGGGAAAAAAAATCCCCGTCTCTGTTTATTCACTTTAGTATAAATAAAGGGACATTAAGAAAACCTTGTATTTGATTAGACTCAGAAGATTCTTTGGATATGTGCCTCCTTGGCCAGTCTCTCTCTCTGCTTGCAAAGTGTGGACAGTGTAAAAATAATTAAAAATTTCGAGCTTCATAGTGAAAATTTTTTCCGGCTATTTGACTAATGAACATCGATTTTCTCTCCTTAAATAAGACATTTTGCAGGCGTTGTAGATTATCGCCTGTGATATTGAGATCGTACTATCTTCCATGGAAAAATGTCGGAAATTATATATTCTTGTAATTGTTTTATTATTCAATAAAACACTTCCTTTACAGACTTTAAACTTCACGCTAACAAAGGCATTCAATTCCTAACTTTTCTTGCTAACAAGAATGTGCAACGCGGAATTCTCTTTCCAAAGCAACCCCCGTATCGCATGACATTTCGTGAATAATAAAGAACAAATGAGTAAAACTGGAGAGCTGCTTAATCGCACTTTGTACACTTAAAGGAGTAACCTTTCGAATTTTCTTCTTCATTCATCTCTTCGATTTGAGGTCTACATGTCAGAAACGAGATTTGTTTTCTTGTAGGAGAGGTCACCTTCACTAAGCTCGGCGTCAATCTTACTGTGAAACACAAGAAAAAAGCTCTCGGCAGTGTTCTCATTCAAGAAGTTAATCCTATTAATGCTGCTTCCTCTTTTCACATAGCCATCGAGCAACAACAAAACGTGAATACTAAGACAGAGGTGTCCAGAAATGCGCATGAAAATTCGTGCTGGATGATTCGAAACCTTCTCATTACTGTCACTGAACACTGCATCGGGGGAAGCCAATGAATGAAGTTATTTCCTTCTCATTCTTTGAGCCTGGTCTATTTACAAATGACTGTCTCTAAAAGAAATCAGTTACGGATAAAATATATTCAAGGATATTAAATGCGAACTAAGTAGTTTTTATGCAACACATGAGTGTGTTAGTTTTATTTTTATTTTTTCGTCTCATTACTCCACAGTTTTCTTTGCACAGAGAACAAAATCTGAGACTGTCTGAGAAAGCATAACGTGAACATTATCTCACTAATAAACAAACATTTCATTGACATAGAAACATACCAAATATAAGTACGTTATTTTCATAAATTTTACACTATCTCCTCTTTCTACATTCAGACTGTAAAAAAACAAAACAATAATATTCTGAAGTATTTTTAAGAAAAACGATTGGTGGAGTGTCAACCAATATTCCAGTGCAATACACAGACATTGATTTCGGTCTGTATTGCATCCACAAAGACAAATCATTTCCTGTTCAGTTGGAAAGACTTCCGTTGAATCCCGTCTAAGAAACGAAGAACCTATAAATGAGGCCAGCTAATGTACACACTCCCTCGAGGTGTCTCATAATGAGGCGTGAAGGTTCCCCTTTCTCACAAGATGTGTTTCATCTCGAAAACGTATACGAACCAGAACACACGGAATTAACTGATACAGTAAATTGGCCTCATAACTTTCAACTGTAATTTCAGCGAAACCAATTACTAGGGGTCTTACATTAGCCCTAACAGTTCAGGCATTCCGACTAAATTATAAGAAATGTTAATCGGCGAGTAACATGCAGATTAGAAATAAAAGAAATCTGAAAAGTAAAATGGCCGATATCCAATGTAATTAATAATATACTTAGGCATAATCAATCGGGGAAGATTGGAATTAGTCTTCTGCGTTACTTTGCTTTTCTAATAAAAAACACAACTTCATTTTGCGTATTTTCTACTTACTGCATATACAATTCCAGTGTGAACAATAATAAGTCACTTATGTTTATGTCTTGTACTCATAATTTTATTGATACTACCTTATAGTCAATAAAACTCAAATAATTTTATTTCACAAATTTATTCGTTGTACTGAATTTTTGTCACTAAATGGACGATGAGTTTTTCATTTGCCATGCAAAAATGAAGCGTATTGATCAGTTTGTCTTAATATGTTTCACATAATCCAGGAGTAATTAGTGCTGTCATGTGAGTTCCTAATTTTTACGAACATGCGCAATCATTTTATAAATCCGAAAAATATTTCAAATCTTCTCTGGTCTTCTATGTTCACTCCTCCGATATAATTTCTACACAGATTTGAATCCTGGAAGGGCGGGTTTTAGTTAATTATGGTGTTTTATTCCTTATTTTCTAAAATGGCTACAGAGATTGTCTAAAAAAAAGCAAACTCTGTGCTTGAAGAATAATGATTTTTCAAAACAAAATTTTTGTTAATCATATCAAAGCAACTATTGCGAGTCTAACACGTTAGTGTCCAGTTAAGTGTTAAATTAATCCAAAAGATTTAAACAGTTTCAAACCTCTAATAAGCGGGGTCCGCTACACATCGGTGATAAAATTCACATCACTTGTTTTTTGAATACGTTCATATCTGTTTCTTGAAACTATTTTATATGCAGTTATACTCAAGATATTACTGCCTATTTCATTAAGTATAATATATGCTACCAGAATAAATGGGAAAGTCGATGTTACGAAGCTTTAAATAATTTGGAAAAGAATATCTCTGGAATAATATAGGGACTTCTTAACAAAGTATTTGATAGTTAAAAACGGCCCACAGCGATAACTGTCATTTTCACTAGACTATATACTATATGGTATATAGTGTATTGCGTTGAAGACTTTCGTGTATGAATCAGACCGTTTCTGCATGTGTTAATGATTAGAGAGTTTGAGCAATCACTTGGTTACGCTGTTTAAAAGATGAAAGTAAAGAGGTAAGTTTTCCAACTTTTATTTCGATGATTTTGAGGCTGAGTGATGCCATTTAAATCATGAATAATGCAATGACAATAAAAGAGAAACGGAAAACGCATGACTGGTTTTGGAGTGATGAAAATGAAAGAATAAACCAGTGAAAAAGAGAGATGGGAATAGAACTTAAAAAAAAAAATCGCATTAATGCACAATATCGGATATAAATTCAGGAAGGAACCAAACACCCCTTGAACATCGTCAATGTTCACGAGAACATTGACGATGTTCAAGAGTTGGAAAACTTACCTTGGAGAACAACCGTCTACGTCAATGTTCACGAGAACATTGACGTAGACGGTTTATAAAAAACGGCTCGATGTCGTTAATGTGGAGATAATTAGTTAATTTTCAAAAACAATTTACAACAACAAAACAAACCAATAATAAAAATGCTTTAAAAATTTCTAATAAATTTCGAACTGAGAAGGTATGAGACTGAACTCTGGAACGAATCTCTCACAAAAATCGGAGAAAATCCGGAAGTGGAGAACGAACAACACAAGAATTAATTTTTTTTTTTTTTAAGTGTAAAGGGATCTTTGATTTTGCCATATTCCCTTGATAAGATTAATGGTTTGTCATAGAAAGAATTTTAGACGGCATTCTCTGGGCCACCTTGGTATGTACGCATTTAATCTGGGCAATTCTAAACCTCCTATTCTAAATTCCGAATTGTTCAGATTAAAATTCGAACTCGTGCAGGAACTTTTTTTTTTTTTTTTAAATAATGGTAGACATTCTTATTTATTTGGTAATCCAATAAATCTTTCCAGCAGCGCAATCCTGGCGAACTTTCCTGTAATGCAGTTTAATAGTCTGGCAATTTCTTTAAATACTCTGAAAGTTGCTTACGTTTCCTGTCACAAAAACGTGTAGTTCTTGATGACACAGAGAAATGAATGCAAGAGGAGATACTTTTTACCTAGAGTAGAAAAGATGCTTAAAGAAACTATAAAAAAAAATAAACTAATGACGAAAAGTATATCCAGGGAATGTTTCTGAATAAAGTGGGGAAAGGAGCTATCGATCTATGTCGTTGGTCTTAGAGATGTTCTTAGAATAGCATCTTAACCATTCCATGCAGTTTTGTTCTTCGAGATACCACACCGACTTCAAACTAAAACCCTCACTATTTTCAAGTTTCTTTTACTTCTTGCAGTAATCCTTTAAGCTAGCGTTCATGGTTTAAAGGTGATTACGTTTATAATTAACGTATGTAAAAATTCCGTAATCTCATAACTGATTTTACCTTTGTTAGTGCTTTTATTTTAAATTAGGTAAATTCAGGTTGGTTTTAATTTCTACCAAAATTTTAATTTTCTTTAAATATTATTCATTATATCATATCAACATGGGGAAACATCCAGGCATTTGGATATCCGATTTTGTTCCATAAAATATAGGCATCTACAGTCCAAGTTATCTCTATATCTTTGCCCTTATGACCAGAAGGAAAACAGATCACAGTTTATCAGTGGTTTGCAGCAGGAATAGATGGTTATTATTTCGTGTCCAGCCCGAGAGAATGAACCTCATAGTACTTCTAGAGCAAGTAAATCAAAGTATAATTCTAAGGTCCCTCTCCATTTAAGGTTAAATACAAAAGTAACAATTCTGCATAAAAACAGAATTTTGAATGAAAGGATGCCACTCGATAGACATTGAGAATTTTCACTGCATTGAGGATGAAGCTTATAAAATTTATTTCATTAGCCACTGAAATTTGAGGAGTGCCCAGTTGCAATTTTGTAATGATTTATGCTGGTCACTAAATCCAAATGGCGTTCTAAATTTATTAATATAGGCATATAGGAGAACAGCTTGGCTGTCAGGTGAGACGATACATAAAATCCAATGTCGCCGTCTGTTGACAAATAAATGAACTATTAATAAAATTGTTTGCCAATTAATAAATATACGTTTGCATGAATACAAAATCAAGGAGTACTCTGTAATCATGATTTTGGAATGATAAGATTAATCGTTACAGAGTTATTTTAAATAATTTTAATGAAAATAATAACGATTATCAAACCATGGGATGGTTGACTATCGCATAGCTGAAAGCGTTCTAAAGTCATCATTATACGAAAACCAGCAGGTTATTGAAGGAGAATGTAAGCAACATCATTTCTATCAGGTGAGAAATTTTGGGAATGAAATAACTGCGATGCGGCTCAACTCGACCATTATCGTCATCCACTACCGGCGAGGGTGAGAGAAGTGGACGAAACACTCTCGCAACGGTAGAGGCCTTCATCCAGCTGTGAAGATGATACAGACTGAATATGATCATCATATCCATGAGTATATGTTGGTATATAATACTTTTAAAACATCTTATTAAAAAACTAATAAATGGGTAACATATGACATATCTTCAGAACCAGATGTTTTGTTATAATATTCAGTACTTCAAGCACCCCTTTCGAAAAGTTCGTTTTTAAGCTGAGATTCGGAGGAAACAATTTCTGCCTTACTTCAGTATAAACGAAGGGTAGTGCTAAGCACTCAAGCACTATATTATTGGGAAAATGATTTTTATTTTTATTAATGAAACGATATGATGATGCAATATATACAAACAAAAAACAGGCCCGTATTGATTACAAGTGGCGTTATGGAATTTGCACAGACAAGGTTAAATATTCACCAAGAGGATTTGTTTCATTCAGGAACAACAAACGGCAACCTTGGAAGGAACGGCAGTAATGGAATTGACGTCTACCGACCGCAAGGTGCCATTTGCGCATGCGTGATGGATAGAACAATACGTGTCTCCAAGTAGGAGCCATTTTATGATATTTCGCAAAATAGTGGCGTCAGCTGACCTAGTCTACCTGATCTTGTTTTAGAAAGTTGAAAGTCGAATAATAAAGTTACTTTCACTAACAAAGTAATTAAGTTTGTTTTTGTCCCCGTTAAAAGGAGAAAAACTCATCAAGAATAGAAAAGATACTGGAAATAAAGAACACACGAGTTTAGCAGCTCTGAGAGCAAAAGACATCAATCAATGTCAATGAGGTTTGTGTACAGGGAAGTGGGGGAGAGAGAGAGAGAGAGAGAGAGGGAGAGAGAGAGAGAGATTAATAATGATGAAAATTATTTGTAAAAGAAATTGTTTTTGTGTACAGGTAAATAATTTCTAACCAGTTTTATCAGCTAAAAGACAGTTCTGCTAGGAAAAATAAAATGTTAGAATCAACGATCTGGATGTATGGCAAGTAGCTAAATCTGGCAGCACTCTGAAGATTAGAAATTTAGCTGGTAATGGCTGCAAAATGTAAAACATTCAACAAAACTAGGTCGCTATGGTTTCAGTAGCATCCAAACGGCATTCAACCTACAAATTGAATTCTAAATTCACATGTGCATCCGCTTTGTTCATAAGGAAGATACAAATATTGTTAATGTGTAGAGCTCTTTAAGCTTAGTGAAGCTTAAAAACAAAAATTCCAATTCAGGATATTTCCATTACTGCACCGTCAAAGAGACGAAATTTTCGTACTGCTATTAATTTGTTTTCTGTTTAATTGCAGTGACAAATCTGACCATTTTCTCTTATCAGAAGAGTATTTCAGTGGAAATTATCTTGGATAATTTCCACTGAAAGTTATTTTAAAGTTATTGTAAAGAACACCGTATTGTGTACAGAAATATTACGGTATTTTGGTTTATACATTACAGTTTATAATTTCAGATACTCGTATAAAAAATTACTACGACCAAGAAAAAAAATTCTTAGCAAGAATTCTATTCCGAATGTAATAAACACAGACTACACATAAGTAAAATCATAACTGCTGTTTTTACCCACTTTTTTTCTTTCTATCACCAGAGTATAAATATATCAGGCTAACTGATAACTGTGATAATAAAATTTACTGTTAGATTTTCCCCTCTCTTATATATATATATACACACACACACACACACAACCTCTGCCCAAAAAGAAACCGAACTCTTCGAAAATAGAAGAAACTAGTGGCGCCACTTGTTGTATCTTTTTCTTGTCGAAAGCGGTAATGTTCATTAGTGTTCTGTAAACTGTTTATGACACTTGTTTCGTTACAAGCCGAGTTATAATGCCAAGAGTGCCAGTGTGTTTTGACGAACGGTCGGTCGTCACGATATTCATGCCTTACCCGACGAATTCTCGCTATCAAGCGCTTCAAAACTTCGAGATAAAACTCACCATTGACCGTTTGGCCACGCGTAACGAATTGTTTGTGGATAATGCCCTTGGAATCGTAGAAACAAATCAACATTTTCTATACTTTGGACTTCTCCAAGGGACTTTTTTTCGGATGTCCCTCTTCTGGTGGTCTCCACTCAGCACTCTCGCGCTTTATTTCGGGCTCATACTCAAACAACACATTACGTCACCAGTAATGATCATTTGAAGAAAGTTTGAGTCCTTAAGAGCAGTTTTAATGAGGTCCTTGCAGTGTTCAATTCGATACATTTTTTGGTCGTCGGTCAACTTGTGGGTAACAATTCGCGAATTCAGTTTACGAACGCCCAAACTCTAGGTCAAAATGTTGTGCACGGTTGATTTTGGAATTCCCTATTCATCTTTAATCAATCTCAAGGACGATTTCGGGTTTTCTTTGATTAAATCACACACTTTTTGAATGTTAACTTCGCTCAGTCCAGTTTTTGGACGGCCTGGCTTTTCGTCGTCCTCAAGCGTCTCACTACCACTTTGAAATCGCTTAAACCACTCGTAACTTCAGTACGGGATAAGCATTCATCACTGTATGCCTTTTGAAGCATTTGATGCGTTTCGGTAAAACCTTCACCAAGTTTAACACAAAAGTCAATCGCAGCACTCTGTTTGAAACTCATTTTCCGACCGTTCGTCAAAACACACTGTCACTCTTGGCACTATTACTCGACTTCTAATGAAACAAATGTCATAAACAGTTGAAACAACACAAAGGAAGGGTGCCGGTTTTGACAACAAAAAGATACAATAGGTGGCGCTACTATTGTTTATATTTTCGAAACTTTCGGTTTCGTTTTGGACAGAGGGTATATATACAGTATATATATTCTAAAATGGTACACAAATAACCAATGAACGTGCATATGATATGGTATCGACTGAAGAATTCTTAGGAAACATATCATCACTGTAATATTTTTTAGTGCTTAGTGTATACTACAAAACTTAATGGATCCTTAACTCTCAGACAACAAGACTGTCGATCACAGCTTCACTGATGGCTTGAATATTTAAAAGATTTTTGGTTTAAAACAAATCTGCTTAGTGGAAATCTGATTTGGATTGAAAAGACATGTATGTCTCTAGAGCAGGATTTCTAGTTTTAGACTGTTTTCAATCTCCCCATGGTATTAGTAGCATGGGGAGATTGAACAGATTTGCAGGTTTGCAACTTTTCATAGATGGGATTCGTATAAAAATATAGATATTCCAGCTGTTGCATAGTTTAATTTCAATTCATGTGTCGGTCAGTCTACAAGACATTTGTGTGTAGTTTCAAAAAAAAAATAACAGTTCCATAAATGATTATTGGTATAAAGATAAGACGTAAAAACGCCCGATATCACCCAATATCCTCATGCTCCGAGAAGTACACAGTATTGCGAATCACTCAACTAAAACCAACCATGTCAACCGCAAGGGTAGACTACACTTGTCTAATGAGCTTTGACTGGTATGCAGAGGGAATGAATCAAGACGCCCCGATTTTCGACTGGATGGTGTAGTGCTACGTTCAGTTTCATTGAACATAACCAGATATCTTTCAGCACAATATATTATACCCTACTTGTAAGTGAACTGTAACACGGTTAAAGGAAATGATGTTGAAATACTTGCAAACCTGCATTGAGTTCTAATAGCATCCAAACATAACCTGTAGACCACTGCATTCTACAACAGTACATCGGCTGGCAATCGTAAGGCAAGAAGTGTGGTCCAACACACCTGACGCACGAGAGCTTATTGAAGGGTGTACAATTAAGGTCTTAATTTCGTATAGTGCTGTCCTTACAAGCTATTCAAATATAACGTTATTATAAAAGTAATTAAACAAAAGCGATGCGAAAAGCAACGCGCCACTAAGATGAAATACAGTTATATAGAAAATTAGATTAACTTGTTTCAAATAATGTGGTTTGGGAGTATGACTTCATTCTACATTAAATTGTTAAGCATTACAGAATACATACTTAGATTAACAATTATTTAGAAGTTCTGTTTGAGATGTAACCTTTTCTGTGAAGATTAATGAAGTTATCGGCATTTTTCATTTTTAGCTTGAACTATTAATATTTGTACTAAAGCAATACAGTATAAAGAAGTAAATGTGTAGCTCAGTGGATGTGGCGTTTGCATACCACGGCGCTTGGCCGCACGAAGGAAGACTTGATTTCGAGTCTAGTCGGCGACTAGAGGAAATTTTTCTAAGCGACCGGTTCCCGAGTTAGTTGATCTCTGGCACGGGCAAGCGGGTTTTTTCTCCCAGAAACTCGGGTTTTTCGTCTCGTAAATTCAAGAAAATCGACCGTAGAACCCACATTATTTCAGACATTAAATATGAGTGTTAGGGTTAGGGACCACGAGATGGCGCCACTTGTTGAGCCGTCACTCTTCACTGCGTGCCTCTTAATTAGTGATAGCCTTGGGCAAGCTACCTCTGATTGGGTACCAGTGGAGACTGAACTGCCCACTCAGTCTCCAAAAGTTAGATAGGGCTAAAAACGGCCTCGGCTACTCCCTATATATACGGGAATAAAAAAAGGCGTTAGCTAATTATTATTATTATTTTTAAAATGCAACAAATAAAACATTCGTTATTTTTATCATTCAAATACCGGTTCCGTTCTAATTACAAAGGCCCATGCTATCATATCTGATGTCCAACTCGATTTCACTATCTCTAAACTAAGCCGAAATTAAAGGAAATATTAAGATCCAAACGATGACAAATTTTGTACTTTCTTTTTCTTTCTTTCCAGACTGATATATTGCTTATTAGTATTCATCTGCATTACAATTCATTAAGACGACATTCCCAACGCGATAATGACGACTCTACCATCCAAGGCCGACGCATTACTTTCCACCTCGGCCTCTAACGACAGCAGTCCTTTTATCTGCTCAGCCTATCATAGTTACTGTGTAGACGCAAAAGTGACAAAATCAGGAAAGCAATTAATCATGCTCCGATATCCGTCGCCTTCTCCAAGGAAAGAATGAAGTATCATTTTTGACTGGGAAGTCATCAAACAGCATCTGAACGCTGATAATGTCAATCACCGTTAGATGGCGTCGTGTGATAACACTTTCAGAGACTTACAGTCAGGGAAATATTATAATATCTTTCTGTTAGCGTAATGAAAGCTTCCAAGAAGCTCCTCTGTATACGAGGTATATTGAACTGATGCGCCATCTATACTGACTTGTAAAAAACACACATGCAGCATATGCAATAAGAAGCAAAAACGGATTATGACCGTCATTCGCGAGTCTAATACTTGAGAGTTCGATTATATTTCACGATGAAAGAAATAACCCCATAGCATTTTATGGGACTTCGATACAACATATGCCGCATTATTAATACATTTTGAACCAAAAACTTACGATTGTTATTCTTACGAAGTGAACATTCGAACTTTTTTTTTTTTCTAAATGCCAAGTTTACCGGATAGCGAAGATCTAAGAAGGCGAATTACAAAGCAATAAAGACAACTAATTGCTGAAACTAAACACAATACATAACCTCAATGCATAATACGAATATGTATATGATAACTCGTATTCATTTTCGTTCATATAACAAGCATGTTTCATAGAAGATATTATTCATTTAAGAAATGGTGAAAATAAATAACGCTAACAAGAACAAATACTGTTGCTAAGAGATAGGTTATTTCGGTAACATTGTCGCAATGTGAAAATTCTATTAATCACAAGCAGGGGTACTTCTTTAATGATGGAAATGGTATCCTTTAGATATCAAGACTTCAAGTTCGTAAAAAGAAGAAAGCGATATACCAAGTTCGAAATGTCAATGTTGTCCTTAACTCAGTTTCATCAATTTCATCCACAGGCACGTAAAAATGTTTGCTACATGAGGTCACACGCTAGAGAATCAAGTTAATGTTACAAACGTCTTTTTTATTGATTCTGTCAGCTTCTCTCGCTATGTGTGTGTGTTAATATTTCTCTCGCTCCATAGTAGTTCGCAACATGGTTCTACCCTTCTGATAAAATATTTATTATCTTCTGAGATTTCCCGGAGACTTAATTAAATTAGAATAAACCGTGTGCTACTAGGATTTTCGAAGTGAGTGAAGATCACCAGACTTATTTCTTGTTTTTTTAGAATGTAATTAATTGTAATTATAAATCTTCAATGATCAATGAAGGTTAAAACTTATCTGCAAAGAAAATACCTTATTTGTAGCCGGCTCAATTATTATTAGAGAACAAAATTCGGATGACTTTTCTCTAATCACGGCAAATATTCTCCATTTGACTGACACCACACAATCTGTCTGAATTCGTAATTCGTAATTTTGCCCTTAAGAAGGGCAAAATTACGTATAGACGAAGCCCCTTTGTCGGAATGACCTGGGATCGATTCCCGTCAGTGGCATGAAGAACCTTTATCTGGTCTCTTTCGACTAAAGGTCAGTTAGCTGGTCTCATAACGGAGGTATGGGGGTTTCACCCAGAAACTCGGGTTTTTTGCCCCCCAGAACAGGCAAACTGGCCCCGTGAGCACACATGGATTGCAGCTATGAATACATCCTAGCCGGTACCGAGTCCGGATAAAATTGGGGGAGGGGGGAAAGCGATGTTGAACTACCCTGGAATAAAAATCTCACCAGGAATACTTTGTGGGAAATGCCTACAAAGTCACCTACTGTCGGAAACGACTGAAATGGAAAATCAGATCAGATCAGATCTCAGAAATTTAATTCACTCTCTCTCTCTGACTTAAAAGAAGATTATTCTTAATGCCCAACATGCTTGGAAAATCATAAGAGAGAGAGAGAATGCACACAACATATGCACCGAAACGTCAGAATTTGAGATATGATCGACTTTTATGTGGAGTAGTTTTACTTCGTTTATTTTTAACCATTTGAGTTTTATGTTAGGTAAAAACCATACTTCGAATTAGCAGAAAAATTCTGTTTATTTGTATTTCTGGACTAAAAAATCAGTAACCAAGTATGCACTCAATAAGTAACAAGGCAGTGATAAAGCAAGGCGTTCATACTAGTGCTGAATCTGTTTTTTTTTTTTTTTTTTTGTTATTGTTAGAGCATGCAGTTAACTTCTGATTTAAACACGTGCATAGAACAATTTGCTTGTTAGAAGAATCGATTATTGCGAATTTTAAATTCTGCAATTCTTTTTTTAAAACATGGATCATCTTTATATTCCTAAAATTCATAAATGGGTATTTTTATACAAACAGCGAGAATAAGAAAAATTGAAAAACTTAAGGCTGTTGCAGAGAATGAGTAAGAACTGGTCCTAAGTAAATCACTATGCAAGGCAAACTAAAAAGGGGAGATTTCCAATTTCTATTGAATTTCAGGCAGTTACGAAAAGGTAAATTAAAATTTCTAGGTAAGTCATAATTTCCAATAAGCTTGACTATTATTACATATCTCATTTATTCTTTTACTCAAAAATGCTTCATTCATTTCTGCTTGCTAATGAAACTGGGCATCGCTCTTTTCCTTTCAAATATGGAAAACCCTACTTAGAATAGTTCATTTTCGTTTGCATTGTTCAGTTTCGATTGAAAAGGAAAGTGAGTGTATAACAAAAGATAAGTGTAAACCTGCATCATTCCAACAGCAAAGCATGTCTTATGCGGGGGGGGTCAAGGTATGGAATGTGTCCACTGGTTTTTATGGATATTTCGAACGAATAATTCTTCGTTCTGATTAACGCTGCATTTACGGAAATTCTACAGGAAAAGAAAACATTTATTCCCTCAGTTTCTTCTCTCTCTCTCTCTCTCTCTCTCTCAACACACATGAGCGAAAGATGGATGCTTTGGTTTAGGGATACCAATATGTATTTAATGGAATATCACGCTCAGAGCCGACTTAAATCGGATTTAACATAAGTAGGATGAAGCGGAGTGAGATATCATAAATCCTCACTGAAAGCCAATATCCATGGCAGAATCCAATGTCTGAAGATTGGCGAAAGTTTTTTTCAAATGCAATTTGTCAGAAGTAATAGGAAAAAGTTTCCTTCAAAATCTAAAAGTACGAAAAAACCAAACCTTGGCTTATTGCGAATTACCACACTTAATCGATCGTTATGATCTCTGAATTTGTGTGGTTTCCAGCTACGATTTTGCAACTGTATCACTGATATTAAATCTAACTACTTGATCAAATGGATCGCATCGGATTTCTTTGGATCATGTCAGAATATTTTCTTTTGCAAAACACCAAACGTGGGTGCCGTGTGTAAATGGAGATAATATATGCAGTAATTATTTCACACTTAAGTAACTTTGGAATGCATTTCTAGATCTTGTCTATTTTCAAATGATGTTATTTGCCCCAGTCTTATTAATCAATAAATTATGGCATCTACAAAGCAAGATTTTTTGAGCAATAGCCTCCTTACCTATCTACATCAACTTTCATGAATTTGTTTCTTGCATCAATTTGCATCTCTCTAATATACAAAAATCGTGATAAAAACATCTGTTCTATTCCATAAAGGAATAGAGTACAGTTATTTCTTGATTCTGGCACAAGTACTGCGGCATGGTTGGGCTGGCACATATCGTGGTTTACCAAGACGGTTTATTTCTCACAGCTTGCAAGCGGTGGTAGGGTTGTGCTTCTGGAATAATCTGCGCTTAACTATGTGCTCTTACTGAAAAGATTTCAGAGGAGCTAATATTGACATCAGTTTCACTTGCAATTTAAAGCAGAAACCACTATTGAGGAATACCAGCAACAAATCCATTTTTGTCCCTTTTGTTGAATTCCAACGTATTGAAACTGGAACAACCAGAGTAAGTGAATTTCACTTTAATTATACTGCGCCATCTTGTGAAGGTACCTTCGTTTTGAATTTTAACTGCTGTGACAATATAACATAGTGTAGATGTTCATATTAGTTTCTAAAACGTTATATTAAATGTTTTACGATGATTTCACGTTTCTCTCAGTATTTATAATTTTTCATATCTCCAAATTGAATAGAAATACGACCCATGTTGATAAACATATTTATTTTTACTTCTGTCAGACAAAGAATAATTTACTAAAAATTAACGTTCTACTTGGAACACCTTGTATATAAGCTACTAACTGGTTAATAACAAATCAAATCAATTTTAAAAGAAATCGTTTTGTATTACTCGTATGTAAGTTAATAAGAATCATCTTTGACTTCAATGGACGATTTATGCTATGAGGTTGTTGACTAGTTCCATTCCATACAAATGTATAAAAATTATAATAAAAGCATCTATTTTAGATAAGTATTTCTTAAGTAAGCATGGAAATTAACGATCTTTAGTTAAATCTGTATTTTGTTAATGTAAGTAGATCTTCTTCATGGTGAATGGTTGTATTTAGCATTCTGCAAACGGCGTGTATTTATCTACATCTGAAAACAACACACACCCACCTCACCATTCCTTATCTTATCTTGATCTTCATCTTGTCAGAATGCCACCACCAATCACAACACGAATCCTTATCTCTACCATCACCCATAATCCCATACGCGAACCAAAACACAAGAGCTGAAGCCAGTGACACACTTGCCCACACGGAAATTCCAAACATTCCACACCCATGAAGCCATGCCCACAATGACGTCATCAACCAATCACGTCACGATTCCTTATCTTGATCTTGATCTTGATCTTGTCAGAAGTGCCTCCCCTACTACTTACCCATTTAAAACTACTAGTACAATTTAATCACACATTTTTCATCTCCTATATACAGATTTTATACATAAATCAACGTACTAAGCTCTAGTAATGTTCTTCTGAAAAGCAAAATATAAAAAGTTTAATCCTTTTTTCTGTAAGTACTGCAGTAAAAAGGGAAGAAACTTTATTGAAGGTAAAGTCTTCTCTCCTTTCCCCCTACAAAAACGTAGCATTATTCATAATGACATACTTCTTTTGAAAAAACGCCTTGTTCAGACACCACAAGTTTTCTAATTTTCTGATCATGGGGTATACACTCATATGCACTGTATTCCTGGATTCTACTGAATTCTACTGCAAGAGAGAGATCCTAAGTTATATAACAGACGTAAGTCACCTGCTAAGTTATTAAATACTGGACTAGCGGCTGCGTTTTATTCAGAACATTATGAGCCGAAGCACACGTCATGATAGTATTGGTCTCTAGGTAACTTATATACTATAGTATGAAATGCCTCCGATAACAATAAAGTATTCAGTTTTGGTATTACGGATAAGCATGTATTCGGTTCTTTTGAAATTGCCTTTTCTTCCCCAGGTAAACATTTTGCCCTTCAAGACTCTTAAACATTCCAGTCAGTGACCTCAAACGATCTGCTGTAATATCCGTTTATAACATGGAGACATTTACCCTCTTTTCCTGATATGGAAACATTTTCCCAATTGAAGCTAAATATCTCCACATTTTATAAACAGTATCCATATTTACAATGCGTCTCAAGGAAGTAGAAGAATAAGAGGCTCCTTATGTCACTTGTGTTACTTTATGTAAATATGATGGCTATAGAAATGAACTCTGTCAGCAGCTTCATTCAACTGCTTGAAATGCATGGAAACTTAACTGTCTCTCTTGTAAGATCTGTTGAATAAAGTAGTATTTTGTAATTCTGGCCACACTTTGAACTTTATACACATAGTTAAATGTATTTGCATATTTTGAAAAAATAGTGAGCCACTCTACTAAAAATATAATCAGTATGTTTCTGATATTATATATTTCAATTCCTCAATGAGAATTTCTGAGTTGGAATACAAAAGAGAAGAAACATTAGTTTGCTGTAATTTGAGCCTAACTATAGAATGAGCGCACAATCATTAAAAAAAATAATTATAAGAAGCAAAAGAGGGGGAAATTAAGAAGTATTCATGGTGCATTAACGTTTAGTACAGTGCTGTTAATTACGTAGGAATTAGATATTTGAATTATTTTTTTAAATCCGATTCAGGAGATTGCTATAGCAAATCAACGGAAGATTGTTAAAAAATGAAAAAAAAAATTAAACTATCGACATCGTGATAACCAAACGGTGGGGTTATGCAGTGTCTGTACTCTCTGAATTAAGATGCCATATAATGGAAACTAATTTATATAGCAGATCCGCTTCATTAATAAATTTATTAATGTTAATAAATTTAAACTAATGCACTTTGGTGTGGTTAGACATACAATGTCGTATGATGTTCCTGGGATTATGTTAGAAACATTGATGAGGATAGGGACACAGCAGTGCTAGAAGATTTAATGTTGAAGTTCAGGGGCCATGCAGCAAAGATTACAAATACAACTCAAAAGATAATTGCAGTGCTGAAACAAAACATTTGAAATTTTGACAATTTTCATGGAGGTGGGGAAAAGCCAAGAGGGCATCCTTGGAAGCTGAGAATGAATGCAAGTAAGAAGGGGTGAGGGCTAGATTTTTCTCTCATGGGTTGGTTCGTGACTGGAATGGATTGTCATTGGATGTTGCGAGTGCAAGCAGTTTGAATAAATTCAAGAACAAGTATGATAGCTGATGCATGTAGTATGCAGCATCACTCACTCAGTGAATTCCTGACTTCCTGGATGTCTCTAATAATAATAAGAAGAAAACGTATGAAATTCTTCTAAATACATTCAACGGACAAATCCAATTAAAATGATAAAGGTTTAATGGAATATTAACAGCACTGAGAAAGGATTAAAACTAATTTTAATACTTCCAATATTTCGGCTCGGTCACAGAGACATCGTCGGAGATTACAAAAACTTTTTGTAACAACACACACACAAATACAATACAAAGTAAAACTAAAGTCCTATCTAGGTGGTTCGCCCTCTATAGGCATTTGCAGGTGGTCTGGGATGTAAAGAGGGATCTCTGATAATTAAAGTTTCCCAAATTTTGGGAAGTTTAATGCAACCGTATTTGTTTAAATTAGGTTGATTGCTGAGTGCAGATCCAGATTCAAAAAATAGTCTTTCTTTTTTGAATTTACTATGGTGGAGCATGGTATTTTTTTCCCAAGAGATTCTGTGGGATGTATCCAAAACATGGTCTGCAAAGCCAGACTGGCCATAACTATGTTCTTCTAACCGGATGGATGCTGACCTGCCAGTTTGTCCGAAGTAGGCAAGTTTACAGGAACAAGGTACTCTACATACACCAGGCACTGAAAGAGGAGGGAGCTGGTCTTTAGTGGAAGCTGAACTTAAAAGCTATATGGAGGTTGTACTTTTTAATGATCTGGCTTTTTTTTCTGTAGTACCATGGATGTAAGGAATAGTGATGACATTTCTGAAGTCCTCCTGAATAGATGGTCGGGGAATGGGGAATGACTTGATTATTTTTTTAATTTTGTAGTCATTATAGCTTGGAAAGGAAGGTGTTGTGTATGTGTTTGAGTTCGGTTGACAAGGCAGTTTTACTGCAACAAAGATTGTGTGCCCTATTGGTCAGAGTTTTAATATTGCCATATTGCTGGGAGGAGTGGTGGTGGGAGAGTTTATGAATGTATCTACCTGTATGAGTAGGTTTTCTATATACAGAGAAAGAAAGGTTACCATTAGGAAGACGTGTTACTAAGATGTCTAGGAAGGGTAAACTATTGTTATTTTCCTTTTCCATCGTAAACTGGATTCTTGGATGTAGACTACTGAGGTGACTGAGGAAAGAATCTAATGTGTCTTGACCATGAGGCAAATAGAGAACACACCATCTACATATCTTAGCCAGATAGAAGATTTTAGAGGGGAAGAGTCAATGGCTCGTTTATCAAAATTTTCCATGTAATAATTGGCAATAGGGGTGAGAGGGGGGGAACCCATGAATTCTTCACAGCACTTAAAGGGCATATTCACTAATTTCCCTTAGCTTTCTTTCCAACATAACCAGAAGCACCCAGGTTCACCGCATGCATTGTTTGTAAATTGCGTAAGATTACACGACAGTTTTCTTGTTGCAATGTGAATATCGAATCACTTTACTGGAATATTGTCCAAATTGAGGGTTAAAAACGATGAATATTACATGTTGCTCAAAAAATCGCTATTGGTAAATGTATTTAAATAAAATATTTAAATGATCAGCAACATTTAATGAATAATGTCGGCTGTATTTAGTGCGTTTTAGACATTTGTTGTTTAGAGCACTGAACACTGATGACACATCAATTTCATTAGGAGCTACACTACGCTGGAGAACCGACGTTGGGATTAAGACGCCGTTATGACGTTCTGTTCACAGCTTGCGGAACAGGTGTCAGGTAAAGGAAATGCATTTCCGTATAATAGGAGAGGTGTCAGCTCTAAACTTTCTTAATTAAAATATGCCAATCATTCTGCATCGTGCACGTGTTGGCAATCAGCGTTTCTCCTCCAGCGTAATAATGGTTAAGAACAATAGGACAACAGAAACTAATTCCAGTTTACTAAAGACATCTATCAACACAAATCATATGGAATGTTGATTTTTCCTGAAAAAATTACGGACGTAAATAATTTCGACTGATTCGGTTGCAAACACTCATGCTCAGGGTTTCAGGTATTCTGCTAGTTTTACTGTTTTTAAAAACAAGCCAAGTAATTCTTTGAAATCATCAAGCAGTTTTGTTATACATCAAAAATAAAGGATTTCAGGGAGTTTTTTTACATTATTGTGCTAATAACATAGACTCGTTATAAGTGTATAAAATGAAGGCAAAGGAAAAACAAATATGCTTGCAAACAAGACTGCATATTTTAAAACGTAGTTGACTGTGAAGCGGATTGTAGCTGGATGGATTAGTTCTTAGAGCTTGGGCTTGGATGGAAGGAGATGATGTATTCAAAAGGGAAAAACCCTGCACTTCCATCTCTAAAATCACCTCATTTTACATGAGATTTTTAAGCTTTAAATCAATCGATCGGGTTATGGAAATGATTCCATTCAGAATTTCCCACTTGGGTGTAAACGCCTAAATACGACAATACAAAGATTTCACCGAATTAAAATATTGTATGCAAGTTCGTTATAAACTAGTTTTAGCAATCCATTTAAAACAATTTATTATCCACACAATTTAGAAAAATAAAACAAACAAGACATTCACGTCCCGGGTATCATGAAGACTACGCATATTTGTTCGTGTGGTGTTCGTAATTTCTTTTTACTAATATAGTTGCTAATTTATCTATTGAGATTACAGTTTTAAAATGAAATAAGATTCGTGTCAATGTATTATCAAGTGCTAATAAAAATCTTCAGTTACATAATAATACATGCAACTGTATAATCATGTATGTTTGGCGTAGTTGGGTCAGTTGGTGGATTGAGTGGTGGAGACAGAGTTGTGGAGCAAGTGCCCTCCCTCGATGAGTCTTTGGATTCCCTGGAGGTGTTAAAAAAATAATAGTTTGGAATAAGCCGTTGCTTTTGAGCCACACAATGATATTTACCTATAATTTTGTGAACTTTTAATTTGAAATTTAGATATATATACAGCCTGAATTTTTTTTTGAAAAAAAAATTAAGTTACGTTCATTAAATTAGAGTTGTTTCTTTACGAGTTAGTTTTCTTTTTCTCTATGCTTATACCATACAACAGGAGATAAACAAAAAAGCGATAAAACATAATAAAATATTCAGATTGTATGGGAAAACAGATGAGAGTAAATTAAGTAATAATCAGATTACCGCTATTAAAAAATGAAACAAACCGACCTCAATGAAAATGAAAGTAAATAAAAAAATTAAGAAAGTTGGCACGTGGAGCTTAAAAAACTAGAAGATTATCTCTTTTACACTGTGCCCATTCCTTGTTTCATGCAGTGACATGTTTCAAAGACATATAGTATGAGACTCGACTATTTAAGTATTCCTTTAACTTGACATTTAAATAGTTTGAATTCTGCAACGTGTTAAACTATTATCGTTAAAGTAAAAGAACGAGATTAACTTGGAATAGTATGTGGTAAAAGCTAGCCTACTATTGAATGCCGATATTTCTGCAGACAATAAGCCTATATTTGCCTTTGGATATTACATTTAGGGAAGGATCCATCACAAATTAGTGCGATGAATAGATATCCTGAAGAGATGCAGTGTCTTAATCAGAACAGCACACACACACACACACACACACACACACACACACACACACACACACACACACACACACATCACAAAACTTTCTGTAATTAAACACTTTTCTTTAAAAACACTGTAGCAGAGACTGAGAGAGAAATTATTTTTTTCCGAATACCGTTTGAAACAATTAGTCGCTTCTGCAAATCCTTTCTGGTACTTTTATGGTAAACACCACCAAATACTCTCTTTTCAGCCGTCGTGAGATGAAATGTTCTTAAAATTAGTAAGAAAACAAAATCCCGCAGAAAATTCCTCGCATTCCACTTTCCTCAATGTTAAGAAACAGCCAATAGAAGAAATATTCCCAATAAGATGTCGAACAAGCGACAAAAGTGAAGTTTATTTTACTTTTACGAACTATTTGACGTCTTAAATTTACGCACTATGTGATTTGAGAGCACTTGCCAGAGGGATGAGATACTGGAAGTCTCCCCCTTTACCGCTTTTTATATCTCTAAACAGAAGGTTTGTGGAGGAGACTTTTTTTCCCATAAAGAAACATTTCTTTCAAAAACTTCGTTCATAAAAGCAACTTTGGATTAAATTACTTTTTTGGGCGTTTCTTTATCCCCCCCCCCTTTCTCATGTGTTGTGTGAAAACATCCAGCGTAGACGATATACGGAAGTATACACAACTCTAAAAAGCTGAAGGCTGATTACTTATTGTGCCCCAGTTTAAGATCTTACAATCAATAGACCAATATTTCATTTAATAAGAACAAAGCAAGTCTTATGGAAACCAAAAAGGTTTCAGAATGGAATTTAACGTTGATAGTTTCTGATATTAATGAGAAATACATAAAAATCTCGTTTACTTTCCAAAAGAGGGACAGAAAGGAACACTTTCTTTAATTAAAGGCTACAAGAAATAGGCAGTAAGCCTGTGCTAATTTGGTACCGTGGATGAGCATAGTGATGGTCTCACGAGTGATAAAATTCATTTATCACAAAAGCCTCTCATAAACATCCATGCCCATGGTGGTATTCACACTCACGGCGTGTTGACTAGGGAGGAAACCTTACCCGCTCATCAGTAAATTGTCAAATCCATTCAACGGTGTATTAGTTAGAAGTAAATGGGCAAAAAACTGCATTTCTTGATATCACATCATAATCATCAAATTCCTGGTATATACCCTCAAGGAGTGTACAGGATATGATAGTACTACATAAAAAATGTACATCATTACTAACTTCCTAAGATCATCCAAATCAATCTGTTGCCTTTCAAGACTCCAATATTATCAGATCTCATATTTCTGTCTTGCAAGGCACTTTTTACCGTATCACTCCACTTATATTTTGGTCTTCCTCTGGGTCGTTTTCATGACAGAGAACACTTGTTTTGCTAATCTTTCCTCTCCCATTCTGTTTACGTGACCATACCACCTGATATTACCTCTACTAAGCATTCCTGGATGCTGACAATGTCAAGTCCTTTCCTAATATCCTCATTTTTAATATGGTATTGCCAATTGATGCCATCTGTTCACGCTCCTAATCTTTCTCAGGACTCTCATATCTGCGGGTCTCTATTCTTTGGAGAAGAAGGCATTTCGATTTAATTCAAGATTAAAATTTCTTAAATCAGGAAACCAAAGAATTCTAAAAATACTGAATTTTAAATTAAATGCAGTATTTTATGTATAAGCTAATCAAACATTGAAATATAATTCAATAAGAAATGCTTCTCAAAATAATTCTTTTCGCACGGTATGTATTATCATTTACTGGAATTTCGTTACCTGTGGTCTATAAAGCAGCTAATTTATGATGGCTAACCTATGTCACGATCAAAAACCCTGATGGAACTGATATAGATGACAGTGCCAATATTTCGGTGAAGTCCGGAGGGCCATACCCAGGAAGTCTTAGTATCATGCCTCCACGTGGACCCCCCCTGGAAACATGGTGTCATAACGAGCCATGGGAAAGTTGATACTAAGCAAAGAGCTGGCAGAAAGCTATAAAGTGCATCTCCCGAGACGTTGTGGCCAGCGTGGGAGATGTTAGGATTGCAATGACATCTTCTGTTTCATCATTGGCGGAAGAATTCATATATCAACGGCAATGTGAAACAGCCGGCAGGTGGAAGATTCTGAATAGAGATCAACGGCTGACAGAGTGAGCCAAGTTAGCTGGCTATTGCAGACGTGGAAGAGATCGGGGCTTCACCACGTTACTATCCTCTATCCTATAGTCGATCATGGAGAAAGGGAAATATTTTACAAGCTATGCTTTGAAAGTTGGAACCTCTGTAACGTCCCAAGCTGTAAATAGTTACAGGGAAGAAGACTGAAACTGTGATTAAAACGAGCGCTGCAAGTGCATTCCATGATGATCTCAACTTAAATCCGAAAGGAAAGTTTGTATCTGATATTCCTCGTTTGAAAACAAGAAACAGAGTCTTGAAAATTGGAACTTGGAACGTGAGAACATTATATAAACTAGGGAATTTTGACAACCTTATACGGGAAATAAAAAGACTTAAAGTTGATGTGATGGGAATTAGTGAAACAAGATGGCCTAACATGGGAAGACAACGATGGCTTTACATTTGTATATTCTGGTGGAGAGAAGCATGAATATGGAGTGGGTTTCATGATTAAGAAAGACATCTTTAAATGTGTAATGAGGCTGTGGCCCATAAACGAAAGAATAATACTTATTAAATTAGCCGCAAAGCCTTTTCATACTCATAGTGATAGATGACTTATCCTACTCATAGTGATGGGTTACTTGAATGTAAATGTTAGAGAAGGGGAAGAAAATCCAGTTGTTGGAAAATTTGGACTCGACGACAGAAATGAAAGAAGTGAGACATTGATACATTTCTGCATTCAAAACAACTTGCGCATAATGAATACTTTCTTTCAACATCCAAAACGCAGACTATATACTTGGACAAACCCAGATAACTCTATAAGAAACCTAATAGATTTCATGATGATAAATAAGAGATACAAAAATAATATAACTAACATAAAAACATACCCAGGTGCTGAAATAGGTTCAGACAATAATCATCTTGTGTATACTTTAAAAAAACTAAAAACTAAAAACCATTTCTAAAAACAATCATACTCAAAAATTTGACTTCACAGCTCTGAATATACCTGACAACATAATGGTGTTTAACTCAGTAATTAGAAAGAAATTAGATCATGTAGGATATAAAACAGAAGACAATATACTTTGGAACACAGAGGAAATTGAAAACAGGTGGTCAAATTTTAGAAGTCCAATACATAAGACAGCTAACGAGGATATTCCAAAAATTAAATAAAATAAGATAAAAACCCTGGATGACTGAATCAATACCTTATGAATGAAAAACGAAAAAAGAAAAATACACAACAGTATAAAAACAAATGAATGCAGGAAGGCTAAAGATAAGTGGCTGAATGAAAAATGTAAAGAAATAGAGGAATTGGACAAGAAACACAATAGTAAAGAAATGCATAAATCAAATCAAGCTCTGACAAATAAAAAGAAACATTTCAACCATAATCCTTGTATAAAAGATCAAAATGGAAAAATGCTAATAGAGAGACAAGATATCATAAAAAGATGGAAAGAATATGGAAAAGAACGGTTTGACTCTGATCGCACAGACGCAACAGATATACAAAATATGGATGATGAACCAATTACATATGAAGAAATAGAATACACTCTATGTCAACTGAAAACAGGTAAAACACCAGGCCCTAACCAAATCCCTATTGAACTGTTAAAGAAAGTAAATGAAAACACACTTAATGACCTAAAAGGTTATTTTTAATAACATATATGATACAGGATACATCCCTAATGATCTAAGGAAATCCATCTTTGTCACTATTCCCAAAATTCCAAGAACTTTTGAATGTTCAGAATATAGACTAATACGCAACAGATATACAAAATATGGATGATGAACCAATTACATATGAAGAAATAGAATACACTCTATGTCAACTGAAAACAGGTAAAACACCAGGCCCTAACCAGATCCCTATTGAATTGTTAAAGAAAGTAAATGAAAACACACTTAATGACCTAAAAGGTTATTTTTAATAACATATATGATAGAGGATACATCCCTAATGATCTAAGGAAATCCATCTTTGTCACTATTCCCAAAATTCCAAGAACTTTTGAATGTTCAGAATATAGACTAATACGTTTAACAAGCCATGTTACAAAATTACTACTGAGAATAATCCTAGAAAGAATAAAATGCACTTTGTCATTTTATTCTCAATCAGGTTTTCAAAAAGACAAAGGTACAAGAGAAGGAATCTTCAATTTGAAAACATTATGTGAAAGAAGCCTTGACAACCAGAAAAGCATATATCTTTGTTTTATTGATTACACCAAAGCATTTGATTCAATTGATCACAAGAAATTAATACATATCCTACAGAATAATGAGTTAAAAAGTCTACGTATAATTACAAATATATACTGGATTCAAATGGCCTCAATAAGATATAAAAATACATATTCTGGCAACTTTGAAATCAAAAAAGTAGTAAGGCAAGGATGTGTCTTATCACCCTTACTGTACAATATATATATAGTGAGCAATTTTTTAAAATTTCAGAACTGAAGGGTGTAAAAGTCGGAGGTAGGAACTTCAACAACTTCAGGTATGCAGATGACACAGTCCTTATAGCTGAATATGAAGATGATCTTCAAAACTTAGTCACAGAAATTTACAACAGAAGCTTAGACACGGGACTAATTATTAACCTAAAGAAAACAAAGTGCATGATTATACCAAAAGAGCCAATAAATAAGAAACTAAACATAACTGTTAACAAATAGAAAACACGTTTAGTCTTTTATATATTTGGGACAAATGTTTACAGACAGAGGAAATTCCCTTAAAGAAATAAAAAGAAGAATAGAGATAGAAAGAAAAGCCTTTACTGATAATAGAGTAAACTGAAAACTGTTCTAACATCCAGAGACATTAATACAGACACAAGAAAAAGATTAATAAAATGCTATATCTGGACAAGCCTTCTCTACAAAAGTGAAACTTGGACACTAAATAAAGAACCAGAGAAAAAATTAGAAGCTTTCAAAATGTGGACCATCACAATAATGTTGAAAATACCATGGACAGAAAATGAAAAACGAAGATGCTTTAAAGAAAGCAAAAATGAAAAGAACATTAAATTTTACTTTAATGTTCTTCTCTTTTTATATTTTGGACATCTAACTAGACAAGAAGGCATTCAGAAATTAATATTAGAAGAGAAATTGGATGGAAAAAGAGGGAGAGGTAGAACCAGGAGAATGTGGTTTGAATACACTAAGGACTGGACTGGCTTGAATTACCATAAATTCCAGAGCAGAAAAAGAAAGAAAAATGTTCCGTGCCATGGTTGCCAACCTCCTTTTAGGAGATGACACTTGAAGAAGAACCTATGTCGCAAAAAGTTTTATTTTTCTCTCCCAATAGTTTAAAGAGAAAACTTGTAAAATATGCTCCAAGACAATCCTCATACACATTAATATAATGTTCCTAAGTTCGCTCTTAAATAACGGTGAAGTATTTAATTTTTGAGATTAAAATTTAATGGCCTTCTACTTTTATTGTAGCTTGCCTTAATAACGACACAGTGAAAAAATGAGTTCTTTCACCGCATAGCGGAAAGGTAATCTATTCGAATCTTTCCCTGTTTGCCTTTCCGCCTTTGGGTTTTTCCTAGTCTTGAGAACAAAAAATCGGTACATGATTTAGAATCAAGTAAATGAAGTCCTTTGCTTGTACTTTGCCTTGGGGAATGCTGTAACTGCACACTATTGAACTTGGGCTACAAGAAAGACACGGCACTCATTAAATCTGTTTTTGCCGAAGCAGGTAATTCAGGCAGTTGTTGTTTCCATCACAATTGGGCAGCTTCTCTTGATGTCGTTTAAAGTGAAGTTTCATTTTTCTTCGATTTTCTAAGCCGACTAAGCAACGGGAAGAGAAGTGAAGTATGGGTAATTCACGTACTTTTAAAGGCGCAAGTCACAAAGAGTGATTAGCGGCGATTAACGTTTCTGGATGGAGGGAAAGCATGAACAAATCGCACTGATAGATAGTGTCATGGTAATTTAATAAAGGAACTCAATCAGGCGGACCTCCTTGTTATTATCGATCTTTCATTGAGTAGGCAAGACATTTCCATTAGAATCAGTGAGCGCGAATTCGTTTTACCTTTCGTAACTGAGTCAGCTGCTTGCTAATAAGGAGACAGTTTATTAGGATCGAAGGAAAAATACACGGAAGTTTTAAATAGCGAACAGACAGGTTTCGGCTATTTCTGCTTTAAAGCCAACATTAAGGAAGCGATTTGATTTACAGAACCATTTTATAAATATTTCTTACTACAATTTGTAGCAAATCTTTCTTAAATCGGTAGTTATTGAATTAACTACCGATTATTATTGAAGCCGTTGATTATTGAAGATTAGGGATTAAAAAACCAAGTTTCCCAAAGAACGTCGCTACATTACAGGACTGGATAACCGTTGAAGAAACCATCTAACTTTGCAAGCAAACATTTTCGAAACTGGTTATGCTTTATTTGTTTATTTATGTGGCTCCAGGAAAGTTTTATTTTTGGGTAAATCTATAGTAGAGTAATGTACCAATAGGTTTACATTTTGTGGGTGTGAGTCGTATAAATTAAAGTCGTGACGCATGGAAAAATATTGTTGTAAAATGATATGAGTACTTCGTTATTTGCAACCTGATAGAAAAGCATTTTCTTTAATACGGAATTCCAAAATTAAGTCATTTTGTGATCATGACTAATCATTTCGTAGTAATTGGGCTAATAATGTTCAATTCATCCGAAACAAGTTTTCTTGATTGCTCAAAATCAAACATCTACAGATCCAGTTGTACACTAAAGAAATAGTTGCTTAATATCTCAGATAACCAGTGAAACGAAACTGAACATGAATTGCGTAATAATTTCGTCAATAAGGAAGGGGAAATTTTAATACAAAGTCTTATGTCCTAGAAGGTAAGCGATGCACCAATCTCTTCCTGATTTGTTAAGTTGGCATCTTGAAAGAGAAAGAAATTGTGAGGCATCGCTTCATTGAATCAACAGTATCATTGGGAGGATGCGTATTTTGCTTTGGCAGACAAAAAAAATTGCATCGGAATAATTGCCGTATGTTTGAAATAAATTATCGGTGTTATTAATATTGTTCGGTAATATTTATTTAATAGTTCTTAATTGTGTTAATTTCAAAGAATTTAAAACAACTTCCCTGCGTTGCATCCAACAGGAATTTAGTGATAGTAATTCATAGCCATGACGTAAACAGCATTTGATACGTTTGATATATATATATATATATATATATATATATATATATATATATATATATACAGGGTGTTCGGGATAAATTTGACAGTTTCGTAAGGAAAAAGAAAATCTTCTTTGTATCTATTAAATTTAATGAATTGACAAAAAAACATTACAGGCAGAGTTAATTACAATACTATCAACAAGATTTACTCAAAATAACCACCATTAGCATCGATCACAGCTTCAATTCTGCTTCGGAACCTCGAACAAGCTGATGCTACAGTCTCCCTGGGAAGGGCCGCAAAAACTGTTTTAATTTTATCCATTAACTGGGTTTTTGTATTACTGGAAGTGCGATTGGTGTCTTTTTCAACTGCGCCCCATACAAAATAATCCATGGGGTTAAGGTCTGGGGAGTTTGGAGGCCAAACATTTGGACTGGTGAAGTCGTAGAAATTTTCAGACAACCATTTTTGACTTTTCCCAGAGGTGTGGCAAGGGGCCGAATCCTGCTGCCATACATACGGCCTACCATTGGCTACCCTTGTTATCCAGGGCTTGACTACAGTTAGCAACTCCACGAACAAAGCCCGAATTCCAATGCCAGGGTTCTTCAACACCTGTTCCTGCAGATTTGCGAGGAATTCTGCTGTACGAACGCAATCAGATCGTCTGCTAGGGATCTTTCTTCTTGCTACATCCTCGTAGTCACCATTGCAAGTCTCTAGTTCATGCCTGATTGTTTTTACTGTATTCAGGGAGCATTGGGCAGCAGTCGTAATATCCTTATTTTGATGGCGGGCACGAATCATCATGATACAAGTTATTCTCTTCCATGATTCAGGTGGGTTCCAGCTATCCATCCTTTCTGACATCTTGTATATGAATGAAGAAGGGTCCAAACTTTTAAATGAAGAGAAGTGTGTGTTAATACATGTAACTTACGGAAAAATATAATTAATTATAAATATGTCAAATTTATCCTGAACACCCTGTATAATATTTTATAAATAATTATTTGTAATTTTATAAATATTTTATTTTATTTATAATATTTATTTATATATAAATTTATAATATTATTCAATTGATTTTAATGATGGTTTAAAAAAAAAAACAGTAGTGAGACAAATATTTATGCATCGTAACTCACCATAGAAGTCAGCTGAGCAGGGGAAGCAGCATAACAGTGGTTAACAACATGCATCCTCCCCAACAGCCATTATTCGGCAGATGCAAGAAAAGCAAGTAGTTTTATTGTATCCCTGACTAAGGTACACAGGCTTTTGCAGTCTGTGTAATATATTTCTCAACAAATAGTGCAATTACAAACAGCTAGAATAAAAACAGCGCTAACTAATGAATCGCATGTTCCCCTCTCACAAAAACTATGCTGTATAGACTCAAGCAAAACCATATGTTGCACTGGAAACACAGAGTCTAACTAAAAACTATTGTCCAATTTTTCAATTACATGAAATAAGTGTTTGTTTTATTTCATTTGAAATTCTCGATGACATTATGACAAATCACCAAGGCTAACTTCAAATAAAATTCTATCACAATTGAAACATGCCATATAATGGGTGTGTGAGTTCGTTTGCAGCTCAAACGCAAACAAGCAGCAATAAAATTGAACCAAGGGTTGGGAGAGTTGAGCCAGCGTGTAATGAGAAGTAAGTTCTGTCGGAACGGTAAACGACACCCTGTCGTGAATGTCTTAAAACTAAGAAATATATAGTGAATGTTGTTATGACAGTTTCAGATTTTCGGTTGAAGAGAATTAGCATTTCAACTCAACAATTGTTGGTTGCCTTTATCTTTGAGTCGCGCGATCTTTTGTTAATACCGCATCAATCATATGCACGTCTTCATAGCTGGTCTCTCGTATAAAACAAAATTTAACTTGTACGTATTGTAACAATTTAAAAAAAAAAGGTTGAATAATTTATAAGTGTATAAAAGGATATCATCTGTAAATCGTTGACGTCTCAGCAAAATTCTCCGACGTGCCATAGGTTCGGCATCTAGGGTATGGGGACAGGGGTGTTCAACCCGTCGATCGCGGAGCCAATTTTGGTCGATCTCTTGTGTATTCCTCCTTACTTAAATTTAATTAAAACTGAAAATATTGTCATTATTTTGTATTATTTTTAATTCGCTTTAAATGTATTGCTATTGTTTATTTATTTTTCGTTAAAATTGTCATAGCAGTAATTTTCTTATAAGTCCGGGTAAATGAATTAATTTGGATCAGTGGAAGTCAAACAGCAGGCCGAGTGAACACACTTATAAGCAAAGTTTAAAAACTCGATTGTAGCTTAAATATTTCAACGCACATTACATCTATTTTTTACTTAGGTTAAGTCACTTGTGAACATTGCAAAAAATAAATTTGTTTGTCTCGGTATAGTTTGTATTAGATGTTTTTGTAAGTAATTCTTTTGAAGCTAACTAATGAATCGCATGTTCCCCTCTCACAAAAACTATGCTGTATAGACTCAAGCAAAACCATATGTTGCACTGGAAACACAGAGTCTAACTAAAAACTATTGTCCAATTTTTCAATTACATGAAATAAGTGTTTGTTTTATTTCATTTGAAATTCTCGATGACATTATGACAATTTATGATTTAATGAATAAATACTGATTTAATAAGAATATGTCTAACATATTCTTATTAAAGAATATGTCTATAACAACAATATAATAACATAACAATAAACAAAATAAACATTGCTATGTTATGTTAGACATAAACAAAAACATTGCCTTTGTTTTTAAAACTATAGAGTGTTAAAAACAACGGCAATGTTTTTGTCGCCTAAGCTGTACATGACGGCATTAGAAAGATTGTTATTATTGAAACTTGTATGTATGAAAAAAGCTTGCAGGCTCTAAGTGTAAACATCTCCGAAGTCAGTCAGAAAGAGTTCAAACAACTTTCCGATGGTCGGCAATCAAAAAAAGCGCAGGAGAACAAAAGGCGTGCTGAACTTGAAATTTAAGACTTACAATCAAAAGAAAACGGAGGAGAACAAAAGGCGTGCCGAACTTGAAGTTTAAGATGAAAGACTCATACCGATTCTTTGGGGGTTGCCAAACTTCATGCGAGGTCTCAGAGGAGGCCTAATAAAAATGGACTGAAGCAAGTAGAAGGGGGTCCCGATTCCAGAATTGCTGTCAGAGAGGAGGTCGCCCGGTCCAGAGCCGCCGTCAGAGAGACTGCCCGGATCCACGTTGCTTCAGAGAGGAGTTTCCCGCTTCCAGAAAGGGGCTTCTCGGTTCGAGACATCGCTAGAGAGAGACTACTTCTAGGCCGCAGAGAAGGTTTCAAATTGCCGAAAGGAAGAGTTCCAATTGCCGGATAAACGTTTCCAGGCCTGGTTAATGTCAGACATTCACCAGTGTGCTGCGTTGTCATTACAATTTGATGATTCAAACGACTTCACTGATATTGCTCAGTTAATGGTATTTATTCGCATGGTATTTCAAGATTATTCAAGTAAAGAAGAACTTTTGAAAATTATACCACTATCGGGAAGGAGACATTTTTTCGGCATTTGGTATATTTATGAAACAACACAAACTTCAGCTTTTTAAACTTGTGTATTTTACTACTGTTGGTGCTCCTGCAAAGATGGGTAATAAATCAGGCTTCATTTCATTATGTAAAAACGATGACATATATCCAGATTTTTTAACGTACCACTGTATTATTCACTAACAAGTACTGTGTAGTAAAAGATTAAACACAAAAGATGTTTTGGATATTATATTTAAAACTGTAAATTCTGTTCGAGGAAAAGCCCTGCAACGGCGGTTATTTAAATTACAGGCATATGATGATAGGAAACTTCTGTTGTAGAATAATGTTCGCTGGCACAGCGGAAGTCAATTTTTAGAAGGATTTCTTGTATTAATTAACGATATAAAATTTTTTCTTGATGAAAAAGGAGATATTTATCCACAGTTGAATGATAAAAGATGGTTGTTACACTTATAATTTTTAGTAGATTTCTGTAAGAAATTAAGCAATTTAAATTTAGACTTACAAAGTAGAGATAAAAATTTAATTGACATGTTAAGTTCAATAAAAACTTTCCAACAATACTTACTTTTATTAAAGAAAAATATAAATGACGGTGAATTTAGACATCTCCCATATTTATTAGCATTTTTTGAACAAAATCAAGAAATGCTTTGCTATGATTTAAAAGAATTTATTCGTGAAATAGAATTAGTTGAGAAACAATTAAATTTAAGATATTAATAAAACTGAAATGTTTGTATCTTTTATCAATAATCCATTTCAAGAAAACTTGAACATTACAGAAATTTCAGATTAAATTAGTGGGTTGTTTGATATAAACCAAGCTGAAGTTGAACTTGAGATAATAAACATTCAGAATTGTTTACATTTAAAATTAATAAACAATGAAGTCATTTGGAAGTATGCACATGAAAAATTCCGATTATTAACTTACATTGCGCTAAAAATTCTGTCGTTTTCCGATCGACATACTTGTCAGAATCCGCTTTTTCAAATATGACCGTCGTAAAAAATCAATTAAGAAACCAAATTACAAATGATCATATGGATGATTTTCTGTGATTGGCCACTTCTTCATATCAACTTGACTATGAAAATATTGCGAGGTCCAAACAATGCCAAATTTCACATTAACTTTTTTTTTTTTTTTTTAAATCAACCAGCATTTCCTGTAACTTGTGAGTTTGTAATCAATCTGTTGTTTTTTCTAACTTTGGTTTTCCAAAATAGAGAAATAAATATTTTATTCCAATATTTTTTGTTGTTGTTGTTGTATTAAAATATTTGTTGTATTAAAATAACTAAAAGTGATAAATAAATTTTTAAATACACAAATAAAGTTTTTAGTTGTTTATTTGTGCGTAATCAGATATCAGGTTGGGGAAACGTGATCTATATAAGAGAGTAGATCGCCGAATAACTTTTTATAGAAAAGTAGCTCGCGTAGTAAAAAAAGGTTGAACATCACTGGTATAGGGCAATAGTACTTACAAACGGTTTACTTGGTATCTTCAGATAATAACTAGATTGAAGTAGAATTGTTCAACATTTATGTAAATAGTACACGTATTATTTTCAGTATTCGTCTACGGTATCAGTATCATTTTAATCCAATATACAGTAAACAAATTTGATAGACTGCGTCTGTAAATGTGTTAGTTCTTTCATTGATATGAGCATTTTTGAAAATCAATCGGAGAGTCAAAAAGAAAAGCCCTTGCACTTAAGACTACACATTTGAGAAACTCTCCAGCAATGTAAAGAAGTGCTGAATTTGTGGGGAAATGAAATAATTATGTGATTAAAGAGACAGAGACTAATTAAATATCTTTGGGGAAAAGATTCAGGAAAGAAGTAAAGAACGGAACAGGCTATTAGAATAATTGCAATGCCATTAATTAGTACATTGCACAAAAATATCTATTAAGCCCCTGTACGGTATGCGAACAATATTTTATCTAGCTCCCTTTATTAGCTTTTGTAAAAATATAGTTGCTTCAAAATACTGAATTTCTGATTTTTCTTTTCCCACTTGATAAGTCCACAGTTAGTCAAAGCCGATTCTTTGTATTGCCATTCATAGGTCACCATTCTGTCAATATTCTCGGTCATATCTTGCATTGTGTCCAACCATCTCCGTTTTTAATGCATAGCGTAACTTATGATGACCTGTATGCGCCTGTTTCTCGATATTATCAAATGGGAGAGTATCCTGTTTAAGTGTCACACACTTAGGATTCTTTTCCTTTCTACTCTGGTTAATTTTCCGTTTGTGAATCATATTTTGAGTTTCAGGTTTCACTGCCATTTATAATTACAGGTAAGACCAGTGGCGGCTCGTGGCTTGAATTCGTGGGTGTGCTGCAAGTTTCGAAATATACATACACACTGTAAGTACAGTGTATACGTGTTTGGATAAAATATCAAAATTATGGTAAAAATTTAAAAAAAAAAATTACACATAAAAAAATATTGTTTATTATCGATAAAATTATACAGTTTGCTACAATTCACAATGACTTAAAAATAAAATCCATTCCTTTAATTGTAATTAAAGGAATGGATTTACAATTTTTGAACATTACAATTAAATCCTTTAATTGTAATGTCCAAATATTTAAAGAGACGGAGTAAACACGATAAGCACTACGAACACTCAACTACTGGCGCAAACAGCATATAAACAACAGTGGAACAGTGCGACGGACAATGCCGCATTACGCTAATAGCTCGTATCTCAATATGACGTAAATTGTCGTTAATCATCACTTTTGTTTTGTTTAAATCCATCTTCAACCCAATTTGACTGCACACTTTAGCTAATTCAATTAAATTAAAGGTCTTTTCAGCCAACAGAAGTATTTTACGTTGTTTTCGTGGATTAGAAGGAAGGGTTATGAATGCGACGTGGTGCTTTGTATTAGTTGGACTAAGTTGCAAATACTCCTAGTGAGGTAATAACAGATCTTTAGAGTTTTGGAAATATACGAAGCTGTTACAATGATGAGATCCATGCTTATAAGGAAGCGATTATACTTCTGGCTAACTTTCAGAGATTTCATTTTGTAAACGGTTAAGAAAGAAGGAATCAAGGCAAGATTAATCGTCGTAAATTACTGCTAAAGCAACTAATGATGTGAATCCAGAATCAAGGAAAGAATGTTGACTCGAGGTTTTTGCTGTGCTAGTGTGAACTGGAGTGTCAGAAAATAAAAAAAGGCAAAGAAGCGACATAATTAAAAACATGAGTTCATTAAACGAGTACCTATAAGAATAATTATCGGGAAATTATTCAAGATACAGCAGAGGATAAAATCTTATTCCCGGAGGCCGCTATGAGCAAAGATGTGAATATTTTGAAAAGGCAATTTCTCTTATACAGGAACCTCTATATTAAAGAGGGATAAATTCTTTGTCCCACCGTATTGAACTTATTGAATTATGTTCATGTATAGGTAATACAGCTTAAAATCGTCCCCTTATCCACCATCACATCCAAATCGTGAGCATTATCAGTTTACCTAGTCAAATTCCATCAGTGTATCTTACATTTCGCCACATTATCTTAATACCATTACACGTCCTCCCTAGTATTACATACGTAGATAAAATCTATATTCTTCCATAAATGTCCTTATATCGTTATTCGTGTTCAATTTAACAGGCCGAAATAAAGGATCCTACAGGACATCACTCGTCACCTGCCTTCATTGATGCTACTGCGCCATATACTACTCCTTCCATGTCAATTTACTAGTGACCCATCTTATTCAAGGTAATTCATATTCATCCTCATTTGCTCCAATCGGAAAGGAATACACAGTTATTATTCTGACAAGCACTTATTATCACGCAAAGCCACGCGGGTTCGAATCTCAAGCTGGCGTGTTTTAAGTCGATAATTTATTATTTCCATGATTATTAATAATTTTCTTTTAAGTTCCGTGATGGGTGGTTTTTCATCGTTTGTTCTATGACTACCTATTAGAATGCTGTAGTGGCTGGAAAATGTACTATGTTCAGAAGAGTTCCTTAATCATTATAATCCTTAAACTAACTGCTATTCTTAAATCATTTAAATCCGCTATCATTAAATCATGGTTATACTGTGCTGTAAGTATGCAACGCTTTGTGAGTGATACATAAGCAGTAAACTTTACAAATACGAGTATATTCAGAAATAGAACAAATTTTAACTCTATTTATTACGATTAGCCAACTGTCCTGAATATCAGTGAAGTAGGCAGACAAAAATTAATTTACAATTCAGTAAATATCCTTAACCAAGAGGGACTAATCAAGTGGCATTATCAGTTCGTTATCTTTATCCAAGATTATTAAGAGGAACCTCACATCAGACAACTACGGACCAGCGATGTCTTATGTCTATTTAGAGGCTACCACTCACATGAAGATAAAAAAATCAGCATTTTCCGACACCAACTATTGTGAGGAGGATTTAAAAAAAAAAAAAAAAAAATCCTTGTAAACAATACTAGATTAATCGAGGGTAAAATTTAGAAAGATGAAAACGAACGATGTGCTGACAGACAATGAAAAATGTTATTATGGGATTGATTGATTTGATTTTTGTGGGACAAAGACATCGAAGGTCAAACTGCTCCAGGACACAGATTACAGTTATCACAGGAGTTGGGAGAGGTAGATTCCGGGAAATTGCAAGTGAACTGGTTTTCAAATAAATTTCACTACAGTTAAAAATAAATAAATAAATAAATAAAATGACTGTATTAACCTTGTGTTAGAAGAATACGAAGTCTAAAATTACATTGCAGTATATATTAGGTTATATAAGGAAAGGACTGGACGGACAAGTAAAGTTACCATTTATCAGACTTCCCTTATAACGAGTAGTTTGTGCTAACGAGCAATAAAACGAATTTTTACAAATCGAAATGAGTCAAAATGAAATGACCTCCCCCCCCCCTTAGATGTCAGGCCTATGTATTATTTATCTGATCTGCATGGAAGGAATTGTTACTCTATTATGAGTTGGGTCAGGTTCACGCCATAAACGCATATAAATAAGTTTTAACATTACATTTGCCATCAATAAAATTTTGTGGAAACAAAATTTCTAAATGGCTGATATTTCTGATGAAGAAAGAAGCAATATTCTAAACAAAGCAGCCTTGAAAAATGCTATGTTTTTTAATAACAAACTGTAACTACTTTTAACAAAGTTATAAAAAGGGTTCATCAAAATGTCACTTACGTTTTATACTAACCATCCGCAAAATTAGTGTTGTAAAGCACTTGTTTACAATAATAATCGTCATTTTAACACTTTAGGATATTACGTGAAATCCTGTAAAGAAGCTCCTTAAACGAAACGCCACTAAAAAAATCTACGTGAGAAGAACACAATTTTGAAAAATAAAAGAATGTATTTTCTTCTTTCTTTGGCCTTTCATTACTAATCCCAAGTTGGCACAAAAACAACAACGTATTCTCTCGTTTTTGCACTCGTTACGAAAACTACGATGAAACTGAGAGTAAAGCACGCGCTATATGCTTGGTGCAGCACGTGCCTGACATAAATTATACAAACTGCCAAAGAAGTGCTTCACTAGAAGAAATGTTAAGGTATAGCTGAGTAGAAATTGCCTATCGTTCGTTACTGATCTTGGTAATGAACGTTTTAGGAAAGTTTGAATTTATTAGCTTTCAGGAAACCGGTTTAGTATGAATAAAAAAGAAACAAACGAATAATCCCATAGGAATTTTTATTTTGCTATTTTCATTATTATACTTGAAAAAGAAATGAAAGTGCAGTACTGAGAACAAGTAATTATTTAGTGGCAAAATTTACTTACTTAAATCCTGATACTTGCTTAGTTAGAATTTAAAAGGTAACGGAGTGATATATATATATATAAAAGCTTTTGACACCTTAAGAGGATTTAAACGTAATTCTAAAAACTTTAAAATAAGCCGCTGAATACTTGCAGAAATATTAATCATCGAAAGAGTTTTATTGATGGCAGTGCGTGTATACGATTTAATTGTGATATAATACGATTCATAAAAAATAGACATAAATGCATCAACAAATTTAAAAGGAAAAATACGCTTTTCTCCACACTTTCTATTACGAGATGTGACAAGAAGGGGGGGGGGGTCTAATTTATTGCGATCAAGGAAGTGGAGGTACAAAATTCTTTAAAGAATGTGAATATATTAAAATTAATTTCGGATAGGGAGATAGGGATTTACTATTTTTACTATCGAAAAATAACTGAAAACAATAAGGAACTGATTCGATTAAATTCTCAGAAATACTAACCTATTGTGATATTTGATATACGTTATGCAAATATGGTTGATTTTTCAGCAAGAATATTTGCCCTCCCACGATGAGTCCAAGGACTCATCATGGGAGGGCACACTACTCTACTTCGCTAACTTCGCTAATACATATCATTCTCTCCACTACTAATTGATTCTCTAACTACGACACTGCTACCATCAACGCCATCTATCACCCATCATCACCAACAACAGTATTTTTTGTCTGTAAATTGCGTGTATTCTGAAGGCCGATTTGTCTCTAGATATCTTTAGAACTGTGATGTAACAAAAAATATGTGACTGATTTCACATGAGATGTCCACTGGAAATGAACTCCATAGCTATATAATCCAAGGATTCGAAATAAAAGAATTATAAAGCAATTTAATAACGATTATAATAATTGTTTATGTGTCCAGTAGCACTCGCTGGTATCATTATTAGAGGTGTATTTTAAATGGAGATATAAAATCTCCAGAGGTCAAACTTTAGGGCATAGGAAACGCCTGGAAATTGATATTCACTTCCTCGGAAAATTATTTTTTACCCCACTCCCCACCCGAGTTACTTTTAAGCTAAAAATGAAGTCCAATTCAGTGTGATGGTTCGTGAAACTTCAATATCTGTCTTGAAGGTTTGTTTCGTGTGCTTGTGGTTTATTAACGATAAAATGCTAAGAAAATAACAGAAGATTTATTTCGTGAAATCTTATCTTCATTGTAGAAAGCAATGGCTAAAAGCAAACTCTATTTCTTCATCTTTCTGAGATGAACACAGAAAGGATGACTTCAGTAGGTCATTGAATGGGTGTGTTAATCAATGGGCACCTCTTGCTGTCAGCGTAAAGTAGATCATTAATGTGTAACTCTACTAAAGACGAGCTTCGCATTCTGTTATACAAATGTTGATGAAAATACCGATTAAAGTACTCATTATTTTCTTATTACTGCGAAATAAAACATAAAAAAAAATCAGCTAACGCCTTTTTAATCCCGTATACGGGAGTAGGCGAGGCCATTTAGCCCTATCTAACTTTTGGAGACTGAGTGGGCAGTTCAATCTCCACTGGTACCAATCAGAGACAGATGGCCCAAAGCTATCACTAATTAAGCGGTACGCAGTGAAGAGAGACGGCTCAAATGTGCCGCCATCTCGTGGTCCCTAACCCTAATACAGTATAAACATGCGTAATAATAATAAATGGAATATTCGTATTATTTAATAAAGTGCATTTTTTGTATAATAATTTAGGATAATTTTACTTCACTGAGTGTGAATTTAAACTTCAACATAACACATTAATCCTCTTCCAAACTTCATAAATTCTCTGTATCGATTGTTATTTTCCGTTGCAGCTGTTTATAGTAATCCCAATACAGATATAATGGAACACATGAAGGATCTGTCTATTATTTGTAGGTGGGACAGGAATTGAAGGAACAGTGCTGGTATTGAAGCAGATATTTTACACTCTACCCTTTTCTAATACGTATAACTTTTCCAAATTTTTTCAGAGTTTAGAATAGTTGTCAGTTTGTTTATTTGTCCCCATCCACGATGTTCATATGTTAAACTACAGTTCTCCGTTATTCTCAAATTTCCGAAATATATTTCCATTTTCCTCGTAAATTCAAATTAATTTTGCTTCCATTTTTAAAGCCAAGATCATCCCTAAATGATGTCTCACTTCTTTAGTTTTTTTTTTTTTCTTTCAAGTTGTTTCCAGCTTCCTCCTGTCACAAAGCTTGCTCCTGAACACAATTTCTAAAGATTTACTTCTAAAATTTCGGATAAATTCATTACTGATTTTAATTACATTAATAAGTTACACATTTTTTAAATACGAACATTAATCAATGTCTGAAATTGTTTTTTTATTCGATGATTTTAATTGATTGTTTAGGACAATCCACTCCAACAGCTTACTCGCTTCATCTATTCAGCACAAGTGATAGCACAGAAAACCTGTCTTGAAATAAAGGTCAATTCAACGAAACACATTACCTATCTCCAGTCCTATACAATCTAATTACATAAATAAGTGAAAATCTCATTACATGAATGAAAATATATTTCTTTATTCATGTAATGAGATTGTACAGGACGGGAACAACAGAAACATGAATAACAAAAAAATACGTTCATGTTGAGAATAGTGTCATTTAGAAATCTGAAAAATGTTTCATTTTTTCTGTTCTTCCTTTTATTGTTTTGCCGTATCGATTCTATTACGATTATTGTTGGAAATCCACAGCATATTGTTTAAAATATTAAAAAAAGAACAATTATGGATTTACTAAATAAGCGTTATATTGCAGACTTCTGACATAATGCATTACAGCCGTTTGGCATTTATGACACACACTCAATAAAGATCAATATGTAAGAAATTGGTATAGATCTAATATATCTGTAGTTTAATGATAAGTAGTTTAAAAAAATGAGTATCCTTTTATACTCCTCTCCCCCCCCCCCGCCGAATAAAAGACTCGTAGTCCAAGGCTAGTTATTGTATCATTTTAGTTGATGTTTTATTATTATTATTATTATTATTATTATTATTTCTTGAATTTTTCCTTTTCTACTTTATAATATTTTAATTGATAAATAGTATAAAAATAAAAATGAATTTTTTTTTTCAGTTCTGACAAAAATTGAAATAAGTTTTTCCGAGGAAATTATTTTAAACGTATCTTTATTTATAAGATGAAAATGAAGAAATATTTTGTGCAAATTAAAACTATAGCGGTTTATATAACATTCTGAAATAAAGCTTAATAAACAAATGCAACCCTAATATCCTTTTTAAAATGTTTAAAATATTTTAAATTTATTTTTTCAAACGTTATTCATGTCGTACCACCTCATCATATACATCTTCGAGTCTAAAGTACTCAGGAGCTTCTTCTCTGGTTTTGACCGCTTCACGTCGGCCTCTATCTGCTCTAATTATCAACTGTCTGAAGTCTGACATTTGTTTCCTTCCCTCAGGCATTTAATACGTTTTGGAAGTTGCACCGTTGTAATGTGTTCTCGAAGCATTGAAGCATAAGTAACGAAGAAATAAGAATCGTCTCTGTATTAGTGCTGTTTGCCGTATTTCATAAAAGGAATGTTAATTCGTTTTTAGAAATTCAGAATCCAAACAATGGGTCACGTGCACCTGTTTATTTAAATATCATGCAGTTTACAGGGAGATGAAGTATGATCAACTTGCTATTCATTCCCAGCAAAAAAGGTGAGAGAAAGAAATGTTGGACAAGAGTGCCACCCAAGCTAGCGATACCGTCTGGGCTGAACAATCTGGTTTCCAATCCCATATGGGAAGTGAATAACTCCCCCCCCCCCTCCCCTCTATCTGAAAGTGAATTAGCTAATCTCATGCAGAGGGATTTTTTTTCTACTGGAATTTTTTTTTTTTTTTTTTTTTTTTTTCATACCGCAAACCGGCCAGAGGAACATGTGTAATTACATCACATAGTACATTGGTCTCACAGCAATTAATTGATGCATATTTTATTTTAATATTTTAAATCGATTAGATTATTATATTAGATTCTTGTATATGAGGCTTTCTGACTTTCTCAGTGGTTTCATTTGGGTACTTTACCATTCCAAATCACAATAACTTCGAAGACAATAACATTGCCGGCATAGCTGATCCAATGGTTAATGTAACAGCTCACTAAACGACAAGCTGCAGGTTCCAATCCTGCTGTGAACATGAATGTTTGTGAATGTGTGTAGGTGGGAAGTCAATTTCATAGCCCAGTGGGATACCACTGGCCCGGTTTTTAGAGCCAAATGGCTGTAAATATTTCCATGTTTCGCCTCTAGATTAAAGTTTTCGGACTAGGTAAGAATCAATAAAATATTTATATAAAAATTTGAACTAATTAAAAAAACAAAAATCTTGACCCAGTTACGGTACTGAGGTGATATTGGGTTATAATCTTTCCTGAGTGGAATCACATAATAAAAAAAAAAAAATGAAAGAGAAAAGAACAGATAATTTCCAAACTTTTCAAATTCTGATCTTTAAAATGTGATTTATAATTTACAACAGTTATTTAAAACACATATGTATGACCCCCACTGAACCCTTATTTCATTATTTAAATAAAATTAAAAATAAGATCAGCAGAGAAAAAAAAACTCCATGCAGTTTTAAAAAAACCAAATAAATAATGAAATGTAAATGCTTTAATTCTGGCGGCACGGCTTGCCCTGGATTTTTGGATAGAGATTAATTAACAAGTGGGGAACTTGAGGGCAGGTTACTAATAAGACCACGGCAATAACAAACAACGTGTCTGAAAGTGAGCTCCGTGGTTGTTACAGAACACTGACGAGGGTGGTTAGTTCACAGCTTTTTTAGGGTGCTCTGTAATTGGATAGATAGCGCCATCTTAAAACGTGAAAAGACTGCAGTTTTTAATGGTGGGAAGCCGTTTTAAAAACATTCATTTTAAATAACGACTTTGGACAAGTCAACGAAGTAACCACTGCTTCTTAATAAATTGGAACTTTTTTTTCACTTCCGAGTTTTTTAATTTGAGAAAGAAGTTGAAGCAAGTCAGATGCAGCTATGCCTGCATAAAACATCTACAGTATTTTTTATTTTCCCTTTCAGCATTACTTTCTGGAAAAGCAAGATTTTTTCCTTGTTTGGGGATGAGAAAATGCTTTAAAGAAGATTGCACTAAGAATAAATCACTGTGGCGTACACCCTAGAAATAAATCCATAAGCTTTTTAAGTTTTAGTTGGGAATCCTTTTACTGTTTATTGGCACACCACTATCATTCCAATTTATTAACTATTTCATGTCGAACAAAGTAAGGATAGGAAAAATATCAACTAAAGTCCTTGACCCTTAAAGGGCAAGAGAGCTACGATGGCATTGATCATCTTTTGAAATATCAGCACCTATCTGGACGAGCGTAAATTAATCGGTTCAGAGAATCTGAACATAATCTCTCCACGGTGAACACAGAAGTTAAAGTCTGGTCAACACTGGGCTTCCTATGCGATTCCTATTTAGTCTGGTACTCATTCTTAGTTGCCGATACATTTTAGGTCCTTTGGTAAATGCAACGAAGAAGCAAGAAAGGTCAATAGCAGGACATATTTTGTAAATCCACTATTAATTCTTTCTTCAGTTATGTATGTCTTGTTCAGACTATTTATTTAAGCATCGCGCCGATCACAAAGAGAAATTAAGTACGCTAAGTTGCCGCTCTTAGTACAAAGGTGAGGGAAATAAATTTTGTGTGTTGAGAGGGTTCTTTATTTAGAATATAGTTGAATTCGAATTACATCTAAGACGTGAGGAACCTTTATAAGTACTATTCAACTGAAAGTGAAATGGCCATTTCATACAAGGATCACAGCGTTTTACCTCCCGAAAACTGTGTATTTTATCCCTCAATCCCTCAAGAGAAATAAATAAATTAAAAAAAAAAAACTGCTGACAAGAACACTGGCAATTAACATACTTAATAGAGTGGTCTCATTACCTTAGCTAATTCCACTGTAATTCCAAACAATAGTTTCAATTCATTGATGTGACATATATATGTTTATTTTTTGTACACTGTTTCGATGAAAATCCCATATATGTAATTCGATGACAGTTTACTACACGTGCAGGGCTGATGGAAGAATAATCTGAAACGAAATATATGAGTGAGATGAAAGTACTTGAGTTAAATATTTGCATGATTCAAGTATGTGTATTCCTGCTCTTGTCTGATGTTATTATAATACTTAAATCTAAATCACTGGCAGAAATTCATAGAAGCATATGTCACAATATAAACGTAAAAATTGCAAAATATTAAAAATAGCAGGTGTAGTTAACTCTATATTTAAACCAAACCTAGTTCAAAAACAAACCAGACTAAAAGTATACAATACATTAGCCCTACCAGTCTTAATGTATGGAAGCGAAATCTGGACAATAAAAAAAAAAAAGATTAATAACAACAGAAATGAAGTTTATGAGAAAAACTGCAAAGTATACCCTATTTGATCACAAAAGAAACTAAGAAATTATGAATGAATTAAACCAAGAACCAGTAATAGAAAAAAATTAAAAAAATATAAACATAAATGGATGGAACACGTTCAAAGAATGAAAACAGAAAGATTACCAAAACAAGCCTTAAAGTACAAGCCAGTAGGAAAAAGAAAACTAGGACGTCCTCTTAAACGATTCAACGATGACTTCTAAGGCCGGAAGGATTTAGGCCATGCTAGGCCTAAATCCTTGATAAGCATGATGATGATGATATGTCACAATAAAAAAAAATGTTTTGGTTCGATTCGTTTCTAATGCCGGGAAACACTAAAGTTGATAACGGTCTCTTTGAGTGGTTACACACTAAGGAAATTCGGAACCACCGAATCAGAGTCCTGATTTTCACCCAATGATTTAACTGCTTTGGACAACTGAGAAAACAGTAGGCTGGCCAGAGATTTGCAACTGATGGTGATGTGCAGCTGTTGCAGTTGTTCTGGATTTATTAACTTGCATCAAAGCTGAAATGAAATCAATTCTTTGAACCTATTGGTAATGTAACTTATCGCCCTACCGAACTATAAAAAAATTCTCCCAAACAAAGACATTCAAAAATAGCAGTGCAGGAAAACTGCAAAGGATTTATGGATTCGGTCAAGGCTGGAAGTCGCTTAAAAGCCGTTTTAATATTACTCATCACGTTTCAAATGACTGCAAGTGCTGAGTACATATGGTATAAGTTATGTGTTTAAATCAGAGTTTAGAACAGTATCGACAGACCAAATGCTTGGCACTGCCAACTCAGATCTTGATGATGGCATCATATCTCAAGAAGCATTGTGATGATCATAAGCGGATACACAATTTAATTAGTGTAACAAGGCACGCATTGATCTAGTCATTGATCACGTTTCCAGAAACACATTAAAGACACAGTGTCTTATAATTAATTTTTCTGATATAAAAATCGGCTCCATTACAACTATTTGGCTTTTTTATGATACAGTGAGATATACCGAGATGCCAATACACTAAGCTTGACATATCAACTAATTGCTAAACACGTGCTAGAATATTCGTTGATGATATCAACGCAAGTGTTTTGCAGCTAGGAATGAAATTCCTTGAAACAGTGATGTCATTAGCACATTAAGGTCCCAGGCTTCAGATAATTCAGAAACATTCAGTTTTTGAGTATTTTGTATTATTGTGATAATTTTGAAAATGAGAATGCCCGTCTATATCTAAAATAACAGTTGACATATCAACTAATTGCTAAACTTGTGCTAGAATATTCGTTGATGAAATCAATGCAAGTGTTTTGCAGCTAGGAATGAAATTCCTTGAAACAGTGATGTCATTAGCACATTAAGGTCCCAGGTTTCAGATAATTCAGAAACATTCAGTTTTTGAGTATTTTGTATTATTGTGATAATTTTAAAAATGAGAATGCCCGTCTATATCTAAAATAAATGTTACACTACCAAAGTGGAGGAAAAGGTTATACTTCCGCTGGGAAGAGACTACGTGAGCAATCCGAGACTCATACGATTAAAAAAAAATGTTTTCTCTAAGACTCCGGGGATTTATAGATAAGAATTGGAGCGAATTGATAGCCAGCTGTTCTTTACTCCGCGGGGGGGGGTGCTTACGAGATTGTAGTCACGATCGATATAGCTCTTTATTGCTGGAACCAACAGCCTATTTATAGAACGAGAAAACTGGATTAGAATCAATCTGTAAATTAAAGAATGCTGTACTGTTAGTATCATTTGATCATTCGGCTGTTAGCTTGCAAATCTTCATTGAAATGCAATCCAACGAGGCCTTGGTCTCAAATTTCATACTAAATGGATTTTAACACCATGAAGAGGAGGCACAATCACCTCATTTGGTTCGTTGGAAATCAAGAAATCCTGATTCTTGTTTATTTATTTACATATCTATAAAATATAATGCCTACATACCGACCTTGCAGAGAAAGCTTGTAACTGGTGACTGACATGCCCGTAAATGTTACAATTCGAGAAGTATTTTTGAACAGATGATCTCTTCATATTAATTTAAACACACATGGAAGTGCAGCTAATTTATGCTGCAATTTTGACCACTACGCCCAAATTGGTAGATCGTCTATGTAAGTCCAATTCCTTTTCCTAGTTGATGCGTGTGCTGCCACAAAAGCTATGCAATCCCTTTTAGATTACAACAATAGCCCTGTATTGGTCAGTCGTTTAACACTCATTAGCAAAAAATCTGCAGGACGGATTTACATATTTTTTCTACTGCTTCTTCTTCCTTCTTCTCGCCCGCATTCGCAAAAATAATACAAGGATGAAAGAACTGCATTTTCAGACTTGTGTTTGTGTTCTGTGAATATATGTTAATAATCAACAATTTGGAATATTCAGAATTAATTTAGCTCAGTTATTCTGTTAGAATATGACCTTTAAAAGTAAAATACAGAAAATAACCAATCAATTTGAAAATAATAATAATAATAATAATTTCACTTGTCAGAATTCCATACTCTAACAGCAATCGGAATTCGAAACCGGAAATAACACTTACCCTAAACAAAACGGCACATAGACTTTCCCACCAAGCTTGGGAAATCATAGCATGAGCAACTGTGGGAATGAATTAATACAGAGAACCAATCGGATAATAATCTAAATTAAGTAGCCCACTAGCTTTTCTGGTTATTTACAGAAATATCTTTCAACTCCTATGTTTTGTGTGTTTTGTGGTGTGAATATATGTTAGCCACAGTAACCTATAATGAAAAAGTGAACTGTCTTTTCAGACTTGTGTTTGTGTTCTGTGAATATATGTTAATCAACAATTTGGAATATTCAGAAAACCTAGATAGTACCAAGATCTTCCCATTCTGGAAAGAAATGTAAGTTATTTTTTTTTAACTTGAACATAACAATTGATAATTGTAATACAATAATCATTGCTCGTATGTTTTTGGTAAGCGTAATTCTAATACTGAATATTTTTTTTTGTTTTTTTTCATAAGAATAATCATAGGGTACATATTAGAGTATCAACATGGATACATTAGCGACTTTTCATGTCTAGTGTGTGGTGTGTGTGTGTGTGATTAAGGACACCATTATAATTAAATTATTCAGAAAACCTAATCACATCCGCCATCACGACATACTCTAAGAATTCCAACCCGTTAACAGTAAAGAAATACCCCAAAATGTATTGGAAAATTAGTACAACCATCTATAGAAGAAGAAAAAAAAAACTGTATGTTTGAGTAACATAGCATATAATTAAATTATTCAGAAAACCTCAAAAGACTGTCGCCATCATGAGTTAAAAAAAAACAAACTATGTTTGAGTGACATAACATATAATTAAATTAAATTATCATTCCATACTCAATAACAACAAACATTCACGTCACGAATCCTAATCTTATCTTGATCTTGATCTGGTCAGAAGTGTCCCACCAATCACGACACGATTCCTTATATACTAATATATCTCTCTTTTCCATTCAAAACAACAACGTCACTTATTTACAACTAACAATGATGTCACTTATCTACATCTCATAACAACAAACATTCACGTCACGATTCCTTATCTTATGTTGATCTTGATCTTTCATGACTTCTGAAATAAAGCCATAAATGTACAAACAAGATAACACGAAACATATGTTGGGGAATTCTTGCATGAATAAGGAAAATGAGAGCAAATGATACTCAAAATAGACTAAATTCAGCGTTTTCAGTCTAAAAATATCATTAAGATAATTCGTTGGGTTTTTTACAAATCGATCTCAGTAGAAAATGACAAAAAATAAAACTTCACCTTAATTAAATATTCCAATAGCTTAACTGAAAAAAAACAAAAAATGCATAGGAAACAAAATGATTTTTTTGCTTATTGGATATCTTGAAAGCGTGGAAATTCTGACAGTTGTGAAGAATGTTGCAGCATCTCTAACAATATTCAAAAACTGTCAGTTATCTATTGATTGAGTTCATATAAAACAAAAAAGCAAAAAAAAAGAAAAAAAACATTAATAAGAGTAATGCAATATGCAAAACTATTAAGTTCAGCTTCGTCTGCTACAAAAAAAAAAAAAAAATATATATATATATATATATATACTACAATTATAATAGACTCTCATAAGAAAGGGGGTATTTCCTGACAACATTGATGCAATCGTGGATAGATTTAAGCAGGAAACTATTTATTTTAATAAAGCGTTGATTTCTATTTTCAAGCACTCTTTATTTGGTATTAGTTTTCCAGAGATTCGTCATTTAAGACGTCTGCTATAATTGTAGTGGTACTGACTTGAAACCCAGTCTCATTTTGTCTCTCAACTCTAAGTGATTACAGTAGTTGTGTTGGCTTACCATTTTATAGTCTTGTCTTCCTTTTTATTTTCTCTTCTTCCCAGAAGCTTTAACACATAAATACGCTGGAATTACAGTTTTAGTTGTTTCAGCTATATTTCTAACCAGTCGCTTTCAATCCGATTATTCACGTTTAACACCTAATCTAAAAATTATAAATAAATAAATAAATAATCAAATTCCTACATTGCCTACATTGTGTTGATATTTTTATTTGTATCCCGAAAGAACCGACTTCCAGGCGTTCAGTTTGTAGCTACTACATTAATTCTTATGCGGTGCAATTCAACAGTAAGCATTCAGAAGGAACATCATAATTTTATTTCGTATACGATGAACGAAATTTCACGAATGTGTTCCCTTTTGAATTAAAAAAAAATCGTTTTAATTGCTTTTATTCAATGTTAAAAAGATTTCTTTCTTATAATAAGCAACGTTTACTTTACCTGTAATGAAAGACTGCAGATTAGTGAGCGGGAAAAAAGTGTTTGTGGTGATAAGGAAGAAAAATAAACAAACAACAGTGCATAAATAGAACGAATCTAAACGCACTTGTAATGTTAATTAACATAAATAAATATTAACTGATACCTTTCCAAATTCACAAAATAATAAAAAAAATAATAAATAACTTGGAAGTAACGATACGACTATATTTTGTTAATTATGTATAAACTGTATAGGAAAAAAGTATATCACAGCTAGTGGCGGCCTGTGAAAATTTTAAGTGGGGGTTGCTGCATATACAAAAAAAAAAAAAAAAAAAAAAAAAAATTCCTAATCAGTAACGAATTTATTAATAACTAAATTTACATATTAAAAAATTGCTTTATTAAAAATATTTCATCCTCGCCCCGAACAAACACTAATAATAAAAATTTCCCGTATAAATAGCAATGACAAGCGCAATCGAATATCGGCGTTAGATTGCAGTGCATTTGTTTCGTGTCACGATAATAGAAAAAATATAATTCTTTTCATATTTTCAACAGTAACACTCGACAATAATTCAGCCTAGTATCTATAATAAATAAATAATTATATGTTATTTTAACAAAATAAAATAAGATTAACAAAAAAATTGTTCACCATGCACAAGAACCAATAATAAACGTTTCATATCTCACAGAAATAACGTGCGTATGGATACTAAAAAATACACTGCTGTTTGGGCAGTTTGGGAATGACGTAAACGTGCAATGACAAGCTCAAACGAATATCGGCGTTAGATCGCAGTGCATCTGTTTCGTAATCTAAAGCGTTAATCGAACAATTCCAATCATTAACTATTCAGTCAATGTCAAAACATAAGCTGTAACATTTAGCATGTTGTATTGCATTTATATAATGTTGTAAGTATTGTTATTATTTATAAACACAAACAAAATTTACATTTTTCATTTTTTTCCTTTGGGATGCTGCAGTGTCGCAGTGCTTATGTACGGGTCGCCATTGTTCACACCCCTAACTTACTGCACGAAAATACTCAATGTATTAAAATATTGACACATTAAAGCTGCACTTGAAAGACTTGTACCCACTTTAGGTTTTAAAAGTTAAAATCAAAACAGAATAACCCATGAAAATATTTACTCGTCATCCTTTAAAATAACTCCAGGTTTAAATGATTTATGCACTTTTAAACACTAATTATGAAAAATAATCTGAAATCGAAAGTTATAAACACTTACCGAGGCAACATGTTGATCAGTAGTCGTGTTCAGCTACTCAATATTGAGTCAACCAGGGCGCACTCAGGATTTAATCTTGGAGGGGGCCCGAGCACTCAAGATTTAATCTTGGGGGGGGGTTGAGTAGACGATTTACGAATACACACTACGCATTGCATACGGCCTATGACTCAACATCTGCAGTGATCGCCAATACATGGCAAATAGTATAGAAATAGAAGACACAACATAAATTTAAAAAAAAACATTAATTAAGAAAAGATTATTGGAAAATTTTCTAGTGTTTATTTCCTTTTTCTTTTCGGGGGCGGGGAGGGCCCCTTAGCCCTCTCCCTGGGTGCGCCACTGGAGTCAACACAATGAAAAAAAATTGTACTGGCCTTCTTTTAGTTTCTTGTGCTCGTGTTCAAGTGGGATGACTTTCATATGAATTATATAGACATTACATGAATCGTAACTATAATTTCTGTTATAAAGCAATGCATTCCCTTACATTTTTGATAGACTGTGGCGCAGTGAATTACCGTTAAAATTTCTTTCTGCATTTAAAAATAATTTGTGTAATTTTTAATGACATCTAAACTTAGTATTATCAGTATTAATAAGAGAGAAGGTGTGGATATCAAGGGTCAAGTGTTATCAAAGTCTCTTCGATTCCATTAAATTTCTCCGGTGAAAATTGTTGCTTTCTTTAATTAATATCTAGGCATTTTAAGTCTTCCTAGGTGAGCTCTAGTTCTATCCAAACATAAAGTGAGATGAGATTTTTTTTTTTTTTTAATTTCTATACTGATAGGCATTTGCTGTAAACGAATAATGTATTATATGCAATAGTGATGAAGGGAATTTGGTTATTATAATAAATATTTATAAGAATGTAAATTTTAATAATTTTTAATATTAATATTTTTATATATTAATTATTTTGAACAAACATATTGTGTCTGGATTATGAGAATATGAATTATTATTTAGTGTATTTTCTTTCCTTGTCGTAAAAGTTCCGCTTATAAAGAGACTGCAAAATATTTAAACTAAACGTACGTATGAAATATAAATATCTCGTATTTTAACTAATTAATAATGTATTACCAATTTTATGTGATTCCCACTCATTTATTATTAATCGCTTTAGTTTTATGGTTTTGTTTCAAAATATGGGTATATTTTTTAATGTTTAAGTGCTCAAATGTTCCAAATTTTATTTACATTTGTAATATTGAATTTTGGAATATATTTAACGCGTTTAAACACCTAAATAATGTTACATATTACACACGCTTAATTAGAAGGCTTTACCCTTCAATGTAGTGGACACGTCTGAACTCGTGCATTCATTCCAAGTAAATACAGTACTGTATTGTACTGTACTGATAAACCCGCACATGCGCTGTTGACTGGATGACAAACACTCAAAACAGTTCTATGAAAAACAAATGATTTAGTCATTGAGTGGACACGATGTTTTAAGTTTGATATTTCCTTTAGTAATTCTAGGTATTTCGTGTTCACGAAAATTAAAATTATTAATAATTAGCTGAGTATTTGAACCGAAGTAGGCGATAAGTAAAAGTGTCCAACTTTTGGAACAGATTTCAAAGAAGTGGAAGCCTGAGTAACATCTCTGAGACTATAAATATCCCTAAATGTCGTAAAGTTTTAGATCCATGTTTCGAATATTAGTTTAGAAGAGTCAAATTCCCAGGTAACATTTTTCCTATTTTTATTATTATTTTACGAATTGTTAAGAATAATATGAGTTTGCACTTGGCAAAGCTTCTCTGTACTAAAATCAAACATCATTTATATGCGCATGTTTGTGCATAATGATTACTTTTCAATACACACTTACAGATAAACTTGGAATTATAATATCCGTATAAACTATTAATAAATACTACCGAATTATTAATGATTTTGGAATTTAAAATGGCTTAATGGAATGACATGTAAAGAAATCGAAACGATTTTATTTTTAACTCATATTTATTTAACAAACAATGACTGGGTTAGTGGCTGGGATTGTAGGATGAGAAAGAAATTACATATTTTCCATTTTGATAAAATTATTGCATAAAATGAAATTTATTATTATTATTAAGATTGGTAGTTGTTTATAGATGAATTTAACTTAGTGCTCATAGTGACTAACTTGTCCCATCACTAGGATACGTGTGTTTTTCTTTTTCTTTTGTTTTTCTTTTCTTACTGTAAAATTGTAGTAACGAAATCCCTACAGTTGGGTTAGTAGCTATGCGCTTCAACCATATGCCTGGGGCAGGAGTGCCCTAGATTCGATTCCCGTCGACGACGTGAGAAGCTTAAGGATCTTCCTCTGCCATAGCCAAGTAAGTTAATAGGTCTTGGGCGTGGGCAGCAGGGTTTTTCCCCCAGATTATCTGGGGGGTTTTCATCCATCAAGCAGGCAAATTTCCCCCGTGAACACACACGGATACAGTCAGGCATACTTAAGAAAATCCCTCCAACCATAGGTGAGAATTGTCAGCAATGCTGTCCCGAGCCCGAATAAAAATGGGGGGGAATTGAGGTGGCGCCGTACCTCCGCGTAAAAGGGGCTCATGGCCGTTGAATCACCATACGAAATGAATGAATGAATGCAATAACGAACAATTTGAAACAACATTTAATAGCAATGCACGAATCTGCATTGCTATTTCTGCATGAAGAAATGCGGGAAACATAATGAAAATGAATTTAGAAAGACTACCATGAATAATGTATGAAATGAAATTTGAGAAGAAACGTCCACAAATACGATCGCAGGATCGCATTTTCGCATTAGATTTAGCAAATGAAACTCGAGCAAAAATAGTATTCATGAAGACAGAATATGGAAGGATAGAAAGAAAAGACAGCTTTGATCCCACCTGATCTGTCGTTTTTTTTTTTTTTTCGCCTTTTTTAAGCGGTTGTTGTGGATAAGATCTGAGAGAATACTTCTATGATTTTTATATGTTCGCTTTTAAAACCCAGTTTCAGAACTAATGGCATGAAGGCCAGTGTATTTTGTTCTTTGGCCAGTCTGCCGATTTTCACGAAGTGGTAGGGGTTTAATCCGCGCATTAAAGAACGTCGCTCTCATGTCTCTGATCTGCTAACCTATGCTTACTGACAGCACCGGTATTCGAATTGCAGCCTGTGTATTTAAAATGAAACTTGGCGCGTTCTTTCTTTCTTTCTTTCATGCACGGTACTTGAAGAGAAGCAGTCTTTAGTCCAGTTTCATATTATTTTCAATAAGAAAAAAAAATAAAAATATGATACTCAGAGGAAAATGCATACTGCCTCAGGAACTTCGTGTAGCAATGTATTTTCTTCTTAAGGGCAACTTTTAACATAGTTTAAAAAAAAAAAAAATATATATATATATATATATATATAGTTTTCTGTGTTTATGTGTAGTTTTCTGCGAATTCCCATGTAGTGTAATTTGTTCACTAATGTTGGGTGATCGAGTATGGCGAATATGTTTTTACCCAAAGCTTTGTATTTTTGCAAGTAGTTTTGTACTCGAGTGTGTACTATTTTCTCAAAGTGTTTTTGAAATTATGGGTAAATTAGCAATGGGTCTCTAGTTCTTTTTTTTTTTTTTTTTTTTTACCCAGCTTGAAGAGAGATGTAATTGCTGTTGTTTTTCATTTTCTGGTGATAATACCCTTATCTAGTATTCCATTGATTATCTTCAAAAGTATCGGATGCAGTTCGTCAAAATGTGTTATAAGATATATTAGTTTGATGTTGTCTTTCCCTGGGCTAGATTTAAGGTTTAGTTGGAAGAAAGTATCTTTCCGTTCAGGTTTGGATACGGATGGAAAGAATGTATTTTGCTGCTCACTGTGGTAGGTTGGTTTGCTATTGAGCATGATCAGAGTGCCTGTCTTGAGTAATGTAATGTTGTTCACTAAGTTTTGGTTGAAGGATTCTGCTAGATGTTGTGGCTCTATGTCTTAACTAAAATTGTTTATGGTGATGAATTCGACTAGAAAACTACTTGCAAAAATACAAAACTTTGGATAAAAATATAATCGCCATACTCATACTATTAGGATGTGTTACGTTTTGTGTTATGCAATTCGTTGAGTGTCAACCATGTTTTTTTTTTTCATGTTGCCACTGTCTGCAGAGAAAATCTAGAAGTAATAGTATCCTTTTGAGGCGCGTATTTTAGCTGTTAATTGAGTTCTTATCTGTTTATATACTGTTTTTATTTGAGTGTCATTAGCGAGTTTTTATTCTCTTCCAGAGATTATTCTGGAAGAGTATTTCATTATTTATCCAGGGGTTTGCGTCTGTTTGCTTTCTTTTCTTAAACATTTTGTTGCCTTTTTGTATATTTCCGTCGGAAACGGTTTGTATATAAATCGGTGGCAAAGTTTTCATACAAAGTTCTTGGATCCTCCAAACTAATTTTTAAAATTTTTTTTATTTTTGGTCTGTCTCTTCTATGAGGTCGTCTATAATGTTTATGATGGTCGATAGTGGTTTGTTTTGTAGTGTTATCTTTCTCGTAATGATTCGCTCTTTTTGTTATCACTGATGACGTGTATGAGTTTGTAGGCGCATTTATTTTAATATGATCGATGCATGATTTTGTGTGTTATTCAATATTTCTTCTGTTGGATAGCTTATTGTTATACTGATCGAGTATATCTAGGTAGATATTCGTTTGCAGTAGAGCAGGGATCTTCAACCTTTCAGACAGTGCGGGCCGCATTAAAAATTTAAATGAAGCCGACGGGGCCACTAAGCTATACTGCAGTATTTATAATTGTAATATTCTTTCCAAATTCACAAGGAACGCTGTGCATTTGATACTTTACATAAAATCCTATAAAAAATGAACAAACTCAGCCTTAAGAGCGTAGGTAGGAATCGGGTTCATGATAAGTAAATACAATCAATACTTGAAAAAAGATAATTTAATGAAGAAAACATTCATTTTTTACAATGTCAATGGGCAACTTGGCAACATTTTCCCTTGATCAGCTTGTCGATGTTAGCATCAATGTTGGAAGTCGCTATGCGCAGGGGATTCGCGTGATGTTGGTCCATAATCTGAGTTCTTCTCTTGGACTTTACATGCTTCATTCTGGAGAAGAACTGCTCACATAAATGTACTTCCTAACAAAGCACACACATATTCAAAGCATGCTGGCGAAGATTAGGGAATGGGTCCTCAGAAATGTAGTCTTTGTAAAATATAAGAAAGGCCAAATTGAATAATTTTTCTCTCAAGAAGAGTTGTTTTGGAGTTCAAGCAGCTCTATTTGTACTGAGCCTGGCATTTCGGCAGCATTGACACTGAATGGCATTGAAAATAAATCTAAAGAAGATTGTTGGTTACGAAAATCATTAATCTCTCTTCGAGCTCACTTCGCAACAGCTAATTTTGTAGCATATTCATCAAGAGACAAACAGAGTGTGATCAAACAGAGTGTGCACCAGTTGATCTTTGGATTGTAGCCGCATATTTAGGTCATTCATATGCAACAAGATGTCAGTCACAAAGGCAAAGTCTGTAATCCACTTAGGATCGTTAAATTTCGCAATCGGATTCCCATTGGTTTACATGAACTGCTGTATTTCGCTCCTTAAGTCAAAGACCCTTTTAAGAACCTTCCCTCTGCTCAACCAACTCACATCACTATAATAAATCACATCGCCGTGATCCACCTCGCATTCTTGGGTCAAAAACTCTTGGAATTGACGATGATTCAATTTTCTTTTCTTGATAGTCACAATAACTTTCATGACTTTCTCAAATCCAATTGTTTCCCAGCACCAATTCTTCTGGTAGATTAAACCGTGGTAATAGACGAAATATTTTCCTTCTAGTTCCAGTTCGTTCCGTAGCAGCGCAACAAACCCTTCGTTCTTTCCCACCATCAGTTACCACACCCTCGAGGTTGGTTAAACTGAGATCGAAACGCTGGAGCGTTTTTCTTGCCGGCTTCAGGAATATCAGTGCCTTTCGTTGTTCCCTTCATAGGTACGAGCGCTCTCAGTTCTTCTTGTCATATTGAATTGTTGATCAATGCCACCGACAAAGATAGCCAGTTCTGCTGTATCCTTCACGATCTGTGCTCTCATCTAAACAATTGAATAAGACATAAATTCGGACGACCGTTTTTTTAAAGTTCCTTCGGTCATTTGCAAGTTCTTCGACACGTTTTGCTACAGTTACCCCAGTTACAATTCTAAAACAAACTCGGTTTTTTAAATACTTCCTTATTATTTGGGCACAGAATTTCTTCAGCAACGATGAGAGACTCTTTGTCTCATAGTGTCGCTTTATATTTTATTCTTTTGATACTGACACTGACTCATGACAAATTAAACACACTGGCTTATTGTCGATCGGCACAAAAAAGTACAGATTGGTCTATTTTTCATTAAAAACCCGACAAGAATCATTTGATTTATAGTGATGGAAGGTGAACCAAAAAAAAAGATCCAAAATGGCCGTGTAACGGTTATTATCCACTGAATATGTCTCACTAATGAAAAAAGTCTGGCAGTAAAAACCACAATATGCTATGGCTGACACGACGAACCTGCGTGCGCTTATACACGAATATCACACTGTTCACGACTGACTGACTGACTGACTGTGGATGAGATCCTCTTGTATTTATATGAAAATAACGAAGTATCGAGAACCTTCGAGATGTATCTGGAAGGCACTAGACAGCGCACTCGAACGAACTACTGCTTCAACCACCACCTGCGACGTTAGTATTAGTACTTAAGTACTGCTTGGCGCTGGTAAATGGCTGAAGAAGTACGTCTATTTAATATTTATTTTTATTGGATGTTATGTAAAGTATCAAATGTACAGCGTTCCTTCTGAATCTGGAAAGCATCTTACAATTCTAAATACCGCAGTATAGCTTAGTGGCCAGCGGGCTTCATTGAAATTATTTTTTATTTAATCGCATTTTAATGTTAAGTATTTATTTTTTCAAAATGGCCGGCGGTCCACGGCAAAGAGCTCCGCGGGCCATGCTTTGAAGACCCCCTGCAGTAGAGGTTACATCTAATGTGTTGATGTTGGGATCTCATATTAGAATAAGGCGGTCGGCTGTGCGAATGGTGATATTGTTTATCCAGGTTTCTATTTCCCGGAAGGAATTCTGAGGATTTGTTTCCGGAGATCTATATGCTGCGTTAATATTGTATTTGGATTTTGGATTTTTGTAACTACTGACTTCTAATAGTAATGTTTCCGCGTGTTCACGAAGTTGCATGGAATTTCTGCAACACTCCAACCTTTCTTAACGAAGGCCATCATTCCAACCCCTCTTTTATGTTTTATACACCAGGTATGGCAGTGAAAATTGGTAATATTGAATGCATACAATTCTGTATAGTTTGTAGACATTGCCATTAGAATTAATATGCCTGTGTTAACATGTCATTAAACAGTATTCTTATGATAAGCCAGTGTTTCGTTATGCTTCTATGTTAGTATAAAAACTGGTGAGTTCAGGGATTGTGTGCAGATTGTTTTTCCTTGTGCTCAGTTCTCGTAAAGAGTGGCCTGAGAGAGAGAATCCTGTGTGAATGTGTTCAACTGGGCTTGTGTTGGCCAAATCAGTGTGCAGGATGCTTTACAGAGTTACCTTTTATTGGGGAGACGTATTACTAAGTTATACAAACAAGCGGGTTAGATCAAAAGCGGATGAAATTACGTATACGGGACTCGGGCAGTGGAAAAAGGCAAACCACCTCAAACTTTCCACATTTTCTTCGGTTACAGGAAAATTCATCGAAAAGGCAATTCATCGAATGAACAATTCATCGGAAGACAATTCGTCGAAAATGCAATTCATCGAAAAACAATTCACCGAAAATTTAAAATTTTCGATAATGTTATGGTAAAAGTAATCCATTTAAAACAAAAACTGAACCATGCAGACAACTTCTTGTACCAACAACTTCTACTAAGTCATTTATGTCAGAGACTTTTTGTAATCCAGTACATAATTTGGACACATTAATTCTTTGTCGCCCCGAAAATAGCTGAACTGAAAACTGGAACGGTTCGACATTTTCTTGTAAAAGTTTCAAATAGCGAATCTGAGTAAAATTCATCCCATAATAATTGCTCTATTGAAGTCGCATATTACTACTACAACAATAACAATAATGAAGCCCGCATAGTTCAGTCGGTAAAAACGAAGCCGTTCAGTTAGAAAGACCTGGGTAGTTGGTTCCCATTTACGCATAATTTTTATCAGTCCTGTTCTGCTAAAGATAAGTTAGCAAGCATAATCTAGATACGGCTGGGCTTTTCTTCCGGAAACAGGCAAATCAGTCCCAGTAACAGACATGAAACAGTTATCGGACAAGAAAGACTATAAAAACCATATTGTTCTATAATTTTTCCCTATGAAAGTAGCATTTTATTCTCCTTATTCACGGTTCAGGTTTTGTTCTAAATGGATCAATTTTCTCATAGCATTTTCGAAAATTTTAAATTTTCAGTGAACTGTTTTTTCGATGAATTGCATTTGCGACGAATTGTTGTTCGATGAATTGTTCATTCGATGAATTGCCTTTTCGATGAACTCTCCGGATATCATTTGCTTCATGTAGACATCTGGAGATTACATTTCCTATGAATATTTCTATGACCAGTATTCATTAGAATTAGCATCAATAGACCCTACATATCTCTCTAAATCTGTTAAAAAGCATGCAGTGGCTATTCAACCTCCATTTACATTCAAATATTTTCGGTAAGTGAGAGAGGTGAAATCATTACCCATATAAGGTCAATGCCAAGCTTATTTGGAGGCCTTAGATGGCTTTATAAATTTCTCTATACTTTCTCAAGGATTTTAGGATTATGTAAAATTAAATAAAATGAATAAAATGTAAGATAGCATAAAAATCAGCTCCATCCACAGTACTAACGGAAGTAGTAGTCCGGTCACTTCTGACCAAATGCTTCCGGTGGGCGTGGCTTCATGAGTAAGGAATATCAGGAATTTCACTGGGGGAATATGTGTCAATGGCTTCAGTTCTTGTGTTTTGGTTCGCATATGGAATTATGGGTGATGGTAGAGATAAGGATTCGTGTTGTGATTGGTGGGTCACTTTAAACCAAATGCTTCTGGAGGGCATGGCTTCACGGGTTTGGAATGTTTGGAATTTCCCTGGGGTATGTGTGTCAATGGTGTCAGATCTTGTATTTTGGTTCGTGTATGGAATTATGGGTGATGGTAGAGATAAGGAATCATGTCGTGATTGGTGGGGCATTTCTGACCAGATCAAGTTCAAGATAAGATAAGGAATTGTGACGTGAATGTTTGTTGTTATAGAGTTTGGAATGTTTGGAATTTCGCTGGGGCCCTCGTCTGTCGTGGACATCACATGTTATGTTTGGTGATATTTAGAGATAAGAATCGTGACGTTATGTGTTTGGAAATTTCTGGGGAACATATGTCTCTCTTTCTGTGATATCACATGGTATTTTGGTTTGGCTATGGAATTGTAGGCGATGTTTTTGAGATAAGATATCTTGGAATTTTCCCAGAGTGACACACGTCCGTCATTGTCGTCATCTTTTGTTTGGTTGTGTGTACTAATTTCCAGTACATTATGGGGTATTTCTTTCCTGTTAAACTTGGGAATTCTTAGAGTAGAGTAGAGTTATGATGGCGTCCGTGTTTAGGGTTTTCTGAATAATTTAATTATATATTCTAATGTCACTCAAACATACAGTATTTTTTTCTTCGATAGATGGCTGTACTAATTTTCCAATACATTTTTGGGGTATTTCTTTCCTGTTAAAGGGTGGGAATTCTTAGAGTATGTTGCGATGGCGGGTGTGATTAGGTTTTCTGAATAATTTAATTATATTGGTGTCCTTTAAACACACACACACTAGGCATGATAAGTCGCTAATGTATGCATGTCGATACTCTAATATGTACCCTATGATTATTCTTATGAAAAAAAAACTATTCAGTATTAGAATTACACTTACCAAAAACATACGAGCAGTGATTATTGTATTACAATTATCAATTGTTGTGTTCAAGTTAAAAAAAAAGAACTTACATTTCTTTCCAGAATGGGAACATCTTGGTACTATTTAGGTTTTCTGAATATTTCAAATTGTTGATTATTAACAAATATTCACAGAACACAAACACAAGTCTGAAAAGGCAGTTCACTTTTTCATTATAGGTTACTGTGCAAAAATATATTCACACCACAAAAACACACAAAACATAGGAGTTGAAAGATATTTCTGTAAATAACCAGAAAGCTAGCTGACTACTTAATTTAGATTACTATCCGATTGGTTCTCTGTACTAATTCTTTCACACTGTTGCTCATGCTATGATTTTCCAAGCTGGGTAGTATCCCACCAAGCTTGGATAATCATATGCGCCATTTTGTTTAGGGTAAGTGTTATTTCCTGTTTCGAATTCCGATTGCTGTTAGAGTATGGAATTCTGACAAGTGAAATTATTATTTTTTTTTTCAAATTGATTGGATATTTTCTGTATTTTACTTTTAAAAGTCATATTCTAACAGAATGACTGAGCAAAATTAATTTTGAATATTCCAAATTGTTGATTATTAACATATATTCACAGAACACAAACACAAGTCTGAAAATACAGTTCACGTTTTCATTATAGGTTACATATATTCACACCACAAAACACACAAAACATAGGAGTTGAAAGATATTTCTGTAAATAACCAGAAAAGCTAGTTGACTACTTAATTTAGATTACTATCCGATTGGTTCTCTGTATTAATTCTTTCCCACTGTTACTAATGCTATGATTTCCCAAGCTTGGTGGGAAAGTCTATGCACCGTTTTGTTTAGGGTAAGTGTTATTTCCTGTTTCCAATTCCGATTGCTGTTAGGGTATGGAATTCTGACAAGTGAAATTATTATTATTATTATTGTATTTTATTTTTTTTCAAATTGATTGGTTATTTTCTGTATTTTACTTTTAAAGGTCATATTCTAACAGAATAACTGAGCAAAAATAATAAATATATAAAGTGTATGTGAATTTATTTTCCAACACTGTATATTTTTCATTAAGTCTTATCTTAAAGATATCTCTCTTATCCGGTCGCCATTTGCTGTATACGTAGGTGAGAAATCGTGTGTTCTGGTGGGAAATTACCAATATAACTATTAATTTTACCTTCGATTCCTTATGCTCTTAACCTATTTCTGTAAGTGGAATTTATTTATTTTTTTGTTTTTTCTTTAGCATTAGTAATTTTAAGTAACTGATATGAGACAAACAAGGTTTTGAACTCTCCGCAGCGTTTTTCTACAACAATCTTTTTAAGAGTTTTTGTAACATGTCGTTGGTTTTAAATATATAGTGGCTCTGTAAAATAACCAAACTCTGATAGTATTGTGACTTTTCAGGTGAAATCTTCACCACTATAATTCTAGCTATTAATTTAATACCCAATTATTCCTTTTGCTTCCAAGAGATGACAGTTTCATGAAATATTTGAGGGCTTGCATGAACAAATAAGACTTTTAATTCTCTGAGTCAAAAAAAAGTCTGTGGTTACTTTATGGCATAAAATTTTACAAGAAAAAAAAATGTTATGGTCTTAAGTTTGTATAACACATCAACGACACCCAATTTGTTCATTTAAATTTACACATTTTATTTGAATGAAATATTATTTACAAATTGTATTTTTACTGAATCTAACAATACAGAAAATAAATAAATTGAAAAATACATCAAAGGTTCTTCCATGGTTGTGGAATTGCAATGATATGGTTTTTGACATTTGTACAATAAATAGCGACCGAATAAGAGTGATATCTTTAAGATAAGACTTAATGAGAAATATACAGTGTTGGGAAATAAATTCACATACACTTTATATATTTATTGTTTTGCTCGGTTATTCTGTTAGAATATGACCTTTAAAAGTAAAATGCAGAAAATCACCAATCAATTTGAAAAAAAAAATAATAATTTCACTTGTCAGAATTCCATACTCTAACAGCAATCGGAATTCGAAACCAGAAATAACACTTACACTAAACAAAACGGTGCATAGACTTTTCCACCAAGCTTGGGAAATCATAGCATTAGCAACAATGGGAAAGAATTAATACAGAGAACCAATCAGATAGTAATCTAAATTAAGTAGTCAGCTAGCTTTTCTGGTTATTTACAGAAATATCTTTCAACTCCTATGTTTTGTGTGTTTTGTGGTGTGAATATATGTTAGCCAGAGTAATCTATAATGAAAAAGTGAACTGCCTTTTCAGACTTGTGTTTGTGTTCTGTGGATATATGTAAATAATCAACAATTTGGAATATTCAGAAAACCTAAATGGTACCAAGATGTTCCCATTCTGGAAAGAAATGCAAGTTTTTTTTTTTAAACTTGAACATAACAATTGATAATTGTAACACAATAATCAGTACTCGTATGTTTTTGGTAAGCGTATTTCTAATACTGAATAGTTTTTTTTTTTCATAAGAATAATCATGGGGTACATATTAGAGTATCGACATGGATACATTAGTGACTTATCATGCCTAGTGTGTGTGTGTGTGTGTGTGTGTGTGTTTGTGTGTATGTGTGTGTGTTTAAGGGACAACAGTATAATTATATTATTCAGAAAATCTAATCACACCTGCCATCACGATATACTCTAAGAATTCCCACCCTTTAACAGGAAAGAAATATCCCAAAAATGTATTGGAAAATTAGCACAGCCATCTATAGAAGATAAAAAAAAAATGTATGTTTGAGTGACATTAGTATATATAATTAAATTATTCAGAAAATCCTAAACACGGACGCCATCACAACTCTACTCTACTCTAAGAATTCCCACCTTTAACAGGAAAGAAATACCCCATAATGTATTGGAAATTAGTACACACAATCAAACAAAACATGACGACAATGATGGACGTGTGTCACTCTGGGAAAATTCCAAGATGTCTTATCTCAAAAACATCGCCTACAATTCCATAGCCAAACCAAAATACCATGTGATATCACAGAAAGAGAGACATATGTTCCCCAGAAATTTCCAAACACATAACGTCACGATTCTTATCTCTAAATATCACCAAACATAACATGTGATGTCACCGACAGACGAGGGGCCCCAGCAAAATTCCAAACATTCCAAACTCTATAACAACAAACATTCACGTCACGATTCCTTATGTTATCTTGATCTGGTCAGAAGTGTCCCAGCAATCACGACACGATTCCTTATACACTAATATATCTCCCTTTTCCATTCAAAACAATAACGTCACTTATTTACAACTAACAAATGACGTCACGTATCTACATCTCATAACAACAAACATTCACGCCACGATTCCTTATCTTATCTTGATCTTGATCTGGTCAGTAGTGTCCACCAATCACGACACGATTCCTTATCTCTACCATCGCCCATAATTCCATACACGAACCAAAATACAAGACCTGAAGCCATTGACACATATACCCCCAGGGAAATTCCAAACATTCCAAACCCATGATGCCATGCCCACCGGAAGCATTTGGTTTAAAGTGTCCCACCAATCACAACACGAATCCTTATCTCTACGATCACCCATAATTCCATATGCGAACCAACAAAATCACCCATAATTCCATACGCCAACCAAAACACAAGAACTGAAGCTATTGACACATATGCCCCCAGTGAAATTCCTGACATTCCTGACTCACGAAGCCACGCCCACCGGAACCATTTGGTCAGACTGACTGGACTACTACTAACGTCCAATAGGTTTACAATTTTCGAGGTGGAAGTTATAAAACAATAGTAACATTAGAAAATTATTTTTCCTTGGATCATTTACTGAATTCTAGAATAATCTTTCTTTTGTGCATGTCCTGAAGAGAACGTACTATGTAGGATTTCATATCAGATGTTAGCTTATTCTTTATCCTTATCTTTCTGTCTGCCCTCAGTTCTAATCTGCTTATGGTAGAACAACTCTTCTGTGGGATTACCGTAAAAATCCACGGAGAATGAATTTATCTGGGATTTCATTGCAAATGCAACGTGTTAGGGTTAAGTGAAGAACTAAGTCTATTACAGTGTAAAGACGCTTTTTCTTTGGGGGCGGGGAGACGATCATTATGAATGATCAGCATCAGCTTATTATTATTATTTAAACTCATGGTGAAAGATATGCTAAATACACAAAAATGAAGAAATCAACAAAAATTTTGAGGAATACAGTTCAACAACGAGACCTCTGAAGAAATGTTAGGAACCGTGAGAGAAATAAAGACAAAATTAGCGGTAGCGATAGAAACGGAAGAAACACTCTAGCGAAAATCAAGAATTGTGGGAAGAAGTAAATACACTCAAGTGTCAAATGGAGCATATGCTACAAAAAGAAAGAAAAAAAGAACTTCAAATTGAGGGAATAACGAAAGAAAATACAGAGGACTTAAGCAACATAATGCAACTGATCGGCAGCAAATTTGGAATTCAAATCGCAACCACAGATATCACCTTTATTAACCGAGGCCCACAAAAAAACAAAGAGAGACCGCCACCAATCATCGCTCGTTTTACCAACAGAAGTCTGAGAGACTCCGTTCTTGCAGCAAGCAAGAAAACAAGGCCGACAACAACGATCCTAACTGATAAGAAACTTCCAACACCAATCTATATAACAGAACACTGGACTTCATACTTCAAAAATCTTTTATATCAAGCAAGGAAGACAACAACAGAGAAAAACTACAACTTCCTGTTGACTAAGAATTCACAGATATTTATGAGAAAGAATGAAAACACTCGAGTATACACAATTACAAGTGAATCCGACTTATACAGCCTACCAATATAAAACACTAACTTTTCACATCCGTAAACAAGATTAGAAATCACTTTAAAACTATATAATGGAGATCTCAAACATAGGTGAACATATCCTGTCAGACAACATAAACTTCAAGGTCTTTGACTCTTTGAAGGAATGGTCAGACAACATTTCCACCAATACCAACTTCACTATCGTACACACAAACATAAGAAGTATAAAGAAAAACACTGGCTTACATTGATAACACAGATCAATTATACCATGATAAATATAGATGTGCTGATACTGACCGAAGTTGCAATAAACGACACAGAAATTTACGCATACAACATAAATAATTACCAAACCTAAAACTTATGTAGACCAAACAAAAGACAAAAGAGGAGGTGGCATTGTGGCATTTATCAAAAAAAATTCATTGTGACTGAAAAACAAACTCATTTCGAACATGCGGAAATACTAATTTTGGAAATCACAAATAGCCACAATAGTATCAAATAAACAATAAACACAATATACAGACCCCAGATAATAATCCACTCAGCTTTCTTCACGAGTTAGAAACATGGCTAAGCGGCATCGAACCCCGTACAACACACAGGCTCATCCTAATAGGAGACATTAACATCAATACTCTTGACCACGCTTCTTCAACCACTAACACCTATCTTGATGTACTAAGTCAGTACATCAAGATACTTCCCAACAAGAGAAGAAATACTCAATAACTCACTAACAGAATCATGCATTGGTCATATCAACATACGGGCTCCCATCCATACATATACACCATCAGTAATTAACGTCAAAATTGCCGATCACTACTTTATCTCAACTTCGTTTTATTACGTTTTCTCGCCCCACCGCCACAAAAGTCGACAAAACTCGATCATATTAATGAGCATTGTCGATAACCAAGTAGAAAATACAGACTGGAATTCCCTACTTAAAATAAACGATCCTGCAACATTATACGAGAATTTTCAACTAAAGTTCACAGAAATATACAAAAGCGCAACAAAGCCTACACAAACGAGGCGACAGACAACAATCCATGGATAAATGACGAGATACTAAATAGTATTAATGTAAAAGAAAATCTATAGAAAAAACTCAAAATTTCACCCAGTAACACACATTTACAAACATTATACAAAAACACAAAAAATCAACTAACAACAAAAATTCGTAGGGCAAAAAAGCATTACTACTTCCAAAAATTCATGGAATATAACGACAACATTAAGCAAACATGGGCTACATTCAACGAATTAGTAACTCGAAAAAAGAAAACTTCAGCACAACATTTTATTGCAAAAAGCTTCGGTCAGGACAACAAACCAAGAGGAACTAGCAGACTCATTCAACCATGCTTTCAGAAACAATATCACACAACTCAGAAAAGACAAACTACCAACGATCAACAAAAAACTACCGACACAAAGTCAACAACAAACGATGCATTTTCCCCGTAACAAAACAGGAACTGAAAGAAGCACTCCTACAATAATAACCTAAGACCACTCCAGGAATAGACAAAATAAGACTCATAGACCTTATAACACACTTTGAACAAATAAATCCAATACTTTTGAAACTCGTGAACATAATATTCGACACAGGCATTATTCTACAACAAATAAAAAATGCAGTAATTACGCAATATACAAACACGGCAAAAGAAACGATACTCAGAACTACAGACCAATATCTACCCTACCAGTCATCTCAAAAATTCTAAAAAAATAGCACACCAGACTACAGAACTATTTACAGAAGTACAATATCATCGCACAACACCAATATGGCTTTCAGAAAACAAAAAGCACCATAACTTTATTAGAAGACATCGCCGATACAATAAACAAAGCTCTCGACAAAAAAAAGTACGCCGTCCTTATACTGCTGGACCTAACCAAAGCATTTGATACACTTGAACATGCCATGCTACTCACCAAACTATACTCAATAGGTATAAGGGGAATACTGCATACATGGTTCAAGAACTACCTCTCAAACAGAACACAAGTAACAAAAATAGGTACATGTCAGGGTCAGGGTATACAAATAAAACACGGTGTACTTCAAGGTGCCATATTATCACCCACTCTATTCAACATATACATTGTTGATATATGTTGAATAGAGTGGGTGATAACATAACGTTGTTCATAACATCCATAAGAAGTCAAATATTTCAATACGCAGATGACACTGCACTACTAGCAATGCACACAGATATCAACACGGCTCTGCAAAGCACAACAAGACCTAAATGAAATCACAACATACTTCCACCAAAACGCAATTCTAATCAACGGCACCAAAACAGGTTGTTGATAATACACAACCCAAGAATCATACGCCCCGCAACACTATCGATACATTGTCACACATACCGCTGCATTAACAACAAAAATACCTGCCAATGTTCCGAAATCAAACTTGTAACACATGCAAAATACCTCGGTCTCTATATAGATTCCCACCTTAAATGGACAAAACATATAGAATATCTACACACCAAACTCCGGATCATCGCAGCAAAACTCTTCCAAGTTAAAGATATTATTCCACCCAACATAAAAAAAAAAACTGCTATATCACGGTATCTGCGAATCCCTACTCAGATACGCAAATAACAGTCTATGCAAACATATCAAACAGCTACCTAACAAAATTAGAAACATTACACAGGAAAATCGTGTCAACAGTGATCTGGACACCTAACACGCAACAACCAATACAGACAAGCACATGGCGATACACAGAATTCTGAGCATTAAAAACCTGAAACACTACATGCCATTAACAAGGAATTACTTCAACATCACCTATCGAAACAACAGACACATATTGTATAACACGACCTACAACAACGCTACATCCCTACACCCTTCAACAATTCATACGGTTCTTTTGTGAGATCACATCAGATACCCACGCAACTCAACAACCTACCAAGAAATTTAAAACTCATAGATAACTACAGAACATTAAAACACGAACTGTGAAAAATATATCAACAAAGTTAATATACCATTAACGCTAATATACACATCACAAATCACCAGCATCCAATGCCAACATCCCATACATAAACAGCAGCAACAACATAAATAGTAAAGCCTAAATCCCACTCTCTTCACAAAAGCTAACCCAAGCATCGAAGTAGGTGGGAATAACCCGCCTCACTTAATCACACGTAATCCTTATAACATTACACAAAAAAAGGAAAATTCGTAAGAAATTCACTATTAAAAAATTATTATTATTTACTTTATCTGAGAAATAATAAAGTGTTAAAAGTGATGAAAATGTATATGGACATATACAGAATGTTCTTGTAAGCAAAAAAAATAACATTATTAAAAAAAATTTACCTGTAAGTGTAAATATTATGTGTGAATAATAATAAAGTGTGAAGTTTGGAAAAAAAAATTATCATTATTATTAGAAACAAAACATTCTGAGAACAAAATTCTGACTGATCCAGATCGATCGAAAATTTCATTTATCGATGTCATTCTTCCGTTACTTGCATATTGAAAATGACGAGTATTATTATACTAAAACAACAAAGTGGTACTTCTTTTCTCATAAATTCTTCAAGATATTTATTTTTTTTAAATAAATGCTAGTCGAATATGAAGGGAAACAATCTACATCTGCTTTCGACAGACAGAATCTTTTCCATAAAGAATATTGCCATAATTAAATATTGTTTTCTTTTAGAGGAAAAATAAAATTCGCAGATTAATTAGATAGCTCATTATACAAACAAATGCATGTGTAGATAGCAGCAAAGATTCTTCTATTTTTCAATGAAACCCTGCGATTTTTTTGGCGGTTTGGCTGTTTACACCAGTAAAATAGCAAAATATTTGCACCTCCTTAAGTGATTTTTAGTCCGTATGTAAGATTCCATTTTCCCATTTTTAATTGCATAAAAAAAAAAAAACGCCAACAATGTTGTCACTGTTTATTTAAGCATTTCCTTTTTTCACTAAAGTTTTTCGCTCGCTAGACTGTGAAAGTAAGCAGTTTATATCCACTGTCAGCGAAGTGCTGCAGTCATATTCAGGACACGTATTGAGTCTCACGATATAATGTTTGATCATCGATTATGTATTCAACACGTCTTTTTGTCAAAATGGTTTGTCTGTGTCTCTTTTCATATTTTTTATATTCGTACTGTTTCTTGAAAGTTTCAGGAAAGATATTCACTCAGGCTAAGTGAATATCGTGAGTAGATCCGACCATTAACAAAAGAAAAAAAGTCGGATCTACTCACGATATTCACTTAGCCTCGAGAAATAAAGAGGTGCGGTGGAATATTTATTTACAATTTTTCATGATACTCTCTTTGGCGACGACTATATCCTCTTCCGACTTAATTAAAAAATAAGCCATACTCAATGAGAGGCTGATATATGTTAACATAAAAACTTATACTTTCACATTTTCTTAACTATAGTAATACTTTAGTCAGCCTCTAAATTGCCCTTTCGTTGGGGGTTCGAAAAATCTGTCTAAGACACGATAAAACCTCATCAGGGCTATTTAAGTGAACATGCATTAGTCGGTCGCATACTGGGGTGAGTGGAAGGGTTTCACGGACAGTCGGCTTTTCATCTCGCAAAACTGGTAAACCTTTCATTAAAAGAACACATTCAATTGACAGGCACAATACGCTGGCCTCATAGTCTGAGTTGCTTTGGCCGTAAATCTAAATGTATCAGAGGCAAGCATCCATTCTCGAGTTGTTTCGTACGAAGTTATTCGTACTCTTCGTTTGTGAGTGTGTATGAAATCTGTTATTCACTACATAAGGTAGTGACAGAAATAATATATTGCATAAAATACTGCAACTGCAATGGAATATTGAATTATAGCAATAGTATGACGCTATTCCTTTCAGATGTTTTTCTTTTATTTGTTTTGTTAACCTGGAGAAAAACCTACTTCTTTGAACATACATAAAAATATATCTTTACTGATGTTAATATCATAATCTGAGTATTTATAGGTTCTAGTTCCAGATCAAAGCCACGGACAGTCTATTTTTAATCTATTAGTGCCCTCGTTCTTGTTCAATCGAAAGTGCATTGCTTGTAAAAATGTCAATCGACTCCACAGTGTGATGAACAAACAGCAATGGTGCCAATCTTAATAACATGTAGGGCAGGCATGTCAAACACGCGACCCGCTGGCCGCATTAGGCCCTCCGACAAGTAACATGCGGCCGCCAAACTTTGTAACCAACATGGTTATTTAACTTTAGACAACACCGAACATATTTAAAAAAATTAATATTTCCACTTAAGATTATTTTATACGCCAAACTACTCTGCAATTTCTAAAGGAAATAATGTTCTGTTTGTCGTGTCAAAAAAATCTTATTACACTACTGTCTAAATATCGAATTTCACCGAATTTTAACGAGCAAGTCTACGTACGCGACTACATCCGCTACGGCAAAAACCATTTTTTTGTTATCACATTTAATTGCAAGCAAATCGAAATTATTCACTGAAGAGGAATTTATTCGCGAATGTATTATTAAATCCGTTGAAGTCGTGTCCTGAACAATTAAAGAAATTTAAAAATATAAGCTTATCTCGAAATGCCATTGCTAGCAAAATTGATGATATACCGATAAAAAAGCTAGTTTGTCTTGCAACTGATGGTTCTTTTGTCATGATTGGTGTTGTTAAAGGAGTGAAAATATTCAACATTTTCATTGCATTATTCATCAACAAACACAAGGCTCCAAAGCTTTAAATATTGGACATGTCTTAAAAAATCTCAGTAAAATTGAAAATTATATTCATGCACGTGGGCTTAATCGTCGTCAATTTAGTAGCTTTCTAGAAGATATAGAAAGAGAATATAGCGATCTACCTTGTTATTCAGAAATTAGATGGCTTTCCACTCATAAAGTTTTAAGCGATTCTTCGAATTGCTGGACGAAATTACATTTTTTTAGAATCGAAAAATTATGATGTGAAATATTAAAAAAATGATCAATGGATAAAGAACCTGACTTTTTCAGTTGATATTACAAGTCACCTTATTTAACTTAATCTTAAGCTACAAGGCAAACATCAAAAAGTTACCATGTTATTTGACAATATTAACATTTTTAAACTGAAATTATTACTTTGGCAATAACAAATTCAAAAAGAATATTTATCTCATTTTGAATGTTGTCAATGATTATTAAAAAATCACCTAAATTGAAATTTTCAGAATATGCAATCAAATTAAGTTATTAGAAAATGAATTCGAAAGTAGATTTTAAGAAATATGAAAATCAGTTTCACCTATTTACTTCTTCTCTATTGATTGAATTTGAAACTGTTGATGACAATTTACAGTTGGAATTAATCGAAATTCAGTGTGAGTCCGTATTGAAACAAAAATATATGGATGTTGGAATTCCAAAGTTCTATAATTATTTATCAGTCGATCGATACCCCAATATGTTATGTGCAATTAGGCTTATTTTATCGACGTTCGGTAGCACATATTTATTCGAACAACTATTTTCAACTTTAAAGAATAATAAAACTGTGGAAAGATTAACACCCCAGTATGTGCAAACAATATTGAAAATAACTACAGCTCAACAAATTCAACCAAATTTTGAAGATTTCGTTAATGAAAAACGTTGTCAAGTTTCTTCAAAAAAATTATATGTATCATTTTATTTAAATATGTAAACTTTATGCTTTATATCCATTTTTGTAACATGGTTATATTTTGTACTTATATACTCTAATGTTAATATTAAAAAAAAATGTTCCTCTTTATTTCAAGATTTTCTTTCTATTGTGGCCCGTGGCTTGATGTATAATTCTTAATTTGGCCCTTGGAGGTAAACGAGTTTGATATTCCTGATGTGTAGCTTCCTTTCTCTTCTAGGACTGCAGCAGTGTTACTGGGCATATTTTACACAAGTGTACGATATCGATCAATGTGAAGTTTGAACCATTCTTCAAGTAGGCATATAATGAGGTCCTGCACTGTCGGGAGCTGACGTCCCTTTACCTCACTGGATGCTTCACTTCATCCCACAGATGTTCAGTAAGGTTGAGATCAGGATTCTGTGAAGGCCAGTGAAGTGTGTTGACGTTCATCTCCACAAACCACGCAGTTAGCACATCTTCCCTGTTGCGTAGGGTCACTGAATTGAATGTCGAGAAAGTGGTAAAAAGTACAGTATTCTTGGAACAGGAGAATAAAGAAATACTGATAACTAGTGATGGTTGTTACGTCATTTATAGGATTTTGTTCGTCCATCATTAAAACGCAATAAATCAATTCAGAGATTCAAAAAATGCATCTAACTTTGATTGAACATTCCAAACGGATAGTCACAGGCTTTATTCAGAAAGGGAAAAATAATCAGATAAATGTGCTTCGTACGTAACTGATTAATAGTTCTTTAGCATTTGAGAAGACCATTCTGCTTCACGATGTGTCTATTTCTGCTCGGGTATTGCGAACTACCATGAGTTAAACGAGCTGCTGGGGTGACACTCGATGTCCGCAGTTGCTACTAATATTTATCTCTGCACGCACGCGCACGCATACACACACACGGTCTTTTCTTTCATGCAGAAAGTTGAATAATGGTAATAACATTTCCCTGATCCTTGTGACGAATAATTTATTATCCTGTTTTTAGTAGTGTAATAACCGCATATGACCTCACTAAATCTTTCGAAATTAAGACTAAAAGGATGTGAATCTTATTCCCTTTCTAAATCAAAACGAATTCATTTTCATTCAGCAAGTATTTAGTATTTTTGCTGTTTTTTCTCTTTCCCCTCCACATGTACACCAACAATTATGAAAAAATGGCATATCCACTAAAATATGAAAAACAAAATTTCCTTCCCGAAGACAATTTTATTTCCATGTCTATCTAGTAAGTCAATTACATATACTTGAAGGTTGCGTGTAAGAAAATAAATATCTTAAAGGCAGGGACTAAACTAATGTTGTCCTTGTTTGCAGTACTTCAATTTGCTTCTTTGACTGCGTTGTGAGGAACGGTGGGGTTATCCAGCAATCACGCTTATACATACGCTAGGAGGGATGGATTTATGAAGACATCAGAGAGTTCCTCGAGATAGAAAACAACAGGGCGAATGAATTTCTTTAAGAAACTTTATTAAACCGTCTAGAAATGGAGAGTACGATTTCGGCACCAACTGGTTTACTTCAGTATCCTGCATATCATTATGTATTATTTGCCACTCTATCCTAAAGGAATTTCAGTTTTTTACCTCGGATTTTACTATTTTTACCATTATTTCCTTCTATGAATTTTATACCTACTTAACTCGCTCACGCTTTTCCTTTCAACAGGATCTGTAGACTTCATATAAATATAAAAAGTTACACACCCACACACATTCATACGCACATTACTGTATTTTTAATGTACAGCATATTAGATTTCTTGTACTTCACTTTCAATTTATACGTTATTTTCCAATATAGTTGCTAATTTTACATACTATAGAAGAAGAAGAATTCATTTTCTCTAATTCATTATGAGAAGCAACTTCAGTGCCTAATAATTTATCCTTTTTAACAAAAGTAACTTCAGGGAGAAAAAAGTGATACTCTTGCATCCTAGACGCAACAAAGGTAACATGAATTGTTCAATTACAGATTGTAGCGCGAGCCTTGTTATTTTTGGAATGCGATTGTTCCTGTCTGAGTAATAATGGAACAGGATGGATTTTTCGATCAGCAGCATTTGTATTTTTTAACGAACAGGTAAGCCAAAACAGATAGTTGCTGTGTTCCTATTTCTTCATTTTCTGTTGTTATGGTTGCTACATGTTAATCATCGTGATATTAGCAGCTGTGAGACTAACAGCATCTTTAATAGACAATTGGAAAAGACACTGTTGGCCACTCTAGTGTTCAGAATGAAGTAGCATGACGGTTTCTCTGAAAGCTGCGTAATAACAGAGACTTGACTGGTGAATGATAAGAAACCAAATTGAAGTTTGTAACAGACTAAACAAAACTACTTCCAGCAGTGAGCAGAGTGATTGATTGTTGTAGGAACAGCGATAATAATTTTGTTACGAGTAACTGTTTTTCTCCTCATATAATCCCTATGTTGATTAATCTGAGTAGAAACGTTTTTCAAAATACAGTACATGGCTGGTCCAGTTCTTTGCTATCAGTGCATCATTGAGGAGAGCGATTTAATATCTGCCTCTATCCATTTGAGTGAGTGATGCTTCATATCAGTACTACTTCTTATTTGGTATTCATAGAAGCAGTACTGATATGAAGCAGTGTTCGATCATATCAATACTGCTTCTTGGAATATGCAGCAAACATTTTAATTTTTAACAGTTCTTTCTTTTAAGGTTATACGGTGGTCAGCATTCATAGTGACGAATTTATGGAGACACAACACACGTGTTAGAATAATTACTTTACTTAACATTAAGCAAGTGTAGTTCGCCCACCGATTAGAGGTCCCTCGACACTTTTCAGAAGTGTCCCTCGACACTTTTCAGAACGCATGTCAGAAAAAGGAGAATCCATTCCGATAATAGGGTAATCAATCTGTTTTCTGGGATGTGTTTGTTTATTATTACAGGTCGGAAAATTTAGCTTTTCTTTTACGAACATTGTAGTTTTTAAAGTGTAACTATTTTGCTTGTATAACAGTTGGAAAAATGTACATAGAGTATTCACAAAATTAAAAAAGGTATAGCATAATACAAAAATTTAACTAATTTTATTTTTAAGAAAGTTTTCTATAAAATAAAAATAATTATACAGAAAAACAGAATTTTTTTCAAATGAAATTAGATATTCTAAACTTACAGTTGAGAGAACTGAGACACTTTAATGTCCTAAACCGATTAATTATTTATGACTTGTTGTGACTCTTTTTAACAAACCCATGCAAAAAAAAGGTTGGAAAAAATACCATTATCAAATTCTTTTAATTTTCATAGTCATCTGAATCGGTGTTCGAATCGCCATCACTTTCACTTAACTGATTACCAAAGGTTCGCATAATTCTTCGATAATTCCGTCTCTGTCCCAATACATATTTTCCAATGAGGTGACAGGAAAGCAATATTTTCCGCACTTTTGAACTGTAATACTTTCAAACGCCTGTTCTGAAAGCTTAAAAAGTTTCGGCATGTCAATATCTCCAGTTATGTTGCGATGGCGAATGAAACTTTTCACTTCTGCCTAAACATACTCAATAGTATTAATATCGCAACGATATGGTGGTAGCCTCAAAGCTAGAAATCCATGTTCTTTGAGCATCGTGTCGAATTTAAATAGTTTAGTTGTGGGCGAGTTTTTTTGACCACATTAAGCAATTCAATTTTTCACATATCTGGAGAATGAGAAATGTTATTTGCAGAGAGCCAGTCCATAAGAACTTGCTTCTTATTAGACCAATTTGGAACTTTGTTTGATCGAATAGAGTGATATGAAGGGTTATCAATTATAACAACAGCATTTTTAGGAAGGTTTGGAATCAGATTTTCTTCTGCCCACTTTTCGAAGATCGTAGAATTCATTTGCCTATGGTAATTGGCTTTGTATAGTAAGTTTGAATTCGGTAAAAAACCCATTACTCCACCCGCACACAAAATTATTATGAACCGCCAGGAATTTCCGGTTTGTAGCACTCCACATTCTTCTTTAGACTGCCAACATTTTCCATAAGTTAAATTACTATCAATCCAAGTTTCATCTAGATACACAATCGGTTTTTTTCTCCTCCCTGAAACGTCTTATTTCTCTCAAATACTGCGTTCTAGATAAAACAATGTCACTTCGCTCCATGATAAGTTTCCTTTTATTCTGGGACGTTTTAAAACAAAATCTGCTTTCATGAAGTATTTTCCTCAAAGTTTCTCTTTTCCAAGGAAAATTAATTTTTTCTTTAAGCACAGGAATCAATTTCGGAACACTTGGCACTCTTTTCTCGACCACGTAAAATTCGTGAATAGTTCTTCTTATAACGTCTACATCAAAATCATTCAAAGCTACGGTTTCGATGGTTTTCTTTACTCTGGCGCTTTTTTTTTTTTTAGGAGATTTAAATTTTGGCTTACCTTCACCTTTTGATTCCCTACGAATTCTTTTAACAGTTGACCCCGATACGCCCGCAATTGCACTTGCACCTTTTAAGACTTGAGAACAAGGAGACGATTCTTTTTCGCAGAATGTCAGCACATTATTCAATATTCTTTTGCAAGAGCTACTGAAACGTTTAACAACAGAACTTGTTGACAGTACTGGATCCATCATACAAATTAATAATAAAAAAATAATGCAAAAAAGCGACAACAAAAATCAAGCTAGTACGAGTACAGCGACAGACAAGAAAGCACGTGATTTCGCATGTTGGCGACTAATTCGTATATCCTTCATTTCTTTCTCCCCTTCAGCATGAATCGACTATTCTTGCACAATGCCAAGGAGAGATCTACAAAGGGTGGCTGAACTATAAGAATTGACGTTTTGACCTCTGTATAGAGGTCATCATCATCAGGAAATATACGTATGTACATTACACAAGCTACATGCCGTTGTACTATACAAAATCAAAATGAATCTAAATGTTTGTCAATCATTTATCCTAGCCTGACCTCTGGTGAAAACAAAAACAAACAAACAAAAAAAAAACGGAACTACATTAAACAGATTCCGCAGTCCTCTCGTATTGATATTTTCTTCTGTCTGGAGTTGTTCTGGTTGCTATATCGATTGAAGATGTGTCCTCCTCATTCTTGGAATTTTTGTGAATTTGTATTTATCTTAATTATTGAAGTAGGGCACAAGCAGACCGTCAGTTAATTCTGTGTTTTGGGGTTATGGGGCTGATAGTACCAATCACAGCACACTGAAGCGGTTACTTGGTTAAGACTGGTTGTTCTCTGTAACATGGAAATGTACCAGACATAGAACGAAAGGCACGCGATAATGGGGAAAAAGTATGTAGCGCCATCTGTTCAACAGTCGGAAAATTATAAATAGCTCATAGTCGGTTTACAATAAAATGGGAGTTAACTTCTTTTATAATTATTCATTATGGATGCCCTGTTGTTGACAGCATTGCCGTATTTCTAGACACTAGACAATCCCATAACTGGTCAGATTTTCAGCTTAAGCTTTACTCTATTTAATACTAGGCTTAAGACCTAATGGCATTCTATATACAAGTTTGTGACAAGAAGGATTCCTTCGGCTAATCTGCACAACCGATTAACGGGAAAGAAAAAATTGCCGAATGATCAGTTTTGTTTGGTAGAAATGTCTCTTTTGTAATTCGAATAATTTCGTCAGGTGTGAGATTTGAGAAAGGAATGCAACATCGCTCTCATAAATCTCGTTGATATATAAATAGTTGAATTATTTACATAAAATGTAACTATTCTGGATATTCAACAAACGAGGCGCCGTTTGATCCATTCACTAATGTACCTTGATGTGTTAGTATTTGGGATAATTCTCACTGGGTGAGCTGGTTGTATCCCAGCAAATGATCCTGCTCTTGGGTTTATTTGCAATTCAACTTTTCAGTGAGGGATTTTCAACTAAATGTAAATTACCCAGCCTCACAAGGAATTTGCAGTGCTCCAGGAAGAACACCACTGTTGGGCTAGATAATAATGATTGTTTATGTAAATATCTTTAGTATGTATTAGCTTTCTATAAACAGAAAAAAATAATCAACTGGTTGAAAGATCTATACGGCCAGTGCATCTAGAAAAGACTTGCATAATTACTTGATTCATTTCCATTTTTGGAAGTGTATTTCAGTATGTTAGTTATTTTATATTCACAGAAATGAATCTAATAGTCCGGACTATGGAGCCAAATATTAAATGAATCAACTACATAGCATAGCCATACTACGACTTTCGATGTGGCTGTGTTGAGTGTTATGTAGAAATTTATTTTCCTTTCATGACGTAAACTTATACATTTTAATATTCAGACATGTCTGGGGAGAAACGACAATTTGTTAAATCAAGGATCTCTGTTAATGGTACATGAAGAAACAGTGAATTGATATCGAAGATAGTCACTATTTCTGATCTTTTAAGATGTGGCGTTTTTTTATAGTTTTAAAGTGAATAAAATGTTTTTACAGTCATGGAAGTCTCCTCTCTCCTGACAAGTCACTTTGCCAACTGTTAATCAAATTTGTAGTAGGACTGTCTACACCGCGAACAAAGGTTTTTCCTTTACAGTTTTAAAATTGTCCCCGCTAATAAGTATTTGGTAGAGTTTGCGTATTAAAACAACTAGTGTATTCTATTAACCGCTGATCTCTCTCTCTCTCTCTCACTATTGAATAAATCCTCTCCCTTCTAATGGGGAGGGTTCGATCTCCTTTCCTCATGGTGACCCAGTCTATATTGGGAGAGTGTATACTTCCATGTGTATGAATGCAGGAAGGAAATCACAAACATCCATGTCCAAAAGAGATACCTAATCACTCATCCAAGTAAGTCGGCATTAAAACTATTAGTGCTCTGTTAAATGCTTGGTATAAACCAATAAACAATTTGCTTTGTTTCGTTAGAATTATGAATAAAATTGCAAACGTGGAGATGAATAAGAGACGTCTTAGACAGCTGGATAAGATCTAAATTTGAGTTTCTGACAGCGATTTACTTGATCTCGGGGTGAATCGTTTCGTGGATTATCGTCGTAAATAGGAACCTTAGATAAGCAAGATGCCTAGAGAGATAAATAATGAGGGGACGATCCTCGGGCTGTTTCAGAACCAGAAACACATTGTATGTTGACCTTCTTCTGTTCATTGGACATCCAATGCCGTACGGTCGCTGATATGCCACAGCCGTCCTCGCCATAGTCCTGCTGTTGCTTTTCTGGAGGCTTCAACTCTAAAGATCGGTCACTCCATACACACACACACACACACACACACACACACACACACACACACACACACACACACACACACACACACACACACACACACACACACACACACACACACACACACACATCCATCTATCCGTCTTACTGACGGTCTGCCCCATCCTCTTTTTCAAGGAACTTTTTCTTATACCTAGAATATATATTGACCAACAAACTAATTACAACTTGTATATAATTAGTGCTGCTTACTGCAAATCGGAAGTGCTGGGTGTTCTCAAAGCTATTGTTTAGAAACAAATTCTTATTTTGGGAAAACATGATAATATTATTCTTCACACAAGTGGTATAAACCAATTGTAATAATAAATGCCGTAAGTGCTCATTTGAAGAATATTGTATGGTATACTCTTATGGTACTGTGCATTGTAAAACTATTTCCACGTTTGCTAATATATATATATATATATATATATATATTGAATTAAATCGCATGTATGCATTTTATATGCGAGTTGAACAAATAGGAAGTGATCTGTTTGAAATATTAAAGGAGGAGATTTTTATTTGAAATATAATATTCGATCTAAGAAGGTTTATTCGTATTAAGAAGGATCGAGCAGTCACGAAACTTTGATGAAGCAATCATAGCCTCAAAAGGAATGGCATGTTGGGAGAAAACTTGGGGTTTCATTACGGAAGAGAGGCAATTTATCAAAGAAACAGTAATGTAAGATGTCACTCCACATAACGCAAAAATCGGTTCCTCTGCTTGAATATTCTCCACCCGCAATGAAACGATGCGTAAAATTCTCTTCCATTTCATTTTTCCGCCGATCAGACAGTAGATTTGACTCGATTTTCTTGCTCCACGGAACTTTAAAGAACCTTGAGAGAATTGTAAAGAAATTCTTTCGAAAACAAAATCTCATTTTTGTGTTTTAAGTAATAAATACTTCCCGTTGGCATGTTCTTTCGCAGAACGTGCTGAATCCATTTCTTAGCTATTAGAAATAACAAATAGGAAGCATCCCATTTATATTCCGGAGTATGACTTATGCTTCTTATTTCTTAATATTCTAAGAACGACTGCATTACTTTTCCATGTAGCTTTTTCACGTAGTATTGGAAAAAAGAGTTTATTTAATGCTCCCTTCTCAAAGTACGGTCATGCGAGTTTGTACTGTTTTGGTGATTCGTCGAGTATTCAACAATGCAGTAATTATTGAATCAATGCATTGTTAAATTCTTGCATCATTTAAATAATATGAACATCGGTTATGGATATGAAGGCATCGTAGTAAGGTAAATGCATTATAATATAACTTATTTTGTGTTGTAATCTTCCATTCCATTCGCAGTGTTTCCCTCCGAGAAATTTGCTTTTTTATCCCACAAAACAGACAAACCGACTAGGAGGACACAAACACAATTTACAAACATAACTGTCCTCATAACCTGAGTTCCTTCAAAACAACCGAAATTGCAGTCTAATATCCAAATAATACTTAGAATAATCTAAATGAGGTCACAATTTCTTTTTAGTTTTTTTATTTATCGATTTCAAAAATCTATTACTTCATAGAATAAGATACAGCTAATTTAACCTCGTCTTAACTCGCCACGCAAAGCTAAACTGAGTTCATCTGTTCCCACCCTTGCTTTCTCTCTTATTCCACATGACCTTATTCAGTTGACTCCCACCTACCAGCTTTCCTTGTTCGATCATGTATTTACATATACATTTTCCCTACAATATTTTAATTTCTTTTACACTTTAAATATTTAATTGTTCTGTAACTTCGCCTTTGAAAATGCGGTTAATATTTTCAAATTTCATCATTTCTTCCATGACTTTCATAGTTATTGCATTTATTGAGTTTAAACAGGGAATCCTGTAGACTTCCTGGATTCATTTAAGAGTATAACATCACCTGAATAACTTAAAGATCTGAGATGAACTTAGTGCATTCTGATATCGGATTTAATATAATTCTTACAGATGATGAATAACACTTGCAATAGCATGCGCTTGATTTTCCATCAGACCATCGTTCTGTTCTTCCAGCAATCAATTCTTACTGATGATTTACAAGTCATTGACTATATACTGTTCCATATGATGTCACTTTTACACCATATACTGTACTTGTGAGCATTTTGAAGAATTTTTTTCTTAGCTTCTTGTTATATGCCCTTTCTTGATTTACAAAACTTAAATATATATTATTATTATATTCCCATGTTATTTTGACTATATGTTTTAAAGGCAAAATTTGATATGGACAATCCCTCTTTGGCCTACATCTAGCTTTTCTCCTCCAAACGTTTCTTGCATAATTTTATTACCCTCTTTCTTAGCATCAGTCTTACCTGGAACACTCAAGAGAGAAATTCAGAGTAGCCCTTTTGAATTTATGCAGGGAATTTAGAATAGCACTTGTTATATTCAATATTTCAGCACTTTTTCTTGTCCAATATCATCGTCTAGCTGCTTTCAACATTTGCGGTTTTATGACTGTTATACCAAGAATTGATGTATAATTCTGATTGGTAATCACTTCAGACACCCAGAATGTTTTTGTCTTACCTTTTATGCTGTTTTTATCGTTATAGAGGTCAATTACATTACTTTCTCCTGCATTTCTACACTTCTTCAATAGCCTCCGGAATATTTGCCCACGTTATCATAAACATTCGAACACCTTTCGGTTGTAGTGGATTTGGCTATTATACTGGGTCGTTTTAACCGAATAAGGAACTCACATAATGCTCGGAGCGGCAGGTTCGGTGCAAAGCTAAACCGGCAATATTGTATCTCAGTCATAAAAACATCATTTTCGTTTGTTTTTAGTGCTTTCCCAGGAACCGCATTTACCTAACAACAGTCCTGAGGCAGGAACGTTGTTAGAGTATACTTTACCAGGATCCTGGCTATATTACATCACAATAATGCCTAATTCAGGTACAAAAGAAAGAACACAGTCTTGAAAATTTCATAGACAACCATCTCATACATCTGAGATATTTTAATTCTTTTCTATAATTTCGCCGCAGACGTCACCTTTGCAACAGGTCACTTCTGCAAATTTCTGCCCGGTTGCAACTACCCTGATTAACTAAAAGTGATGATGCTCTTGTAAAGTGGAAACAATTCGGAGCAAAAACAGCACAATGGCGAAGGGACAAATCCGCATAAAATCAAGAACAGGACCGCCGAATCGTGAAGTGGATTGCGCGAAAAAATCTACTATCGGTACTACCGAGTTCCGAAATGCCTCTGCGAGCACCGCACCTGTTAATCAGGGACGGAAGAACATTTATTTCCATGAATGCACAATCGTATGCAAGCCTAACATTAGCAAGGGCAATGCCAAACGTTAGATGCGGTACTGTTTGTCCCCATCTGGGGACAAACAGTACGCCATCTGGAAGATGACTACTCTTCCGGACTGCCAGATGGCAGTCCGGAGGAGTAGTCTGAGTTTCAAGGATGCCAGGAGAATGCTACTTGCTGGAATGTGACATACCAACTGTGAAGGTTGGTAAAAGAGGCATCATGGACCCCCTGGTACCATTGTAGGTGAATCTTAACGCTGTATTAATTGTAAACAATTCCGTACTTCAACTTTATGGCAGCAGTTCGGGGTCTTTTCCCGTATCAGTGTCCCTGTGTTCACATCCACAAAGTGAGGTCTATGCAGGAAAGGTTTGATGAGATAGTGTTGAAGAAATTGAATGGTCTGCAAAGAGCTCTGTTCTCAACCCCATCGAATTCCTGTGGTATGAACTGGGACAATGACTGAGAGCCTGGCGGAATCGCCTGACATCAGTGACCGACATCACTAAAGTTCTGGAAGAATTGGAGAGAATTACCGCAGCACTGCACCAAAATCTACTGGAAAGTCTTTCAGGAAGTGACGTTCAACACTGGACATTGATCTATAGCTGAACTCTACCAAACGAATATATACATACATGGAAAGCCTTCAGAGGAGGTTGAAGGCTGTTCGAGCAGCAGCAGGTGGACCAACTCCATATTGATGCCTTTCACATTAGTGTGAGATTTGGGATGAGCATACGTTCAGTATTTTTGAACTGTAGTGTATTTATCATCTGTATAATCGGCATTCCTTTCTGTTTAGATGCTTTCACTTTGATTTCTTATATTTTTATGAATTCTCTCAGGGAACAAGCTAACCTAATTCCCAAATATTTTCGAGACGTTTTCTTCATTTCTAATTTTGTTTTAATTATTTAAGACTAAAATGAATTTCGAATTTTTCTATCCTTGCAAAAGACTTCGACAAATTCCTCTCTGACTGAATCGGTCAACGTCTTGCCATTGAATCTCCAAGGTTCGGCTCTTCTTTTTAAACTCTCATTTTTCATAAATATTCCGTGTTTGCATTTAAAGTTTATCTTGAAAGCTGATTGATCTATTTTTTTTTAATTTCTGCACTTTTTTTAAAAATATTTTTGTAAGTCATTCACTTTCATCTTACTGAATACTAAATGACGATCACTGCGTATTTCATATATCCTGAATACTTATCAGTTTTATTTCACTACAAATTTTTACAAAGCATTTCTATATGTTTAATATTATTTTCTTACTTTCTGTTTTTATCTCGAGAGAGAACTAACTTTTTCTTCGTCATTTTCCTTCTCTAATGACGCGAGAATTTCCTCCACGTCCTTAGGAGAACCGTCTGTGAGACCATACAAAATAGGTTTCGTTATCTAATTTCCCCGTTTGGAAAATTTATCACATCACTGTACTTGGAAACTACCTGGTATTCAATAAGATTAAAGTACAGTAGAGTTGAAGTATACCCTCGAATAAAGTCGAGTTTTTAATACAATACCTACTTTTTCTTTTCTCTAATCACTGTTGCATGAATGTATTATCTTGTAGTCATTAAGAAGAAGAACTTACCGTTTTTGTCTTTGTTTCAATAACATTTATCTCATCGACGTAGTACAGTAGAAGAATTCTTTTGCCACCTGGATTCTATGCCACTGATATTTCGTACACTGACGGTGCCTGATATGAATTTTTAAACTGTTGAATTTGATCCAGTAGCTGACTTTTCGCTGTTTGTTCTCGTTTCTTGATAAATCATATGGGTCCATCTATAAACGGATGATGCTCCAGAAGGAATGATAGTTCATCATATTGTGCGATCGTTTTATTTTGGTTGAAGCCAGAATTTCTCATGGATAGTGAACGAACATACCCACCAACGGCATCATCCGCGCTACAGTGAGGGTTGGACATTATCGGACACCTCGGTCTGTTGTTGACATTTCTTAAAAGAGCTTTGTAGAAGTCTTCGTGGAAATCGCGTAGTTTTGTCTCAGAAGGAGTTGCAGTATCATCTGAACCTTCGTAAATTCAAGAGGATTGAATGAAATGTCAGCGTAGAAAATATACAATGATAATGTGAGGAATGTGAAAACCAGGAAAAAGAGCAAATTATCGAAATTTAGATGACAGAAAATATCCATATGTATAGTCTGGGAATAGGCGACTTCCACAAAGCGCTTTTAAGAAATTCCAACATCAGACCGAGGTGTCCGACAATATATATATATACAGTATTCCCAAACGATTATAGATAGCAGATGGTTTTATTCCTGGTATGAGACCATGAATCTTCTCTGCTGAAGTGACTTGAAACTTCGTATTTGATCTCTCTAGGGCACGATTAAGAAATAAAAATAACTCCTGAATGTAAATTAAATAGAGATTCTTAAAATAATTAAAAAAACAGTCATACTAGGATTGATATATTCATGGAGAGTCCTTAAGTGATGCGAAATTGTCTCGAACAATTCCGAATCTTTTTTCGTTCTCTATAACAGGCATGTCAAACTCGTTTACCTCCAAGGGTCAAATTAAGAATTATACATCAAGCCGCAGACCACAAGAGAAAGGAAATCTTGAAGTAAAGAGGAAACAGTTTTTTTTTTAATATTAACATTAGAGTATATAAGTACAAAATACAACCATGCTACAAAAATGCATATAAAATATAAAGTTTACATATTTAAATAAAATGATACATATAATTTTTTTGAAGAAACTTGCGTTTTTCATTAACGAAATCTTAAAAATTTGGTTGAATTTGTTGAGCTGTAGTTATTTTCAATATTGTTTGCACATACTGGGGTGTTAATCTTTCCACAGTTTTATTATTCTTTAAAGTTGAAAATAGTTGTTCGAATAAATATGTGCTACCGAACGTCGATAAAATAAGCCTAATTGCACATAACATATTGGGGTATCGATCGACTGATAAATAATTATAGAACTTTGGAATTCCAACATCCATATATTTTTGTTTCAATACGGACTCACACTGAATTTCGATTAATTCCAACAGTTTCAAATTCAATCAATAGAGAAGAAGTAAATAGGTGAAACTGATTTTCATATTTCTTAAAATCTAAAAATCTTCTTTCGAATTCATTTTTTAATAACTTAATTTGATTGCATATTCTGAAAATTTCAATTTAGGTGATAATTTTCAATTTCAATTTTCAAATTCAAATTAAAATAATTTCAATTTTGTAATAATGATTGACAACATTCAAAAGAAGATAAATTTTCTTTTTGAACTTCTTATTGCCAAAGTAATAATTTCTGTTTAAAAATGTTAATATTGTCAAATAACATGGTAACTTCTTGATATTTGCCTTGTCAACTGAAAAAGCCAGGTTCTTTATCCATTGATCATTTTTTTAATATTTCACATTCATAATTTTTCGATTCTAAAAAAATGGTAATTTCGTTCAGCAATTAGAAGAATCGCTTAAAACTTTATGAGTGGAAAGCCATTTCTGTATAATAAGGTAGATCGCTACATTCACGTTCTATATCTTCTAGAAAGTTACTAAATTGGCAATGATTAAGCCCACGTGCACTTGTATAATTTACAATTTTACTGAAATTTTTTAAGACATGTCCAATAGTTAAAATTTTGGAGCATAGTGTTGGCAGATGAATAATGCACTGAAAATGTTGAAAATTATCAACTCCTTTAACAACACCAGTCATGGCAGGAGCACCATCAGTTGCAATACAAACTAGCTTTTTTATCGGTAAATTGTATTGATTCAAAACTTCCATAAGGGCGTCAAAAATGTCAACTGCAATGGTTGTATGGTTCATAGGAATAATTTCTAGAAGTTCTTCACTTACTTTCAAGTTCATATCACATCCACGAATAAAAACAGCCAGCTGAGCGAAATCCGCTACATCAGTACTTTCGTCAATTGCAAGGGAATAAGTCTGAAATGTTGGAATTATTGATTTTATTTGATTCCTTAAGTTCCCGGTTATATCATCAATTTTGCTATCAATGTCATTTCGAGATAAACTTATATTTTTAAATTTCTTTAATTGTTCAGGACACAAGACTTCAACGGATTTAATAATAAATTGGCGAATAAATTCCCCTTCAGTGAATGGTTTCGATTTGCTTGCAATTAAATGTGATAACAAATAACTGATTTTTGCCGTAGCGGATGTAGTCGCGTACGTAGACTTGCTCGTTAAAATTCAGTAAAATTCGATATTTAGACAGTAGTGTAACAAGATTTTTTTGACACGACAAACAGAACATTATTTCCTTTAGAAATTGCAGAGTAGTTTGGCGTATAAAATAATATTAAGTGGAAATATTAATTTTTTTAAATATGTTCGGTGTTGTCTAAAGTTAAATAACCATGTTTGTTACAAAGTTTGGCGGGCCGCATTTTTATGCCTCAGGCATAAAAATGAGGCAAAAACTTATTTTTATGCCTCAGGCATAAACGTCTTTTTATGCCTGAGGCATAAACGTAGCTTTAAAAATCTCTATTTATTTCTGTATTATGAGAGTATAAGTTCTTTGTGTCTGGACGATCAATTGTAATTTACACAACTTAGCGTGGCATTTCTAGGCTCTGCTAAATTGCTAAATTTATGCATCCTATAAGCGATCAGATTCCAGTGGAATATACAAATATTCCTAGAATGTATTTTTACTATTTTAAAGGGATGTACATTTATACAACATGGACCTAAAAGTTGAATTATTTTGCCGATAACACTGCATTATAGTCACTTAGAAATAGTTCTGAAGAAGTTTGTTGTTGTCAACGAAATTCAGAATTTAAGCAGCATTTATCAATTTGATTGTCATAATGTAATTACGCCCATCAACAGATATGAGTTATCGATTACTGCTTCTCCTGGATTCATTATACTTTGTTTAATTTTTGGTTTGAGTCTGAGGTGAATTTTTTAAATGATTTCTTTAAATGACTTTATTTTTCTTCTCCAAGTCAGATATAGCAGATTTAAACTAACTTTATCACGATTGGGGTGTTTATCTGATATTCAGCAAATTTCATAAATAAACCAACTATTTTCTGATAATAAAAGGATTTTAAGTTCAGTGCAAATTTACAAAAGAGTGGTAAGCAGAGGCTTGACCGTTTTGTCTAATGATTGGGTGTGTTTTTTTGGAAGAAAGACAATTAAAGTGTATAATTAAAACAATTCTAAAATAATTAAAATTGTTAAAAAGATAATTAAGATTATTAAAGTAATCATTTTAATTTCAAAATGGAGATCATTAAAATAAACTGAAAGTTGCTTTAGGCTATTTTATTGATTTTCATCATATATACAACCAGTAATACTATTTTATTCCCCAAAGTGAATTAAGCGGGGTCCTTTAGCCCTAGCTAACCCATCCGGCATTCCTAGCCAATCACAGATACCTGGCGCAAGCCTATCAGTGATTTTAATTGGCATTTATTTGGGAGGAGAGTACATTAGACAATTGCTGCCGCCTCCTGGTCCCTAACCTAGCAAAATAATATATATATATTGTCCGGAATACAGTATTTTTAGTTGTACAGACAATTTTCTAGAATTACGAGATTAAAACCTCATGTTTCCAGAATAAATAAATACTAATATTAAAACCTATTTGTACGTGCAGGTTCCTGAGCCGATTTTAGTCGATTTCGAATAACCAGTCGAAAAAAGGCTTAGAAAACAAAAATCCTATTGTCTGTTATTAGAATAGAACTCACGACGGCCTTTTTTTCGGAGAAGTTCCTTAATTATAATTTGACGCATTAAAAAATTCTAGCCATGTGCATTAATCGGTAACACAGACGCTATTATTGAATGTAATTTAACGGTTTTACAAATCAGTGTTTTAATGAATATATCAGAGGACGTTGTTTCGTTTATATAAAAAATGGCTGTTGAAATGCATCATCAAATAGAATTGTCACTCAAACTGTGCAATGTTTCACCGTCTTGGAAAACGGAAAACATGCGGAAGTTATAGTTTAAAAGCACCTTCTTGTTTGGCGCATTTCAAATAAACGAGTCATTTATAATATCTCTAATTCACATGTTATGGCCACTTCCATTAATTTCGCCAAGCTTACTTTTTGCACTAACTTTGTGATAAAAAAAAATTCCTTCGTATAACTAGCTCTCTGCAGTCATAACCATAAAAGTTTATTTTAGAATGGCGGTAAATGAATTCGTTCGTTGCATCTTTATTACTTTTTTCTCCTTTTAGTAGCTCTTCAATGAGAGAAGATTGAGGTTACAGAATGTCATGTGGCTCTGGAAACGAGTTTGCAGAAAGAACAAAATTCCTGTCTTGAAAGGTTGAGCCATAAAATTTAAAGTACTGCTGTGTTGTAACGATGCGAATGTCATTACCATTATTGTGCATCCTAATTCAAACCTAGTGTAACTTAAGGAAGATTTAATGTCCTTAAGAAATTATAAAAAATGTCAAGAACAACGAACACATTTTCTGTGGAACACTAGAATTAGCAGTCCGCTACATAACTGAGGAAAAGACGAATATCAAATTGCTCTTAAGTTATTATTTTTTATTGCTTACTCTTATCAAATATATGGGGGGGGGGGGCTCTTGAATGGCCCATAGTGAGATCAGATAATCGTAAAGAATTAGAATTAGCTAATTTTTGGTCAGACAACAGAGATAGGATCACAGTGTATTGAATTGTTAGTGTACTGATTTGAGTATTTTCTTTTTTGGTGAAATTAGGCCTGGCTAAGAACAACACTCATCGAGATTTACATCCTTGCCACTTACTCCGCTGTACGGCGTGAAAGTATTATGAACATATAACACACTACGACTTTCACATTGCACTTTTTTTCACACTTTCCATTACAGTAATTTTTGATGATTGTCGTTTGAAGTGTGACCAGTGGTAGTAAAATTAGACGGTGACGATAATGACGCAACCAATTACTGAGTTCATCTTGCTTCCATGATTCCTTTCTTAACACCATAAAACGTGAATTCAACGCTACTTTTTCGTGGTATTATTTGATGAATGTGTAGCCCTGTGGAAATGGCTATTTCATCCATTGCGATTGGCGGCCCAAAGAAGGACCGTTCTAAGCTGATTCTATTGGCCAACTAGAGGATATATTTCTAAACTTTTCTCAGAAAGATTCCAGAGTTTGTCATTTGTCAATCTCTTCACAGCCAAGCGAATTTTTTCTTAGGGAAACGCTCATTATTTGTCCCGTGAATTCAATGTAATCGACCGTAGGACCCACACTATTTCAGACGTCAAAATACTGCGTTTGGATGCGGGACTGATAGACGGAGGTATACTTATCTGCATCTATTCACCGAATCCAATTTATAATCTGTGACAGTCTTGGGCCGGCTGTCACTGATTGATTACTGGTGGAGATTGAACTTCTCCTTAGGCTCAAGCAACTAGTTAGATATAAACCGGCCTCGCATACATACTCCCTATAAGGAATACACAGCGTCAGCCTTTTATTCCTTATAGGGAATAAAATATAAGTGACTTGCAGAAATATAAGTGACTTTCAGAATGATCCTAACAGCTGCGAGTATTAAAGCTGTTTTGGAGTTTTTTTTTTTTTTAAAGAATAATTGTGTTTCACAAATGCAAATAGTGTATTGTATTACGATATACGGAGGGGAACTCATTGAAAATTCTCGGTGACAAGTGTAAATTGCGCAGCACTAAAACATTTCAAAACAATACTAAAACAATAAAAGATTTCCATTATTTTTTACCCGCTATATTAAACTGAAAGGAATTTATTCACTTTAAATAAATATTTAGATTTTTTTCGTTATAGTTGGAACCTTTTATCAAGTATATATATATATGTCATAGTCAACATAATTTAAAATTCAAGACCGTAAAATTTAGCGTTATAATATATTATAATATAATATTTAACATAATAGAATTTAAAATTATTCAAGGTAAGCTGAAAACAATTCGGAGTTTCACAAAGCAGGTAATCTTATGGTACTTCCTATCCACTTTAGATTTTAGACTTTTTACCTCTCTGAGAAGTTTCCAGTCTTTCATCCATGAAAATTATTCATAGAGTTCTCGGTTTTCTGAGATATATTTCGTTTGAAAATAACAGATAAAGGAGAATAAGGTGAGTTTCAATAGGAAACAACAGAGCGCTTCCCAGTTAATAATGCAAATTTAAATCTCTCTCTCTCTCTCTCTCTCTCTCTCTCTCTCTCGGTCTATACCTTCATCATCCAGATTTCGATTATGATCAGTGGCCTCGTAGTGTTTATGTACGGGCCGTACATAAGCACTGCGACACTGCAGTGCCCCCAAGGAAAAGATAAAAAATTTAAATTTTGTTCGTGTTTTTAAATAATAACAATGCTTACAACATTATATAAATGCAATACAACATGTTAAAGGTTACAGCTTATGTTTTGATATCGATTGAATAGTTAATAATTGGAATTGTTCGATTAGTGCTTTAGATTACGACACAAATGCACTGTGATCTAACGCCGATATTCGTTTGCGCTTGTCATTGCACGTTACGTCATTCCTACAATGCCCAAACAGCAGTGTATTTTTAGTATCCATACGCACGTTATTTCTGTGAGATATGAAACGTTTATTATTGGTGCATGTGCGTGGTGAATTATTTTTTGTAAATTTTATTTTATTTTGTTAAAATAACATATAATTATTTATTTATTATAGATACAAGCTGAATTATGTCGAGTGTCACTGTTCAAAATATGAAAAGAATTATATTTTATCACCTATCGTTACACGAAACAAAAGCACTGCGAGCTAACGCCGATATTCGTTTGCGCTTGTCATTGCTATTGATACGAAATTTTTATTATTGGTGTTTGTTGGTGGTGAGGATGAAATATTTTTAATAAAGCAATTTTTAATATGTAAATTTATTTATTAATAAATTCGTTACTGATTAGGAAAAAATAAATTTTTTTATTTATTTATATTTTATTTTTATTTTTTTTATGCAGCACCCCCACTTAAATTTTTCACCGGTTGCCACTGGTTATGATGTACTTTTATTCTCGTAAGGACGATGAAGCCTCATTTCACGATACCTGAGTTTCAACAGCGACATAACGCCATTTGCCAATTTTCATTGTATTTTTCAGTTAGTGCAGTTTGTGTCTGTTTTGACAGATGCTTATTACCTCTATAAAGAAATATTATTGCCTTTTTTAAAAAAAAAAATCCTTCGAAGTGTCATATGATAAATTCTGTCTTTCGTTATGGTCTCCTCTAAAAGCTTTTTAATGTATCGCGGAGAAGTATAGCAAGAGTTGCAGTGGCTGTCATCGTACGCGGTGACACAAAATCGATAGCTATCACAGCCGTGGGGGGGGGGTTGTAAACAACTCGGCTTTTCCTTCCCTGTGACGAATATGTAATTTGTTGGTATAAACATATACTGCATGAAGAATGCATAGTCAGGAAAGCGTTTCACTCTCTGAGGTTTCCTTCAATTTATCTACTGGGTCTCGGATAATGGAAAATGTCTTGCTTTGTCACTTCCGTTAAGCCACCGATAGCGGTATGGAGTTTACAGCCGTGTCTCTTCAGTCGTCTTCATCCGCTACGCATCTCGTCCTACGAAAAAGCAAAGTGATGTGCATAAAATACTCTTTCTTGTTCGCTTTCAAACGTAACCCTCATGGACAGTAATACACGATACTTTGCAAATAGATGTTCAAATGATTTTGAGGCCTCTTCTTCACTCAGAGTGAAATTGTAAGATCCTTCTCTGTCGATGTCATAAATTCCAACTTCAGAAATTCCTTAAAAGATTCTGGTCTGGTTGGATAAACCGTTGCCTAATGTAATCTAATGCCGTTTTACGCCTGTTATGCCTCTCGATACGAACCAATCATAATAATAGAATAAAAGAATGTGTTTAGTTAAAAAAACCTCTCCTTGGTAGGTCATTTGAGTTTAAATGAGTTTGTATCTTTCACTTCAAAGGAACAATCTTTAAAGTTCTGAGTTGGCACAACCTATAAACGCCTTCGGTAGTGTTATGTTTTTGTTGATGTGGTCAGAGTTATTTGTTGCTTGGACGTACTGATTTCTTCATTCAGATCTCTCTCCGTTGCTAAGCTGCCTCCAGCTGAAGTTTTGAGGTACCCAATTCTTCGAGATAACTTCAGATTTAATCTGTAGAACCGAACCATCTATAAGTTGCTATTAACATACAATATATTTAAATAGTCCAATGTCGTGATTGAATAGCAAAGGGCGTTTTGTAGGGTTAATTATGATGATGATGATGATGCCATAGTGGCAGCTGTGGACATTTTATTGACAAAGAGGCATTTAAGAAAGTTTTTCTGTAGTAAGATGTGCATAAATAAGTATACTTTGTAATTGTGAATGCTTTTCTTTGCATTATTTTAGTTTATTTGTGTTATTTCAGCTGTTGCTTTAAAATGCCGCTGAATGAAGAATAGGCCTGCATTCTACTAACTCAACATTCAAATCATGCTGTCTAATTAGCATGTTATTTACATCACTGGTGATTATAGACAACAAATAAAATAATTTAATGAAAATTACATTAGAAACCAAGATGTAGTTCCATTTGCTAAATAGAGATATAGATCACACAATCAATAATGACTCCTACATAAGTCTAGTATCTAACAATAAAATTACATTACTTTGGTCTACAATGAGACTGCTTATCATTAGATATCAATATAGCTTAAACTAGGAAATCTCATTGTCGTCTATAGTCATACGACTGTAATACTCGTAGAAGTTAGATACTAGAATTTATATAGCTTCTGTTGTTGGTTGTTTTTTAAGTAACGCATTCTTGTGCTAAGGCAATCTCGAAAACAATGCTATTATTTCGATTATAGCCGTAGTCTGATAACATGTTAATATGAAATGGACATAAACAAATAGGATGTGCTTTTAAACAGAACAAATGAATAACACAATACGATAAGAAACAGTCATTGTCGCTATGAATCGTTTTTTCTTCCCGGTCATCCTATTTCCAGCTTTCCTCTTTAGTAACTTATAACCTCTTCCGATTAATTTAAACACCTCCTCCAAGCATGTATATTTCGGCCGTCATTTGCTTCTTTTCTCTGGTATTCTTCCTTTGTAATACATTTATAATCCATTTGTCTTGTTTCCGTGCATGTGTTTCAGGATTTTCTTCTTTCTTTCTTTCTTTCTTTCCATCATTAACTTCTCCACTACTCGGCGCTGTTTTATTTCATGCAAGACTTCGTTAGTTTTTTTTTTTTTTTTACTCTCCAATTTATTCCTAGCAATAATCTTCGGCAATACATTTCAAATGCTTCAGTTCTTTTCCACTATACTTCTCACAACTATATAAGAATATGCTCTAAACAAACGTTTTTATAAATATTTTCCATATGTCTTTACTTATCTTAGTTATAATAAATGGTGTTTATTTCTTTAAAACTTCTTTTGCCATAGCAGTTCTCGATTTCCAGCTTACACCTTCTATCTTCTTTGATAGTTCCTCCAAAATATACGAATGCTTTTACTTGTTCAATATCCTTACTTCTGATCACTATTTTGTCTATCCCTTAAACCTGCCTGCAATATTTTAATTTTTCTTTCATTTCTATAAGGCCGTCATCAGATAAAACATCATACCTCCTAGAAAATATCGGTTTAAAATCCTGTTGATTCTCTGCTAATGCAACTATATCAACAGTAAGGAATATCACACATACCTGTTATTCATGTCATTCGCAGTTATTCATGTCATTTCGTCTTTTATTAATTTCATTGTATTCTATATATAATGCTGAAAGGTGAAAATGAACAACCTTGTCTTAAAACTTTCTATATTTCTGCAGTTGCTTTATTTTCCTGTAATGGTATCTTGGTTTTCTGGCTGATACACAATTTCGTAACTAACCTTCTCTTACTCCAGTATATTCCAATTCTTTCACGAGTTGAATAAGCTTGTTCCATTATACATTATCCAATGCCTTTTATCAATATAGAAAATCAATATACTTAGCTGCATGTACATTATTTCCTCTGTCTGTTATTGTTCTTATTGATAACATTGCTTCTCTAATTCCTTTGCCAACTGAACAAGCTGAACTTCATCATCAAAATAACACTAACTTTTTGATTTTAATTCTGTGCTTCACTACATTTAGTATTTATTGGGAAATGTTACCATCACGCTTTCATAGAAATCAAATACTTCTGTCCCTCTTCACAGATTAGCCTAATCATATTAAATACGGAAGTCTCCGTAGCTCAGTCGGTATAGATGGAGCCCGTTGGTCGGAAAGACCTGATTTGGTTATCGTCTAAGAGGTGAGGAACTTTTATCTGGTCTTTCGACTAAAGATGAGTTAGCCGGTCTCATACGGAGGTAGGGTTTTTTCCCCACCCGGAAACTCAGGTTTTTTTCCTCCCTAGAACAGGCAAACCGGTCCCGTGAACACACGCATCTATAAGACACACCAGGAAGCATAGCGCTAACCACCTCATCCTGGAAGCAGTCGCGGTTTCGAATCGTAATAGGCCATGCCTAATACGAACGTAACAGGCCACTAGGCATAATACATGTGAAAGGAGGAGGAGGGGGGGTGGGGCATTAAATACGGCTTCTTGCATTGCGTCTTTGAGATTTTATCTTTCTAGGATATCAACTGGTATTTTATCTGTTCCTATAGTTTTCCAGTTAGGCAATTTACTCTTTCAAATTCTCTCATTATCTCTCGTTCAAGAACTTCTATTTCAACTTCGTATTCCGGTTTAATAATTTCAATATTCATATTTCCCCTCTTTATAAGTCTTATATATATATTCCTTCCATCTCTCTCTCTCTGCTATTTCTTTGCTACCAGTAAAATATAAAACATAATTTATTATTTACTAAAATAAAGAGCCAAAAGGATTCATTTTTATAATTTATTATGTTTCATTATTATTATTACATCCAAAAATTACTAGTATACAAGGATAATACTTGTTCTTTGCAACTTTACTTTTTGTTTTAGTGTTCTCAGCAATTATCCGATATGCCTTGTGAGTTTCTCCTGTTTTTAATTTATATTCAACATCTTTACATATTTCTTCTATCCAGTTCTCTTTTGATTTTTGCAGTAGTCTTTAGTCTTGTTTTTTTATATTCGATATTGTTTCTTATCTTCTACAGTTTTTTCCCCTTGCTTCATTTCCTTCTCCTATTAAATGAAATCTTTCATTTGTAATCATTGCGAGGCTTTCGTGGTCGTAATTTTACCTAATTAATAAAGCATTCTTTATTCTCCTTATTCTATGTAGTTTCTTATGTTTTATTTTCCTAGTCGAGGTCATCCAGTTTCTTCACATTCACTATCCTTTCCAACCATTGCATTAAAGTTCCCCACTATAATTAAATTGTCTTCAACTGATGTTATTACTTGCTCTGGTTGTTCATCTATTTTTCCTATCTCATAAACGTCTGAATTAATTGTTCATTACACTTAAATTATTACAAGATTCACTGGAGTTGCTGTTATGGTTAGCATAAGTATTATTCTATCATTCAGATGATAAATATCTTTCCTTTCTTTCCACAATCTTTTCTTAGTAACACACCCAGATCATTTTGTCCTTTCCGCCTCCTCAATAAATGATTCTATAGTTCCACTCCAGTAATCGCCAATACCTTTTATTTGGTTTCACTTACTACATCTTCCTTCCTTCCTTGTTCTTTCAGTTCTTCTAATTTTCTTACTTTCGTCATTGTTTTCATATTTCAAGATCCACTTCGCACTGTTATTTCTTTACATTTCTAATATACTTTGCCTCTGTCTGGATAATCTCTGTCTTTCAGTTCATTTCTTCATTATATATATTCGCTTTGTTTTGCACTGGGATTCCTAGCACTCCTGTCCCATTAAAGAGAGGCTGGGAACTCGGAGACATCGTTTGAACTTTATTCTCTATAGTGATGATACTTGCGAAAACAGTGCAGCAGTTTCCCCTAGCTGTTTTCACCGCAGCTTGCGCCATTTTGTAATTAATAAGCTTTCTGCCTCTTGTTATTCCCCATACCCCCAGACATCTGGTAAGTAAGGGAGAAAAGGCAGACTCCACTGTATGAGACGAAAAAATAACAAAATAGAAAGATTCACGCCTAGCTCTCGAATACTCTTAATAGCATTGTGGTGGAAGGTACAAGTAGCGAAGAAAGATAGCTAGAAAGAAGAGTAGTCTAGAGTTAATATAAGAGATGTAAATTACATGAAATGAAGCATCCACATTCAGATATCTCGGGTTCTCGAGTGTGCATAACAAATAACTTTATAACATAACGTGACTTTATTTTAATCAGTAGAGAAATCAAGTCATTCTCGGCTCATGTTAATGGCATATCGAGAGATAGAACTCAGTTTTCATTATTACCAGTTTTTGCACGATGCCTTGTTATGTTATATGTAAATTAGATAAAAACAGCTTTAATGGCAAAGTCACCAACAACACAAATAACTAAATACCAAACTGAATTCGATTAACAACATCAAAGAGAGCAATACCGAACTCAAATTCACATTAATTGTGAGACAGACAAAAATAGGTGACGAAGGATACCTTTCTTAAATTTATTTCTTCAAATAAATCGGAAAATATTTACCCTAAATGTTCGCACAAATTTCATCTTTTATTGATGTTGGTGGCGGAAGAAATCTCCCAATATGATTTTCTACGATAACGCACTAGCACATTGGCAAACGAATGAATTTCGCAGGCTAGACTTGAAGCGATCTCACTCATAATCTCTCTCTTCCATAAACTTTGCGACTGATATGATTTCATACAAAATTTTTCTGTTGATCTAAGTGAAATGGCAGGGATGTGGGATTCGTGATTTTATCTCTCCGATCTTGGCAGATAAAGATATCATTTTTTTCTGCTCAAACCTATAAAGGAAGCAAACGAGATATCTTCAAATGCATTTCCTTTCTTATGGAAGCCAAATTAAACTGCGAAAGGTATATAAAACATAGATCTGTTTTAAACTTCATTTTTTAAGTTAAAAATAGCTTCTATGCAATTTTGAATTACATATTTTTAAACAGTACCACCTGACTGAAATGTATTTCAAACAGATTAAATATTCTAACATACACTTTTCATGGCACGCAGGATTCAGGTGAACAAAATATGATTTTGAATCCTACTATGACTCATTTACATTCATAACGACTTATAAGTATTATAATTTGTTAGCAATGTAACTGGATGTGAGATTGCTAATCCTATGGACATACATAGTGAACGGTAAATGTGGGATTAATCACTCAATCACTCATTTCCTTATACGGCTAATTCCCCAGAATTAGCCGTACAAGAAATTAAGTTGTATTGCTTCAAAATAGTCGATGGGATACATGTTTGATATTTTGTTTTCAGAGATGTCTTCATGTATTTTTTGTTTATTTTTTCTTAAAATTCATAGCCTGTTAGCTATATTGTACCAGAATGCTATTAGCTACACGTTCCTTCGCTTCACTTTCCTATCCTTTCTCATCCGTCCTAGGACTGGTTGAGACCCCCTAATGAGGGGGTTTATGACGAATTAATGCAGCCAGTTCATCACTCCTCTGCTGTATCCCCTGAGGGCAGTATGCATGACTTTAATCCGTGTGTGTGTGTGCATGGAGCCGGTTTGCCTACTTGCGGGAGGAAAACCCCCAGATAAACTGGCGGAAAAACCCTGCTATCCACGCCCAAGACCGACTAACTTGGCTATGTCTGAGAAAGATCCTAAGCTCCTCACGTCGACGACGGGAATCGAACCCAGGACACTCCTTTCCCAGGCATATGGTTGCGAAGCGCATCGCCACTAAGCTAACCGCACTTCATTTTCGTCCTTGTTAATCTTGACAAGCTTGAACACTTCACTATCCTTCTGTAGTATTTATTAGTTACTAGTTAAAATAATTGGCACGCCTCCTTTTGTAAGATTTCTTATTACTAAGAAAATAAGTTTCTTGCGCAATAATTTTATTTATAGGACTTCGTTACTAAACCAAGTTTATCGTGTGAGTTGCTGCGAAATATCAATTGAAATGTTTAGTGTAATATTTTCATACTCCCGTATTTTTTTCGAAATAAAAAAAAATGTCTGTTCTTGTTTTAAAAATGCGTGACATCATTCTCTCATGCTTCCAAGGTAACCGTACTCATTTCAGTGCATATTTCCTCTGTCGTCTGAAAAATATACTTCAGTAAAGAATAACTACCGATCTTCTGATCTCGTGGAGAGGAGGAAGATTAGCACGCTCTGCGTGCGAAAAAGGTGATAAAAGATACTGCTCAACAGAGCGTGCGTTCAGTGCTCTGTGGGGTACAGTTTTTTTTTCTTTCTTTCTTTTCTCCTGTTAAGATTGCACTTTTTCATACTTCTAGGAAAATAAATCGAGTGTTACTGGTAAAGAATTCTCATGTAGAATTATAATTCAGGAATTTTTGATGTCAAATAAATGTTTAGCATCTGATAAACAATAATTTAAGAATTAATGTTGGTCCTCGTTATTTGACAGTGGAACCATTCATATACAGACATTAGATAAAACAGTTTTTCCTTTTAGAAGTTATCACTGGACATTAGCATTAAAATATATTATGAACAGTACTGTACGAAATGTTAAAAAAAGGCATTTCTGTTAAAATCAGGCATTATTTACATATCAGTAACATGCGGTTTGCAGGTTTTTGTTGACCTGGCTGCCCGAGTGGTTAGCGTATCCACTCTCTAGTCAGTGAGTTCGAATTCAGTCAAAGACCATAGATGTTTGTGATTGTCTTTAGGAAATAGATAATTTCATCCCTAGGTGTGAAATTACTACCACTCTCTTTGTCGAAAGGCCTTGAAAAATTAGAGTTTATCTCTAGAGCATCTATTTCGGATTAGCTAACCCTTAATTCACCCACAGTAAAAATGCATGATGGGTTCGTTTATTTTTATTTCTTTTTATTTAAAAAGAAATAAAAAAATAGTCAATAATATATTCCTTGAACAAATAAGGGCGGATATCTCTTATCGGGGTACTCATGAAAGATTACCTTTCTTGACTTAACTTGTTTCTCGTCTAGCCATTAGGAAGAATGTCAGTAAGTCATCATCATCATTACACTAATTACGGGTATGGACCATATTGGTTTGTTCCGGACTCATTATGCATCCAATATCCCTTTCTGAGGTGTACCCTGCCATCTCCTTCCAATTGGCTTATATTTTAGTATTTGTTTAGGATGTCGGGTGTTGGCCATTCGGTTTACATGTTCTATCCATTTTTGTTTATAATTGTTTAGTTCTTCTTCTATTGATTTTGTTTTTAGTTCTTTTAAAATGTCTTCGTTCCTTTTTTGATCTAATAATGTGTATTTTGCAGTACTTCTCATAAATCTCATTTCACTTGTTTTTATTCTTTGTTTATCTTGTTTGTTTATTGCCCAAATTTCACTCACATATAATAATGTGGGCACTGCTAAAGTAGTGTATATTTTCAAGCGTGTTTTTTTTTGTACTATATTTGGGTTGAGTGTTCTGTTTATCAGGCCTATAATCTGTAAAAATTTTGAAGTTTTTAATTTGATGTCGTTTTCTCCTTCATATGATATTTCACATCCAAGATAACTGAAAGTATTTATCTGTTCTATTATTTTATTATTAATAACTATTTTTCTTCTAACTGGAGTTTGTCCACAAAATGCCATTGTTTTAGTTTTATCTATAGAAATTTTCATTCCAAGCGGTTCTAGTATAATGTTTAAATTATCTATTGCTCTTTGTAAATTGTCTTCCTTATCTGATATTATTACCTGATCATCTGCAAATAAAAACGTATTTATTTTGTTATTCCGGGAAGTTTCTATACCTGGAATGTTTAATGTGTTTCACTGTATTAATATTTCATTAATGTAAATATTGAAAAGTGTTGGAGACAGAGGGTATCCCTGTCTTACTCATTCGTTTATAGATTGTTTTTCAGAGACAACTTTTCATTTATTGTTATTTTTATTTCATTATCTTTATATATATATTCAATATTGCATGTAGTAAAATATTAGGTATATTTATTCTTTGTAATATATCAAACAGTATATATCTTTTTACTCTGTCAAATGTTTTTCGTAATCTATAAACAAAAGATGAGTTTCCAAATTAAATTCTCTTATTTTTTTTCTATAAGTAGTTTTAAACAGAAAGCTGCATCCATTGTAGAGCGTCCTTTTCTACATCCATTTTGACATTCTAATAATATTTTTTCACTGTATATTTTCAGTTTTTCATTAAGTATTCTGCTATAATATTTTGTAGTATGTACCCAATAAACTAATACCTCTGTAGTTAGCAAGTTTTGTTTTATCCCCTTTTTTAAATATAAGTCAATAAGTCTTGTAACTTACATCACTGTAAAAAAAGCTTTGTTGTCAAAGAAAAAAATAATAATAAATAAATAAAGAGAAAAAAGCAGTCTTCACTATCCCAATCCTACACAGCTCCCTTCTCCGGCTACATGTGCTGCCCTCTACATTTGAAGTGCGAGTTAATACAAATAACATAATGTATATTTTGGTCTCGAATGTCCTTATATTTGTACTTCTAGAATGAAGAATATTTTTAATCACAACAGTCGTCGAGACCATTTAGTTTGTCAACATTCAAGGGCTTCCGGCGCAATTCTCAAGAACTGGAGCAATTTTTGCGATTCCGTTTAAAAACCTAAAGGTGTCTCTCGCACTTTCACATTTTTCCTAGTCGAAGTGCTAGGGTTAAATTTAAATTATTTAAATGAAAACAATTATGCGTAATTATCACTCGAGAAAGAATATCCCCTTTAGCTGTTCTCAAATGTGCCGATGATTTAGAAGAAACGTCATCGTATTAGATCCTCTTCATATCTCTAGGGCAGTTTAAACGTATGCCATTATATGAATATTATTTAAAGACCAGGCGTCAATCTGATTTTGTTATATTATTTTCTATATCCGAAGTTATAGGTAAAGTGTTTGTGAAACTTATTCACGACAACATTCACAGCAGTCAACCATCAAGCAGGAAATCGCTTATGTGGAATTCAACTTAATCTCATTCACGCTTTTGGATTGTACGCAAAATGCAATATATTGAAAACTAATATCTGGTTTGAGATCTAACACAGAGTCAAGGAAACTAAATTATAATGAGAGAAATGGCGAGAATGTGAGTTAAAGAGCGACAATATTTTATATAATTATACTAATGATAGGAATGGGCATTATCATGGAAAGGATTACGAGAGGAGAACAAATTCGATTTTGTTTTCGTCCGGTTCGGACACATCAACCGTATTCAAAGATTTCCACATGCATAAGGCACTAGAGAAGAACAGAGATCTACAAGTTGTCCAACTGTCATGCAGACTGCAGACAAGAATTGATTTTCCTTGCATTCTACACGAATGCTAGGAAAATCAAAAACAAATGGGTGGAGTTTGTTGCCTTAGTCGGTATGTTGAGACCTCAGATTATAGGCATTAATGAGACCTGGCGATCAGAATCAGACATACTAACTGGTATCGAGTGTAAAGGGTACACCACTTTTAGAAAGGATAGACACAATAGGAAAAGAGGGGATATGCTGCTTATGATATCAGATGACGTGAATCCAGTTAGAGTTAAGACCTATGATTGTAGTATACTAACGGTATTTCATGTGGCAGTACGTTTGAAGCCATCTGATGTGAGATGGAACCTTAAAAGATCCAATACATAGTGGGATGTTGTTGAAGTGGTGAAGAAATGCATTACCAAATAGAGACGAGGGACGCGAAAAGATTAATCATAATGGGAGACTTTTATTATTCAAATATTGATTGGGTAGCTGTAGAATATCATGAGAAGAATGAAAATGCATTTACTTAGCTGCTTCGGGATAACTTCCTCAAGCAGCATGCAACAGAAGGAACTCGACGTCAAAGAATGTTAGATAGATTATAGTGTCAGAGGGCATTTCGGTTAAAAACGTAACTATCCTGCGTCCGGTTGGTGACAGTGATCATGCGGTACTCACTTGGGAAGTGACTAAGTTTATGAATGTTCCATTCCGAAAAGTTTACATGCTGAACTAAAAAGAAGGAAATTATGAACTACTGAGGAGTCTACTGAGTTCAGCGGAATGGTTTCGGTTTCTGAATGGGAAAATATACACAGTGCATGGGAAGAATTTAATAGATACTAAACTGATGCAACATCAGAATATGTCCCGAGAGTTCGAAGAATAAATAGAGTTGAGGTCAGTAATATGGGATGCACTCTGAACAAGATCAGGATAATATAAGGAATCGTGACGTGATTGGTTGTTGAGATGATTACTTCATTGTGTGTGACGTTATGAGTTTGGAATGTTTGGAATTTTTTTGGGGACCATCTATGTGTGACGTCACTTTGTTTGTTTTGTTCGCGTATGGAATTATGGGTGATGGTAGAGATAAGGATTCGTGTCGTGATTGGTGGGGCACTTTGTATGAGATCAAGATCAAGATAAGATAAGGAATAGTGTCGTGTGTGTTTGTTGTTATCAGATGAAAATAAGTGACGTAATTTATTAGTCACATAATTGTAAATAAGTGACATCATTGTTATTTGTAAATAAGTGACGTTATTGTTTTGAATCGAAAAGGGAGATATATTAGTGGATAAGGATTCATGTAATTGGTGGGACACTTCTGACCAGATCAACATAAGATAAGGAATCGTGACGTGGATATGTGTTATTATCAGATGTAGATAAGTGACGTAATTTGTTAGTTGTAAATAAGTGACGTGATTGTTATGAATGGAAAAGGAAGATAATAGTGGATGTGATTTGGTGGGATACTATGAACAAAATAGGGGTAGGGTGAATGTGGGGGGAGCGACGTCAGTGTCTTCGATGTGTATTGTTGAGTTGTAGATAAATAAATGATTTGCGTATGGAATAATGGGTGATGGATAGTGATAAGATAAATTTTGGAATGTTTGGAATGTTGCTGGGGCTCCCGTTCTGTCAGGGACATCACATGGTGTAGTAGGTTCGCGTATGGAATTGTGAGTGTTTTTAGAGATAACCAATCGTGACGTTATGTGTTTGGAAATTTCTGGGGAACATATGCTTCTCTGTGATATCACATGGTGTTTTGGTTTGCCTATGGAATTGTGGGCGATGTTTTTGAGATAAGATATCTTGGAATTTTCCCAGGGTGACACACATCCATCATTGTCATCGTGTTTTGTCTTTGGTTGTCTATAGATGGGTTTACTAATTTTCCAATACAGTTTGCGGTATTTCTTTCCTGTTAAAGGTGGGAATTCTTAGAGTAGAGTCGTGGCGGCAGTGATTAGGCTTTTCTGAATAATTTAATTATATGCTGGTGTCCCTCAAACATGCATTTTTTCCATAGCTCATACATATTATATTCTATATTCATCTTCTAAAGACTATGGGAATTCTTTCTAGAAATTCTAATGATAATTTAAATTACCTACAGTCTTTCCAGAATAGCTCCTTTAAATGTGAATATTCCAGTAAAGATATTCCAAAATAGTTGAATTTTATATCCACAACACAACACAAACGCTCACACAGAACAATATTTCTGGAAATAACCAGAAAATATAGTTGACTACATCGTTTAGTGTCCACCCGTTTGGCTCTGTTCCTTTTCTTTGAAATGACTCATTAATTTCCGGGAACTATAGTTAGTCATTTTGTATACAACTAATCACATCCTGTATTAGATGACTTGCAGTATTGTTTAAAAGGTATAATTTCCACGTTTTTTTCCCGCGGTTCTGGAGCTTCTCTGATTACCAACATCGTGGAAGAAAAGTAAACTCAGTGCTTGCCTTTCTGTTAATATCATTTATTTCCTGTCTTAGTTTTCGACCTCTATCACACCATGGAACTGTAGTTTTGTCAGTTTGTATTAATCACATCCTGTAATATATGAGTTGCGGTATTGTTCAAAAGGTATCATTTTCCCATGGTTGGATGTTTCTCAAACACTTACATATGACTAAGTGATTAGCATTCACACGATTGTGATGACACATATCCTAAACTTATTCATTCCTGATTAAGGATTTTATAGATTATTTTCAAGAAGATAGCTTGTTTGTTTGTTTACATTTTGTGTAGCTAGGAAAGTGGACTTTATTTCAAATGAATATTAGCTCTGTAATATATACTTTGTCAATTTCTGAATCTAACATACAGAAATTAAATAAAGTGAAAAAGATAGTATTTTTTCTCTCTTATTCTTCAGATTTAACATTTGCACTGATGTTCATAGTATATGATTTGCCACTGGTGCTTATGTGTAATTCACGTGATTTTTCTCCATGTGACATTTCAAATTTTGCTAAAAGCTATCAACCTGCTGAATGCAACATTGAGTTCACTGCTGCCTCTTCACTGGATGAGGATACTCAGGTGTATGAGGAGGAGGTATTATCGCTGTTCATCATAATCGGATATTCAGTTTGTGCAACAAACTGAATAAGAATTCAGCAATAGAGACTTATCAGATATGAGCACAAGTGCTAAACGAGTGTTCAGCTGAACTGATTATTCCTTTGACCAGGCTCTCTAATTTAAGTCTGAGAACAGGCCTGATTCCATGGCAATGGAAAGAATGTAATGATAATACCATTGCAAGGGTGGTGCAAAGACCGACGTATCCCACTATCAACCAATCAGTATATCAGGAGAGGTGGTGGAAATTTTGGAAAAATTGATCAGGGCTTGCATTCAGAAATGGGTTGACAGAGAATCTCTACTTTTCAAAGATCAACATGGATTAACTAAGGGAAAGTCATGTTTTAGCAACTTACTCACATTTTATAATAATGTTACCTTTGAACTGATCAAGGGAAATGGATAAACGATGGTACATTTGGATTTTGCAAAGCCTTTTGATAGAATACAGCAATGAAGAATTTTCATAAATTGGAGAACATTGGTTTCAATCAAATCAGCTAACGCCTTTTTTCCCGTATAGGAAGTAGGCGAGGCCGTTTTCTCTCTCTAACTTTTTGAGACTGAGTTGGCAGTTCAGTCTCTACTGGTAGCTAATGACAAATAGCTGGCCCAAAGCTTTGAATAATTTAAGTGGCCGCAATCAAGACACCGCTCAGCAGGTGACACCATCCCGTGGTCCCTAATCCTAACACAATATTTTTAATATCTGAATTAGTGTGAGTTCTATGGTCGATATTCTTGAGATTACGGAACGAAAAACCCGAGTTTCCTGGAGAAAAAAACAACTTGCACTTGACAGATATAGATTAGGGAACCGGTCAAAAAAGGCTTAATAAACCTACCTGTAGTCGACGAGTAGACTTGGACTTTTCGCACGGTTTAGAGCTGAGGAATGCAATCACTTCCACTGAGCTACACAGGCTCTCGAATATGAGTTTGGATTATAAAATATTACCGTGGATAAGAGTACGGTTGACTGACAGATATTAAAATATGGTGTACGAGGAATGTGAGTCTGCAAGATTTAAGGTAACTAGTGGTGTACCACTGATCAGTCCTTGGCTCATTTTTATTCAATCTGTACATTACGGACATCGGGAAGGATTTGACAAGCGACATACAACTATTTCCCACTGATTGAAAAGATACGTAGGGTAATCAGAAATGATATGCATTACTTGTGAAATTATTTGAATAGGCTGTAATTGTTGGAGTGGGATTAGATATCCAATATTGTATTATATTGGTGGGATTATGCTAGAAGAAACTGATGCGGCTAGGGATCTTGCAGTTTAATAGATAGGAAGATGAAATTCAGAGCCCATGTAGCAAAGATTGCAAATAAAACTAAACAAAATAAATTGCAGACGCCATCAAACAGGAGAAAGAGGCGTTATATCATTGAGACATACAAAATTCTGAAAGGGTGATACACAATTTCAGTAATTGGAATTCTTCATTTTATGGAGGTTGGGGAAAGGACAAATGGGCATCCTTGGAAACTGAGAATGAATGCTGCCGCTAAGAAGGGGGGGGGGTGAGGGCTAGATTTTTCTCTCATAGAATGGTGCTTGATTGGAATGTATTGCTATTGGATGTTGCTAATGAATTCAAGAAAACAAGCATGATAGCTGGTACGTGTAGTATTTGGCCTCCCTCAATTAGTTCCTGACTCCCTGGAAGTCTCTCTTAACAGTAATAATAATAATAATAATTGCATGTTTCTAGCATGCATTTCCATTTTTTCGTTACTTTTTTGAACAACACATCGATATCAGAATTAAACTATAAAGTGCGAACAAAATTGTACAGTCTTATGGCTGTCAACACGAATTCGGGATCATTATTAATGATACAAAAATATGATCATTGGTAGCAAATTAAAAATATCTGCAGTATGAACACCAATTTTTCATTATACTGCTGGCTGGAAACATACTCCTATTTAAAACTGTAACAATGCCAAGTATAAAGGCATAAATTTATTATTTAACGCTTGTATTTACTTATGATATCACTGACTGACGCTTTTGCTAAATCGTATATGGTAACCGTATGTGGTATGCGAATGCATACTGACTATTCACTTCAGAGATACTAAACATGGTAATAAATTCTTATCGTGGGGAATTAAGTGAGTGTCAAAATGCCCACATTGGTGAGAGAATAATCACATTTGTCAGCTTGATATTAAAGCAGCAGTTTAATGAAGTTTATGCTGTCTGGTAGTCTCATGTCTGCATCCCGAAAGTTGTTGTTGACAGCGAGAAGTGTGAAGGAGGTTTTTTAAACTACTTCGTATAAATAAATTTGGTTGCTAACCAAAGGCAATGAAAAAGTATCCGTAATTAAAATGACGCTCTATGAAAAATTAATGAGATGGAAACCGCTGTCTGCTAATAAAATTGAAGTAATTAAGAAGCATAATCACACCATTTACACTTCATCAAGTGCATGAGGCATTATTCATGTGCTTCCGCGCAATAATAATTTTCTCCAGATGGCAAAATACGGATTTACTCGTTTAATCACACTCTCATTTGAATCCTAAGTGAGCCATTAATTAACATATATTCTGGTTTAATTGCAGAACATTGTATTAATATTCCGGAAGAATTAGCTGTGCAAAATTGATAAAAAAAAAAGAAAAAAAAATGGAAAAATGTGTTTCGCTCCACGTGCATTGAATTAAGCTATTCCGATGTTAAGTACCCATCTTCTTTGTTGTATCAATCATATTTTTTTCGCGTAGCATACTGTAAGAAAGCTAGTAGTTGTGTTTTAGAAGTGAGTTCAGTAAATCATAGAATCACTTTGAGACGAATTTTTCATTAAAAAAAAAAAAGTTCACTTACAAAATTGCAGGAACGTGGCTATAAAATAAGGCGATAAAAGAAGTTAACTAAGTAACGCAAAAGGTTTTAGATAGGAGGACAACAACAACAACAACAACAACAAAGAAGCGTATATACATATTAAGTGAAATACTACAAATATTCTTATTTGAAATAAAACAAAAAGATGATTGTCGGTTTGAGCGTAAGCAAGCCACTTTCTGATAAGATGCGTCATATTCACTACTTTGAAGTAGCGCATATGAGTAACTTTTAATAAAAGAACTGAATCTGTGGAATTTTGCTATAATATACGATTTATTAAAATTTTTAATTTTTCTCTTTATATTTAAAGAAATATAAAACAGAGAAATTTGTTAAAACAGGCTTTATTTATTAACATAATTTTTGAATGATAAATGCATCTAAACACAAGAAAGATATTTAATTAACCAAATATTTCTTTCTGAGAATAGCAGACCATCCTCAGTGGTATTACAAGAACAGTTATAAAAATACAAGCTAGAATATTAACAATAGATCGTTAAAAATAGAACACGCCGCGTGATGTTATATCACTAAGTATGAAACGGAATATTTTGAAGTAGAGACATGATTGAAAAAAAAAAAAGATTAATCTTGATTAGACTTTCCCAGATTTTTGATATAGATATACAGTTATTACGATTCAGGTTGAGACGATGCAGCAAGGCCTCCACGCTTTCCTTGAACAAACGTTCAAACCTATAACAGGATCTATGTAAGAGGCGAGTCCTGGACCAAAGGATGTTGTGGTCAGTTTCAATCCCGTGCTGAGCCAATCCAGACTTTTCAGGTTTGTTGTGAAGAATGGAGGACTGATGTTCTTGGATTCCTTTTTCAAGAGAACGTCCAGTCTGTCCAAAATAGGATAGATCACAGTTGCGCGGAATTTGATAAACTCCAGGAAGAGATAAAGTTGAGCGTTTATCTTTAGGAGAAGGATATTAGAAGATAATTTGTTAATAGGTGAAAAACTAGCTATTAAATCATAATTCTTTAAATTTTTTGCGATAGGTTCAGAAATACCGGAGATATAAGGAATAGGCACTCGACGTATTGAAACTTTGTTGTTTTTGTGGAGGATTATAAGAATTGAGAAGATGTGCTTTTTTCAGAAAAGCCATTGAGTTTCATGTGTTGTTGGATAGTAGAAAGTTCTTTCTGTAGATAATCAAAAGTAGAACAATTAGTTTTTGCTCTTCTAATGAGACATTTTATAATTCCTTTTTTTTTGACATGGATGATAGGCTGATTCTTTAAGAATATAACGACCTGTGAACGTTGGTTTCCTGTATACTGTAGATGTAAGAATACTTGAAGGTGACCGGATGAGGAGAAAGTCTAAAAAAGATAACTGGTTGTTTTCTTCTATTTCCATAGTAAACTTAATACGATGATGCAAGAAATTGATACTGTTTAAAAAAGAAAGTAAAGAGTTTTTGCTATGTGGCCAAATAGTAAAGATGTCATCTATATATCTTACCCAAAAGGATGATTGAGGGAAAATAGATGAGAATAGGACTTTTTCTAAATGTTCTAAATAAAAGTTGGCCAAAGCATGAGAGAGAGGATTTCCCATGGCCGTTCCTTCTACTTGGCTGTAAAATTTATTTTGACATTCGAAATATCCAGAATGTATTACGAAATCGTATAAAGTTTACTACCGAAATAGAAGAAAACAACCAGTTATCTTTTTTAGACTTTCTCCTCATCCGGTGACCTTCAAATATTCTTACATCTACAGTATACAGGAAACCAACGTTCACAGGTCGTTAAATTCTTAAAGAATCAGCCCATCATCCATGTCAAAAAACAGGAATTATAAAATGCCTCATTAGAAGAGCAAAAACTACTTGTTCTACTTTTGATTATCTACAGAAAGAACTTTCTACTATCCAACAACACATGAAACTAAATGACTTTTCTGAAAAAGTCTTCAACATCTTCTCAATTCTTATAATCCTCCACAAAAACAACAAAGTTTCAATACGTCGAGTGCCAGTTCCTTATATCTCCGGTATTTCTGAAACTATCACAATAATTTTAAAGATATATGATTTAGCAGCTACTTATTCACCTACTAACAAATTGTCTTCTCATTTTCCTTCACCTAAAGACCAACGCTCAACTTTATCTCTTCCTGGAGTTTATCAAATCCCGTGCAACTGTGATCTATCCTATTTTGGACAGACTGGACGTTCTCTTGAAAAAGGAATCCAAGAACATCAATCCTCCATTCTTCAAAACAAACCTAAAAAGTCTGGATTGGCTCAGCACGGGATTGAAACTGACCACAACATCCTTTGGTCCAGGACTCGCCTCTTACATAGATCCTGTTATAAGTTTGAACGCTTGTTTAAGGAAAGCGTGGAGGCCTTGCTCCATCGTCCCAACCTGAATCGGAATGACTGTATTTCTATATAAAAATTCTTGGAAAGTCTAATCAAGATTACTCGTTAATTTTTTTTTTTTCAATCATGTCTCTACTTCAAAATATTCCGTTTCATACTTAGTGATATAACATCACGCGTCGTGTTCTATTTTAAACGATCTATTGTTAATATGCTAGCTTGTACTTTTATGACTGTTCTTGTAATACCACTGAGGATAGTCTGCTATTCCCAGAGCGAAATATTTGGTTAATTAAATATCTTTTTTGTGTTTACGTGATTATATCATTCAGTCTTATGTCACAAGTATCCTTAAAACAACTAACATAATTTTTATATTTTAGAAAATTTATGAGTATATCTTATAACAGTTTAATAACCTCATTCAGTTGATTATAATCAGCTGAAACGATTATAAATAATTATTTATACTCCATTAATTAAAACATTATAAATAATTATTTATACTCCATTAATTATACTCCAGGAATAAAACATTAATTAGAGTAAATAATTAATGTTTTATGTAAATAAAACACTAATTATTTACATAATTAATGTTTTATTCATGTTGTAGTATGACGTATACTTATTATCTATTTACTATTGCATTTTCTCAATCTCTTATTTTTCTAATGTAAATTTAACTAACATTTCCATTTCTCGTAGCCAAAGTGCTTCTTCTTTTCCAAACGCTAATCATCTTTTAACTCCCCTCGCCACACATTTGCTACATGCGTCACAGCGCTTCTTAATGGTAGATTGGATTTCTGATGCAGATGGCATCTGGGATGCCATCTGCATCAGAAACACAGCCGAGCAAGTAGATTCTTGTTGACAGCCGGCCACCTTAGAGACGCATTTCACGGTGAGTGGGGCCATTACTACGAGTGAGATGTCAATATCTGCCACCAACTTTAAGCACTTCCGATGTCCTGGAGCAAGAATTCATAATTCAAAACTGCATCGCTTAATTTCGTTATTTCACCATGCATATGAAAGGTGATGCCGTTTTAATCAGAAATCCATCTAGTATATTCCTCAGGTGAATTTAAAACTCCTCCGTTTTCTCTTTAGAGAAACTAGTTTATAGTTTGACTTATTTTATGTTATTTTAGGAGTCTGTCATTTTCTCTTGTAGAACATAGAATTGTCCTTTATGAAACAAAAACCGAAAATGAAAGAAAAGCTATAAGACTACGATCTCAAATCCGCTCTACTAAATTTCTGGCGCATTCAAAGATCTATTTGCTGTCTGTTCCACCATTCCCAGTACCTTACATCTTGCATAAAGAGAAGCGTTAGTTACAAATATCCAAGGGATTTATGAGGGGAATAAAATACAAACCGATTTGCTACTGTGTGTCTTTTATCGTACTTATATTTCTATATTTATGGAACAGTGTCAACGTGATTTAATGTCCGTGCAAAAGGAAAAACGATGTTAAAACGTTGAGCGTAAAAATCTATGTAATAGAGACATTTGGATATCGAAGCAAACATCCCCTGAATCACATGCTTAATTTTATGTAATTTTTCAAAAAGAGTACAGTTATTGAAATCGTGTTTTGAAACACACATTAATGGAAATTAAACAACAAAGTAAGTGATTTAAAAATGAAATGTACTCTGCTATAAAAGCAGTATAAGAATACAGCGAGATAAATAAAAACAGTAGGAGGATTTATTGTGAGAGGCTATAGTACCGCGAACATGTCGCCCACCGAGAGAGAATGAACGCAGTTACCTGTCCGTCCGTGGCGTTGAGAGTGAATTCATTAAAACCACCACCATACGTGGACTCCCTCCATGCAGGCGCTGGAAGAGGGCAGTTGTTCGGAAAGCCTCCTGATTCACTACCATCTGGTTTCATCGCTATGGAAGGTGCACAGCAGGAAAATAGTAGGTATACAACTGTAGATCCGCCATTTTTTTTTTTTTTTTTATATTGAGCCCATATACGAGAGGTTGGTTTCTCAACCTATATTACATTAGTACCATTTATGGGTGGTGGGTTGGGAAAGAAGGTACTTGTTCACATTTGATTTGAATGACTGTATATCGTATTCCCTTGGGAACACAACAAGGGTAAGACTGTTCCACAGCACAGCAGTTGCAGGGATGAAGGAGAAGGAGAAGAAACTTGTTCTGTGGGTTTCAATGTGCACCGTGAAGGGATGTTGAGCACCAGCTGCACGTGTTCCAACTAGCTTAGAACTAAGTGGAGAAATTATTGATGTTATTTCAGATGAACATTTTTCATGGAAATATTTGTAAAATACACATAGTGTGGAGACCGATCGTCTGTGCTAAAGTGGGGGAGTGAATGGGAGAGTTACTGTTATATTGCTAGAATTGGAGATTCTCGATCCCCACATTGCGTTTATGATGCTCCTGAGCGGTTTCGATCAGAAGAGAAGGGAGAGGGATAGACATCAAACAGTATTCGAAACTTAATTTCATCACAGAATGAGGAAGAAAGGGTGAGGTTAACTTAAATAAAACAATCTCTTTTTTACGAATATTAATCAATATAGTGTTCAGCTCATCATGCTTGCAATGACAGATTCATCCTACTGAACACCCTTTCCGGAAAAATGGTCATAAATTAACACAAGTATTCCGCTACAAATATGACAAAGATTTCGTATAGTGGAAATTACCATGTCGGTCTCCATTTCTAATATTCATCGGCTATAATAACAACGATTGTTGCCGATGAAGAATATTTTTTTAATTAAACACTGAATAAATGAACAAATTTTATATGGATAACTTAAAATAATGATGAACATATAGAAAATAATAAATCGTCTCTAAGACTTCTCGCAAACGAGGATCGAATTCTTTACGACGCATGTGAGGAAACATCCTTTATTTTTTTTTCTCTAGAAGATGAGTTAACCGGTTTCATGTGGATGGGTATGAGGGATTTCCTTCAGCACAACTTGCCGGATGGCACCACCACAGTAATAGATAGTTGCTTCGTCCATAATAACAACTAACTAAAGTTTTTTTTTCTTTTTCTTCTTCGAAACTCGGTAGGCAGCCGTTCTCTGTTTCTATCAGTTACAGTTTGGTTCCAAGGAGTACTGTACGAAAGGAGATGTTCCTAATAATAACTCTTATTTATCTGTATGTATTCACGTGTGTTTCCCCGTCCAGTTCTGAGTTGCAGGTTCGGAGTTTAACCATTCGAATTTTCTTCGAAACGGAAATATCTTACTTCCTGATCCAAAGATCAGTTAACTTACACGATTAGAAAAGGTTCATCTCTTCACTTTCAGAATTTAGTCTACAAAAGTTTCTTCTACTGATCTAATATTGTGGAATTAAAAAATGCGTTGTAGCACCTTCTTTCAAGCATACAAGTACATAAAATGAAAATGAAATGCAGTTGATCCTTGAACAACGCGGGCATTAGGATTCAAACAGTGCAGGAGTCTGCATTGTTTGAATCCTCGTATAACTTTTGTTTTCTCAACAACTAAGCTACTAATAGCGTACGGTTGACTGGAAGCCTTAGCAATAACATAACCAGATTAACACATATTTTGTATTGTATATGTGTGTATTGTATGCAGTATTCTTGCAATAAAGTAAGCTAGAGAAAATGAAATGTGTTTACTGAAAATCATAAAGAAGTTAAAATACATTTACAGAACTGTACCTCTCGTTATCGATACTGTAAATTTACGTCGTTGTTTACAAGATGAATCGTATGTCTGTCAGTACCTTCATCTGCATTGCATTATATGATACAAAACACTGTAGATGTTAAACGTATTACTAACACTAGACATAATAAATGAGAAGATAATGTGAAAAATAAATTCATATTTATTTACGGGTGTGACGATTTATGCATTGATAATGAAGAAGCAGCAATATGATTGATTTATAGTAGCCTAGCCTACACATTAATGAATGAATCGTTATAAAATTTTTATTTTATGCTAATTAATTAATTTAAGTAATTTACATTAATAAAAGGACGTAGCACAGATGAGAATGCTTAAGTGGATGTGCGGTGTTACTAGAAAGGATAGTCTGAGAAATGACTATGCCAGGGCAACAGTGAAAGTTATGAATTTAGGAGCGAAGATACAGGAGGCAAGGTTGAGATGGTTTGGTCATGTGATGTGGAGGGAGGAAGAATATGTGGGAAGAAGGGTTATGCAGATGGATGTGCAAGGAAGGAGGAAGCGTGGGCGGCCAAAGAACAGATGGAGGGAACTGGTAGAAGAGGACTTGAGGATGAAGAACTTGGATGTGGTGACAGCCCAAGACAGGAGGATGTGGAGGAGACTCATCATCAACAGTGACCCCCACTTAAGTGAGAGAAGCTGTAGAAGAAGAAGAATAACAGTTAATTTTATGTAGTTGTGATTTAATGATGAATATTTACGTTTGTTGGATGCGTGAGTTTTGATAAATTTTAACTTTTTACAATAGATTTGTACATATTTTATGGAAGCAAATAATAAAATAGACTATTATTATAATTACGGCTATTATAGCCTGTTTTTGTTTAGGAGTGTCCCTTATTTAAATACATTGGCTATCAATACTGAAGAGGGGTATATATATTTAGGACATTATTGGTGAGTATAGAAGGCAATTAAGGTAGAATAAAAGAGGTGGAAAAATTTGGTACATACCTTTTTTGATTCTACGATGTCTTCCACTTCCATGATCTCGCTGAAGGTTGTTTACAAACGGGGGGGGAAGAGGGAGGGAGCGTGGCGGTGTGTTTAGACGCGTGAAAATAAGTTTGGATAACCCGGGCTAATATTAATAATATATATATAAATGTATACATATATTATTTTGAATTAAGGCGCATTTTTGTGAGGGAGGAAGGGTAAACTTATGTGGCAACTGGGGCAGGGTTAACGGGGTGTGGAACCGTTTCGGTCGTGTGACCGTCCTCGGAACTTTGTTGGAAATGAGTGTAGGGCTATGTCAGGGCAAAGTTGCAACTGCCAAATAAGGGCATTAGTTGTCGCTATATGGCCGGACGCGTGGCTTAAATTGTAGGTTCTGGATCGTCCAACATTCGGAAATTAGGTAGAGGCGGTGGATGCTGATAGAATTTTCATCGCATTTTATGGCAATAGTTTCGGATATTCTTAGCACTGTTTCGTTGTCTTGTTTGTCTATGATTATGGCCTTGTCGATTTGGGGGTATGTTTTAGTTCAAGGGCGTCAGCTGCAATTTCTGTCTTCCCTGTATTCTGTGTTTTGTTTTTCTTTTTGATGTTGCGATGTTTGTTTGTGATCAGATATTCCGGAATGGGAATATTGCAATCCCTGAAGTGCTCTTGTATTCTAGTCCATAAGGACCTAATAGTTGAACCAGTGTAGGTGACGTCACAGTCCTCTTGACAAGGAAATTTGTAGACAACGTTGTGGAGTTCTTTGTGTGTGAGAGATATTTTAGGTTTTAGGAGAGTTGCTAATTTTTGGTTCGTGGTGAATACTAGCTTATAGTCCGTGTGTTTGAAAATGTATTCGTAGGCTTTGTATGTATGTGTTTTGGATGTATGGTAATTTGATGACCATGCGTGTAGGGAAGTCTATTTTGGTTATATTATTGTTAAGACGGGATTTTGCCATATTGTTCGCGTAATTTATTAGATGTGTAGGATAGTTGCGATTTTTGAAAACTTGTGTTAAATACTTTAATTCTGTGTTAAGATAATTGCTGTTGGTTGAGGATTTGTAAGCATTGATAAATTGTGATAGGACGACTGATTTTTTTAACATAATATGGGTGGCATGAATTGAAATGGAGGTAGTTTCCGATATGTGTTTGTTTGTGGAATATCTTTGTAGCTATCTTGTTATTGCTTCTGATTAATGTCAGGTTTAAGAAATTGATGGATTTGTTCTGTTCTGTTTCTAAGGTGAATTGTAGTCTGTTACTATAATCGTTGAGGGATGGTTGTAAGACGGAGATGTGCGAGGGTTTGCCAATGCATAGAATATCATCTACGTATCTGCCATAAAAGGTGATGCCGGGGGGAAGAGAAGGGTGTAGTAGAAGTGATTCAATGTATGCCAGGAATAATTCTGCTAGATGACCACTGATGTTTTGGCCCATTGGGAGACCGAAAATTTGAACATATAAGGATTTGTTGAACTTAAAGAAGTTTGCAAATATTGTAAGTTTGATCAAGCTAATGATATCAATGGGTATCAGTTTTGTGCATGTGTGTAGTCCTCTGTGAGTAGTGTGTGCACGATGTCTAATGTCCTGGGGACATCCACGTTTGTGTATAATGAAGTTGCATCTAATGAGGTGAGGATGTCATCTTGGTATGTAGTAGTGTTATTTATTTTCCAGAATAGGTCATCCGTATTTTTGATCATACAGATAGACGTTGTTAGTAGTGGTTTGATGAGTTTAGCAACAAATTTAGATAAAGAAGCTGTGGTGGTGTTCTTGTAGGAGACTGGGTCGTATCGGATAACCGTCCTTGTGGGTTTTGATGTTCCCGAACATATAGGGGGTGCGTGTAGTGCAGGGGGTTGTGTGTCTCATTGTGGTTTTATCTATTTTGTTTTGACTTTTTAAGGTGTGTAGGGAGCTGTTGATTTGTTTTATGAGGTCGGGGGTAGGATCATTGTGGATTTTTTGGTAGGTGTGTTGGTCGTTTAAGACGGCCATAATTTTGTTGTGGTAATCGGTTTTGTTGATGATAACTACAATGTCTCCTTTGTCAGCTTTTGTAATCATGATATCTGGGTTCTTCCTTAAAGATAATAGGGCTCTAAAGATAAAATAGATTACTATCTACATATATTTCATTCATTCATTCATGACATATCTAATGTTTTTTTTTTTTTTTTTGATATTTCTAGGCTACGCGGTTCGTCTGCGAGATTTTTAAATTGTTACAAATGTGCAAAAAATTTCCAATATATTTATTAAAAAACGCTTTTCAAACCCGCGTTCTTCAAGGGTTAAATGCAATTAATTATAATGTATTGATGCTAAATTAACTCTTGGGAAATACTGACACAATCTTTGCCCAAATGTAATTCTTTATTATATCAAATTTCTCGTGGAAAGTAATAGCCAAAGGCCCGTGTGGCTGAGTGGAAGTAATGTTTGTTTGTACTGCTCACCGCTAAACAGCCCAAAGGTAGACCTAAATTCAAGTCTAGTTGCCGACTGGAGGAAAGTTTTCTAAGCCTATGTTCGACCTGTTCCCGAGCTAGTCGATCTACACGGGCAGTCGGTTTTTTCCTCGCGTAAACTCTGGCTTTTTTTCCTCCAGAACACTCGGGTTTTCTTCTCCCGGAAACTCGGGTTTCTCATCCCGTAAACTCAAGAAAATCAACCTTAGAACCCACATAATTTTAGATAGTACATGTGTTGTTAGGGTTAGGTACCAAGAGATGGCAGCACTTGTTTGCCTTGTCTTCATAGGTGCCGCATATAACTAGTGATAGACATTGGCCAGCTATCTCTGATTAGCTATCGGTGGAGATTGAACTGTCCACTCAGTGCCAAAAAGCTAGATATATTTAAAGGCTTGGTCTACTCCCTATAAGGGAATAGAAGGCGTTACTTTATTTATTTTATTTAAGTAATAACCATCTGACTTTTATAGGTGAGTGTAGATTCAATAAAACGTTGCTTATAAAAACATTTATATACATTTAAAGTGAGCCAGAGGAAATACAAATTCGGAAAAGCTGCAGTTATCGATTACAAAGATAAAAACAAAGCACTTAGATTAGGTGAAAAATCTATGTGACAAGGTCCAGTATCCTAATTCGATTAAGCTATAAACGTAATTATTCAAATTAAGTGGATATTAAATCCAACATTATTTCAAAGCCGAATAGAGAAATTACAACAGTTTCGTGCCGAATATGGAAAGTATAAAAGTTCCGTCGGTGTTCCAAGCGTAAGCAAACCTTTCATGACAGGGGCAACTCATGGTAAAGGTGGAGTAAATTATTTATAGTTTCTACATTCGGCACGAAGCTCTTGTAGGTTTTCTATTCAGCTTTGGAATAATGTTGGATTCAATATCCACTTGCATCGCCGAAGCCGTTTGGCTCTTTATTTCAGTATAAACATAATATGTTTCTTATCGTACAAATTATTTACATATATGCAATATATATTAATATTACTTTATATATATTACTTAATATATATTAATTTATTAATAATATTATTAATAAATTAATATATATTAATATATACAAAAATATATTATTACATTTTCTGTTCAATACAAAATGTAGAGTACAGGACATTAATTTTTTAACTATTAATATACGTATATTTTTTAAATATTAATATCATACTTTATTTATTGTATAGCATGTATGTATATATATATACACACACGATTAAAGACGTATTATATTTTTGTTACAAGCATTCAGTATATAAGTTATTGACAATATATATTTTTTTCATAAATAATATACGTGTCCTTTTTAGCTGTGTAGCTCAGTGGAAGTAGTTTTTGCACTCTTCACCACTAAACCACCCGAAGAAAGACAGTCATCAGATTGATTTTAATCGCCGTCTAGAGGACCTTTTTCTTAGACTTTTTTCGACCGGTTCTCAAGTTCGTCGATCTCTGGCATGGGCAAAGGAGTTTTTTCTCCAGGAAAACACGGGATTTTCTTCGGCTATACATAATTAAAGGAGTCATTATATTTTTCAACAAACAGTGCAATTAGAGACAACCGGAATAAAACGGCACTAATTAATGAATCACATCCCCTCTCCAACAAAAACTGCTGTATAGACCAAGCAAAACCATATGTTGCCGGTAGAACATATGATTTTGCTTGACACCACCCCCGTTGGTAATGTGTTAAAACTAAGAAATATATAGTGAATGTGTTTCAGATATTATGGAATTTGGTTAAAGGGAATTAGCATTTCAACTTAAGTATTGAAATGCTAATTTGTCTTTGGTTCGCGCGATCTTTTGTTAATACCGCACCAATCATATGCTTGGTGCGGTATTCACTTCTCTGCTCTACGTATCTTAAGCCTTGTAAATTACTGGTAATTTTTGCTTGAAATAATGGGAAAGAAGATGAAGCTCTTTGGGTAGATGACTTTGACGCTGCACACAAAGAAACTGTTCTCGATGCCAAAAGTAGTGATAGCGAGTAGGAGCTTCTTGGTAAGGCGCACCATTTTCAGTTTTTTTCTGAAAACTTTACTTTTCGAAAATTCCCGCACATATCTCGCAACACGATTTTTTTAGCTTTAATTTTGGGAAAAAAGTTAGAGTTATATTCGAGTAAATACAGTATTTTTTTCAGCTTTCAAATTCTTACGTATGGATCAATGGTTAAAGATTGGATTATAAAACCCCCAAAAGAGAGCAATATAGCAAATACAAGTAGCTGTAAGCAACAAGAAAACGTTGATACTGCATCTGGATCAAATGAAATTGATGAGTGTGTCGTCTGACATCTCTAGAGAACCAAAATTTAAAAATAAATCCTATTTTTTGTTTAAATGAATATATAAATTCAAATAAAATAGATATTTACTTTTAATTAATATTTTAAATTAATTAATTTATTTTTATTAATTAATTAATTAATTTTTAATTAAATAATTAGGGGTACTTGGTAATAATGAAAATTTAAGGTGTACGCGGATATCTGAAGTTTGAGAAACACTGACCTAAATGATAAGGAAAAATACTATCAATCTGGGCTGCGCTGTGTAATATTTCATGCTTTTATTTAGAAACAAAATGGTAAATTACAAAAAAATATTCTTACTTCATTTTCATTTGACGAACTGTGTTGCGAAAACACAGCTGCCAGCATTGCTTGTAAATTCTGTGGATATTCACTCAATCTTAGTAGTCGTTCTTTTCCTAAAAGTAAAGACAGCTAAATTAATGTTGAAATGATAGAAAGAATATATATACTTTAAAAAAGCTTACAGTTAATGGGTAAAAACAAGAGAAAGAAATGAGGAAGCTTGTATTTCTAAAGTCGCACTGGAACTCGTGTTATGTGCTATGAAAAAATCTCGATAAGGAAATTCCAGCAGATTATGCCATCAGGAAAAAAATTCCATTTCTTATGAACAATCCTTTTTTTATATAATCCTGTTTACTCTCAGTTTCTACATTCATTAAGGAAAAAAGTAATTGACTAAAGGAGGAATTACAAGTCGTGACGCATCTTTTGAGTCATCGTTGAGTTCAAGAAAGAACATGACTACATAAGTAAGAATGTAAAACAATACGCGTTATCAATTAATAAAATAGCATTGCTTTGATTTTAGTATCAGCATATTATAGTTTAACGGAACTCGGTTACAGCATGAAGTAACTTCTGGTTGTATCATGAATTTAGTTTTGCAACGATCAAAACAGATTATACGAAAACTGTTTGCCGTTATTTTTTTCTTTTCCCAAAATCAAAAAATATGATCGTTTACTGTGCTGCAGTAAACCAATGCATCCATATAGTAAAGAAACGTCTATGATATTCTAACCTGTGATTTAGCTATCCTTAACTTAGCCATACGAAATATGTTTCACTTTTTACATTTAAAATCGAAGTTCGCAAATTTATAACTTTTGCCTTTGCACCACCACCACCTTCCACATTTATGAGACTGTCACCAATAAAATTAATTAATCAAACTGTGCATCCCGATGACTCTGAAAGGAATAAAACAAAAAAGGCTTTTATTATTGATTGTCCCAGTTAATTGCTTTATTGTAACGAGTAACGGGTGGCTTGTAATCGCCTTACAGATTTCTCAATTATCAACTGGGTTCTGGTTAATTTATTGAAGTACATTACTGACCAGGATTAAGTTGCATTGAATTTTCGACTGTTCCCAGTGCTGCTTTCACGTGTTAAATATAAACAAGACGCCTTTGCTTTGGTTGAATGTGAGAACACAACAGTTGTTCCTAAATGCGGATGTTTGCCCTGGGAAAAGCTGCAAAATGCTTCTTTTACGATGGTATTAGCATAATTGAGTAGTTTACAAAATAAGTAGATTTTAGTCAAAACTCGTACGTGTAGGAAAGAAGATAGAAAGTGAATAAAAAACAAGATCTTCCCCGGAAATTGAATATGGCATACATAGAAGAGGATAATAAAACTTCCGAAAGAAAAACAGTTTTAATTTAATGAGGAGAAAGAAAAATCATAGTCGGGATGTTTTTTTTTGTTTTTTTTTTTGTTAGATTAATTATAGTTGCACAGTAAGTTTTGTAATTGAAACCACTGAGAAAGAAAATTATTTCCAGTTTAATCGATGTTTTATAATATTTGATTAGACAGTGGATCATTAGTTGTTTTTTTTTATTAGAAGTATGTCTCAAGTTTTATTTATATTTAATGGTTTGGTTTAAGTAAAATATAAAATAAAAATTGCAAATTACTTAAATCTGGTGATTTGTCGTAATGTCTTCATTAAACTATTGTGCTGATGGGTGTGATAAAAGCTTGCTTAATGTTTCTTACTCGCTGGGTTCAACTAGTCGAAAGAGAGATCAAGAACAGAGCCTACGTAATAATACCTGCCGATATTTTAATTATTTACTTTATATATTTTTTATATTTAATTATATTTTTTATATCTGCAATTGATTTTCTTTGAATATCTAGAAAAATATTGGATCAGTTTGGCTTGGTTTCACAATTTGAATTATAATTCCGTTTGAAACTTATTATTTTCGGGAACATGGAAATAGGCAATAGTTTAGTGTCCATTTTTATGCATTCACCAATGCAAATATATTCTGATGCTTGATATTATTTCATTATTTGTAACTATATTGTTTCTGTGCTCAACATCTCCTAGAAATACAGTTAATATAATTTATTTAAGTATTCGTGACCAATTATGTGAAATATTTCGTTTTCTTCAAGGGTAAAACCCTATTGGACCTCAACCGCGTTTCCATGCAGAGATACTGTCCAGTTAGTTAGCAGAACTAGCTTTACGTTCAATTATAATCAGCAAGTGGGGGGGAATGTTTTCATGGTAAACCACTTAATCTTCTGATATTCTCTGCCTCTTTTAGAATATAGAATGGTCGTTATAACAAACCGCAAATTGTGGCTTTTAATTTTGATTTATTGCAAGTAAAGCGTTGGAGTCCCATTCTGTTCCTTATTTAAGATTTCATTCTTGTCCATTCGTCTTTTACAAGTTTAATGAGATTTAGGAGAACGAGCCTTGCCACATTCCTAATGTGTAATTACCGAAATTATTACACATTTATCTGAACTCTTATTATTAACACCATTTCTGCAAGAGTGATATCACTCTCCAGGGGGTAAGTATCTTGATTGATGCATTCAAACATTCTGCTGACAACTGCACGCAACCGTTCTTGGAGCGAATGTCAGCTGTCAGTTAATGGCGGCTTATACCATTCGCCTATTTAGAGCACTAATTATTTCGTGCAAGAAAGTATGAAGGTCCGTTCAACCACTAACAAAAATATATATATAAAAAAAGGAAATTCAATCGTTCTTTGAATCAATCGCATTTTCTGTGTTGTTCTTGTCATTGAGCGAGTCAAGATTTTTTAACTGTTTCTTAATTAAATGATACTAACAAAAAGTTCTGCACAAATTAACTCGCATTTATCTTCGCAAAATAAAATTCTTTTATTTTGTCGTTGGATCTCCAATCGATTAACTCGAAATATATGAAGAGTTTAACTGCATTAAAAGACTAATGCTTAATGTTTAACTGCATTAAATTTCCTATTGCTTATACATTTGCATATTTCATATAGTGAATTCCTGAGCTGAGCTGTTATGACAATGTTGATTCTTCACAAATTAGAGACAGACCCTTGTATCTACAGCAGTGTATGTTTAAAAGCTTTTTTCCCTTAACGTAATTGTCAGCTGGTGTTTGGCACCCGATGGACTTGGAGCATGTTGATGTTTAAAACACAAGCATTGTTACATAAGTAGTGGATTGTTTCAAAGCCGAATGTAGAAATAATGAAAGTTTCGTAAGTTGACCAGAGAGTTTGCAGGAATTCATTCCTCGGCATACCCGTGTTGCCTTAGCTTGCACTACTTGCACTACATACAAGACATGCGCGCTGTCAAAGCGTAAACATATTCTCCTTTTATTAGTGCATTTGTTAAAGATTTCACTGGCCTAACCTCCGTTTTGAACTGGTTAGGTCTCTTCATAGACCACTACATAAGTATACTGTCCTCCAAAAACTAAGCGATTAACAAGTAACCCAAAGGATCATATACCTCAGTAGTGGTCCTATTGAGGCTCACCCTACCACTGAGCAGACCACTCGTAATCCAGAGAAATGCATCCACCAATACGGCCCCGATAGAGGCTACTCCAGAAAACAACAATCCCCGGATGCACCAAAGCTCTAAAAAAAAGATACTAAAAATAGAAGATACTGAAAAAGATTTTTTGTTCCACTTCAGTAATTTTCTCCTCTTGGAAATATAGAGCTGGGATTTATTCGCAGCTGTTTTTGATGTTCAGATGAAATGAGGATGATCTGATCTGATTGTTGAAGAAACAGGCATGAAGAAGAGATTTGGCCATCATTTCACCTTTGGCTGTTGATGGTTTTCTCTGCAAGCCGAGCCTTATAGAATAGAATTCGCCACTCTTGCGTTAAAATTGGGGATATAGATTTGAGATGGTGCACTAAATATTACATGAAATAGACATTGATCTAGAGCAGTGATTTTCAACCTTTTTCGTAACACGGCACACCTAGACTAATTATTAAAATTCTGCGGCACGCTAAAAATATATTCTTTTAATTTTTTTGATGATCTGGTAACAAAGTGGCATAATTTTGATTGAGTTACACACACAAGAAGATGGAAGACCAGACACTAATAAATAAATGCGCAAATTACGACATTATTTCTTTCAATTAATTTGTTTTCATAAATCTCACACCACACCGGTTTAAAATCGCTGATCTAGACAGATGGAGAGAGTGAGATAAACTTAAGTAAAACATCAAAAAGGAAAATACGGTATATCCCTTATTCTTCTGATTATTTATCATATCAGAATATTTTAATAGTAGCATATTGAGCATATTGTAAGCATTCTTTCATTTCCAAATATTTCTATAATATTATGCCTTTAATTCATATTCATGATCATTCAAGAAGGCAAGAAACAAGAATAGCAAAATAGTCACCAAACCATTAAATTCGTATTTGTAGATAATGTACTATCAACGGAAGGAAACAGAAAAATTTCTGTCGGCGGTAGAAGGGAGCTCCTCCTGTCATTCATGATATATTTCTGGTAAATAATATATAGTTCGCCCACCGTTTCCAGGTCCCTGCTTCGCGTCTTTCCAAGAATAGTCGATTCATGCTGAAGGGGAGAAAAAAATGAAGGACGTCCGAATTGGTCGCCAACACGCGAAATCACGTGCTTTATAGGTAAAATTTTCCAACTGTTATACAAGCAACATAGTTAACTACAATAATCATAAAAGAGAACTTAATTTTCCGACCAGTAATAATAAACAACTCATCCCACTATACGGACTGATTACCCTATTATCGGAATGGATTCTTCTTTTTCTGAGATGCGCAGAAGTGTCGAGGGACCTCAAATCGGTGGGCGAACTATACCAACACTAGTTTCATGGATTGGAGACACTGTAAATTGATGTTGCTTACAAAACCTGTTTCTGAAAAGAAAAGAAAATATGTGAAATCTCGAGATTTTGCATTAGATAATAGTCAGATATAACAGTATGTTTACATTTTTATTTCAGAAGAACAACTGAAGAAATGTAAAACAAAGGAAGCATCAATCTGAAAAAGCCCGGAATGCAGTGCATTACTTCGAGGAGCAACGCACTGCTTTTATTCTGTATGCTTCTGTTCAAAAGCAATACAGATAGAAAAAAGGATGATTAGACGGGGAAAATGCTAAAACCTCTTCAAGTGCGTGTAGAACATTTTCCCTTCAAATTGTGAATAAGAGTCTCAGACAGAAACAGTGAAATTATGTCCATGTTATAGGCATAAAATTATAGGCACTACTTCTGTTCACACCAGATTGGCCTTTACATATATGAAGTTGTCCACACAAAAAAATCATATCCGTCTTGATTCTACGCATCCCTGATTTAATTACCAAACCAAGACTTCTGCTGTACTATACTTTATAAATGTGAGAGTGCAGAACAAATGATCTCAGAAAACATGATCTAAAATTCTTGTAAGGACTAATTTACTGGTAATCATGCCAAGTAAAAGTTGCAGTGCAAGGATAGCGTGCAGGAACAACATTCCAGAGAATGTTGTATTACAAGGACCTGAAGTACTAAAGCCGATTTATTTAGTTGAAAGACGTTTGTTGTTTGGAAAAGCAGGGATTCGATTCCCTTTTGAGAGGAGAATTTATAAACAATTTTCACCTGAAGCTGAGAATTCTGCTATCTTTTGGAATGGCGTGGATTTTCCTTCCACAGAACAGGCACACCAACAGAGTGTATGTACATGTCGATAGTCACAGCAGACTACAGAGCTAGGATTAACCACTCTTTCATAACGAAAAGTTGGTAGGTGATTTTAAATGTCAAGTTTTTGAGCAAATCGGGACAAATAGGTAAAGGAAGATGCAATGAGGTAGCATAAGATTTAATGTATGGTAAAAAAAAATGTTTCTATAAGAATAAGGTATTTCATGCATAAAATTTACTTGGCTGGTTACAATAAAAAGTGATTAACGTGTGCACGTTGTGAAACCAAAGTCCTTGTAAGGGCTAATCTACTCGTACTCGTGCCAAGTAAAAGTTGCAGTGCATCGATATAGTGCAGGAACAACATTCCAGATAAATGACGGTGATTTGCACTCTTGCGTATATGAAGTCGATAGATAAAAGCCCTGCATAACAGATGAGTACAGAAAGGGTATTGTTCCGCAGTATCGCAGACGCTGCTACCCCACGACAGTGGACAGCTATGAATGTGTCGCATATCAACACGGGTTGATGAAAAAAAGTCAACTGTTCACAGATGATTCTTGCATTTCGATAATGATTCATTTAACCAGGAACGTATAGAGTCATTTGTCCATCCTGTATGGCCGGGAATTATTCACCAAATCGAATGCTTGTCGGAATTGTTTTAAACATCATAGTCTCAAATGTATACCGACGCCGTTTAAAATCTCGAAGAATTAATACCACGTGGGTTTAATTAACAGGCTTGACTCCCTTGGTAAAGTTTAAAAACCTGCAGACTGTTCTGTTCCTTTCCCAGAATTTTTGTTTGATATACATATTTCCACGAAATTAATGAGCACTAACCGGGAGTTGGTAGAGAACCAGTCCATCATTAGTCTATGATATAACTTGAAGAATCAATGTGATTTTAAAGTCGTAAATCTTTGAATGTTTTCATTTTATTTTTTGTGCCTGTTGCTTTGATTTGGTATTTTGTTGTTTGAAAATTTACTGATATTATTACGTTTTATTAGAGTGAGTATCCTTAAGTTCAACTGGAATAAGGAAGTCAGTTCTGAATTTAATTTTTTGAAATTGAAAAAGAGAAACGCCCTCTCATTCAAAGGAGCACCTGGTGGGTTCTACTTCATTTACTCATTCCAGTCGATAGATGTTTATTTGGAAGACGTTTTGTTGTTGATGTGACAAAAGAAATAAGTGAGCAGTTTGCGGCCTATAAGTGGATACCAAACAGTATTGTCTCCCTTTCGACACTGTTAGGTATCAATCTTTTTTCTTTGAGGTATGTGAAGCGGCGTGTTTTACTAAGGTAAGCGTGTTGGGTGTTTCATTCGAATATTAGAAGGTGTCGTAATGCTATCGAAGAAAGATACCCTCGGATTCTGATTTGATTTATGTATTGCATGAAAAGTAGTGTCGCAGTTGGTTGAGGAAAATAAGAATAAAGATGTCAGAAGCGTTAAAAAGCTGTAAGGTCTTGCCACTAGGAGTAAGGCTGTTATTCTATACAAGTCTCATTTGCTTTAGTGTATTACAGGATATTATGTGCAAGTTAATCAAACAATGTACACTTTGCTTACTGTACATATACGGGGGTTTGGGTGATAGCTCTCATGAGAAAACAATTTTACAAGTATATTGTATGTTAAACACTTAATTCTTATATAAGTGAGTGTGTAAAAAATTTTATCAGCTCTTTACTTATGAACCATGCGCTTTTATTATTCCCCTCGCCCAAAATATGCCATGAAATTGACTGAATGTTAAGGACACTAAAATGTTTTGTGTACAAAGGCAGGGAGGTAGACTGTTTCATTGCTGGTTGGAGATAATTATGTTCCTTATTATAATATTGGAGAAAATAAATCATTATACGTAGAAATGAGCGGAAGTGTTGTTTGTGCATATAAATGTTCAGCCTATGATAGTATGTAAATTTAATGTGGATTTCATTTAATACTGAACACAAAGATATATTAAAGGACTAGTTATTTTAAGGATTAGTCTTATTTTCTAACAGAAATGAATATAGCAGCGAGTCACGAGTGTAGTGGTTTGCTGTGAAACGTTTCAATTTATTAATAAGAATTAAATGCTTAAAACAAAGACAGTTCAATCTCTCTTTAGACTGTAACGAAATGCCCTAATTTTAGCCGAGCTCTATTTTATTAAGCATTCCTTTATTTGCATATTAAAGTATTCAAAATTCCGTGCACGCGTTTCTTTTGTGAAATCAAAATAGATCTGCACGTACGAAGTTTTAGGATCACATTCTAATATCTGTGCAAAAGCGGAAAGGGGAGACAGGTAAGGCAACATCTTTGGTGACATACGTGTTTTGTCAATTTACCAACACGGTCTAAAAAAAATATTTGTTAGTCGACAGATTTGTGTCAGCCGACAATGGCAAACATAGGGTCGTACGACAGCGAGGTGCTTAATAATGTTCAGCTTTATTTAATATCCCATCCATTTAAGTGCGAATCTGCAATCCGCAGGATGTTGCTTTTAAGCCTGAATTCAATATTACATAATGGAACATGCTCTTCACTGATAAACGAATGGCATAGCTGGAATTCTTCAATAAGAAAAAAAAAATATTAATCAAAAATATCGGTAAGCTTTCATCACTCGGTTTCTTTTTCTTTCTCTACTGAACAAGGCAGTGACTTTCTTCTCAGTGTAAGTACTATGATTTCTGTTGGTACTGTAGGAAATTCTAATATAAAAATTGAATTTTCTAGGTTCCGTTATTGCATTCCTTCGAATTGTGTTTAGGTCACGAATAACGGCATATACGCCATATGGATTGGCTAATTTAAATAATTATACAGTACCATAAATGTAGAAAAATTAGGTGTTCGAATAAACGAGTGTAAATATAGAAGCAAGATAATGCTTACTTGTTTAATTTCTAGAATTAAATACTATTTTAACTTTAAATAAAACAATTATTGCTTTGTATTGATTTGTGCATCGATTAAAGTTTAACTTCGTTGCAACGCTGACTAGAATTGTGAATTGAATTATTTAGACTGAAAACTTGTGCAATTTCAAATAAGGTTTAAGAATCTTAATTAATTGACTCTTAATTAATTGACAGTTTAAAGCAAGTTTAGTGTTGGTAATCCCAAGAAGTGTTTTTCACACCAAACGAAAGTCCATATCAGTGTAATAAAGGAACATAAGATGTAATATTTAAATAAAGGCTGCATACTTCGTCTCCTGTGCTGCCACTTCTCCAAGGCAACATGCACAGAACAGAAATCAATAGTAAATATCCAGTTCGCACATATCAGCGTAGAAAAACAGATAAAAAGATTTTCATTTATATTTTTCTAAGGATGCACATAATATGCTCACCAGGTTAAATTTGTACTTTGTATGATAAGAATGATGTTTCCGGTGTCGAACTCGGTGGAAGACTGTTTAAACCTTCTGTGGGTAATTATAATGTAAGCATAAATCGGTAAAATGAATAATAAAATACATAAAAAAAAAGGTATAAATCACTTTGTGATATGACGCTGTTCATTTTTTTGTCTGTTTGTTTTCGGAGATCAATTAACATGGCTTTCAAAATAGACTGATTGCTGACACACATGACAGACTTCTTTGTATTGCACTTAAGGATCTTCCTTACCAATGTTGTGAATCGTGGTAGTTTATGCACCCCACACAGATAAGTCAGATGACGAAAGTGGTGAATTTATGAAACCTACAGACTATTTTGGACTGTCTACCAAAGAGATATACTTTACATCTTAGGGGACTCGAATGGAAAGAATGAGAGTTAGGCCTGAGTGTGATCTGGGAGAACGTGACACCCGTGGTGAAAGCTATGGATAAGCTAACAGATCAGTTATTTAACAGGTCAAGGTAAAAAAGATACCTTGACCTGTTAACGTTGAAAATAGATTCTACGTTAACAGGTCAAGGCACCAGATTGATTACATCCTGGCTTTCCAATGGTGAAAGACAAGGAACTCTGATGTGCATACTTGTCACGGAGTAGGCTGTTGTACAGACAATAAGCTAGTAAGATCCATAGTAATACTGAGACTTCGAAACCTTGCACGTCAGGCACGTCCCACTAGACGATGTCAGGGTAATGTCTAGTGGGTTCACAGAAGAAGCATCAACTCGGTTGGATGATCTTTTCCAGAGTAGTGAGGAGAACTCGCATGAAATGATTTGGGAAGGAGTCAAGGTTATAATACAGAATATAGCCAGTAAACATCGAAGTCTAATTAGAAGACCAAAAAACCCATGAGTATCAGATTCAACATGGGATTTAATCGAAAGAAAGCGGTTGAAGAAGGAAAGAGACACAGAGTGAAGAACATATGAGATTTCATGGAGGTCAGAAGAACCAGAAGGTAGGACATGGAAATTTTTTACTGAAATCTCCAAGGATGGATCTACCTACACAGTTAAATGTTAGGGATTTTGGATACTGGTGTTTTCCAATAGCAAATTATAGATGTGAGACTAGAACCAAAAAAAATGTTAAGAAAAGGCTTAGCCGCCTTAGAATGTGTTCTGACAGAAGGCTGCTGGGAATATCGTATATTAACGAACTATGTGTGTGTCAAATGGATCGATGTTAAAAGGGATCCGCAGATCTTTAAGGCTCCTTACGGATATTGACAAAAAAAGTTTTAATACTTTTGGTCACATTGAAAGGAAGACTTATGAAAACAGTAATAGAAGATAAAGTTCCTGGAAAAAGATGAATGGATAGTGTGACCGGAGTGACTGATCTTAGAGAGTAGAGGTCTCCAGAAAAGCATACAACAGGACCACTTGGCGAGGACTAGTGTGGCACTTCACCGAGCTACTGAGTGATCATTCAGAATCTGCTGTCCAACGAACAGTTGGATGTATTGACACATATAGTTCGTTGGTCTACTGACTTTTTTTTTAAAAAAAAACTTTAAATAAGAGATTCATAACATGCTGTCCTGCATTAAGTTTAAGCGAAATTGACAATAAGGGAAAACTAAAATAAAAATCAGATCTCAAATAATATTTTAATTTTAAAATAAATATTAATTACTATTATCTATTTGGAATAATAGATACTTGAGATGAAATTTTTCATGTTTAATCATTTTCCAAGCGTAAGTAGACAGTGCGGATTAAGTACCTTTTCAAGTTAAGTCTAGTTGTATGTAGAGGCTGTTGACTTCACATCAATTTCCCTTGTATCCCACAATGCAAAGCGCTCTTCCATTCGGACATGTGCATCATGGGAAGAGATATTAACCAAACCTATTTACCTTTATGTTTGAGACCTCAATTATTATCTATGAATTACTGTATTTCATTATGCACCCTCTATCCAAAAAGAAACCGAACTTTTGATAGAAAATAAAACACAGGCCAATTATAATTATTCAAGTCATTCATTTCAATCAACATACTCTCTCTCAGCTCCGATACAGCGTTTGGAACGGTCAATTAATTCGTTAAATCAGTTTTTTATATCATTTTTTGGGATACTGTTGAGGGTCGTGGTTACTGCCGCTTGAACGTTTTTAATGGTGTCATATCGCTTTCCTTTCATCGGCAAATGAAGTCGGGAGAAGAAGTAACAGGGTGCTAAATCAGGTGAATAGCAAGTGATCCAACACGCAAACTTGGTTTTTGCTCGAAAATTCTCACATTGTTCGAACGATTAGATAGTGCGCTATCATGCAAAAGTGACCAGCTGCCTGTATTACGATATTCATGCGTACGCGACGAATTCTCGCTATCAATCGCTTCAAAACGTCGAGATAAAACTCACCATTGACCGTTTGGACAGGCGTAACGAATTGTTTGTGGATAATGCCCATGGAATCGTAGAAACAAATCAACATTTTCTTTACTTTTGACTTCTCCAAGCGACTTTTTTTCGGAAGCCCCTCTTCTTGTGGTCTCCACTCAGCACTCTGGCGCTTTGTTTCGGGCTCGTACTCAAAATACCACGTTTCATCGCGATCGTTGCAAGGAAGTTTGAGTCCTTACGAGGGGGTTTTAATGAGATCTTTGCAGTGTTCAATTCGATACATTTTTTGGTCGTCGGTCAACTTGTGGGGAATAAATCGCGAATTCAATTTACGAAGGCCCAAACGCTCGGTCAAAATGTGCACAGTTGATTTTGGAATCCCCAATTCATCTTCAATCAATTTCATAGACGATTTCGAGTTTTATTTGAAATTACGCACATTTTGGATATTAACTTGGCTCAGTCCAGTTTTTTGGACGGCCTGTCTGTTCGTTGTCCTCAAGCGTCTCACGTCGACTTTGAAATCGCTTAAACCTCTCGTAAACTCAGTACGGGATAAGGATTCATCACAAGATGCTTTTTGAAGCATTTGATGCGTTTCGGTAAAACCTTGCCCAAGTTTAACACAAAAGTTATTCGCAGCTCTCTGTTTGAAACTCATTTTCTGACCGTTCATCACAACACACTGTCACTCTTGGCACTATAACTCGGCTTTTAATGAAACAAATGTCATAGACAGTTGACACAACACTAATGAAGGTTGCTGCTTTCGACAGCCAAAAGATACAACAGGTCACGCCACTAGTTTCTTCTATTTTCGAAAAGTTCGGTTTATATTTGGAAACCTGCAATAATATTGTAAATGTCAGCACACTAACATTCCAGAATGTTTGTCTAAAAGCCTCTTTATAACAAGAGAGCGATGTCTGTTTTCAGTTAAGGAACTAGAATTGTTTTAAACTATGAGCCCGGTAATGCGTAAAAGGAGAGATCACCTGACTGAAAGATTCCACTTGAACAGCCACGGAAAGTACTAAGACGTACGAGGATTTTTGCACTCTTATAAGATAGTCGAATGTAATAAGATATGAGGACAGCAATGCTAAGGAGCAGTTCTTTCCCCTAATGGATGGGAAAAAAATAAAGGAACAAACTCTGTAATAGTTTCAGCAGTAAGTAAGTAAGTAGTAAATATGAACAAAGTGAAGCCCAGGACATTGCCAATTTAACTGCGCTGTCACATCGTGTGAGCGATTTCTGGAAGAGATCGTTCATTCAATTTCCAGTACCGTTTCCTAGATTATAAGCTGACAAGTTGCAAGAAGGTTTTATGGAATTAAGCTTATTGATGTTTGTTGAACTCTTCTGTTCAGGATGAAGTGCGCTGCCCATCTTCTCTGTTAATGTTTCCGAAATAAGTCAACTGAGAGATACAATTTTTTTATAGAAAACTCAGCTTAAGCACTAATTTAAAAAATATTTCTTTTTTATTTTATCCACTAACGAAAGTTTAAAAAATTAAGGACAAAAAAACATTCGCCGTAAAATATCTCTTGAAAGTAATAAAATATTCGTGGTATATTTAGCTTGGAGATATTTCTCATTCAGTAGTGAGCAGCAGCTTCAGAGTCTATAGTAATCCATCGATTGCGATAATAATTAACTGACAACTTATTAGATGAATCGGTGCGCAATTCTGGATTCTTGTTGAACTTCCCAGTGGATATTCAACGACACTACTTGATTAATTAGATTTTTCATTCTAACCTGAAGCCATTGACTCGTGGATATGCCATCTGGCATTTTTCGTATTGCTAGATAGAACACTGACAGTTATTTTTGACCACTCTTTTCATTTTGTGGTCTACTGGGAACACCGAAGAGTTTTATTAAAATTAATAATATTTTAAAGTACGAGATTTGCTTCGCTAATGAGATAGCTTGAATCTCTGTTCGCGGTAGTTAGTTCCATGCATTTATTTTTAAGTAAGTTGAGCTCCCAATTTTTAGTTATTTATACACATGCCATATTTTGTTTCCAAATATGAAAACATTGCACTTGGAAGGAAAGGCTGAATTTTAAAATGTCATAAGAATGCGAGTTTTGAATCGCAATACATGCTTTTCAATTGATCATCTCAGGTGGCGATGGCTGCATATTTGTTTTCATTCGAAATTAGCAGGAAAATGTATTTAATATGAAAAGAGAACAGTGTGATTGATCTTCCGCCATGAGTCCTAGTACTCCATGGACACACAAAAAAATAGCCGGTAATTTAAATGTTGAATGGGGGAAATTTTGTTATGAAAAAAATGCACGTTTAATTAAAATACTTAGAAAGTGAGCCTGCGTATATCAGTCGATATAGATGAAGCCCCTTCTTCGGAATGACCTGGGTTCGATTCCCTTGCATGACGTAAGGAACCTTTATTTGGTCTCATACGCAATTAAAGGTTTTTTTTTTCTTCTTCGCCCGGAAATGTTGTTGGGGTTTTCGTCCCTTCAGAACATGCAAACCGGCCATGAACACGCGGATTTACCGTGTTTAAATACATATTTAATCGCTCAGGCTCACCAGCCCTTACGAACCCCATACCAGTAGATAAACTTAGGAAGTACAATTGAGTCAAATGTTTTCAGAAAATATTTGTATACTGTTCCTTTAATCATTTCGAAGATATCTTGACTGATTTTTCCCTTTACTACTGTTTGGATAAATCATTTTTTAATCTGAGAAGGGTATTTTGGCTTTCAAGATATTTGCTTTTTCAGAAATAAAACCAGTAAAATATCCATAGAAGCTATCTTTTGATGATAAGCACCTAATGATTATTCACAATTTACTTTTAGTTGGAACGATTGATAAGTTCACCCACTAGGCTTCTGAAGCCTTCGCTTCACCTTCGACTAGGGCATCTTTGAAACTTAGTGTAGTGCATGTTTATTGGAGATCTTTCAAGATTGTAAAATGTTTAGGTCTAATTAAAATATCATAATTTAAATTGGGACTACTAACTGATAACTGAACATGAGTAATCTTGGTACAACAAAATATATGGTAATAATTTTTGCTTCGCACAGAAATAAATTGGATTTGAGCCCAGACCCCTACATTGCACTCCCGAAGTAGTACAATGTAGTGAGAGAGTTTCAAAGAGCATGTAGATGTCGATTAAAATTAAAATTAGATGGAATGCATACTTTTTCGAGGAAAATACAGTAATCAAAACACACCGCAGTCAATCCGCTGGCGTTGCGAGACGTGTTTTGGGGGATTACTGATGAGCACAAGCACCCTTTAGGCATTTGCTATATGAGAACCAGTTGTTGCCAAGATAATGTTGCGGATAAGTTCACGTCTTCCCGTAGTTACCGAATTTAGTATTCTGAAAATGCGAAACACGAATTGTTGTACAAGTTTTGCTGGCCTTTCAGGTTAATGTTGATGAAAAGAAGCACGGAAATTACAATAAAACTAAACAGAAAATCAATGAATAAAACAATTCTCATATGCGTTAGAAATGATGCGTGCTGCTCTATTCTTTATAGAATGTAGAAGAACCTTTTACTTTCTCGGAAGGAGGTGTATTAGTGGAAATTGCTAAATAACAACTACTTCCTTCCACTTTCTTTCAAAATGATATTAGGATGCAAAAACAAATGTCTAATTGTAAAGTATGTCAGGTTGGCATACACTTGTATCCGCCGAAACTTTTATAGTCTATATTCGGCATGAAACTCTAGTAGTTTCTATATTCGGCTATGAAATAACGTTGGATTCAATATCCACTTCATTTGAAATATTTTGCATTGCCGAAGTAAAGCCTTTTGGCTCTCTTTTTCAGTAGTATGTCAGTTCGATTTTAGGCAGAGGCCGTTTCGTTAAATGGTACAGAAAACATTACGTATAATTGTAAAAAAAAAATTTTTGATTCCTTGCAATATGCTTTCGCAAAATAAGAACCAAAATTAATGTACTAGTGCAAATGATGTATCAGATTTATCTACCAAAATAAAGAGCCAAATGGCTTCATTTTGGCGGCGTAAAATTATATAAATCAAGGGGATATTAAATCCAACATTATTTCAAAGCCGAATACAGAAACTATCCAAGTTCCCTACAAATAATAAGGATTCCGCCTGATCTCAGACGAAAACCAACCAGTTTGAAGCAGCTGCTAGGCCAGTGAAACCTTATCAAAATGGACCAATTGGAGGCGAATATATAGACGGCAAAGCAATCACCTCCTCTATAAGGTCCGGCTAGGGTAACTCGTAAATGATTTTACAACTTGATTTATATCAGATTTATCTGTTCATGCAAACATCATTATTCTGAGATTCATTTCTCCTCTTAACTTGATTTGTGAAGTTCTTGAGAATGAATATAATTCTAAAAGTTTTCTAACTAATAAGCACCACACTACCAGTTAAGAAAACCTACACGTATTAGCGTGCCTTCTCTTCCCCTACCCCAATACATGTTTTCTTCGCAGTACATTTTCCCTGAGCAGCGTTTCCCACTCTTTCAGTACCCGCTTGTCCCTTTGAAAATATTAGTAATACCCGCGTACCCCCCTCAAGCAAAGGCAATTCAGGAGACATTGTACTGTATTTCATTCAAACACGAATAATTTTAAAGGTTTTTGTTTTTAATATTTGCGTTGTTAGAACTTAAATACATTTGTAACATTTTCTTTTCAATTATTAAATACATTTAATTATACGAATCCAATACACATACAGTAGAACGAAATTGCGAAATTTTAATTTGCAATAATTAAAAAAAAAGTTTAATGAGGAGAATGAAATTGTTTCTCTTGGGAAGAAGTTACTTTCGTAAAATTCGATTGTATATGTTAATTTTAGCTGTAAATGGGGCGCAACATGAAGAAACATTTTTCGCACCCACATGATCAAACAGGTATAGATGCACGTTGTTGAGGCGAAACAATCGCTGAAGACCGTTACAATTTAAGGTGCGAATGATTTTGAAATTTAGCAGAGAATTACGACTGCGTAGTTCGAACTATTTTTATAGTAACAAATTGTAAGGTAATCCAAACAGATCAGGTGACGCAGCAAGACCGGCTGCTGTGCGCAGACTTTAAAATAAAGTCGAAGATAGAAACCTTTGGAAGACATGAGAGGAAGAAAATTACGTGGTTTCGCTTAAAAGAAGAGAGTGTGAGGAACCGTTTTAGGGAGAAGGTGTTAGAGAGGATTTAGGATGGTCTATAAAGTGTACAAAGTGTAAAAGACTGGTGGAGACATAATTCAAATGTAATTCTAAGCTGTGCAATTAAGGTGCTTGGTGAAACATCCGGAAAGATTAGAGAGCAAACGGAGAGTTGGTGGTGGAATAATAATGTACAAGATGAAGTGACGGCTAAGAGGAAGGCAAAGCAGAAGCGGGACAAGTCAAGAGTGGAAGAGGACAGAGAGAAAAAGCAAGAAGCCAAGAGAGTTGTGGCACAGGCGAAGGCCATGGCATATCAAGACCTTTATGATCAATTAGAAACAAAGGAGGGACAGAGAAAGATTTATCGATTGGCAAAATGTAGAAATAAGGTATCAAAGGACATCGTACATGTGAGGCAGATCAAAGATTCTGGAGGAAGGGTATTAAGGAAGGATGTGGATATAAGAAACAGATGGAGAATATACTTTGAAGGGATTTTGAATGAAAAAAAATGCAAGGACTCACAGAAGATGGGGAGCCTAATGAGGGGATGGTGCAGAACATTAGTAGAGTGGAAGGGAAGGAAGCCGTAAAGAGGATGAAGAATGGAAAACCGGTAGGCCCTGACAGGATCCCAGTGGAGGCATGGAAGGCACTAGAGGAAGAGGGCATTGACCTGCTGTGGGACCTATTAATAAAAGTTTGTCAACAGGAAAATATACTTGAGGAACGGAGGAAAAGTACTCTTGCCCCCATCTACAAGAGTAAAGGGGATGCCCAAGACTGTAAAAATTACAGAGGAATAAAGTTGATCACCCACACAGTGAAGATCCAAGAGAGGGTTCTTGAAGGAAGATTGAGGAAGGAGGTGGAGATTGCAAAGAAGCAATTTGGCTTCATGTCTGGTCGATCGACGACAGATGCTATCTTTGGGTTACGACAGATTATGGAAAAGTTTCGAGAGAAGCAATGGGAGCTTCATCTGGTTTTTATTTATCTGGAGAAGGCTTATGATAGAGTGCCAAGGAAAGAAGTCTGGGAGTGTTTGAGGTAGAAGATACCGGAGAAATATGTAAGGTTGGTGCAGGAGATGTACAGAAATGTGAACAGAAGATTTTGAACCTGACTGGGAGAGACAGAAAGTTTTCCAATGACAGTTGGCTTGCATCAAGGATCAGCATTAAGTCCGTTCCTGTTTAATATTGTGATAGAGCTGGTGACGGAGGAGGTTAGAGAAAACGTGCCTTGGACTATGTTGTATGCAGATGACATCGTTCTGTGTGCAGAATCAAGAGAAGTGGCAGCTAAACTGGAAAGTTGGAGGAAATTACCGGAAGAGAGAGGTATGAGACTGAGCAGAGGTAAGACATAGTATATGTGTTTCAAAATGGATGGTAGCCAGGAGACAGATCTAGAGCTGGAAGAAAATGTCATCAGGAAAGTCAGTGACTTTAGATACTTAGGGTTCAATTATGAAAGAGGATGGTGAGGCTGAGAAGGAAGTGGGAAGCAGGATAGCGGAACTGGAGAGAGAGATGGCTGAAGTGCTATTCGATAAGAGGGTACCGATCAATCTTAAAGGCAAAATCTACAGGACAGTAGTGAAACCAGCTATGACGTATGCTATGGAAACTGTGGCCCTGAGGAAAAATAACATCAGCAGGATGGAGGTAGCGGAGATGAGATCGCTTAGGTGGATGTGCGGTGTGACCAGAAAGGATAGTCTGAGAAATGATATGCAAGGGTCATGCAGATGGATGTGTAGGGTAAGAGGAAGCGCGGACGGCCAAACAAGAAACGGAGGGAGATGGTGGAGGAGGACTTGAGGATGAAGAACTGGGATGTGGCTACAGCCCAAGACAGCAGGTTGTGGAGGAGACTCACCACAAAAAGTCATCCTACTTAAGTGAGAAAATCTGCAGAAGAAGAAGTTCGAGCTATTTTTATTTAAATATTCTAATAAAAGTATTTCGAACCACTTGGATAGAACTCAGTCATGCGGTCAAACGGACGTGGACCTAAAGGAGGTCGGATGATACGTGGCAGGAGATTAGACCTGTTATCTGTGATAATATGGAGAAAAAAATGTACAAAAAAAAGGGGGGGGTAAGAGTAATGAAGTTTTTCTTTTTTTAAAATGTGTCTTGTTCCTTCCAAAGACATTTTGCTTTCTCTTTGGTTTACGCACACCACATGTGCGTAAGTCATGTGGAAAAACGCTGGTACTCTTATAATGATTTCTCACGACTAAACGAGATTCAAACCAAGTTCTTTGCAGCTAAAGGTCTTTCGTTTCTCCTACTGCACTACGAAGACTTTTATATTTAAAAACAAGCCACACCCATAAATGAATAAATACGGATCATGAGTATAGACAAAAAAAAGCATAACATGATATTAAATATCATTAGTGTATTTTAATGTGTTTTGTATGATTGCCTTTTAATTTTAAAATTACTGGTGATGTGATTATTTAGTCACGATTAGCACCTTTAAAGAGAGGAATAACAGTATTCCCCCTCAAGCAGCATGTTTATTGCAATTGATTGTCTTTCTTTTTCTTTACGAAATTAGTGGGAAGATTTTGTGCACTTGTAATGTACTTTGTAGTGGTAAGTAGGAAAAGCGTAGAACATGCTCTTTTTTGTTATATTTTCTTCATCCTTGAGCTATCACTTATTTCATTTATTTTGTAGGACGAGTCTTGAAAACTGAACGAATTTAAGTTTCCTCTTGGCTTGAGCACTGATTCTGATAAGGAGTGGAAAGATTTGGAAATCTATCTCTTTCACGAGCTGCATATATTGAAGTATTTTACGAAATTGTAGGATAATCTATGGCATTGGAAGACTTGGAAATGCAGTATCCAACTAAACGGAACACGTTTTACTCGAAGCTGAAGAAAGAAGTCAATGGAAAAATACATGTTCAGGACTACAAAGGTAGGTGAACATTTCGAAATTGATTACACTCTGCAAACGCATATGATTTACATAAATTTTAGCAAAATACAAATATTACACCAAGATCACAAAACATAAAATTTCAAAGCATTTTATAAAATTACTTATGAATTTAAGTGCTAATGAGGGCTTTGAAAATTTAAATAGTATACGCATTTTTTGATTGAGTATTAAGTAGTAAACCTAAAAAAAAATTAATTCCGCCACTCTTGCGAAGCTGTTACGGATTTAGCACTTAGAAATATAAATAATTTAAGTAATATAAATATAATTTAAGAAATATAAATAAAAAATATAAACAATTATCGTACACTGTGATTTCATTTCTTACGATAAGATTTTTTTGATTTTTGTTATAACCCTCATTATCAGTTATTCGATGTTTGCTAATACCTTTCAGTATGCAAACCACTTGGATTTACAACACTTTTACTTTGAATGCTTGTCTGCTTAAAGAGAATTTTTTAAGCTTCATACTAAGATTATACCGTAGGGTGTTTTGCAATTGTAGTTATCTCATGAGCATTATTAAATATATATATATATATATATATATATATATATATATATAAAAGATATATATATATATACTGTATATATATTTTACTTAGATATCCGCATTTCTTCTTTATTCACTTTACACATTTTAGGCAGATTATCACGAGCGATTTAGAACCTATTCTCGTCGCTAGATTGCCTAAGTGAGATGGATGATAAGGGTAACGTTAACCTGGAATTTAACAGATTGCGTCAATTCTTCAATGCCGTGCTCTGTGAATTGAAAATTAATATGTACAAACATTATTAGACTTCACATAAGCGCCCTAGTTCACGCGCACCGTCCCTACCAATAAGAATATTGGTCATAAAGTATTTGCGCTGTACTCTTGTCATCAATGTTGTAATCACTAACCAGCCGATGTAAGCAAAATATTTTTCTCAGAAAGTGTTCATATACGTCATACTGTTCTTTGTTTAATGATATTATTTAATAATTTTATTGTAGTACATAATACTATGTGTAGAGTAATAATACATGTGTATCGTAAGCAGAAATGAATGAATAAATAAATAAAATAAAATTCAGATGTACTAAACTAAGTTAATTTGCGCTGAAATACTTTTAGCTGCACTAAATATTGTCATGCCGTCTCCGAGATTAATAGAACTGTAATAATTTTCTGTCACGCGGAATGGCTTCATCGCCTTTTGAAAGATCTTAGATTATTTCAAAATGCCTGTCCGTATATGTACCTTCCCTCCCTCTCTCTCTCTCTCGAATCGTGTTGGTAATTGTCTGAAAGTTATTACAGACCAGCTTCACTTTGTAGAGACGCTCCAGAATTTTCTCGTAGGTGACAGCTGAACCACGGTGGTTAATTACACTGTCTGCTCTTTTCACCTATCTTACGAAGTTTTCGAAACAAAAGGATGACATGGATATGTGACGTCTTGGGGAGATTTTTCTGCCTCACTCATATCAGAAAAACGAAACAAAGTAATTAATGATAAATGGTCTTTCACATCCGATGACATGAAGAGTAACGAACTTGTTCTAATGGAAGATTAACGGGCGAGTTCTTTAAGGCATTGCGACGCATGAATCTGAGGATCTTCATCACTTAAAAGGATTCTTAGGATTGTGTGACGCCTCTCTGTTTCCTTGTTACAGTGTTTTGGAGCAACAAAAGTTTAGAATTTAAACCCGTAATTAGTTTTCAGTGTCTAATGTAAGCTTAATGTCCTCTATTCTATACAAATTGCACTCAGGTTGCTATCGTGAAATTGAGATCATGAAAGAGGAAAGTGGTATTTTCAGTACCACTATGCTGTAAAAAATGAATCATCGTGTTTTGGATTTTTTTCTTTTTTTATTTAAGTATTTATTAATTTTTGTAGAAACATTGTAAGCCAATTAATTTCGCTATAAATGTCTGTAACTACTGACTTGTGTAGGATGCGATGACCTTCGAATTCTAATATCATCCTAATTTCCACAATATCCTTATTGTGTTTTTCTACGAGGCAGATGTTATCGACATATGCGCTTGGTTTCTACTAGCCCTACTTATAATATGTTCACGTTTATACATATTATGAGTAGGGATAGTAGAAACCAAGCTCATATGTTGATATCTGCCTCGTTTCTAAGAGTTTAATTAAATTTTTAATTTAAATTTTTATTGGGAAAATATCAGAAAACAAAATTAATGCTTTTGTCTAATTGGTGATTCGAAGAATCAATCTCATTGATTTGTCTTGTTTGATGAAGAAATTCTAAATATTTTTAACAGAATGGGTGAACATTAGCAACTTTTCTTTTGTTAATGTTAATTTTTACCAGCTTTTGAGATCGGCTTCTCTGAGATGTCGTAATCATCTCTTATAGGATGTTTTCATAAAATTTTGATATCTCATATCGCTTTGAAATCTCTCTTTGCTACATTGTATAAGACTAACAGTGTCTACTAAGTATTTCATGAGGATTTTGTACTAAAAAGAACTTCAGTTTTTATACGCGTTTGCTGTGCAAATACTGTTATCTAGTAAATAGAAGTCGAAACGCTAAGAGCAGCCGTTCCGATATTAATACTTATTTTATTGTGCACAAATTATTTTAGATCATTTTGAGAATGATCACGCCGACAGGAAAGAAAAATTACTGTGGACTATGTACATTTAAATCTGAGTCATGTTTTATAGGACCCTTTTCCCATGAATCTTACTACTTTTTAACCTTAGCTTGTGTTGTCAGAGCATCATATTTATTGAAATCGATTTTCAGAGAGAAGCTTTAAGCAGTGAAAAAGCTTCAATTGTCTACTGGGTGTATCGACTCGAAGGGAGGCATATATATCAGTCAGTTTTGTTTTGAGTAAAAACTGATGTTTTAATCTTTCAGATGGTGTTCACGTGTAGTTGCTTCCGTTTATCCCTGAATCTTGAAGCGTCATTAATGATTCCTTTCCCGTGACTCATTAGCCCCACCGGTCTCCAATATGGCAAATGAATCGTGATCAATAATTGTGATTAAAGCGATAGAAAAAAAAAGGGGCAAAATACAATATTGATCATAACAAGCACTTTAAACACAGCGTTGTTCTTTGTGTTCGAAATAAAATATGAGCGAGTTACAAGATACAATCTGTTGGAACAGGTCAGATCACCGAGGTCGTTATTAAATGGCTTTGATAAATAACTCGTAATAAATAGTGTTTGATTAAGCGGGTATCGCAGATTAATTTCAATTTCCATTTCCATTAAAACAGGAACCGGGTTAAAGCATCTTAAATCCTCAAATAACCGAAAGTGATTTCATTGCTGATAAATGCATTAATCAAGGCATATTAGCATCTGGTCTACTTCGATTGAATTCGTGGGGTCTCTGAGGTCTTAGATCCGTGGCCAACTCGAAGGCTCACAGTTGTCCGAACTCGAAGCCAACTCGAAGGCTCACAAATGACAGTTGTCCCTGTCATTTGATTGAGCTTTAGCTCAATCAAATGACAGGGACAACTGTCATTTGCCACAACAAACTGTTGTCCAAATGACAACAAACCAGCGATGCTCTGATTTTACAGCAAGAATTAAAGCCATCAAATAGGTAAGTTTGCTAAATCACCTATTTGATAGCTATAATCCGAAGCTGTGTCCCACATCATCAGTTTAATTAAATTTCAGTGATTAATCGTGTTCCAAGCTGGTGATATTCAAGTGTGTCCTTCGTTGAAGGGGAAAAAGATGCAAATAGGTGAGTGAGCGTGTTAAACGTACTTCATTATGCAAATCACATTCTTTATATTATTCAGTGGATTTATACTTAGCGTCTTGATAAGAATGCATATCGTATTCAAATACAATTTTGTAAATCTTTGTCCATCAGTAAAGTTATGAAATCCCGGTTGAAGACTGGCGATAAATCTTAAAGCCATGCCTTTTCTTGTTGGGCGGGTCATGGCGTATTAAATATTCAAAGCAGTCTGGAGTGCGTTGTATTCCTCCGCTTTTTCTAATGAGTTTAACCATGAAGAGGCACCTGTTATTTTTAAATGCGTTTTCATCTTTTAAGATGCTTTTTAAAGCGTCGCAAGTGTTTGAATGTGGATCTAATGGATGAAGGTCATCTCGTTGTCTTCAGCAAACATCAGGACTCCTTATTCCCAATTCTACTGTTTGTATTCTAGTATTCGGCCATAAGAACTGAGCAGTGCACTTCTCCGGCCAAAACAGCAAAGATGGGATCACTTAAAACTTCATAAGTGGAAGGATCACCATCGGTCTGGTGGACTTGATCTTTTAAGCTATTACTGAGCAACCAAAGCTAAAATCTTATTCACTTGGGATTTATCTATCTTATCAGAGCGTGCAATGCTACAAAGAGGTTAATATTAGAAAGCTATCTCCATATTTACAACGACACAAAACATATATCTACACCCAGCCGTCAGGTGCCAAGAAATATGAAATGAAGAAAATTGAAAGCAGTGAAAAATTAAAAAAAAAAAAGATTTACAAAAAACATTCATTTCTCAGTACTGGAGAAACTACCATAAAAATATAATTATTTAACTTAGCCGAAGATATACGTTCTAGAAACAAAACCATATCAGACAATGCTCGGCACATTGTGCTAATAAGGATCCCTCCCAAAATGAATAGATAACAGGAACTGCTTGTTTCTGGTTCGAATTACTGATTCTGATCGGAGAGCGGACAGAAACGTTAGGAGTACAAGAACTATATAACAACAACATAGCAATCTATGCATGTTTCGTAAGCTACTACATATGACAGTCAAGTTTCACCTTTTAAAACCTAGTTCTACTCTGCAGCAGAATATTGTTCATCATTAATGCTAAAACAGTCCCTCATATCAAGAAAATCGAATGTAAATTCGATTTTTTCGATATATGACATTGCACCACCGAACCTGCGCAGACAAGATGATATAGTAAAAGAGTACCAAAAAAATAGCAATCCCCTTTTACCAATACATGAAGACCTTCCACATATAAGTATAAATCGCCTTACATCCCGACGTCTTCCACTAATACTAGACTGAAGACCTCGTAAATACCGATTTCAACGTTAATTCAAAATCGTTAGAAACTTGGAAAGAAAAATCGTGTTTAAGTCTGAAGGCAATTATCCTTCCCAACCAAAATCCGAAAGGGATTGAGCTTCCACGTCATCTATGGAAAAGCTTAAATAATAAGATATGCACCGGACATGGTATCTGCTCAGACAGCTTACACAGGTGGGGAAGATCACCTACATCCCAATGTGACTGTGGGGCCACAAACGAAACTATCCGGCATATTGTAGAGGACTACAGCATAAAAGCCTGCCCTGGTAACCTGAGAGACTGTTTCTGAGGCACATCTTTCAGCTCTTGAATGGCTATCTGAACTAGACTTGAAATTTTAGTGACTTTTTTTTACCTGTTATTTGTATATATACACTACCTGTCTCAGTTATTTTGTCTGCACAAATGTGTATATATTTTGGTGTCGTGTCTTTTTTATTATGCCATACGCTAAATAAATAAAATCTAGCCAAGACAATCATAAATACTGGCCCAGTCTCCCTAATTCGGAATAATGCAAGAAAATGTCCAACACTACAAAGAAGAGCCTGGAAAGGCTTCAATCTGAAGACCTGTGAACGTATTGAATGATATTATATAAAAGTCTATCATTATTTCATTAGGTTTCGATATTGAGAATAAGAATCATTTGGCTAAAAGCATTACTTTAGACAACTTTGCTCGGAAGCACATTTATCTGCCTTTTATTGGTACTTGTTCTAATTACTGATTCTGATCGGAGAGCGGACAGAAAAGTTATGTGTACAAAAACTATGCAACAATAACATAGCAATCTACGCATGTTTCGTAAGCTTCTACATACAATAGTCAAGTTTCACATTTTAAAAATTGTGTTTAAACCTATTTGCCTCTCTAATCTGGATTCTTTTATTCTCTTTGGCAAAACGTGTGTCATACACCAGTGTTTCGAAAGAGGTTCCAAATGATTAATCTTGAAGACCATTTTATGTTATTTCTGCCACGAAAAATGGATGTTTATGAAACGTTCGAAATTATTTTTAATTAACAATCATACTAATTAATTGAATGTATTAAAACTTTTGGTATTGTCTTCTCTTTAATCACTCCTTGGTCGTATATTTATTGTAGTGCAAAATGTTGACCGACAACCGCAGTGCACGTCGCTGCTCTAAGCTCTTGAGGTAGCTCGAGGAGCATAGACTGTGCGACTTACGTTTGCTCTCGTGATAATCAATCACCAAGCATTCCTCGAGGACACTGAGTCCACATTGCCGAAATCACCTGCGGAGTAGAGCAAGTTGTGTGTTTACAGCAGTATTAGATGTGGCACCCTTGGAGATTGGCCGTAGTTTATTTCCATTTGTTCACAGAATCTCTCTCCCGAGTATAATAGCACGGCTTGCCTTCCTATAAGGCGATGTCACCTTGTAACCTACAGATGTTTAGAAAGGAAAGAAATAAAGTACATTCAGACCGCCAACAGGATCTGCTCAGTTATTTTCAAAACTGAGATATAAAAAGGGTAATTTTGATGTATTGTCAAGTAGGATTTTTTTGACATCGAAAAATCCTGTCTTCAATGCATATAATGCACTTAATAAATACCAAAACCCGTTATTAAATTAATTTGATACCATGTTTTTGAGATTCAGGATGTGCTCGATTATTTTTGGAACTGAGATATAAACGACTGGAATCTCTCCGGAGGGCACTGTAGTCATGCTTTTTTTTTTTCTTTGTCTGTCCAATGATTAAAGCTCTAATCAACTTTTACACCATTTCTTTCCAGATAGACAGTGAGAATAACCTAACTTGATTGTAATTCATGGCAGCAGTTGTAGCACCTTATAGTCTTATTGAAACATTGCATGCTTAAAGTTGAATCTGTAACCAACTTTTTACTTTTGAGCTCTATCCCGCGATTGATCATATACTACTATATCAGGTCCACGAGGCACACCAGTGATTTCATTAGCAAGAAACTGCTATTTCAAGATGTAAATCATTATTCAAACTTTCGAAAATTAATGTACGACGCAATTCAATCGGCCGAACCTTGTATCGAATACCGAAGCTTTTCGACCAACTTTGATAGTGTTTCTTTTTCCTCCCTTCATATTATTGAAATATATTAATAAATAAAAAGTATTAGTATTAAATAAAGAGATTTACAAGTGTTTAAAATTTTGAATTATTAAAGTATGCATGTTATTATTCTATTTGAGACATAGTTACAATTTGTATATTTTAATGTCTTTTCTTTTGTAAAACAAATCGAAATTCCCTAAAAAATACAAAATTCGAACGTGACAGTCAGAAGCGCCCTCTGACTGAAATTACATGTTTATTGTAAGTGAGATATCAGTACGTTCGTTTGCGAACATATTGTTATTAATTGTAAAGACATTGCGATTAAAAGAATGGCTGCAGTTTAACAGTCTACTCATTACTATCCCTAACTTGAAGGAAATCTACTTTCTATATGACTGCAATTCCTTCTTCTTATTGTGTCCCCTTACAGGAAGAGATGATTAATTTTCTTTTATATTAAAATACCTCTCTGTAATGTGAGATTTTGATCAATACGAATTGCTTCATCAGCGAATGACTTAACATTCAAGACTGATTTTAGAATTCGTACTGAGATTTTAATATCTAGTAGTTACTTAGATAAGTTCAATTGTCTTATGAGCGCAATGTATAGCAAACTGCGAGAGAATATAATTTAGGCTTATTTTGCAAGACTAAGCAAATAACTGAACCCCGTATCAGAGTCAATTTCTTCAAAACCATTGGTTGGGAAGTCTGGGTTCGAATTCCGTCGATCTCATACAGAGTTAGAAGATTATTCATTTAAGCTTCAGATTTTCGCCATTCAAACTCGCCAGGGGGAGCAAATGCAGTTTACACAATATATATCTTTAGGCATAATACTTACCCATCTTATCCTAAACTTAAGGCTGTAAAAGCCAGTCTGCGCAGGGCTTATCCCAATAACGCCTTTAAGTACTATTATTATTTCAAATAATAAGACAAATACTGATAAATAAGATACAAACCAAGGCGAATAGGAGATTAAAAAAAACTCACTTAAACTCACCAAAATGAAGTGAAATATTTCAAATGTTAAATTAACGAAAGGATGCTGAATACAGACAGAAGCTTTTTGAGTTATCTTAGATTTTTCAACTAGGACAATAGCTTCATATTGCTTTATATATGTAATTTTTTAAGTTACAGAAATAACGTCAGAAAAGTTCAAGGCAAAGGTTGATGTATTTACATTTTTAATTTGTCTCATAATACGAGTATCTTGACTAGAAGCGCATTGATGCTTTGCTACAGAAGTAACTTAGTAATCCAAGTAATCAAAAGGCATCAACTACGTATAATCCCTTATGATTTTAATTTATTAGTTGACTTATTAGACATCCCTGAAACAGTGTTAAGCTTCTTGTCGGTCGCAAATTAATATCACTCCAGTGAGCTCTGTGATTTGCTTCTTTTTTATGGTCGTTAATTTTACCTTCCGCCACACACTTTTAAGTGAAATTGCTAGCGAAAGGAAAGATAATTATCTTTAAGTAAAAAAAAAGTAAATTGGTTGAGTTCAAAAAACCTCGAGAGTAAATTTTTGTGCTCGCCTTGGAATCGCAGCAATTATTAAAAGCAAGTGCAAGAAGAAAATTGCAATGAATGTAAGCCCTTTTGTAGAGAGATAGTGATAGTAAGTGCTTGGAAAACAAATATACACCAGTTAAGATTATTGAGGGGGAAAAAACTTCTTTGAACTATATAACACAGTAAATGTAAGCACCCTCGCCCATTAATTTAAAAATTGCCAAGTTCTGTTTAGAAGGGGGGGGGGGGGGAAATAATATATGAGAAGTTTGTTGCACTGCATGGTGTTATAGTGACACTTCGATCAAATATGATGTTAATTAAAAAAAAAAAAAAAGTACTTCTATGAGTGTATATCAGAGGACAATGATGAGGGTATTAGCATTTCGGGATGCAGTGCGAGTAGCATCTCGGATTTAAAATCTATAATTTATCCTATGGAAACCCAAAGCTAGTAATTGGAAAAGCTACAAGGAGAGAAACCATAAATTGATAGTTATTTATTGGTTTCTTATTAACCTTGTTTCAGAACATTACTGAAATTACTACATTTTAGGTAAGAATAGAATTTGAATCAATTACTAATATTTAGTCTTTTTTTTAATGAGAAAAGAAACCGATAATTTAGCCAAAATATGTGCAGTTTTTTACAATGCTATTGTTGAAATTACTCGAATATTAAGCTTCTTTAACTTATGTTATTACTCTTTAGCATAAATATAAAACGCGTAGCAAGGCTTATATTGGTCATACATAACTGGTAATTACCTTAAGGGATTTGCAACGCATAAAACGGATATTAATTAAAGGAAAGTTTAATGAATACCTGAAGAAGGTTATAAAACGCGTTATTTGTTTCGCATTTCATGAAAAAACCATTTCTTCCAAACTTAGAGCTAACACAATTAAAGAATTTTAATGTTGTGATGCTCTGTTATTTAACTGTTGGAAGTGTTTATTTTGGGGTAGTGTTGAACAGTATTGTGCGTAAAATTTTCAGTCATATTTGGTGAGGAAAAAATTACAATGTTCGTTTATTTATAATCCAATAATATTACGTCCTCTGAGTACAAGTATGATTGGTGAAGCAGTATTTATAAGCCCTCTATCGACTTCATCTTGTTTATAAATTAACCTGCAAATTCCAGGTAACGTTTTTATAGTTAAATAATAAAAATACTACTTTAAATATTTTACCGTTTTGGGAAATTTAATTATTCGAAGGATTCGTTTAAAAAGGAAAACACACTACAAGCCTCTATATTTGCTCTTAATGTCTCCTCGCAATGCCTAAGTGAAGTTTCATGAATCTTTCTCTGGTTAAGGGATTTTTTTACCATCCCCGATATATCTCATCGTTCCTATTTCTAGACGGCTTTCGTTAGTTGAATTAATAACAAAAAACAATCCTATTTCAAGGTTTTCTTAAATAGCATCCTTTGCCACTTTGAACGGCTCAAGTTGAAAGGGATTTTCTGATTTTTACGTGAAATATTTTCAAGCTGGACTTTTATTTATTAACTTGCCTATTAGCAGCTCGACTATTTTAAACGCATTTTTTCAAGTTTAACATAAAATGTTCTCATAAACGTTAATCGCACAAGTTCTTATTTTCGAGGCATTTTTTTTTCTCTCGTTCCTGAGGTAGACCTTATTTTGTAAAAGAATGAGAAAAGAACTAAAAAGCGTCTATATGTGAACTATTCAGGTTACAGTTTCTGAATGCAGTGAAATTATGCTAGGAAGATTTCGAAGTTTTAAATAAATCGTTCAAATGTAGCACGAATATCAATTCCCTTATTCAACAAAAATTGATAAACTCGCAGACTGAAATTGAAGCTGTTAAAATGAGAATGTGAAAAGTGTTTTTATTTCAAGATGAATACTTAAAATTATATAATTTGCCTTTACAACAATTTCGTTTATCTTTGGAGCACTTGCCTCTCTTTAAAAAACTTTTAATAAATTGTCTTAAATAACTAATTTATATTAATTACCATAGTAAAATTAATGTTTGCTTATTACTTGATTTAAACTTATTGGTCATTTATTGTTACATGTTGCTGTGAATGAAATAACAGGAGTTTAAATCCACAAGAGAAAATAGAGAAAAATTAAACAAAAATTAAGATCATTTACGTTCTGTGTTTAATATTTTTATGTGGAGGAAGAAACATCACATTGTACCCAAGGTCAGAAGGAGGCTAAATCGGTTTGGAGTTAGATGGATGAGTAGTATCATTAAGCATGAACTGCTTATTTGCAGTTCATGCTTAATGATACTACTCTTTTTTGGGGAGAGTATATAATGAATAGTACAAGGGTCAAGATAGAAAAGAGACCCGCGAAGTCAAAGAACCCAGAAATATCTTTCGTTATGAGGCAAATAGGATGATGGATGACTTTAATGAGTGATAATTGTACAGAGATTGTACTGGTCTTAATAAGATAAGTATCTTCTGTTTCCTTTGTTTACTATCTTATGTTGTAAAGTTATCTTAAACAATTAAGACCGTCAAGAAAAAATACTTAATTTTTATTTTCCACCAATACAGAACCACATTTTAATATTGTTTAAAATGGTTAGACAGATCAGTCATGTAAAACATTATTGGAAATTCTTAAAAAGTAGGTGAGGAGCGTCATATGTGGTTTATATGAGCAGTTTTAGCTGAAATATTAGCAATCAGCAATTAATGTACCGGTGCTTTGGTACAAATGGCTCTTATGTGAATTGATTACTTCTTATTGTATTCTCGGTGAAGAAGAGGAGAGAACAGGAGGAAGTTTAGGGATTTGGATGCTCGTATCCAAAATTCGGTTTGATCAGACAATCAGAAACATTCCAAATACAGAAATTGGTGAAATATGTCTGTGAAACCATAGTAAGAGTTTCAGAAGAGGTACTTCTTACGTGTATTTCTCAAATTTAACACCCGTTCAATCAGTCTGCTCAACCCATTGTGTAATTGTGATGTCCATGGTTGGAGTTTGTTAAAATTTGTTTGTCGAGATGTATGGTAGGCATTTCCACGACTGAAATATTTGACCGCGATCAACTTCCCCTGCGCTGAAATCTTTTTAAGTATGGTCATATTTGAGACAGCACATACTTTTTACTAATGAATTATTATACCTTATACTAATGAAATACTCCGCTTGTGACATTTAAGATATTCAGAGGATAAAAAAGAAACCCGGTGTCCCAAAGTTGATAGATTACTCCATAATAAGCAGTGATAACTGTCTACAAACCTGTTTTCAGTTTTAGATGTTTTCAAATTTTATTAACCAGGCATTGGCAGAAAGCAGACGAGCCTACTTAACACAATATTGTGTTTGCCACGAAAGTTATGCCATGAGCTGTATGTAATTACCTGTAATTCGTCGGGTAGTTAAATGGATACATTTTCATTGGTTGATTTTATGTAACTGTTTTCAAGCTTAATCTTAGATGAGTTCTTGATGACTGAATAAAATTGTTTTGCGAGCACAAGACTTGGGAACTTTTTTTTTTCAGCCGTGTTAGTTATATGTGGAAAAGCATTAGCACCTAGTAAAATTCTTCGCGTGTAACATTTTTCATCAAAATCTTAGTTTTTCAGACTGAGGGAATATGAGCTTTCATTCATTCGTCAGCCGAAATGGTGAATAAAATAAAAAGCTAAGCATTTCCTTTATTCTATTGAGGAAAGTTTGGTTTTTTGTATGATTGCATATAAGCATAAGCAATGTAATGTAACACGGAAAGGCAATGACATCATCTATTTAGGATCGAGTTTCATTTTCGAAATAAGTTACTCGTAATGTAAAATTTCTCCAAGAATACAAAATAAAAAACAGCCTTTCGTAGTTTAAAGCAGCAAAAATAAAATTTCCTTTCAATCATATAAATTAGAAGTCGAAATGAACTGTTTTTCTGTTTTTTTTTCCGTTTTTTTCCCCTTTAGTTTCTGCAAAAGGGATTAGCATGTACCGTTTATATTTATTTAATGCACTTCCTTAATTAGCGAAACTAAATTGAAATGTAACCATGTTTATCTTTTGACACTAACAATAAAGATAACAAAAGTCCACCATTTCTTTTTAGTTTATTGCTCTACTCCTGACAAGCACAGGAGGCATATGAACCCTCTGTTTAAACCGAAAGACACCAGCAGTGAATCATGGAACTGAAACAAAAAAATCACGAGAGTTAAGAAAGTGTGACCTTTTAGCAAAGACCATATACACCTGCCCTTCACTACACGAAGGTATGCGACTGTAGTGATGCCGGTTAACTGAGATGACCCAGCATTTGGATGCTGTTCTGCAATCATGGAAAGAGAGAGCGGATCAAACACTCTTCAGTATGACTGAAAATGCCAACTTCTACATAGGAGTGCGTCATACAGTTTCAATGTCATATTCGCAATAGAAATATTATAAAGCTATTAAAATGTGCTTTCTGTTACCTGATTCTCTTATGACGCAAAACTTTCATTACCACAAATCTACTCTAATATCTTATCTCTTAGTAAACTTCATTGCCATTTTACATAGTTAATTGTTTCTATACGTCTTTATTTCGATGACATTTCATAGAAATTAAAGCAATGGGAAAGACGTGTTTGCTGTACTGTTCAGAGTAGTTCACCTCTACTTCTTCAGAAACAAACGTTGCTCCCAAGCAATCATGAAACTAGCTGGCAAATTTATCATTAGAAACATCTGAACGACTTTCGTTTTGACCTCGGGAAAGATTATGGGAAAAATTGAATGTGCATCTGCGATATTTCTTGTCTGAAGATGTAACATTACCGTCTAAGTTAGAATTATAAATTAGTTCATTTACACAAGCGATTCATTTACATGAAACGTGTAAAGAAATATTTATTATCGTCTAAATATTATTATGGAAATAAAAACATAATTTTATAATCATGCAATTTCTACGAGGAATAAGTTTGTTGCACAATGAAAAAATTCCATTTCAAAATAAATATTTAGATATGAAATATGTAGAGTTTTTTCATGTTGCCAGTTATGTCACTTCTGCCAACTCTTGAAAAAAACATTCTGATTTAATTATTTTAGTCGACGTATCGAATCATTGACCACGAGATGGCAGCAGTAGACTGCCGTACTCTTCTTTCGCGAGTGAAAATTAAAATAACTGATAATCGTGAACCACTATTCTGTGATTGGCTGAGGGTGGAGAATAGCTGCACAATAGTCATCGAAATTTAGTTAAGGAAAAATGGCGTAAGAAAGTAAAATGTGTTACAAAAAATATTCCCCTTGTTTTCTTTGTAAAAACTGAGTATTATAGTGATGTGTGTGTGTGTGTGTGTGTGTGTGTGTGTGTGTGTGTGTGTGTGTGTGTGTGTGTGTCATTAAATACTTCTAAGTGATGCGAGGCACCTTTTTATACGAACTGATAGTGAAGTTCATTATATGCAGAACAGTACGAGTGGCATACCACGATTCGTCCATGGTGCGGGGGTAGCATATAATAATTTGTCTTCATTATTTAAATTTATAGAGCCACAATTACTATATTTTATGTAAGATTATTTAATTTTATGTACTATAAGACTGCTAATACAATTATAGGTTTTTATAGCCAACTTTAATTCCTAGTTTCACAAGAGGAAATTTATATTTTTAAATTCTCATTCTTAAGCAAAACATTCCTTGGTAGTACTTTTTTAAATAAATCCTTTCTTTCTTTCTTACAGGATAAATGTGAAAATGTGCTTACATGTATTAACAAGCAGAAAAGTTCTCTTAAAATAAGTTTTATTCAGATATATTTATGAGGTTTATACTGAATATTCAAATTTTGTTTCTTTCTCCACTCATGAAATATTATCGTTAGCGTAACAATTACAGCTGCTGGTATTGAAATATGTGACTATTCTTCTTTTTGGCGTTCCAAAATTAAATGCAGATATTATTAAATTTAAATGGCGAATCTACTAAAATATATAATTTCATTTGCTATTTTAGCAGATGTCGTTTGTTGTAATTTCTGTCTAGAACGGGTTTGGAAAATAGAAATAATTAAAAATAAGAATTACAATTTTTGCATAAGAATTGCATGTTCCAAGTAATTAAGCAGGAAAGAGAAACAAATATTACGTTAAATAATTAACATTCAAGATAATTCAACTAATACAAAATTCCATGCTTAAAAATAGATCCCACCGCACACAATCGAATTTAAAATTAGGCAATAATTCACATTAAACACAACTTGCACATACACGTGCCGTTTATCATGTTTACTTAAGATATCTATATTTACAAATTTGAAAATTGATATTGCATCATTTCCAGATAATAGAATCGAAAGCATGTTATATTTTGCTTTCGATTTTATTCATTGACCGACGCACTCTTTTTGATGAGCGCTTGTTACAAGCGCTATTTCTTTTTTACAGGAAATAAGTCATCGGTACTTTTAAATAAATTTGATCATAATGCCAGTGGTTCATTTGCTAAAAACACTTTTATCGTTTAAATTAAACCCACAGTTGGCGTTTTCTTGCTTAACCGTCGTGGGAGTAACTCCCTGTTTAAGATCGGAAAATTTATTTCATCACATGGTGATCAGGAATTTTTATCTGTGCACAGAGGGAAACAATCTGTAGCGGTAGCTGTTTTATTACGCCAGATTTATGGCTAATGCTCTGTTGCATTATTTTCGAAGTGTTTTCAATCGCTCTTCATTCTTTCCACTGTTGCTTATCATGCAAATGTACAGCCTCAAATCACCACCTTAACTAACAGACCCCAAACATTTAATTTTGCTTGACTAAAACCATGCCATTCCGTCTATGTTGTGGCGATTTTCAATTAGCCAACTAGTTACACATTTCCAAAATCGTTTTCTAACCCTATTTCGGTTTCTGTCATGTGATTGGTTTGATACATACATCGTAGTAATTTGAGGGTTAGATTGTGCGATGTTATCTCGATGCATGAGGGGGTCAATTGAGCAATTTGTTTAATCTGGTAGAGTTAAGAAGGTATCCGATTAATGTCACATTTTTCTACGCGAAGTTCAAGCCAAAGGTTCTAATATTGTGCTCACTGTATTGGAGGAGGAGGCAATTGGCCTCTTAACCCACGATGACCTCCATATTCAATGATTATTTTATAACGTATTATTCACCTGAATATACTCTTGTACTCTAGTATTTTATGGAAGTACCATGAGGTTAATTTCTCTTAGGCATTTTTGTGTGAGCTTTCAGGATTCTTGAACTATCCAATGGCTAGTTTACGAACTGTATTTTTTTAATGTTTATTACTGTATATCGTGAGTATTTCAAATTAAGTGGATATTGAATCAAACATTATTTGAAAGTCGAATATAGAAACTATAAAAGTTTCGGCGGATCCAAGCGTAAGCAAACCTTTCATGACTGGGGCAACTCTTAGTGAAGGTGGTGTAAGCTCTGATCACTATCCTTAGTATTTCCCTTCAGTATATACTTAGTAATCAGAGAAATCTCAGCCTGGTTATAAAGTCGCAAAGTCGAATGAAATTAGTGCTTGCAATATGCAAGCCGTTTGGAAGCACATTCTCCACATTGTGCAAATGATTTTAGAGGCTTTTCAAATGAATCTAAATCTCATTCAAGAAGTTAAGTGATTCCTACATGCCAAATTTAGATGCACAGCAGGAAGATCCTGAAGAATATGAAGAAAATTTAATCACTGACAAGCCCAAAGAGGTTTCACAGAAACAATTTGAAAATAGTTTCTATACAATCGAATATAACAAAAACTAAGCGCCAATGCTAGTTGACCCTGGTGAAGAGAGAACCAGTAAAGTTTTCAGAAGATGCAATAGGGCCATACCGTCAGTTGTATGAAAAAAAGAAACAGAATACCCGCCAAACTACATAAGCCCAATTCTCTGTTAAAAAGCAGAATAATAAATTTATATTCTGAATATGTTGTATTGTCTTTCAGCTTCATGGTTTTCCTTTAACTAGGCCATGAGACATACCCTAATTCTTTTATAAAAATACGTAAAGGTCAAAAAAGGAATCTAAGCAACTTATTATATTTTCCCATTTACTATATTCGATTAGTGCGTTTTTGATTAATGCACCTATTTCAAAGAGCGCATCAATCGAGGAATTGCTGTATAAGCTAATTTTGTGGTGACTTCCTCAACATTTGATTTTTTACCGCTAGAAGATCAATATCATCAGCAAATTTGAGATGCTTTATTCTTCTTCCAGCTACCGTCACTATAATATCAGTGTTCCAGGATTTTATTTAAGACATGTTCTAACAAAAAGTTAGAATAATATTGATGATAATTTGCACACCTGTCTTACTCCATAGTGATATAATTCGCCTTGGTTTCAACCTTCATTCCACAAGGAGTACGGGAGTCATCGTCATAGTATTTATTATCTATTCTATGGTGTTCCAGAATTTCCAAATGGTATCATGTCAGATAGAATCAAAGGCTCTGTGTAGGTCAATAAAGAAACGGCATATTACTTTATTATGTTCTACATTTTTTTTTCAATTATATGAAGCGTAAATGTATCATGAGTTGCCCTCCTATTCCATGTAAATCCAGCGTGAATGTCTGAAAAATCAATTAAAAATATTAATCCCACTTTTACTTTAATATATGAGAGTAAGATGCCCAAAAGTGTTTTGCTTGGGTGGCTGAGAAGGCTGAATCTGAAATTATTGCAGATTTTATTCTTTCCTTGTTTATTTATTTGGTAGATATAAGGATACATGTGCGCCAATTTTTGTCCGGATCTCAGTGTTACACAGCTGCTTGCAAAATTTTGTTAGTTTGGTTGGAATAATTTTAAATTCCTGCTGTTTTATACAATTTTAATCCTAAGGTGGCTCTTTCTACTTTTTTTGCTAAGCATAGAATAATTACTGTTCTCTGTTTGGGACAATTCGCATTAAATTTTGTTCATACAAGCTATCATCACCCTATAATCGTTTCCTTGAAAAATTACCATCTCTTCAATATGTTCACATGATCAGTAATATTTGTCCCATCCTCTATTATCCAGCTCTTACGAACAAAAGGCTCTTAATTGGGTATAATACTGAATGGTTATCCTTATGAAAATTATTCTCAATTTCTTTGCATTCTTCGGATAACCAATTTTTTCTTCCATTCTACCCCTTTTGTTATCTGTGCTTTCAGATAATTATACTGATCATTGTTTTTCAATGTGACGAATTGAGAGTGATCTCCGCTCGTCATAAAACTAATATTTCTTGGGTAATCTACGGCTTGTCAAAAACGCATTTTTTCCCGAGGATATTTTCAGCTGCTTGAAAAACTGTCCATGAAAACTTCATAAACGGTATCGGGATGAAGTGGCAGCAAGGATTTCAGTAAGAGAAGAAGCAAGATTTGTTTTAAATAATTCTTTGCTGGTATTTGAATTAAGTTGTGTAAGGTTAAACTTCTGTCTTCTTATTTCTCTTACGGTTCCAAATCCAAATTTTAACATAAATGTTGCTTTGACTAAATTATGGTCTCTTCCAATGTCAGCACCCGAGAAACAAATAGTTCTTGCTGAGTTTATGCAGGTTTGATCTTTAGTTCTTATAAGTATATAATCAGTTACATTTCGAGTTCTTTCATCCGGGGAGATTCGGATCCATTTTTATTCCCTTTTATGTTGGAAAAGTGTGTTAATTTGGGTTCAGATCACTCTGCAAAACAAATTTTATCAGTTTCATACCCCACGTCATTAATTTCTTGTAACGAGAAATTAGTTTCTTCCAAAAGAGAGGAAATGCTTTCCTATATCAAATCCAATTTTTGGATTCCATTCCCCTTGTATTATTAAAACGTCTGTGTTTAACGGTTCAGGTTATTGATTTGGTCATAAAAGTGATCCAATTCTTGATCATATGAGGTTGCTGGTGCACATACTTGTATAATAGATATATTTAGTGGTTTACCCTTTAATCTTACTACTGCGAGTCTGCTATCACATGTTCAAAGTATAATGACACAGTTCTTATATCCTTTTGAAACAATAAAACAACTCGTTATCTTCCTGGAGAACCCAAGTAAAAAGATTTCCATCTTCTGTTAATTCACCAAATTCTGACCATCTTATTTCACATAATCCAATAACGGACCATTCATACGGTGCAAATTTTTGCTGTACAATCTTGAGTTAATCACGTTGATAAAATGATCTAAAATTCCTTGTTCCAATCATAAACAGTTTCTCAGACAAAAGTCACGTTTAAATATCTTTATATTCATGGAGAGGTGATTGTCACAGTACCACATTTTTCATAATTTCTCCTGGGGTTTCGAAAAGAAGGTGCGATCCTTCTTTGTCCAGGTAGACTCCCACCTCTGCATAAGATGAAAAGAGGTAGAAAAATAGGAGTGATTCACCCCCTAGTCCTCGACTATCGTAAATAGCATCAGGAAAAAAATAAAGTAGTATGGGGGTCACTTCTGACCAGATCAAGATAAGACAAGAAATCGTGACTTGTTCATTTGATGACGTCATGAGTTTGAAATGTTTTATTGATTCAAAACAATTTCCCTCGGGGGTATATGTGTCGATGGCTTCAGTTCTTGTTTTTTGGTTCACATATGGAATTATGGGTAATTGTAGAGATAAGGATTCACATCATGATTGGTGGGGCACTTCTGACCAGATCAAGATAAGATAAGGAATCGTGACCACCATAAGAATAAAAACATAGTATGACCCTAATGTGAAGGAATTAATGGACTACCAAACGGACAGAAAATCTAAGGGAACAAAATCGAATAGCTTTTCAGGTTATTTACAAAAATTTCGTTCTTTCAACCTTGTGTGTGTGTTTTGCTGTTGTGTGGAATATGTTTTAATTCAACTAATTTTGGAATATCTATTCGCATTAAAAAGAGTCATTCTGGAAAGACTAAGTAAATTTAAATTATCATTAGAATTTGTAGACTACATACAAAAGTTCTCAGTAAGCAAAGAAACTCCAGAAGTGTGTGAGGAAAAAAATGGCCACGTGTGAAGGAAAAACGAAATGTGCCAATAACCTATAATGAAAAAAGAATCAACTGCATTTCAGATCTTCTGTTTGTGTGTTTTGTGCTCCGAATATATGTTTAAAATCAGCAATTTGGAATATTCAGAAAACCCCAATAATTCCAAGTTGTCCCATTCTGGAAAGAAATGTAAGGAAAATCTTTGAAATAAATGTGTAAACTTAAAAGAACAAAAAGTGTTGTTGATGTGTTATGGGTATTCGAGTAAGATCACTTTTGAAATCACAGTGAATTGACACACGGTTTGTTCATTTATTTATTTATTTATTGAACTTTAAGATCTTAATTTTAGACAAATTAGATGAATTAGAATATCAATACAGAATATAATTTTGGATGAGCTATGGAAAAAAGGTTGTGTTTGAGGGACACCAGCATATAATTAAATTATTCAGAAAGCAGAAAATAATTCATTTGTGATCATGAAAATTTGTTACTGTAGTAAAATTAAGGGTTGCATATTTATTTTTTGAAACCAATACATATATTTTTGAGCATTAATATAAGCACAAAATCTTTCGTTATGTTTCCAAAAGCATTTTAAAGTAAACTTTATGTTTTCTCGTTTTGGGCATCCAATTTCATTTAAATCAAGAACAGGCCTCCCTATTAAACTCGTTAATGTTTGTGATTTTTCTCTTCCTTTAGTGAGTAATATTTGATATTTGCATGTCGATTCTATCATCCAATTTCTTAGTTTGTCCAAAGCTAGCGAACCAATTTCCCACTTCAGCTGATGGTTATATTTTATTAACCAAGAATTCTGTTTTTTAACTCTTTCAGGTAATTCTTTACAACTACAAGATGATTTTGTCAATGCATATATTACAATAATTCCATCAGAAATACAAATTTCTTTAGGAAATAAATTTGAAATCTTATTTAAAAGAAATTGTACATCAATTATACCAATGATAACTGAAAAGTTGTATTTTTCTCCCACTGTAGATTTTGCATATTCATTTTCCTTCATTCTTCTTCTTCCATTACTTCATTTGGCACCACAAATAAATAGTGATTTATTATTATTATTATTTCAGTGATTATTAGCTCTGATCTTATATTTTATGTTAACTTTCTGTTACAAAATTCCAAACAATTAGACTATACACAAAGAAAATTTCAGACTTTTGTGGCTCACCCATTATTTTTACTTTACCAGATGCAAAAACCACATGTAGTTAAACTGATTTTAAAGTAAAATAGAGAAAAACAACCAATCAATTTGGAAAAAAAAAAAAAAAAAATATATATATATATAGAACCATATCAAAACTCCACATCAAAAGATGCGAATTTGCTGGTTGAAGGAGGTTAATTGTCATGAAAAGACACTGAGTTATATGCTCATCCCCATAGGAAAAAACATAGCTTGTGCGAATGACAGAAATGAATGAATGAACAGAAACCTAAAGGAACAAGTGTCAAAGTTTTTAATGTTTGGAAGTTTGTAACAGAAATTAAAAACTTATACTACAGAGTTAATATTCATTTTAAGTAATAAGAAATAACTATTTATTTGTGGTGGCAGAAGAATTTTCTAATAAGAAATCACTGATAGAGAGAGCCAAACCCAAACACAGGATGTCACACATAGCTATGACAAAATTGCGAAGAGTTCCAAATGGTTAGAAATCTAAACGAACAAAAGTCAACTAGAATTTCAGGTTATTTACAGTAATTTTGTTCTTTCAACCCCTGTGTGTGCTGTGCTGTGCTGTGAATATATGGTAATAATTCAATGAGAGAATGTAAGTTAATCAAAATTATCATTAGAATTTTTCTAGACTACATACAAAAATTCTTTAATCCATTTAAATCTCAATTTATTTTGTTTTAAATGGCTTTTGGTTTTTCATTCAAAAAAGAAATCATTTTTATCTGTAAAGGCTGATCACATCTCTTGACTCTAAACTAATAATGCCAGTAGCCAAAAACTTTTGTAATAAAGATAATAGTAATTAAAAAATTAATGAACTTTAAGATATTAAAAGTTTAGACAATCAAAATATTCGGATGTGTTATGTATATGAGGAAAAAAGTGTTTGAGGGGACAGTAATGATAGTCCATAATTAATTATTCAGAAAATGTCTAAATTCTGCCGCCATCTCTTTACTCTAAACTAAAAATTCCCATACTCAATACAGGAATGTAATATGACAAACATATATTGAAAAATTCGTACTGCCAACCAAAGACAAAATGTGACATCAATGACAGATGAAGGAGCCCCAGCGAAATTCCAGACATACCATACTCTACCATATCTCTAACCATCACCCCCAATTCCATACACAAACTATTCACTTATCTACATATCACAACAATACACATTCCTGACAATGACGTCACTGCCCCAATTTACCCTAGTTGAAAATGCTCACCAATCATGCCATAAATCTTTATCCACTACTATAACTTCCTTTACCATTCCGATCAATAACGTCACTTATTTACAACTAACAAATTTTTTCTACATATTACAACAACACACATCCATGACACTGATGTCGCTTTCCCCATTTACTGTACCCCTATTTGGTTGAAAATGTCCCACCAATCACGGAACGTATCCTTATCCACTACTATAACTTCCTTTTCCATTGAAAACAATAACGTCACTTATTTACAACTAACAAATTATGTCATTTATCTACATCTGATAACAACACACGTCCAGGACACTGACGTCACTTCCCCAATTCACCCTACTCCTATATGGTTTAAAGTGACCCACCAAACACGACACGATTCTTATCTCGAACCATCACCCGCAATTCCATGCATAAACCAAACACACAACCGGACGTCAATGACACATCTTCCCCCAGAGAAATTCCATACTCATGACGTCATGCACATGATCACACACAATGACGTCATCATATTATCAACCAATTACGTCACGATTCCTTATCTTGATCTGGTTCACAGTGGCTACCCTACTACTAGGCACCAAGTTCAAATTAAGCGGATATTGAATCCAACATTATTTCAAAGCTAACTTTTTGGCAACTCGTGTGGTAAAGTATAAGTTCTGCATCACTTCAACCTGAGTATTTACATCAGGGTCTAGCTCCCACTGACGAGACCTCTACATAGGTCGAAACCGTTTTTGGCAGTGACCTCCCATAATGTATAACATCATACATGTCTGCTAGGAGATATGTTTTACATTATGGGAAATACTAAGGATAGTGATAAGAGCTTACTCCACCTTTACCACGAGTTGCCCCTGTCATGAAAGGTTTGCTTACGATTGGATCCGCCGAAACTTTTATAATTTGTCTATTAGACACGACACTGTTGTAGTTTCTCTATTCGGCTTTGAAATAATGTTGGAATCAATATCCACTTACTTTGAATAATTTTGCATCGCCGATGTGAAGCCTTTTGGCTCTCGTTTTTCAGTTGTCAACAATAAATTATATTAATATTAAAGTATTTTTCCATAATTAAGTCTCCTTGTATTTTGTAGTAAAGGAATATTTTAGTAAATGAAAAGTTCTTTTTTATAAGATGTTTAGCATGATGGAATTGCAGTATGCCCATGTGAACAAATGCGTTCTACCTACCAAAATAATTCATGTATGCTGCACTGTCAAAAGGCAACGTGTCTCAATCAACAGTGATAATGTGAACAGTGCTACTTGCTGCCTTCTTTCACGCCCAGTGGACCACTCAAGTAAAGTATTTTGGCATACTCTGCACTTGCAAAAAGGATAGTAATGATACACTTTCAATCGAAGTGCATTGAAAAATTTACAAACTGATTGAAATTAAAAGAGAATACTGGGAACGTGAAAATCATGGAAAATAGAAACTACGGTAATCACAGTCTTCACAAGTCGTGAAACGTCGCTTTCAATTTTGAAAGGCCGAGAGATTTAATTCAATTGAGTTGAAGCTTAAATTAATTAAATACCTAACTTAAAAATAATTGTATATTTGTTAAGTAAGCAGTTGAGAGATCGGGGTTTGAGTAAATGCCGTAAATATACATGACACGGACACATTTTACTACGGTTTTTATAGTTTGGCATAATTAGTTCCTTAAAAAAGAGTAAATTATTTCTGAAATAATTCTTGTCATATTGACCGTTACAAGGCCGAATGGCTTACAAAAATATCGCTTCTAACGATGAATCAATTCGCTTGATAAGTGAGACGTCTCAACGCCAGATTTACTTTTTGCACTTTAATTAGGCTGTGGGGTAAAAAATAAATCTTTCTTAACACTTGACAGCGTATTTCTTTCAGCATATTATAAATCTTTATTAATGACTTCCTTATCCAGCTAATTAGTGTCCTTCTTTTGTGAGCACCGCTGGCAGTATATCACTTAGCAGCTGCAGAAAGTAGGTTTTCGTACACATCCCCACATCACTAAAGCGGAACCAGCCATGTCTATGAATACTTATCCCAGTAAACTACATTTATATTTTCCTTTTTCTTAACACTTTGGGTATCTTTCGTAAGTTATGTGCATCTATATTTATTTAATGGGTAATTAGGGATCTTAGTGAAATAATGAAACGTACTCTCACCCTCATGAAGTAATATTTTTATTAATTACAAAATGCGAATCCTACTTAGCGTAAGAATTAAAGTGTGATACTTTAACTCTGATAAACACTTGGAACAAAACAAAAAGCTTGGTTCACAAGTAGAATTAGACTTTCCAAACCTTTCTGAATGAGATATTACGCGCAGAAAAAAATTACATTTGTTTTGTCTTTACATGAGTGCAGTATTTGAACATTCACATGTAAAAAAATATATGCCATTTCGTTCCTTTACAAGGATTTGATACCAACTAATCTGGACTAATGAGGATAGATCTCGGCTTCTGGTTACGCAGGCGATGTACATAGAGGAGAGAGAGGATGCAGACTAGAGTATTAAACATGATGCCGGAACTATGAAATGTAGACATTATGAAAGGAGAATAAGAATTCGTGTCCTATCTAGGGAAAAAGACGAAAGAATTAAACTGTGAATAAGTTATTTCAAATATGTTTCAGAATTCATTGTAAAACATAGTCATACAATGAGATTAATTACAATATACACATTTTCGTTAGTTATATAGCTCTTATATTATAATACGCGAAAGTATTTTTATTGTTCTAGTTGAATATGTATGGATGTCCATTAAATCTTGGAAGACATCAATTTCTTAAATTAGTCTTCTCTAACACAGCACGATCTTTTAACTCAGAAATATCAATATCTTTATCATGTATTTTCGGAGTGAGATTAATAACTCAACCAATTTATTACTTTTGTTTGTGAATCTTTACCGAATGATGCCATTGATTATGTAATGCACGCAGAAGGGCAAAACTTAGCGTAATTGATTGTTTGAAAAGTAATTTTTTGCGACGTCTTTGAACCTACAGTTATGGAAAATATTTTTTAAAGAAATAATAGACGAGGAAGCAAATGAGAACGATTTAGGCATTCTTATTTGAATACGTCTAATATGCTTCTTTTCTTCTTCACGCATTAGATGTAGAATCTGTTGCGACCAAGACTTCATCTTCTTTAATATTATCTTTAATCTTTTTCTATGTCTTCCTGTTCTTCTCGTATTCTTTGGTTTCCATCTACTATAGACTTGTTTTATTATTCTATCTTCACTTCTTCTTTCCACTTGTTCAATCCATTTTATTCTTCAGGTTGCTACCCAATTTGTTTATTGCTTGTATTTCACATTGTTTTCTTACATCTGTATTTTGTATTTTATCTAATCTAGCTTTATTTACTATTTTTTTTTAATATATTCATTTCACATATGTTTAACATTTGTCCTGTTTTCCTAGTGTTTCGTCTTGTTTCTGCATTATATGTCGTAATAGGCCTGATTACTGCTTTATAAATTCTGTTTTTTTTTTCTCTACTCTAAGATGTTTATTTTTCCTTATTGTTTCCTTCAAGCATCCTGATATTCTTGCAGCATTTGCAACTTGTTCTGACTTCGAGATGTGGCCTTCCTTCCCAGTTCAGTTGTATACCTAAATAGTTGTAATTCGTTATTTGTTCAATAATAGTACCTTCCAATTCTAATTTGCATATTTGTGGTTCTTGTGATATTGTCATAGATTTTGTTTTAGTTTTTTGATCACTTCATATTATACAATTTTGCTGCTTTATTAAATATATGTAATAATATTTGTAGCTGAGTTTCATTTTCTGCAATTAATATTACATCATCTGCATAACATATACTCCTGTACTTTGTATTTTATTAACTTTTTGTATTATTTCATCCATTATTATATTGAATATTGTTGGACTTAAAGAGTCTCGTTGTCTAATACCACCACTAATTCGTATCTATTTACTTATTTTTCCTTGTGTTTTTATTATACAGCTATTAATATAATATAATATCATATACATCATTAATATGTATATTAATATATATATACTAATCATTTGTATTATGTTTTCTGCTATTTTTCTTCTGTGCAATATTTCTATTACATCTTGAATTAATATTCTGTCAAATGCTTTTTCCAGGTCTATAAAGCATATAAATAGTTCCTTTTATGCATTCTTATATATATATATATATATATATATATATATATATATGTGCAGTCTAATATGCATTGAAAAGAAATGGGAATATTTATTTCTTCGTTTTCTGATGTCAAAATTCTTTGAACTCATTAATTAATACGAAGAGTGGATAAATGAAAAATCATTTTTTCCCGTGTATTTAAAAACTAATTCAAAACTTTCTGAGAATTTAAGTAGAACGAAATGAACACTACAGTAACGAACGGAATTAAAAATAATATATATATATATGTATATATATATATATATATATATATGTAGAAAGTATTTTTACCTTGGGTATAAATATGTTAAAGATACCAAGTAATTTTTAAACCTGGTTTTACTCCATTTCCCAAGTAAGCAAACATAATAAAAGTCAAGTTTGCGCCTGCAATTGATGCAAGTCTAACTGATCCCACAGGTAGTGCAGGACCAGGGCAACTCGTGGCAAAGGTGGAACAAGCTCCGATCACTAATCTTAATATTTACCCTTAATGCCAAAACACATCTCCAAGAAGGGGATGTATGATGTTTTGCATTAAGGGCAAGGGGCCACTACCCAGACCGGTTTCGACCTTTATTGAGGTCTCGTCAGCGGGAGCTAGGCTAGAATTAGAAATACCAAGATTTAGTAGTACAGAGCTTGTAAGTATTTCGCCAAAACAAGTTACCATAAGGTGTTTATATATTAAGTGAGATTGTATTACATTTTAATTTACATTAAAGAAAACGTATTTTTTATTTCTCGCGTTCCGGTTAATGCAAATATTTGTTTTACATGCTTTGTGATTGATCCACTTGGAACAGCCTTGCTTATTTAGCTTTATCTCTACGTATTTGTTGTCATTCTTTCAATTAATTATTACTTGTAATCATTTATTATTTTCATGGATTTCTGCGAGAAAAATTAATAAATTAATCACGCAATAAGTATGTCAATGTACTACTTAAAAATAACACGACTGTTCGTATTTAGCTTTCGAAATAATGTTTCGAGATAAGTTTTAATTGAACACAAAATTTATTTAAATTTCCCCCATTTCTATTATTTTGATAATAATATTTAATTTTTGGCAAAAGCATTATTTATGTTTCCAGTTCGGTGAGTTAGCCGATCGCATATGGAGGCAGGAGGGTATCATTCTCCCGGAAACTTGAGTTTTTTAACCCGGACAATGGGCTAACAGGCCACCAGAATACACACACAATTTACATACAGTGTATACTACTGGTGGTGGGCTACAGATGGCGTTGTTTGTTGATGGTAGTGGTGTTGTTAGTTGAAGGAATAAGTGAGAGACAATGAGCTGTAGTAGAGTAGTGTGTGTACCTTCCCACGATGTGACACTTGGTGATTTGACATTTCGTGTAAGTACAAGAAACCACGTGCACGGGAAAGGAAAAAAAAATGGAATCGCAATTGATAACCGATGGACACTGAAGTGCTTTCTTTAACAGTTGCCGATTACTAGTTAATAAACAGAGATTAAAATTTCAAGTTATTAGTATTTAGATTAAATTTAAACTAAATGAAATGTATTTTAATGTTTTGCAATGAGTATAATTTATCAGTCTTTCAGTACTCACTATGTCTTCCGTATTCTTTTGCTGATTCAGATGTCTGGAAAGGCCTAATGAAACTCTGACCCACACAGATAGACTTCATTCAAATATAATCGAAGTGAAGGACATTTCCGCTCTTTGGGAAAATGTTATTTTACAATTGATGATTTTAAAATAACGAAAAATTAATGTGTTTTCTGGACAGATTACAAGATTATTATAGAAGTAATAATACTGTATTCATAAGCTCATGAAATATTGCCGCTCCAGAACTTGGCAATTGTTATTAGCCGTTCTCCACTCATTGATAACCACGCCAATTCAAATACCTATGGTATATTGCCAAATCGTACTGCATAAATTCTTGCTTGTAACAATGATGTCTACAGGTGTTGCCAAACTGTTATGATCATTATATCTACATTGAAAACGTCCAGTAAAGCATGCATACTGTGGAATTTGCCTCAGAATTCAGGAGAAAATTTATCATTTTTTGAATTGAACTTAGAAAGTTCAATTCAAATCAACTCTTCTAAGTTCAAATGTTTTGAAATTTGAACTTAGAAGAGCACATATGTGCTCTTCTAAGTTCAAAAATTATACAATTAACATCGTGGACTAGTATCAGAATATTAGTTCTTTTTTCCTGCCATAATACTCAAACAATTCGGGTAAATTTATAACCCCAAAACAGCATAAGACATTTCGCAAAGATACAGCAAGTAATATTTAAACTGTCTAATTTTTATTTTCAAACTCGGATTTAAATTTTACTTTTTGTCCATTAGAAGGACGATTCCTTTCCTTTGAACTAATTTGTGCTTCGGGATTAGCCGGTTAGTTTACC